>NC_138899.1:45398098-45998098 GCF_965194825.1 Balaenoptera physalus | reverse complement strand
AAAAATAAATGTGAATACATCTACCTTGGCATAATTTATTAAACTCTTCAATCAAATCCACCACCATTTACTTGGCCTAATTCATACTTTTGGGCTAATTGTCTTGCTACTGTCTCAGTTGAGTTCGTAAACCCACATTTAAAAGATGTGCTCATTAACATGCATTTTTCTTGGGTTAATGCCTAACATCTGATCATTTCTGTTTTCTTGGCTTCCTTATGCTTCACACCTGCATGACTATAAAATTTATCATAATAAATTTCATATTGTTATACTTTCATTTTTACTTTAAAAATATTTGATTGAAGTATAGTTGATTTACAATATTATACTAGTTTCAGGTGTATAACATAGTGATTCATTATTTTTATAATTCATATTCCATTTAAATCTATTATAAAATAATGGCTATATTTCTCTGTGCTTGATGCTTATTTATTTTATGCATAGTAGTTTGTGTCTCTTAATCCCATACTCCTATATTGCCCCTTGCCCCTTCCCTCTCCGCACTGGTAACCACTAGTTTGTTCTCTATATCTGTGAGTCTGTTTCTATTTTGTTATATACATTCATTTGTTTAGTTTTATTTTGTTTTTTTTAGATTCCACATAAATGTAATAAAGTAGAGTATTTGTCTTTTTCTGTTTGACATTTCACTAAGAATAATATTCTATAGGTTCCATCCATGTTTTTGCAAAAGGAATAGTTTTATTATTTTTGATGACTGAGCAATATTCCATTGTGTGTGCAATATATATATATATATATATATATATATATACATATATATATATATATATATACACATATATATATATATATATCATCTTCTTTATCCATTTATCTGTTGATGGACACTTAGATTGCTTCCATATTATGGCTACTGTAAATAATGTTCCTATGAATATTGGGGTGTATGTATCTTTTTGAACTAGCATTTTTTCTTTTCTTCAGATATATTCCCAGCAGTAGAATTGCCAGATCATATGGTAGTTCTATTTTTAGCTTCTTGAGGAAACTCCGTATTGTTTTCCTTAGTGGCTGCACCAACTTGCAATCCCACCAAGAGTGCACTATAATTGCCTTTTCTCCACATTCTCGTCAAAATTTGTTATTTGTAAACTTTTTGATGCTAACCATTCTGACAGGTGTGAGGTGATGTCTCATTGTGGTTTTGATTTGCATTTCTCTGGTGATTAGCAATGTTGAGCACTTTTTCATGTGCCTGTTGGCCATCTGTATATTTTCTGTGAAAAAAAATGTCTATTCAGGTCTTCTCCCCATTATTTAGTTGTTTTATTTGTTTGTTTTTATATTGAATTTTCTGAGCTGTTTAAATATTTTGGATATTAACCCCCTATAGATCATATCATTTGCAGATATTTTCTTCCCTTCAGGAGGTGATCTTTTTGTTTTGTCAATGGTTTCTTTTGCTGTGCAGAAGCTTTTAAGTTTAATTAGTTCCCAGTTGCTTTTTTTTCTTTTTATGCTTTTATTCCTTTTGCCTTAGGAGACAGATCCATAAAAATATTGGTATGATTTTGAGTGTTCTGCCTATGTTCTCTTCTAGGAATTTTGTGGTTTCAGGGCTCACATTTAGGTCTTTAATCCATTTTGAGTTTATTTTTGTATATAGCATGAGTAAATGTTCTAACCTCATTCTTTTACATATAGCTATCCAGTTTTCCCTGCACCACTTACTGAAGGTACTGTCTTTCCTTCAATGTATTATTCTTGTCTCCTTTGTCATAGATTAATTGACCATAAGAGTGTGTGTTTATTTCTGGGCTCTCTCTTCTGTTCCCTTGATCTATACATCAGGATGATACTTGTTTGATTACTGCAGATTTGTGCTATAGTCTGAAGTCTGAGAGGTTATACCTCCAACCTTGTTTTCTGTTTTTCTCAAGATTGCTTTGGCAATTCAGGGTCTTTTGTGGTTCATTATAAATTTTAAAATTATATGTTCTAGTGTTGTGAAAAATGTCATGGGTATTTTGAAAGAGATTAAATTAAATTTGTAGATTGTTTTAGATAGTGTGGGCATTTTAGCAATATTGAGTCTTCCTATTCATGAACATGGGATATTATTCCAATTGTTTATATTGTCTTCAATTCTTTATCAATGTCATATATTTTTCACAGTATTGGTCATTCATCTCGTTGGTTAAGTTTATTCCTAGGTATTTTACTCTTTGTGTTGCAATTGCAAAAGGGATTGTTTCTCTCACTTCTCTTTTGGATAGTTCATTATTATTAGAGTAGAGAAAAGCAACAGATTTCTTTATATTAATCTTTATCCTGCAACTTTGCTGAATTTAGTTATTAGTTCTAATATTTTTTGGTGTGGACTTTAGGGTTTCTATATATCGTATGTCATCTGAAAAAGGTGACAGTTTTAATTCTTCCCTTCTGGTTTGGGTGTCTTTTATTTCTTTTCCTTGTCTGATTGCTATGTCTAGGACTTCCAATACTACGCTAGATAGAAGTGGTGAGAGTAGACATTCTTGTCCTGTTCCTGAATTTAGTGGGAAGACTTTCAGTTTATCACTGTTGAGTATGATGTTGGCTGTGGGTTTGTCATAAATAGACTTTATTATGAGAACATATGAGATATGTTCTCTCTAAACCCATTTTGATGAGAGTTTTTAATCGTAAATCGATGTTGAATTTTGTCAAATGCTTTTTCTGTGTCTATTGAGAATATCATGTGGTTTTTATCTTTCCTTTTGTTAATGTTGTGTATCGCATTGATTGATTTGCAAATATTGCACCATTCTTGCATTTTTGGAATAAATCCCACTTGATCATGGTGTATGATACTTTTGATATATTGCTCAGTTCAATTTTCTAATATTTTGTTGAGGATTTTTGCATGTTTTCATCACAGATATTCGCCTATAATTTTCATCTTTTTGTACTGTCTTTGGTTTTGCTATTAGGATAATTTTGGCCTTGTAGAATGTACTTGGGAGTGTTCCATCTTTTTATTTTTTTCAAAATAATTTGAAGAGGATAATTATTAGCTGTTCTTCATATGTTTGGTAGAATTTCCATGTGAAGCCATCTAGTCCTGTACTTTCATTTGCTGAGAGTTGTTTTTTTTTTTAATTACAAATATAATTTCACTACTACTTAGTCTGTTCAGAATGTCTATTTTTATTTTTTATTTAGATGTCTGGAGTCAGAACTTGTGTTTGTTCTAAATTCTGTACACTGTTTATAAGCTCACTATCACTGTGTACTTAAAGAGTTTTGCTTGCTTGTTCCAGTATCAGAGCAGTAGCTGAACTATTGGCAAGCATTAAGAGAAACAGCCTTTAACATTTTATATCCACTTTTGAGATTAAGGAGGATTTGGAGAGGTTGTGTGTAATTTTCTGGGCTGGAATTTAACCAGGAAACTATTGATTTTATATCTATATTGAGAAATATCTCAAAGAAGCTTTAGGTACTAAAATGGAGACAGAAGCTCATTTATTAGCACCTTCAGTATTTGGGTTCCTACCTACAGAAAGTTGGGGCTTTGGGAAAGTATTAATGGGTGGATTCTCCTGAATCTCTGACTCCACTTCCTGAAGTAACTGGTATTTCCTTGGAATTTCCCTATCTACTCAATTCACTCAGCCAAGTTTATGAGATATGACAGGGTTGTAGAGCAAGGCTATGGCTGCTACTTATAAAGTAGTAAAATTTGACAGTAAACTTAGGTAGTAAATTTTCACAATAAACTTAGGGAAAGTTTTCAAAGATAGAATCCATTCTCTAATTTCCTATGGTTATTTCTGTGATGTGTACTCAAATCTAACTCCCTCTCTCCACTGATATTAAACTTTATTTTCTCTATTAAAAATTATAAAAGTCTTTTTGGAATGGGTATGTGTTTAAAAAATAAGAATCGGTATTTTTTTTCTTTTTAAACAGTTTTATTGATGTATAATTGATATACAAAGAATTACACATATTTAAGGTGTCCAATTTGATAAGTTTGGACATATGCAAACACCTGTGATACCATCACCATAATCAAGGTAATAAAACACACAGTGAGGGGAAGGATAGTCTCTTTAACCAATAGTGTTGAGAAAATAGGATATCCACATGCAAAAAATAAAATTCTACCCCTACCTTATGCCATACGCAAAATTCAACTCAAAATGGATTAAATACTTAAATGTAAGATTTCAAAATGTAAAACTTTTAGAAGAAAACATAGAGGAAAAACATCTTGACATTGGTCTTGGCAATGTTTTCTTGGATATGACACCAAAAGCACAGTAAATAAAAGTGGTGAGACTATCTCAAACTAAGAAACTTCTGCACAGAAAAGGAGACAAGCAAAAGAATGAAAAAGAAACCTGGGGAAGGGGAGAAATATTTTCAAACTATATCTGATAAGTGGTTAATTCCCAAGATATATAAGGATCTCCTATAACTCAGTAGCAAAAATAAATAGTATTTAAAAATAAAATAAATTAAAAATAGGCAAAGGACTTAAATAGACATTTCTCAAAGAAGACATACAAATTGAAAATAGTTGTATGAAAAGTTGCTCAACGTCATTATCAGGGGTCTACAAATAAAAACTACAGTGGGACTTCACCCCACATATTTTAGGATGGTTATTACTAAAAACAAAACAAATCAAACCAATAAAAAGTGTGTTAGAAATGTTATGGAGAAATTGGAACACTTGCAGACTGTTAGTGAGACTAAAACATTGGGCAGCCACTATAAAACAGTATGGGGATTCCTCAAAAAATTATAAATAGAACTACTATGTGATCCAGCAATCACTGCACTCCCATTTTCACTGCAGCACTATTTACAATAGCTAATGTATAGAAACACCCCATGGGCTCATCAACAGATAAAAAGATAAAGAAAATATTGTATGTATATACAATGAAATATTATTCAACCTTTAAGAAGAAGGAAATTCTTCCACTTTTGACAACACAAATGAACCCAGATTTACTTTATGTTAAATGAAGTAAGTCAGTCACAGAAAGACAAATACTGCAGGATACCATTTATGTGAGGTACCTAAAATACTTAAGCTCATAGAAGCAGAGAATACAATAACAGTTGCTCAGGGCCGAGAGGTGGAAGAATAGGGAGTTCTTATTCAATGCGTATAAAGTTTCAGTTATGCTAGATAATTGAGTTCTAGAGATCTGCTGACAACATAATGCCTATAGTTAACAATATTGTATTAAGCACTTCAAGATTTGTTAAAAGTGTAGGTTTTATATTGTGTTCTTACCATTAAAAAAAAGAGAGAGAAATGGATTCTTTTGGTAAAGTATACCCTAAATGGCATCACACAAGTAATTTTTACATCACCTCACGTGAACTGAAACATATAAATAATGTTTATAAAATTAGATGTGAACCAAGAGCTTAACTTTATATTTGTTGCCCAGTATTCTATTTATTGATACAGTTAACTTCAATTTGAATGTAATTGTATATTTTAACTTACCAATCATCGCACAAAACAGAGAAACAAACCAAGGCTTTTTTCATGACAAACATTTATTTGTCAAATTTTAATTGTCTTTACATTACTCTTAGTAAACTCAAGTTTGAAAACCATGTTTTAGAGAGTTTTGGAATCAATATTGATAACAGTTAATATTCTGTGACTTTTAATGAATAATGTATTTCTGCTTCTTTGTTTTATCTTGATATTCATAATGTTCTAGAAAATGATGAGAAAATTCCTAATTATTATCATAATGTCCTTTATTCCATGTTAGTTTTTTCACAGTAAACATATATTGAAAAATTTACTTTAAAAAACTATATCGGCTTTTTGTTTGATTTTTGACACCAATGCGAACCCCATATGGGAGAGAGTTGTTGATGTGTGGCAAGTGGAAACCACCACCATTAAAAGGCAATTCCAAACCCACCTGTTTTATTGCAGTCAGATGGTTTCATCACAAATGGTTGGTTCAAGATTAAATACCGGATATGCTTTCAATTTCAAATGAGTCAGGAGAATTATTTGAAAGGGTAGAGATTTAGGGAACATAAGAGATCTGAGAGAACTAGGGAGTTATAATAATTTAACACATGGAGTCCTGAGTTGGCTTTTTTTTTTCTCACCAGCACATTAAAGTATTGGTTCAATATCTTCTGGTTTCTACTGTTTATGACGAAGAGCCAAAGTAATTTGAAACATTATTGTCCTGTATGAAATATAATTTTGCCTTCAGTTTAAAGTTGTAGCTATTTGACTCTGTGTCTAAATTATTTTGTTCATCATACTCAGGGTTTATTGAGACTTCTGAATCTATAAATTTATGTCTTTTACTAAATTTGGGACATTTTCAGGCAGTTTTACTTATTTCTTAAAATATTTTTCTTTCTGCTACATTCTTCCTCTTGATTTCTATAACTCCAATTATAGGCATGTTAGAAGTTGATATTCTTCTACATGCCCATGAGATTCCAGTCATATTTTAATCTATTTTACATTCTGATTTTTTTCTTTCTGCTTTCAGTCTCTATTTTAAGTTTCTTTTTTTTTTTTTTTGGATTTTTCATTGAAATTCCTACATGTTTCTCTTATTACTAATATATGTTATGTCCTTGAACATTATTATGATAACTTTAAAATCTTTGCTGTTTCCAAAATCTGGGTCATCTCAATGTCAATTTCCATCTGTTACCATTTTTTTCTTTATTATCAGTAATATTATTCTTTTCTTCTTATATAGAATAATTTTGGTTAGTATCCTGAAATTATGAACTGTACGTAGAAGAGAACCTGTATTGTTTCATATTCTTTTTTTTTTTAACACCTTTTTTGGAGTATAATTGCTTTACAACATTGTGTTAATTTCTGCTGTATAACAAAGTGAATCAGCTATATGTATACATATATTCCCATATCCCCTCCCTCTTGTGTCTCCCTCCCACCCTCCCTATCTCACCCCTCTAGGTGGTCACAAAACACTGAGCTGATCTCCCAGTGTGATGCAGCTGCTTCCCACTAGCTATCTATTTTACATTTAGTAATGTATATATGTCAATGCTACTCTCTCACTTCATCCTAGCTTAACCTTCCCCCTCCCCATGTCCTCAAGTTCATTCTCTACACCTGAGTCTTTATTCCTGTCCTGCCCCTAGGTTCATCAGAACCAGTTTTTCTCTTATTTTTTTTTTAGATTCCATGTATATGTGTTAGCATAGGGAAAACCATAACTCAAAAAGAGTCATGTACTACAATGTTCATTGCAGCGCTCTTTACAATAACCAGGACATGGAAGCAACCTAAGTGTCCATCAACAGATGAATAGGTAAAGAAGATGCAGCACATATATACAATGGAATATTACTCAGCCATAAAAAGAAACGAAATAGTTATTTGTACTGAGGTGGATGGAAATAGAGTCTGTCATACAGTAAGTCAGAAAGTGTTATATTCTTTTAAAGAAACATTATTATTATTATTATTATTATTATCAGGAAGTTTACTTTCCCAAACTGCAAATCCTGTGTTTGCTGCTGTGGGAAGCAGCTGAATTTTCAGTTCAGTCTTATAGGCCTAGTTGGAGATGATTGTCATCAGTCCTGAATATTCATATTACAGAGATTTAGGAAGAGATTAGACATGGAATTTGATGCTTCCTCTCTCTGAAGTATCCTTTTCAAGATTTCTCTCCACACTTTTAATGTACTGTAAATTTCCTGAAATGCATCTTCTGGTTCATTAAGTCTATAAGATGAGAATATTTATATCAGTTTTCCAGCCTTACATGGTGTGAACTGGGATCTGTTTTCAATCTAAAATCATAAAAATGGGAAACTCACCTATTGCCATTCTCTTCTTCTAGTGTTGAACCCTTCCAGAATATCTGTTTGCTTTCAGTCTCTCTTAGAGGCTTCTGATGAGTTGTGGATATATTTGTTATATATTTTTAACATATATTTTAATATATATATATATATATTTGAGGATTTGTAGGTTTCTTTTGGGGGGGAGAGTCCATTTAAATAAAAACATTTAACTTATTTTAAAACTATTATCAAAAGTTTACTCCTCTAAAAGTCCCCCCAAAATACATACTGATTAAGAAAATTTAAGTTTACTAGACTTACTGAAGTAAGGGAGAATGCCACATTGACACAACTTTGATATTGGTATGAAAGAGAGAAATCTGGAGAGAATATTTATACAATCTTAGGACCTATGCAGGGTGACTTTAAAAGGACCTTTCAAAGTGGAAAACTATCTGGGAATGTGTAGAGTTTATAAAGTTAAGTTTTGGTTTGGTGAGCAGAGTAAAATAAGGGTTTTTAAACTGAGGATTCATGAGTACGGTGTTAGTTTTTAAAAGCTGACTTTTTTTAATTTTTTATATTCTTATCTTTCAGTAGCAAGTATTCCTTGAAGCAAATTGCTATATTATTTTTGGGTGATATTAGTATTGATTAGCCCAGAAACAGAAATGTGTGTTTGTTTCAGTTCTCAACATTTAATCTTTGATAATGTATTGTAAGTTGTAAATAGAAAATTTGAGAAAGGATTACAGATTAATAAAAATAATGTTTGCTAATTGATAATATCTGACCATTAAAATATATTATGTAACTTCACCTAAAATAAATACCTGAAAAACAAGAACTTATAAACTTGCTGTAAAAATCTGAAAAAAGTAATGTTTAAAAAACATTATTTTGATATAAATAGATGAATTTACATTATAGTTTGCTATTCAATTTGATTTACGATAAATTCAAAATAGAATTAGCATGTTTTGATAAAGTTAATTTGTATATTGAGACCTACAAAATGGAGGCCACGTCCAGTGCCCTGGCCCATGTCACAAATCTAAACCTAAACCTGCACTTATAAGAAACACCTGTCAAGGAAACCTAACTTACTCCAATTACAGTCCTCTATCTCAGCTTTAGCTAGCTTAACTTACCCTAGAAAATAAAACCAACTAGTCTTATAACGAAATCCCTAGCCACCTAGCCAATCTTGTGATGTTTCCACATTGCTGCTTCTAAAGCTCCATAAAACTTGTTCTTGCCCAGAATCTCTCAGGAAGAGTCTCCACTGCTTGTGAGGTACTGTACTCCTCTATTTCGTGGATTGTTTTTCCTTGAATAGATGACATCAAACTCATTACTAGATTGTTTTAGTTTTGTCATTTCATAGTTTTGGCAACCCAAGGACAGCTGCTGAAGATTCTGGGAGGCCTCCTAGAGGCAGGAGAAGACACCCACAGAGCTCTGTGGGTTCACTGCCCCTTGGCCACTCTGAGATCTCTGGTAAGCTTCTCTCCAATGGAATTTGGCTTATTCCAAGTTCTGAGCTCTTCACGTTTTTTGTCCTAATTCTTCCAGGTAGAAAATTGGGATTTGAGAGACTCCAGGTTTTTCATGGTGAGACCCAGTGGGCCACAACATTTGGATTTGTGGCTAACCTCATCTCCAAGTTAAGTGTTTGCAGGAGGTCCCGACATGTCTCAGGAACTGTGCACAGACAGTCAGAAACATTAGGTGTGGTTGAATTAGAAATAATTTTTTTCAACAAGGGAAAATATTGGGTACCCCTCAATGTAAAGAAAGGAAGATGACAGTCACTGAGGGACTCATAAAAACCTGGGGTCCACAGCATAAGTAAGCCCACAGTTTTCTTCCATTTTATTACAATAGTAGGTTTGGTTAAAATATTTAAGTCTATTAGAAAAGTAAAATTAATTGAGAAAATACTGTTTATTTTTAACAGCCAGCAGACTAATATATGTATTTTAAGTCAGCATTAATTTAAATGACATAAATTCATGTTATCTTTACCTCAATCCTGGACAGAAACTCTAAAGTAGTCTTCAAAGCAAGGTAAGAGAACAATATGCTATCTTGTTATCATGGAATTTCTGTTTTTTTAATTGGTGGCTTGAAGAGGAGTATTCAAAGAGAGTGAGCACCTTTTCAGACATAATAAGACAGTTTGGGTTTAGCTCAGAAGAATACGGTCCTGGGGCCTTGATTTAAGGACAAAAATAACAACAACCACACAGGCAAAAAAAAAAAAAACTACCAACAACAACACAAATGTTACCTTTTAGAAATTTTGGATTGAGCTATGACAAAAATATAAATTGACAGTTTATATAATAAATGAGAAACAAAAATAGTAAGTACAAAAAACCAAAATAAAGGAAATTAACTTTTCTCATTTTATTTATGAGAATGCCAAATAATGCTATGCATATATGGAATATTTAATGATATAGACCTACTCATCTCACTACTCTGATGTAGAAAGTACTTTATTCTTTTTATGCATCTGAATGCTTTATACAGTCTCTGAAATCTCTTCCTTTCTATTCAGATCAACACTAATGTCTTGTGGTGTTCCGTATTATAAATTTAAATTACCAGTTAAAATAATCACCATTTTCTTCTCTCTAAGCAAACCCATAGCAAAAGCTATTGTGATAGTGTGATATTTTTGCAAATCCAAGTTCTTTCTTTGTGGAATATCTTGGGAAAATTTAGCATATTTCACAGTGCAAAGTAAGCCAGATTTTCCTGGTGATCTAGCTATAGATCCCAAATGAAACTAAAGATATCCAATGTGTCTTATTTTTCAAAGACTGAGTAACCTGATACCCTGTGTCAGCTTAAAGAAAAACACACAACATGAGATTTGTGAATTTAAGTTTTGTTCAGAGTCTTAGTGAGGACTATAGCCCAGAAGACAGACACTTAGTAGCTCTAAGTAAATTACTCTGAAGAGGTAGGGGAGAAGCCATATATATATATATATATATATATATATATATATATATATATATATATATATATATATATGTGAGTTTTGGCTAGGAAATACATGCAGTCAAGCATATATCTTGGTAAAAGATTATGCTACTCACAAAGAAGAGGTATCAAGAGTTAAAGCTTTTAGTGCTTTTCTATGTAGCAGAAGATGCAAGAATCTGGGGTCATTGAAACTCTTTCTGAGATATGCATCCTAACTATCTAGGGACCCATTTCTCCAAAGCACAGAATGCCTCATCCTATTTTTTCATCCCAAATTCTCCTCAGGGCACATTGTCACTGGGTGATTTCAGTGGATTGTGCCGTAACCCTTGTATAACTGGGTGATGAGTGACACTTTTAATTCACAGTCTCCCCTCTTTGGGTCATAAATTCAACCAAGGTTTAGGAGGCATTTAATGACCAATTTGTCCCATGGCACTAGGAAGTCTCATTCCTAGGTCAGGTGAGGATTTCATTGATAGGCCATTCATGTGCTATATTTGTATTAAGCTCTATTAATAACCTAAAATTTTCTGAATCATCTGTCTTACTAATCCATAATGATCCAGGAAATGTTTCTTCCTTTTTGCTTCTTCTCATATCTATAGTTGCACTATTAAAATTAGTTCTACATAGTTATATATGTGATCAGTGTCTCAAGACTTTAGCCATCATTAATTTTGTCAGAGACCTGGTCACACATTTGGTAATGCAGGTAATGCAAGAAACAAAAAATTTATAAAATAGACAGGATCTAAATAGTATAGCTAGTAGCATTAAAAGGACGTAATACAAAATCAAGAGAAATGAAGCATAAACAATTTCAAAACAAAACAGAACAAATTAAAACAATGATTAGTTTAACTAGTTACAATCTGGATCATAATAAACCACCAAATCCAGAGAGGATCCAGCTGAAGAAGTCAAATTCTAGAGAGATTAGGTAGAGAGAAAAAGATGAACATTTCATCTTCATTTACAAATGTATACTTTATCAACTTGCTACAAGTCATAGTTAACCTAAGATGAAAGGTTTCCTCATATCAGGAAAACAAAGATTAAAAGCCAGTAATATTTTGAACAAAAAGTCATAAGAATTATAAAACATATTCATCAGTTCATTCATTCCCATATAATAAATTATTTTTGATCTTGATCTTTTTTAGCAGTTTATGAAGCCATCAGGTTTTCCATTAGTTTCTTATCCACCTCAGTGGTATTATCTAAAATTATCAGAAAGCTCTATTTGTCAGAAAGTCCTTTCTATAAATCTGCTTGAAGATCTTCATCTCTGTAAATCATCAGAGTAAGTCAATAACTGTCTCTAAATAATAAAAGACTTAAAATGGCATGGTTAAAGACCTGATCACAATGTAATTGACAATGAAATTTGGTTATTTCTGCAACATATAGCATTTTAAGATAACTAAAATATTACTGATAACATTATACCAAAACATATCCAATTTTAAGAATTTCATTCTAATCTTGGTCAGTCCTAACCATACATAAAACTCTTTTACCAGGGTCTCTTTTCCATAAGCCTTCTATAATTTCTTTTTTAACCTTCAGATTTTGTCCTATGCTTTCTCTTTCTCTTTTTCTAGGACAAAAATTATTTTCTTTCCCCTTAACAAACTGCATTTCCTTTTCTTATACCTTCCTTTTTTCTTGATACACATATTTTTCTTATTAATTTTAGCAATTTTAGTTTTAATTACATATATTAATTAAAATTCTTAACCTCTAAAAATGTTAATTTCTAGTGAAAACTAAAAAGTAGCAATTATGAAGTGTCTTTTACATTAGCATTCTGTAGATTGGCAAACTTATAAATACTATTTATAATTTCTAAAAAAGTGTCTTCTTATTGAAAATTTCTCAGTGTGACACCAAACATATTTAATAATAGTTCTAAATATCTTTAGATTCTGTGTAAAAGGAAGCCTAAGTTCATTAATTAATGTTTTGGCATTTTATTGTATTTGGTAATGATCTAGATATTCAATAAATTTTCATCTTTTAACTTAATTTAGCAAAATTCTAAAGTTTCAAGTTACCAAAAAGGTTTGGAGAAACTATTTTTTTTAAACATCTCTATTGGAGCATAATTGCTTACAATGGTGTGTTTGTTTCTGCTTTCTAACAAAGTGAATCAGCTATACATATACATATATCCCCATATCTCCTCCCTCTTGCGTCTCCCTCCCACCCTCCCTATCTCACCCCTCTAGGTGGTCACAAAGCACTGAGCTGATCTCCCTGTGCTATGCGGCTGCTTCCCACTAGCTATCTATTTTAGTATATATAAGTCTATGCCACTCTCTCACTTTGTCCCAGCTTAACCTTCCCCCTCCCCGTGTCCTGAAGTCCATTCTCTACGTCTGCATCTTTATTTCTGTCCTGCCCCTTGGTTCTTCAGAACCTTTTTTTTTTCTTAGATTCCATATATATGTGTTAGCATACAGTATTTGTTTTTCTCTTTCTGACTTCCTTCACTCTGTATGACAGACTCTAGGTCCATCCACCTCACTACAAATAACTCAATTTTGTTTCTTTTTATGGCTGAGTAATATTCCATGTATATATGTGCCACATCTTCTTTATCTATTCATCTGTTGATGGACACTTAGGTTGCTTCCATGTCCTGGCTATTGTAAATAGAGCTGCAATGAACATTGTGGTACTTGACTCTTTTTGAATTATGGTTTTCTCAGGGTATATGCCCAGTAGTGGGATTGCTGAGCCATATGGTAGTTCTATTTTCAGTTTTTTAAGGAACCTCCATACTGTTTTCCAAAGTGGCTGTATCAATTTACATTCCTACCAACAGTGCAAGAGGGTTCCCTTTTCTCCACACCTTCTCCAGCATTTATTGTTTGTAGATTTTTTGATGATGGCCATTCTGACTGGTGTGAGGTGATACCTCACTGTAGTTTTGATTTGCATTGGAGAAACTATTTTTAAATAGACATACCATAAAACATAATTATTCTTGGTGAGTTCACCTAAAAACTCTCATCCCATTTACACTTATTTACTTTACTAGTTCCCAACTATACTGTCTAGGTTACCCATGAAAACTTCCTGAGACATTAGACAAAGTAAACCATCATTCCAAGCAATTTTTCTTGCTGACAAATGTTTTAACAGAGATAACATGAGCTTATTTCACAGTAAACCCAGGTAGAATACAAGTTTTTAATTTAATGTTGATAACTCTAAAGATAAAAAATCAACAACTTTAACTTTGCTTTTATTTACTAAAGATCAATCTTAGATCATATGAACTTAAAAAATATTTGGTTTAGTTTTTACTACGTTTAGAAATATTTAATTCATGAGTGCTTACTTGCAAGCCCACTAAACAGAGTCTTTTTTGAATTAGATTTTGGGTGAGGGAGGTTTCCAGAAGTTTGTACTTTTTAAAAGGCCTTTTTTCCCTCTTTTTTTGTTTGTTTGTTTGCTTTGTTTTGTTTTAGGTTCTACCTGATTGATTTAATTAGGCTCAATCTCAGCTCATTTTTGGCTATATTTACATTTCTGAATTGTAGAGTTTGCAAGAGAAAGTCACTTGCTTTTAATTCCCCAAAGAACTGGACTGCCACTTAAATGATATCAAAAGACTGATCTGCCCAACTACATTTTCTTTAATTTGCTTATTGATATCAGCAAGAGAATTTCCAACTAAAATGGATATCAAAAGATTTTTATGTTCTAGAACTTCAGGGTTCAATGTTTCATTCTTTCAAAAAGTTTGCACAAGGAGTTCAGCAAAGGCCCTCTTTCTGAATGTATAAGTTAGACGAACTTACCCTAAGGGTAAAAGTCTTCATTATTGTTTCTTTAGCCCCAGAAAATTAACCCCCAGTTTTTTACCTCACATTGTATGGGCTCAGATAACACTATGGGAACAAATATTCCCCTTAGCATGCTTAATAAACATTGTCTGAGGGGTAGATTTATATGCCCTGATTTAAATTACCAGGCAGGGGAAGCATCCGCCACTGAGATATAATGTCTATCCCTACAATATAATCAGACAAAAGAGATGCAACCATCTTACATAAAGCCTGTTCAAACATATAATTTTTAAAATAAATTTCATCTCAATTTCATCAACTATTATACATTTAACCTTAGCATCCATTAGGGCCCCATCAACAAGTCTCAGAGGAATCCCAGAAACTTTTCCTTTTTATCCCACATCCATTTTATCCATTCCTGTATAAAAGGTTTTGGGGTCCCCAGTGAATAGTCAAGCCAAAGAACCCAGGCCCTTTAATCAATCTTTAACTTGATTAATTGGTCTAACTCTTGCCCAAAGCAATTGGTAATTAGTTTTCTCAGTGTATTGTTTCTTATTTTTTCCTTTCCAGCCCTTCAAATTTCTCCAAACTGGGATAATTAGAGCAGACTTGTCTGGGGTCCGTTAATGTTGTGTAGACCAATGTAGGGTCCTTTTGGCTCATCTAATCTTAGGTAGTGCTATATCAAAACCTTTGTCTTAATCCCATCAATGTACATTTTATCTCATTTCTTAATAAGTATCTAAAGATTTCCATCCTCCTGGGACCAATCCCATGACTTTCCCCTTAATAACCTATTCTATTCATTTGTTAACCTAATTATCTTAATGGTTTTATTAGTATCTGTAAGAACCATTAAGGGTAAGCTGAGCACAGTCTTAAAGTTAGCCATTATATTTCTTTGTATCTACTTTTTAACTAGATCTTTCTACAGGTACCAAATAAAGCAGCTGTCTATGATGAGAGCTCTCTAAATATTTACTAATTTAGAATTTTTTTCCAATTTAAAGGATTAATCTTTTATAAGTCTATTGACAAGTAGGATCTTAACAATGACTCAAACCAATAAGACACAAGAGGTGTCCCCACAAAAGAGTGCAGAGGATGTTGCTTTAGTGTTGTAATACTTATTTGAATCATTCCAACTTACACTTCTCGACTTATGCTTTACTTTATATTTAGAATGGAAATGCCAAAGCATATTTTGAATACAAGAGAATGATTTTAGCATGAAATATGTTCCCAGCACTGTGTTAGACACCAGTTTTCTTAACCAGTAAAATTTTGTTGTTGAACTAAACAATTGCATGTATTAAATGTCTTTATGTTTTGAATTTTTTCTCAAGACTTTTCCTTAATACATGTTCTCTAATAGGACTTTGTTGTTTGAAATGCTATTATGCAAAACAAGGCAGTCTTAAATGGCCACAACAGGTTATAAAATCTGTATCTCACATCAAGAGAGACAAGATAAAGAAAACAGCACCATTAAAGCAATATTTCAATGAGAACAGTTATCATTCTTCCTTTCTGATCAATAATCTTTTCAAACTATATTCCAGCCTCTTGCTTTTTGATACCTCAAACCCTCATTCTGCTAATATTTTAATATCATTTCCTTTGCTATATCAACTGAAAAAAATGTACAACCTAAATGTTGAGAATTATATTTTATTTGGTGGACAAAACTGAGGACTTAAGCCTGGGATACAGCATCTCAGATAGCTCTGAGAAACTGTTCCAAAGAGGTAAGGGAGGAGCCAGGATATGTAGGAGATTTTGTAACAAAGACCAGGTAGTCAGAACATAAAGATTACTGTTAATTAAGGAAAACCAAATATCTCAAATTAAGGAATTTAGTGCTTTTCTATATATGTGAAGATGCAAGTGTCTGGGCTCACTGAAATCATTCATGTGATAGGCACCTCAGCTATCTGGGTCAGTATCCTGTGCTTTCTTATACTGGGTCTCTTCAAGGTGCATTATCAGGGGTGGCTGCAGCAGTTGACTGCTAAATGACAGGCATCCTGTTTCTATCCTGAGTTCCCTCAGGGCTTACCATTAGGGCAGCTGTAATGTGGTGGCTTGATGGCTGTAACATCCTTTGTTTACTGATATGGCAGGCAACATTTTTTCATTGACAGCTACCACCTACAATATAATTAAATGTATACAGATCAACCAAAGCTATCTCATTCCACTTGGTTGTATCTTTCAACTAGCCCTAAAACTATGTTATTTTGGGGGAAATATAACTAAAAACAAAATATCCTGTGAACTCAGAAAACTGAGTCAAACAAAAAAAGTCCACATAGGTAGAAAACAGTTTTATTATTGAATAAACATTGAACCAGAATGTTTGGCACATCACTGGCAATCCACTAAGAGATTTCAAAGACAGAAATAAATCTTACCTTTTTATATACTCAGGCAGATACATTCCATTACTTACATAGTTTCAACATAAACAATAACCAGTCCTCAAGTAACAAGACAGACAGTATCATTTATTACACACACTTTATCATAGATTCATTCAGTAATTAGGGTTTTGTTGAGTAATTAGGGTGTTTGTTAATTAGCTTTATCCACAGGAAAAATAAACCTCTCATATCTTTATGACAAGAGATAGATTAGCAACTTGGTGGGATGCACTCATGGAAGTTAGATTCTTACCAGTCCACAGACTGTGAGATCAAAGAACTATCTTCCTTGATGATTGCATTTCAAAGAGATGGTCTCCAGATCCCTGAGAAAGACATTCCTGAGACATTAAAATAGTAAAGTTTTATTTACTTTTTAAAAAGATTTACACACATTTTAAGGAGACTGAGAAAGAACTTACAAGTTTTCCAAAGTAAATAGTCTAAGAAAAGGATGAATCCCTTACAGTAGATTTCAGCCTCTTATTTTAAATTAGTATTTGCCCTTACACTATTATATTAGTCAAGGTTTTCCAGAGAAACACAAGACATAGAATATTGGTTCATGCAATTATGGAGGATGAGAAGTCCCAAGAGCTTCAGTCAGCAAGCTAGAGCCCCAGGGCTAGAGCCCCAGGAGAGCTGACAATGTAGTTACAATTAGATTTCAAAGGTCTGAGAACGAGGAAAGCTGATAATGTATTTCCAGGCTGAAAGCTCGAAAGCTCCGGAATCAAGAAGAGTTGATGTTTTAGTTGGAGCTGAAGGCAGAATAAGATCTATGTCCATGTTCCAGCTCAAGACAGTCAGCCAGGAATTGTTCCCTCTTACTCACAGGAGGGTCAGCCTTTTTGTTCTGTTCAGGACTTTAACTGATTGGATGGGGGCAGGGCAATCTGCTTACTCAGTCTATTGGTTCAAATGTTAATCTCATCCAAAACAGTCTCACAGAAATGAACTGAATAATGTTTGACCAAACATCTAGGTACATCCTGGACCAGTCAAATTGGTGCACTAAATTAACTATCACAATGATCATATTGAGTATCAAATAAAGTACCCAACACTTCCTTATTACCTTAAGAAAAGATGATTTTTTTACTCTCAGAGACTCCAGTTTTCATATTAGCACAGCACATTAGATGTCACTGAAAAAAGTGGATAATATTTTGAATAACCATTGTAAGAAGCACAAAGCCTAACACCAGTGTCAACTACAATTGGCACTTGCCATCTACTTCTACAAGGATTAAATCATGTGCTGCTGCAGCTGCTGATTTTCAACACCCTCCTGAAAGGAGTTCAGGGTGGAGAGCTGAAATGAGGCACTCTGTGCTCTGGGAAAACTGTCAGAACAAGTCTTCAGATAGTTAAATATTTTCAGGAACCGATTTTATGAACCCAATTATTGTATCTCCTCATATCTAGAAAAACACTAAAATCTTCCATGGTGATGACTGCTCCTTGTGACTAGCAGAAACCTTCTGCAAAAAAAATATTTGCTTGATTGCAAGTACTCCCCCTTCAACAAGATCACATATATACTGACCTCCCCCCGGCCACCTCTTTGGAGCAGTTTGCCAGAGCTATCTGGGATGCTGTCTCCCGGGCTGCAGTCCACATTTTGACCCAAATAAAACTTAACTCACAACTCACACATTGTGCATTTTTTTAAGTCGACACTAGTAATGCCAAAAAAAAAAAAGAAAAAAAAAAAGCCAAATTTTCCCACTTGGTATATGATATGAAGTTTACCCTTTCTTTCCCAATCTTAAACTACTAATTTTTAAGAGAAATTATACAATGACACTGTTTATATTCCTATAAAATCAAACTATTTAATTTTGATTTAGCTTTCACTTTGGCTTTACACTCTGTTGCCACCATTTCAAGCTTCATTTTGAACAACTCCAGGAACACGTCATTGGTAATTCAGGAAGTCAAAAATCTCATTCCATCCTAATTTTGTTGATGTATTTCTTTAAGTTTTATCCCATATTCTGTGCTCTAATTAACTTGTGCACTTTGTTGCCCACATGATCTGCACATTCACGTCTCTTTTATTTCTCTTAAGTCAGTCATTATCACAATTGGAAATGCTCTTACTTCTGTAATTTTGCTTTTCATCATATTTATTCTGCAGTGCTTATCTCCTTAAATTTTGACACAATCTTTCACCTGGGAATATATCTCTAATCTTTAGAATATGGTAAATACTTCCCATACAATATTTGTCATATTCAACTTTTTCTATCAAACTTGTGTTCATATGTTCTTTCTCCAAAATTTTGTAAATTCATAGAGAGCAGGCTGTATTTTTTTCTGTTTTTCACAGTCCCCAGCAGTGTACCTTCAGTTATGTGTTAAATAAATGAATCGGTGTATTGATAGTGATCTCAGATGGCCTAGGCCTGCAGCGGCTTGAAGCAAGATCTCAGTTCCCTGACCAGAGACTTAAGCCAGGCTGAGACAGAGAGAGCGCTGAATCCTAACCACTAGACTCCTAACCACTATATCACAGTGGCTAGTGACAAGGCCCTGGTTTGTGTGCTTTGAAGAAATGAATTTCAACAAAGAGATAGAAAGTAGTGAAACAAGTGAAGGGTTTATTAGGAGGGAAAAAGTACATGGGAATAGACACACATGGGCAGGCTCAGAAAAGAGTCACATCTTCGTGACTTATATGAGGCAGTTATATGAGGTATAACTGAGTTATATGAGGCAGTTCTTCTGAGTTTCCTCTGGCCAATCATCTTGCTTTGCCTGTCTCTGAGTCCATATTTGGCTTAATTCAGGGTCCTCCCCTGTGTGCGGATGCATCACTTAGCCAAAATGGATTCCAGCACAGAGGCCTATGGGAAGGTTGGCACTACCTAAAATGGGGTGGCATCCCCTCCCTTTTTGACCTCCAAGGACCCTTTCTGCACATGTGTAGTTGGGAGGCCTCCTTGACCTCAAGAATGAGAAATATGTGGTCTCTTTATCTTTTATCTGGGAAGGACTCAGCTCCACCTTGTTCCTGCCATTATCTTTATCTTGGAGTATCTGTCCACAGGGGACAGATTCCAACTACTCAGCCTGGGGCCCATCTATCTCCTGTCTCAATAGCTATTTTAAGGCACTTTAACATAACTTCTTTCTGCCTCTGCGAATATCTTGAATGCAGTTATTCCTCAGAAAAAAATTATACTATAAAGAAAAGTAATTATTATCATAGTTAAGTTCAGAGACATTAACATCAGAATAGTCCTTTTAAAAAACATTATTATGGAGGAAAAAGTGAGCAAGAGTTTTACTGCTTTTATTAAGCTTAACTGTGCTTAGTGAATTTTGTTAATAACTAAAAATGGATTTTGATAGTAAAATGTCAGAATTATTTTTTGACATGAATTGATCACTATATGCCTAGAGACTGGAAAGCAGTTTGTTGGACATAGATTGGGAGGTGAAAATCTTATTATTATCATCATCATAATAAAGTGTAAGTGCCAGCAAAGGGAAGTTGGGGAAATCAACAACTTAAAAGAATCTCCCCCAAAGCAACTGATTTTCCACCTGTAATTTTTTTCTATCATAATTTTCAAAGAAATCTTTGATATCAGCATTCCAGAAGTTTTGTAAAAAATGTATAACTTGGTGTTAGTTAAATTTGTAAAATTGAGAAAGAAAACAGTATCATAATTATGTTAATTATAATTATTGTTTTCATTTTATTTTGAAGTGTCAGTTTTGAATGTAGTTTAATTCAAATGTTACATTATAATGGCTATTAAAAACAAGTTTAAAATTCTAAGTACAATTTTTCCTAGAATTATCAAAAAAAGAGCAAAATGTAAACAATATTACAGGCCACTAATCACCACATTATAAGGTAGCTTCTTAAAATATACCCTCTAGTGATTTGTACAGTGCAGTTTTAAATGGTTCAGTTTATTGGTTTTACATTTTTCTCCTGGGAATCCATTATGCAATGTGATTCTCAATTGCTCCATTGCAAAGAAGATTTTCTTGGCTTGTTGCTTCAGTTTTTGTGTTTTAATATCACAAATCAATCAATGTTCAATTTGTGTAATTTGTTAAATACATAATATATATTATTGACGTATTTTTAATATTATCTTAAATTCATATATAATATTACATATTCTAATATTCATTTTATACATCAACTCTCCTAGATCTTAATAACTGAATTAAGATAGAGTCATTATTTGAACATATTCTAGGTTAGGCAATAGTACAAGCACTTTGAATATATTAACTAATTAAATTTCAAAACCTTTTGCAATAAATATTGTTTAGCTCCATTTTACAGATGAAAAAATAAACACATATAAATGTTGAGTATCTTGCTCAAGATGACATCACTAAGAAGTGGTAGAGGCTAAGGATAGATTGCAACCATTATGTTTGTAAAATCCGTACTCTAACCCAATGCACTTCACTGCTTTTTAGCATTTAATTTTTTAACATGGTCAGTATTTAACAATGAACAATACATGTTATTATTTGGAAAATGTTTTTTTGTATTCCTTGCCTTCAAATTCCATACTTACTTTTTGGTCCAAACCGTGTACACTTCAAAAACACATTTTATGAATATTTAAAAGCAATATCAAAAATAGCTTGATATTTTATACATACATGCCTCATCTAATAGTACATTAAATGAGTGCATTATTAGTGTTACAATCTTTATAATCATATTTAGAATATTGAGTTTATATATTTTCTATAATAAATTTCTGTCTACCATTGTCACAAAAGTTATTCCAGGAACTAAAGATTGCCTTAGTTCCAAAGTGTCTGAATTTTTTAGTCTATTTATTTATTTATTTGTTATCAGAGGGGTTTATTATAAAGCACATCTATGAGAGTATTTATATATATATATATATATATATATTTAGATGTACAAACATAAACCCACTAAATACCTGAGTTATGTCAGGAAGTCAATTTTATTACATATTCAGCATTGTGATATTCTGTGACTGAGCTAAAAATTTTATACGAATAATTATTTTTTTTAGGATGAGTCTTTATTTTACCTTGCAAGTGGTTGAAACAGAGCATTTTTCTGTGATTATTCACAGAAATTAATGGGTTATGAACAATAACAGTTAACTCATTAGGTTAAAAAAAACAGGTATAATTATTTTGACTTGAAATTTTATCCCCATTTTTTGTTGTATGGCATGGTGAACATATATGAGCTCAAGGTAAGAAGGTTATATGCATCAGGTTTTATGTTTGCTTCTCAAGTAAATATTTTGACCTCAAATTAGTTTTTTAATCCTCAGATAGTCTAAAATGAATCCTATAAACTCAGAATAAATAAATGTTCTATTTTCCTCAAAGCTATTCTTTGTTTTATTTTTATTTTTTTAATTTTAAATTAATTTTTATTGGCATATAGATGATTTACAATGTTGTGTTAGTTTCTGCTGTACAGCAAAGGGATTCAGTTACACATATGCATATATCCACTCTTTTTTAGATTCTATTCCCATATAGGTCACTACAGAGTACTGAGTAGAGTTCCCTGTGCTACACAGTAGGTTCTTATCAGTTATCTATTTTATATAAAAGAGTGTGTTTATGTCTATCCAAATCTCCCAATTTATCCCCCCCCTTCCCCCTTGGTAACCGTAAGTTTATTTTCTACATCTGTGACTCTATCTTCGTTTTGTAAATAGGTTCATTTTGACCATTTTTTAAGATTCCACATATAAGCAATATCATATGATATTTGTCTTTCTTTGTCTGGCTTACTTCTCTCAGTAGGACATTATCTAGGTATATCAATGTTGCTGCAAATGGCATTATTTCGTTCATTTTTATGGCTAAGTAATATCCCATCATATATATGTACCACAACTTCTTTATCCATACATCCATCAATGGACATTTAGGTTGCTCTCATGTTCTAGCTATTGAAAATAGTGTTGCAATGAACACTGGGGTACATGTATTTTTTGAATTATGATGTTCTCCAGATATATGCCCAGGAGTGGGATTGCTACATTATATGGTACCTCTATTTTTAGATTTTTAAGGAACCTCCATACTGTTCTCCACAGTGGATATACCAATTTACATGCCCACCAACAGTGTAGGAGGGTTCCCTTCTCTCCACACCCTCTCTAGGATTTATTGTATGTAGACTCTTGGATGATGGCCATTCTGAATGATATGAGGTGGTACCTCATTGTACTTTTTATTTGCATTTCTCTAATAATAAGTGATGCTGAGCATCTTTTCATGTACCTCTTGGCCATCTGTATGTCTTCTTTGAAGAAATGTTTGTTTAGATCCTCTGCTCATTTTTTGATTGGGTTGTTTGTTTTTTTTTAATATTGAGTAGCATGAACTATTTGTAAATTTTGGAGATTAATCCCTTGTCAGAATCATTCACAAATATTTTCCCCCATTCTGTGATTGTCTTTTCATTTTCTTTATGGTTTCCTTTGCTGTGCAAAAGGTTTTAAGTGTGATTAGGTCAATTTTTATATTTTTGTTTTTATTTTCATAACTCTAGAAGGTGGATCAAAAAAGATACTGTGTGATTTATGTCATAGTCTGTTCTGCCTATGTTTTCCTCTAAGAGTTTTATAGTATTCGGTCTTACATTTAGGTCTTTAATCCATTTTGAGTTTATTTTTTTGTATGGTGTTAAGGAGTGTTCTAATTTCATTCTTTTACATGTAGCTGTCCAGTTTACCCAGCACCACTTATTGAAGAGACTGTTTTTTCTGCTTTGAATAGTCTTGCCTCCTTTAAGATAGATTAGCTGACCATAAGTGTCTGAGTTTATCACTGGAATTTCCATCCTGTTCCACTGATCTATATTTCTGTTTTTGTGTCAGCATCATACTGTTTTGATTACTGTAGCTTTGCAGTATAGTCTGAAGTCAGGGAATCTGATTCCTCCAGCTCTGTTTTTCTTCTCAAGATTGATTTGGCTATTTGGTATCTTTTGTGTTTCCATACAAATTGTAAAAATTTTTGTTCTAATTCTGTGAAAAATGATATTGGTAATGTGATAGGGATTGCATTGAATTTATAGATTGCTTTGGGTACTAGAGTCATTTGGACAATATTGATTCTTCCAGTCCAAGAACATGGTATATCTTTCCATCTGTTTGTGTCATCTTTGATTTCTTTCATCAGTATCTTAGAGTCTTCTGAGTACAGGCCTTTTGTCTTCTTATATAGGTTTATTCCTAGGTATTTTATTCTTGTTGATGCAAGGATAAATGTGATTGTTTCCTTAATTTCTCTTTCTGATCTTTTGTTATTAGTATATAGGAATGCAAGACATTTCTGTGCATTAATTTTGTATCCTGCAATTTTACCAAATTCATTGGTGAGCTCTAGTAGTTTTCTGGTAACATCTGGAGGATTTAATATGTATAGTATCATGTATATACATCATCTGCAAACAGTGACAGTTTTACTTCTTCTTTTCCAATTTGGATTCCTTTTTTTCTCTGATTGCCATGGCAAGGACTTCCAAAACTATATTGAATAAAAGTGGAGAGAGTTGACATCCTTGACTTGTTCCTGATCTTAGAGGAAATGCTTTCAGTTTTTCACCATTGAGGATGATGTTTCCTGTGGGTTTGTCATATATGACCTTTATTTTGTTGAGGCAGGTTCCCTCTATGCTGACTTTCTGGAGATTTTTTATCATAAATGGATGTTGAATTTTGTCAAAAGCTTTTTCTGCATCTATTGAGATGATCATATTGTTTTTTATTCTTCAGTTTGTTAGTGTGGTGTACCACATTGATTTATTTACGTATGTCTAAGCATCCTTGCATCCCTGGGATAAATCCCACTTGATCATGGTGTATGATCATTTTAATATGTTGTTGGATTGGGCTTGCTAGTGTTTTGTTGAGGCTTTCTGAGTCTATGTTTATCAGTGATATTGGCCAGTAATTTTCTTTTGTGGTATCTTTGTCTGGTTTTTGTATCATGGTGATGGTGGCCTCATATAATGAGCTTGGGAGTGTCCATTCCTCTGAAATATTTTGGAATAGTTTGAGAAGCTTAGGTATTAGCTCTTCTCTAAATGTTTGATGGAATTTGCCTGTGATGCCATCCGGTCCTGGACTTTTGTTGGAAATTTTTTAATCACAGTTTCAATTTCAGTACTTGTGATTGGTCTGTTCATATTTTCTATTATTTCCTGGTTAAGTCATGGAAGGTGGTACTTTTCTAAGAATTTGTCCATTTCTTCTAGGTTGTCCATTTTTTTGGCATATAGTTGCTGTAGTAGTCTCTTGTCATCCTTTGTATTTCTGTGGTGTCCATTGTAACTTCTCCTTTTTCATTTCTAATTTTACTGACTTGAGTCCTTTCCATTTTGTTCTTGATGAGTCTAGCTAAAGATTTATCAATTTCGTCTATATTCTCAAAGAACCAGCATTTAATTTCATTGATCTTTGCTATTCTTTTCTTCATCTCGATTTCATTTATTTCTGCTCTGATCTTTATCATTCTACTAACTTTGTTTTGTTTCTTCTTCTTTCTCTGGTTGCTTTAGGTGTGAGTTTAGGTTGTTTATTTGAGATTTTTCTAGTTTACTGAGGTAAGGTTCCATTGCTGTAAACTTCCCTCTTAGAACTGTCTTTGCTGCATCCCCTAGGTTTTGTATTTTTGTGTTTTCACTGTCATTTTTCTCTATGTATTTTTGATTTCCTCTTTGATTTCTTCAGTGATCCATTGGTTGTTTGGTAAATATTGTTTTGCCTCCATGTGTTTGTGTTTATCACAGTTACTTTTTCCTGTAATTGCTTTCTAATCTCATAACGTTTTGGTCAGAAAAGATGCTTGATATGATTTCCATTTTCTTAAATTTACCAAGGCTTGATTTGTAGTCCAAGATGTAATCTATCCTGGAGAATATTCCATATACACTTGAGAAGAAAGTGTATTCTGCTGCTTTCAGATGGAATGTCCTATAGGTATCAATTAAGTCTCTCTGATTCAATGTGTCATTTATGGCTTGTGTTTCCTTATTAATTTTTGGTCTGGATGATTTGTCCATTGGCATAAGTTGGGTGTTAAATTCCCCCAATCTTATTATGTTACTATCATTTTCTTGTTTTTTGGCTGTTAGCATTTGTGTTATATATTGAGGTGCTCCTATGTTGGGTGCATATATATTTACAATTGTTATATCTTCTTCTTGGATTAATCCCTTGATCATTATGTACTGTCCTTTCTTGTCGCTTGTAACAGTCTTTATGTTACAGTCTATTTTGTCTAATGTGAGTATTGCTACTCTATCTTTCTTTTGATTGCCAATTACATGGAATATCTTCTTCCATCCCCTCACTTTCAGTCTGTATGTGCCCCTAGGTCTGAAATGCATCTCTTATAGACAGCATATATATGGGTCTTGTTTTTGTATCCATTCAGCCAGTCTACGTCTTTTGGTTGGAGTACTTAATCCATTTACATTTAAGGTAATTATCAATATGCATATTCCTATTGCCATTTTCTTAATTGTTTTGGCTTTGTTTTTGTAGGTCTTTTTTCTTCCCTTTCTCTTTCTTGTCTTCTCTTGTGGTTTGATGATCATCTTTAGTGTTATGTTTGGGTTGTTTTTTCTTTTTTGTTTGTGTATCTATTGCAGTTTTGGGGTTTGCTTTTCTCATGTGGTTTTCATAAAGCAGTCTGTATATGTACAAGTTTGTTTTAAATTGCCTGTCTTTTTCCCACCTAGAGAAGTTGCTTTAATATTTGTTGTTTAATATTTGTTGTAAAATATTTGTTGTGATTTGGTGATGCTGATTTATCTTATCTTTTGCTAGTCTGTAAAACTTCTGATTTCTCTGTTGATTCTGAATGAGATCCTTGCTGGGTAGAGTATTTTTGTTTGTAGGTTTTTCCCTTTCATCACTTAAGTATATTGTGCCATTCCCTTCTGGCCTGCAGAGTTTCTGCTGAAAAATCAGCTGATTACATTACAGGGATTCCCTTGTATATTATTTTTTGCTTTTTCCTTGTTGCTTTTAATAGTTTTTCTTTGTCTTTAACTTCTGTCAATTTAATTAACATGCGTCTCTGCATGTTCCTCCTTGGGTTCATCCTATATGGAACTCTCTGTTCCTCCTGGACATGAGTGAGTGTTTCCTTTTTCATGTTGAGGAAGTTTTGGGCTATAATATCTTCAAATATTTTCTCTTTCTCTTCTCCTTCTGGGACTCTTATAATGCAAATGTTGATGCTTTTAGTATTGTCCCAGTCATCTCTTGAAACTGTCCTAATTTCATTTCTTTCTTTTTTCTTTATTCTGTTCTGTGGCAGTGATTTTCACCAATCTGTATTCTATCTCACTTATTTGTTCTTCTGCCTCCGTTATTCTGCTACTGATTCCTTCTAGTGTATTTTTCATTTCAGTTATTGTATTGTTCATCTCTGTTTGTTCTTTTAATCTTCTAGCTCCTTGTTACGCATTTCTGGTATTTTCTCAGCCTGTTGCTCCATTCTTTTTCTGAGATTTTGGATCATGTTTACTATCATTACTCTGAATTCTTTTTCAGTAGATTATCTATCTCCTTTTCATTTAGTTGTTCCTGTGAGTTTTTATCTTGTTCTTTCATTTGCAAAATTTTTCTCTGTTGTCTCATTTTGTATAACATTCTGTGTTTGTGGTCTCCTTTCCAGAAGCTGCAGGATTGTAGTTCCTCTTGCTTCTGGTGTTTGCCCCTGGTGGGTGAGGTTGCTTAATGGGATTGTGAAAGTTTCCTGGTGGGAGGTGCTGGTGCCTGCCTTCTTGTGGGTGGAGCTGGGTCTTGTCCCTCTGATGTGCAGGGTCATGTCAAGGGGTGTGTTTTGAGGTGGCTGCGAGCTCAGTACTTTAGGGAGCCTGTCTTCTGCTGAATGGGGCTCTGTTTCTATCTTGGTTGTTGTTTGGCCTAAGACTTTTCAACCCTGGAGCCTTCAGTTTGTTGGGTGGAGCTGGGTCTTGGTGCCAAAATGTGGACCTCCAGGAGAACTCACTCCAACCAATATTCCCTGGGGCTACCTCTACCAGTTTCCTTGCCCTCACAGTGAGTTAGAGTTGACCATTAGCTCCCTAGAAGACCCCCAAAACCCTAGGTATGTGCAGCCCAGGTTCTTATGTAAGTACTGCTTTGTGTTGGGTCCCAGTGCATGTAAGACCTAGTGTGTGCCCTCCAAGAGTGGAGTCTTTAAACAGAGACCCCCAGGCCTTTGGAACTCCTGCACTCAAATCCTGCTGGCCTTCAAGTCTAAATGCTCTGAGGGTTCTTCCACCTGATGCCAGACCCTCAGAATGTCTTGTAGGGCTATTTTGTGTGGGAACCTCCCCACGTAGCCTGCATGGTTTTAATATTTTTTGGTGTGAGGGTTTCTTTTTGGTATAGATGTCTGCCACCTCTTTCTTCAGTGTGTGCTGACTGTTATACCCTTTATGGGTATAGGAGGTGTGACTGATGTTGTGTTTACCAGAGTCTGCACTGAACATTGAGCAGAACCTCCCCTTTGCTCTGTGGTTGTCACTGCTCTGTCAGAGATGGAGTCTTCTCCCTAGTTGTTGGAGTACAGGCCCAAAATCTGTTTCTTTGCTGTGTTTCTGATCTGGTTGTAAGGTAGGCAGAATTGGAGCACTCCCACTGGGAGGGAAATCACTGAGTATTCCTTCTCTGGATGTATTCACCTGTGGGTGTTTTCTGTTGTGTCACCTTTCACCCATTGTGTGCACTCTCAGATTACACCATTGTTGGCACTGCTCTTGACCTCACCTTAACTGTGGGTAGGGTGGCAATTTGCACTGGTGTCTCTCAGGCATTGTTTTAACCAGGCCACTACTGAATTCAAGTCCCAGGATTGAAGTAATCATGGATCTGGACCAGCTGTGGGCACTATGGGGGCAGCTCAGACTCTGGCCTGGCCCAACCACCACACATGTATATCTCCACAAATTCTACAGCTGCTAAAGCTAGACCTGTCTTGGTTGCAGAACACTTGTTGTCCTTTCAGATGTTTTGTATGTGCTAAGTTTACAAAGCCAGTCACAGGGGTGTCAACTTGCAGTTTATGCAGTTGCAAGGAGAGATTTCAGCTTTTCTTCCTTAGCTGCCTGTCCCCTGGGGCTCAGCTGTAGTTTCAACCCCACCTCTGTGTGTGCTTGCAAGGCTGCCCTGGAACACACAAGTTCACCTTGGTGAGGAGAGGGTGCAGAGATGGCAGCAGCCGGGGTCGTGGAAGCCTTAGTGGGGACAGGGCTCACAGTGTATCTGGTGGCCACGGGCATTAGAGGGTCACTCCCAGTGGGGACCTTTCCTAGTGCCCAGCCATGGCACAAGAGAGTCAGCCCCAGTGGCAATGGGGTGCATCGGGGAGCCAGCGGCCATGGGCACGAGAGACCCGGCCCAGGTGGGAGCTCTTCCTAGTGCCTGGGGAGGCAGGGTCCAACACATGAGGAGAAAGGCTGCAATGGCATCCCCACCACTTGTGCATTGTCAACAATGGTGCTTTGCTTCTATGACAGTCTGGGTTTTCCTCCACAAGCATTCCCTGTTGCAGATTTCCTCACGCCCATCCCCTCAGGCTGTCTCCTCGTAGCCAACAGCAGTCCTTTCCCAGGTTTATTCTCCGCACCCTATGTTCCAGCACCCAGCCCCGTCCACACAAGCAAACTCATGTGTCAGGCTGGGGTACGCAGGGCTGTGGCATGGACAATCTGTGTAGGTCTCACTCTGTCCTGCCTGTCACAGATTGGTTGCTGGGCTCTCCTTCTACAGCCCCTGAAGCTTCCCTTCTGTCCCAACTGATCTCCCCACAAGTGAGAGGGCTTCCCTGGATGCAGGAACCTCTCCTCTCTTTCGGCTCCCCCACCTGGGGGTGCAGGTCCTGTCCCACTTCCTCTCCTTTTCCTTTTCCCTTCTTTTTTCTGTCAGCCTACCTGGTTATGGGGGGATCTTTCTTGTCCTTTTAGGTGTCTGAGGTCCTCTGCTAGTGTTCAGCTGGTGCTCTGTGAGAATTTGTTCCATTTGTAGATGTATTCTTGATGCATTTGTGGGGCAAGATGACCTCCACATCTTCCTACTCCCCTGCCATCTTGAATCCTCCCCCTCTATTATTTTCTAAATTATTTTCCCATTTTGTTTATTACAGAATATCGAGAAGAGTTCCCTGTGCTATATAGTAGGTCTTAATTGGTTATCTATTTTAAATATAGTAGTGTGTGTGTGTCAAACCCAAACTCCCAATCTGTCCCTCTCCTTCCACCCTTCCCCCTGCTAACCATAAGTTCATTCTCTAAGTCTGTGTGTCTGTTTATGTTTTGTAAATAAATTTATTTGTATCATTTTTTTTAATTCCACATATAAGCGATATCATATGATATTTGTCTTTCTCTGTCTGACTTACTTCACTTTGTATGATATTCTCCAGGTCCATCCATGTTGCTGAAAATGGCATTATTTCATTTTTTTAATGCCTGAGTAATATTCCATTATATATCTGTGTCACATCTTTTTTAGCCATCCATCTGTTAATGGACATTTAGGTTGCTTCCATGTCTTGGCTATTGTATACAGTGCTGCAATGAACATTGGGTGCATGTATCCTTTCAGACTATGTTTTTCTCCAGATATATGCCCAGGAGTGGGACTGCAGGATCATATGGTAGCTCTATTTTTAGTTTTTTAAGGAACCTCCATACTGTTCTCCACAGTGGCTGTACCAATTTACATTTGACCAACAGTGTAGGAGGGTTCCCTTTTCTCCACACCCTCTCCAGCATTTATTGTTTGTAGATTTTTTGATGATGGCCATTCTGACTGGTGTGAGGTGATATCTCACTGTAGTTTTGACTTGTATTTCTCTAATAGTTAGTGATATTGAGCATCCTTTCATGAGCTTCTTTACCATCTCTATGCCTTCTTTTGAGAAATGTCTATTTAAGTCTTCTTCCCATTTTTAATTGGGTTGTTTGTTTTTTTGACAATGAGCTTCATGTGTTAGTTGTAAATTTTGGAGATTAATCCCTTGTAATTCACATTGTTTGTAAATATTTTCTCCCATTCTGTGGGTTGTTTTTTCATTTTGTTTATGGTTTCCTTAGCTGTGCAAAATTTCTTGAGTTTGATTAGTTCCCATTTGTTTATTTTTGTTTTTATTTCCCTTACTCTAGGAGATGGATTGAAAATAAAAAAAGACATTGCTGAGATTTAAAGATCCTGAATAGCCAAACCAATCTTGAGAGGAAAAAACAAAACAAAACAAAACAGAGCTGGAGGAATCAGGCTCCTTCACTTCAGACTATACTACAAAGCTATATTCATCAAAACAGTATGGTACTGGTACAAAAACAGAAATATAGATCAATGGAACAGGATAGAAAGTCCAGAAATAAACTCATGTACATATGGTCAATTAATCTATGACAAAGGAGGCAAGACTATACAATGGAAAAAAAGACAATCTCTTCAATAAATGGTGCTGAGAAGACTGGACAACTACATGTAAAACAAAAATGAAATTAGAAAATTCTTTAACACCATAGGCAAAAATAAACTTAAAATGTATTAAAGACCTAACTGTAAGACTGGATATTATAAAACTATTTGAGGAAGATATAGGCAGAACACTCTTTGACATAAATTGTAGTCTGTTCATTCACCATCTGTCGGGAAACTGTCAATTTTATTAAAAAAAATTTTTTTTCATTATTATTATGTTTTGGCTGCACCATGTGGCTTGTGGAATCTTAGTTCTCTGACCAGGGATCAAACCCTAGCTCTCTTCAGTGAAAGCACAGAGTCCTAACCACTGGACCACTAGGGAATTCCCTGGAAACTGTCAATTTTAAATCCCTATACTTTATTTTCTTATTTTCCTTAATCAACATCCTTACATAACCTTCCCCATAAAATGGTTGTTATTACACCAGGTATTATATTTTCAAAGGGTACAAGAAAATGTTATTGATCCATTAACCCAGAAAATATGAGAAAAACCCACTTTACTTAAAATGTCAAAATAGCAAATGCCAAAAAATACTCAGTTTTTTTCTAAAATGAATGGAATATAATAATAAAATCTAAATGGAATGGAAATATCATAAAGAAAGGATATTATATGCTGTACCCCATTCCTGCAACTGCCTAGCCTTGAGAGAGAAGAAAGAACCCAGAGTCAGTGACAAAGACATCAAGGATTTTTTGGACAAGGAATCTTGCAAGTCAGAGGCAAAGATCCTGAAGCGATACCCCATCACGTAGTCGACAGCAGGTAGGACAAAACAGCAATTTTTGCTACTCATAGGAAGTGGAAGCTACCAATTATAGGGGGAACGACACCAGAAGGGTTCGCTGGTTGCTTCTCCCACAAGTCTTCAGGTTAGCAACCTTCACAAGGGCCCAAATTTCTTGTTGATAACCTAATATAATGTAGCTATTACTGGTCCAAGGAATAGAATAATCTTTAACCAGGGGTCTGGCAAATCATGCAGGCAGTTACTAATTAAATGCCAAGATTAGGAGGTGGATGCAATCATGTGAGTAAGGTGAATGTGAAGCAGGGCCTGGTCAGGCAGAGGATGTACAAAGAGCAAGCGAGCAGCCATCTTGTGGGACCTGACCGATCATACACTATGGAATGATGTTGAGACTTTAAAAATAAATTTCTATAATTAATTAATGAAACATTGAGCTATATATTTATTTTTATAAAGTAAGATATAAAATATTTGAAATATTTGAATACACACTTCCTTCTACCATCTCTTTCAGTAAAAAATCAGAAAATTTAATTTTTTTGCATCAGCTCACAAATTTCTTGGATTTTATTAAACCTTCAAATATAAACTATACAAAACTATTATTAAAAGGAAACCCTTACTTTTAGTGAAAAATTACTTTCCAGTACTATTGATATTCAGAAATTATGTGGATGATAACTTTATAATAGAACTTTATAAATTTCTTTCTTTCACCTGAAGATATAAAAACACAAGAAGAACTTTAATGCAGCAGACTTACGGTCAATTAAACCCAATTCTCTATCTTGGTTAGTGCTACTCTAGTAATTACTTATCTAGCAACAGATGATGATTGTCATCCATCAGTACCATTATTAGTAATGTCCTTCAACCATTTTTAATGCATTAGATAGCCTGTTATTTATCTATATGCTGCCTGCAATCTTTTTTACCACTTTTCTCAAATCACACTCTGCTCATCTTGCAGGTGTCAAATTAAATACCTTTTTGAGGTCTTCCTTGACTTCTGAGAGGAGTCTAAATTCCATTAAAACATTTTATATCAAGTCATTTATTATGTTTTATTGAGATTACCAGTGAATTATTTCTTTTCACATAGTAGTTGCTTATCATGTTCCTGTTCAATACATGAATTAATGTCAAGCATTAATTTATTTTAAATCTTGCACTTTAAGGTATTTTCATACTTTGTCACTGAGAAGTACTCCCATTAGCCCAACCTGGCTATATAAAATACTTTATTTTGTGTATTTTTATTAATAATAATAGGTGTATTATTTTGATCTTTATATTTCATGATATGGGTTAATTATGATATAACTCAGAGGAAAATTTCTTATGGATGTTCTGCATTGTGTTTTTCTAAATACAATTATGTGACTATTTTCCACAGAACCATATTAGTATCCTTAGCAAGTGGAATAACTGATACCAATTCAGTGAACAGTTACCTCTAGAAGTGCTTATAGAAATATGCTTTTGTTTCTGTTGTTTACTGATGTATTGTAAGAGAACACTGTTGAATTGGAAGAACACATAAATTAGGGCAAGTGCACAGGAAGCTTCTGTAATATTCTTGGATATAAACTATAAGTACATCCAACTCTGTTTTAGTCTAAAAGCCCACAAATTTAAACTCTTCAGTAATTTTCAGTTGTGACTCTACCATTCTCAACTCTCCTAATAGTTTTCCCACTTGGAAGAAGAAAAAAAGATAGGGCAAATAGCATTTGTGAGAAAATATTAACAACATGTTTCAATCTACAAATACAGTGAAAATGTTGAATGCACAAGTTTAAAATATACAGAAATTTTTATTGTGGCCCTTAAAATTGGATGAAAATGAGCTAATCTTCCAAACTACTCATTAAGAGTAATAACTCACTTTCTATCTTGAAAAAAAACAAAAGACAACGCTTTCATTAACAACGTCTCTATTCAATTAGACAACATTCTAAACTATTTGAAAATTTAATCTGAAGCAACAACGTAAGTTAATTGTGGTGTTCCTAGAATCTTAATGCTGTTTCTCATATTTTCCTGTATTAATATTTCTTTTACATGTTACTCTAGTCATTTCAGAAAAATGAATTTACCTCTGATTTAGGTTAAGAAGCTAAACTGAAGAATTCTTATAGTCTCTTTTCCACTTGGAAGTAAAAGAACCCCTAATTCATAGGAAGTAAGCTACTAAATGAATACTATTGTGTTCTAGTCATTATTTCCTAATTTCAAGGACAGGACTCTTCAAGGGTTCTTCCCCAGTATTGAGTTTGCATCCCTACTGGTAAATAATGATATCATAATTACTTCAATCTCTAGATCAAGCAATTCTCTGCTGACTCTTGATAGAGTAAGAACATCTGGCATATTAATTTTCCTCATTTAATTCATCTTCTTTCCTATCTTGTTTTGACTCCTTGATTAATTCAGTCTTCACCAAAATGCATTTAAAGATATGCAGCTGATCCTTCTAAAGTTTTCTCATATGTTCTAAATTGTCCAATATATTGCTCCTAATGAGTAAGGTTTGTAAGAGTAGAGACAGCTGATAACTGTTTGTTCACTATCAATTCAACAAGCTCATTGACCAATTTTACTTATCTAAGTTTCTTTAGAGACCTTTTCAATTACAAAGACTTCCAATTTCAAATGGGAAACAAGTGAGAAATTATTTACACTGTTCTCTTTGTTGGGTATTCTACAATTTTTATACTGAGTCTATTTCAGCATACAATGATATTACGGGCCACAAGGAGTTTGAGTTTTCTTGACATATTTTAACAGATAACAATTTGCATGGGTAGCACTTAGAATAACTGTTAACTGTGAATTCTGGAGCCATTGCTGTACCCATTCCACAAATGATCAGTTGGGAAAACTTGGGCCAATTATGTAACCTCTCTGCCTCAAAACTCATGTTTGTAAATGAAAATAATAATAGTTATATGTATATCATAAGGTTACTGTACATTTTAAATGTAATAATTGCCATGAAATACTTAACTTAGAATGATTCATGATGCTTAATAAGTATTCTGTATAAATTAACTATCATTCTGAACTCCTTAGGACTGAGTGAAAAGGTAAACAGATACATTTTTACTAAATACAAAGAGATGGTAGTGTTTATGTTTTGTTATGTTTTCTGAGAAACCAATTGTTCATTAATCTGATAATATGTCTCAAAAAGTAGCTGAGCTTCCTCTTACTGGATAATTTTGAACAGATTTTGTTAGATCAGTTTTCAGGGATTTTAGTTTATTTGTTAGTGTTCTTTATTTTGCAAGTTACAGAACCCAAAAGATAAATATCTTAGACAAAAAAAAAAAAAGCCCCCTTAGAAAGATACATATATTTGAAAGAAGTGGTGAACAATCTCAGAGCAGGACATTTAGAGACATAGCTGGATCTCAGGCAAAATATGGACTCAAACACTGCCATAATATCATTACTCAGAATCTTATCTATGCTCTTCTCTACATGTGAACATTGTTCCTATCTAGAAATCATTTAGGACACATTTACTAAAAATTTCCAGGTTGTACATGCTATAACATCTATAAAAAGAGAAAGGTTAATTGATACCAGTCCCCACACTCCCAATCCCTGCGCCCCAACCTCTGGCCATAGTTCCATTGTTTCTAAAACAACGGGTCTAAGTATTCCCCTCATCACCAGTTCTACCCACTATTCTCTAATAACCACTTTCTCCACTTAGAAGAACTTGGTTTCACTACAATAGTAGTTATGGGCAATTTCATCCGCATACTTCTCAATGAGTGATATCATTTACCTTAAAGGAAACTTGAGGAACTTCTGATATGCCTCTCACTCTTCTGCTATTCAGATTTATTAAGAACCATACTACTTTAATTAAATTAATTTTCACTGTCATTCATTCATCTGATAAATAAATTTATGTCTATTGTGTACTTATAATGTAATCGGAATTGTGCATAGTTACTAAGAGAGAATAGGGGGGAAAACATGCATTTATGACAAAGCAGGTAAATTATACTTTAAACATATAATTACAAAGTATTTGTTTACTAAGTATAATATTGCTAAGAGGGAGTTAGATACACAATCTTATACTTGAAAAAGCATAAAAAGGCAATGACAGCCTCATTAAATGCCAAGTGAGAACATATACTCACTTTGTAGAGGGTTTGAGGGCATGACTTTGCCTCAATATATATGTTTTCAGGTCCCATCTCAGTTCAACATATGTTATATTTAAAATAGTCATTGCAAACAAGAAGTGATTATTGGACACACCTCTATAATTCTTCCATATGTTCTAAATTTCTTTATAAAAACAGTTCATGTTCTGAGCCCAAACTTCTTGCCCATCCTTATTTCTCACTCTGTTTATCCAATCTTCTCTGAGTCCTTGAACACCTTTACAATAATTATCTTCAACTCTTTATTGAGTAGATTGCTTATCTCCACTTCTGGGGTTTTATCTTATTCCTTCATTTGGAACATATTTTTCTGCTGCCTATTTTACCTAATTCTCTGGTTTTTTTCTCTGTATTTAGTAGGTTTGTTACATTTCCTGACCTTGAAGATATGGCCATTTGTAGGAGACCTAAGACTATGTGTTCCAGCAGTACACTCCCCTCAGATCACCAGAGCACTATGTTCTAGGGGTGTCCCCTATTGGGTTATATGAGTCCTTATGTTGTGGTGGACTGAGTAATATAGACACACTGGTGTGACTGGCCCCTAGTCTAGTTTGTTGCCAAGACCTGCCTTGTGCAGAGGTTACTGACTGTTGGTGGGTAGGTCAGGGTCATGAGTTTGATTGCTGTGGGACTCTAGGGGTTCCTAGGGTTAATGTTAACCCAGCTGTGGGCAGAACCAGTTTCAGGGGTGGGTGGTTGCAGGGCCAGTGGTTATGGACCTAATATAGTCCTTTTGGTGGGTGGGACTGGCCCCTGACACGGCTAGCTACAGTGTCCATGGGTCCCAGAGGTGGTTGGCCTGCTGATGGGCAGAGTCAGGGCCCAGGGAAGTCCCAGGTCTGGTGCCAGCTTTCTGGTGTTGGCAGGAATTTAACATGGCAAGCTGCAGCTTTATGGTGGTCCTAGGTCTTGTATTGGCCAGCTGGTGGGTTGGGCCAAGGTCCAGGGGATCCCTGTGTTAGTTTTGGCTTGCAGTTATGCTGAGCTGAGTCCTGGGGTCTCTGGCTTCAGGGCCCTGGAAGTCCTAGAGTTGGTGTCAGCTCACTGGTGTGGGTACCCAGGGGGTCTTTTAACTGATGTCTGCCCACTGGTTGGCAGAGCTGGGCTGGGTCCTGGGCACTCTGGTGGACAGGGCCAGGTCCCAGGGATTTGTTGGCTCAGGAGTGCTTTTGGTAACAGGCCTGCTTATAGGTGGGACTGTATTTCTGATGGGCTAGTTGCTTTGCTTGAGGCAACCAACTACTGGTGCCAACAGGCTGATGGGTTGGGCTGGGTCCCAGGACTAATAAGCTAGATGGAGGATTCCAAAAGAGATTTGCCATCTCCAGTATTCTCATAATAGAACAAGCTCCCCGAAATAGTTGCTGCCAGTGTGCATGTCTCCAGGGTGTGCTCCAGCTGCCTCCTGCCTCTCGGGGAGGTTCTCTGAGACCAGCAAGGTTGTCTGACTCAGGCTTCTTTCAAATTACTGCTTCTGCCCTGTGTGCCAAAGCATGTGAGATTTTGTGTGCACCCTTTAAGAGTGGAGTCTCTATTTTCCACAGCCCTCTGGCTCTCCCAAAATTAAGCCCCACGAACCTTCAAAGACAAATGTTCTGGGGGCTTATCTTCCCAGTGCAGGACCCCCTGGCTGAGAAGACTAATGTGGGACTCAGACCTCTTGCTCCTAGGGAAGAAGTTCTGCAATTATAACTATCTTCCTGTTTGTGAGTCACCTGCCCAGGGGTATGAGCCTTGACTACCACATACCACATCTCTGGCCCTCCTACCCATCTCATTGTGGTTCCTTCCTTATACCTTTAGTTGTAGAAGATCTTTTTTGCTACTTTTCCAGTCTTTCTCTTCGATAATTACTCTGTAAATAGTTGGTGTGCCCATGGCCGTAAGTGTGCTCTGGGTCTTCCTACTCTACCATCTTGGCCACTGTCTCTTTCAACATATGCTATCTTGGTAATTCATATGTATTCCTAATTAATTTAAATTATCATATCAAATATAATTTTTCATAATTATGTAAATATTTACTTACTTAATTATTTTATGTGCATATATATTATATCTCAAAAATTTAGAGGTTATTAATTAATGTTAATAAATCAAGAATATCTTTCAAATATTGAACCATCAAAGCTATTTATTTATGTTTTTACTGAGCTTATATTTTTGAGAGATTCATTTCTGTTGAGTTAAATCATCCCATTCAAAATCTAAACTAAAGTAAGTTACATGTATGAGTTAGGCATAGCATGCAAGCCAATTTAACCTAAGTGATTTGTTTATGTATTAATGTGATTTGTGGAGCTCGTTTTTCTTCTCTAGTTGAAAAATGTACTCCCTCCTGTCTATGAGGTGATAGTACACCCCACCTCCCTAATGAGGCACCTCACATTTTGCAATTTCTAGCCATATAACAAGGTGATATAATTGTGTCATAGTAAATATAATGAAGCATCTCTCCTAGTTGGATTCTTTTATTATTTGTCTTTGCTTTCTATTCCCAACAGCAAACCTTATTTTAAGGAGTTTCACTGTTTAATGATATCTGTTCATGAAATTTACTGTTGGGGCTTAGACTTCCACTATAAATTTCTGAGCTGTATTGCAGTTTAGGGACTAGTGAGAAATAGAAAATAATGAGATTAATTTTCTTTTCTCAGAGGTACTATATTCCCCATAGCTATCACTCAGAGGACAATATCTTTTCTGAAAGATTGATATAAAAATAATTTATGCACACTAAGAGGCAGAACAAATCTATCTGCCTGGAAAAGCACATACATGCCTTTAAGAAAAGAGCAATAGCATGTGGAAACAGTGCTTCTTAGTAATTAGGAGTGTTTATTATCCTTGTCCTATAACAATCAAAGCCTGGATTTATATAATAATATAAATTATTATATAATTTATATTTTGGATTTATATAATAATATATAATTATTCTGGATTTATATAATAATAAAAATGCTTTCAACATTTAATATATAACTATACTATTCAGGCCCCTCTATAATTTAGCTTCAGATAATTCAAGTGGAAGTTTAGTAGACTGAAAGCTTTTTTTGCTTAGAATTCTGCAACAAAATAATAAGAAAATATTGAAAATAAAAATCTTACTAAGCTGAAGAGATCAACTGAGGTCATTTATTTCCTTTCTTTTAAGAAATAATACCATTAAATCAAACCATCAGAAATTATAATTAACTATAACTTTGTTACAAATATCTTCTGCAATATTTCATATTTTGTAATATAAAACAAAATAAACAGATGTATAAATACCTCATTCTAATGTAGCTTATGGTTTATGGTTTTAAGGACTATCACCAGCAGGAATACAATGGTAAACAAGTATCAATGTCAGATGAGTCCAAGTGAAATGAAGATAAATTAACTCATGAAAGCTTTTTGTGAAGTACATAAATTTATTATTTTTTCCAATTTGAAATAAATCTCCAAATAACACATTTGGCATACTTAGCTATAAAAATCATTACACCAACATGTTTGTATTATTTTTTAGTAATATATCATAAGTAATAACATTGCCTTAAATTCATGCACTGAGCCAGAGAGGTGTTTACTCATCATCTCTTATTGTATTTTCTATGAATTCCCAGACTGCAAGAGTTAAAATGTAAATATCTTCTGACTACTACCAAATTAAAACTCTATTAAACATTTTATATTTTTCTCTTTAATGTTGATAAATTGAATTTCATTGTAGATACAGCCTCAAAGGACTGTTTTTGGTTCTGAGCTTAACACTGTATTAATATTGATTTCATTATTTCAGCTTTTTTAAAAGATGCTGTAATAATCTTGTTTCAGTTGACTAGTTCTTAATTTATCATAGATTAACAGCACATTCTTAACTGGCATAATTCAGCCTTGTATAGCAAAAGAAATCTATATCTAAATTTTCCTGTTTAGTTAGGGGGGAAAAAAGTGATCATTTGAGAAAGCCCTCATGGTATTTTGGAAGGATTTGCAACCTGGGAATTAAATACTGAATTTCAAAGTCCACACTCTACCATTGTAGTCTTCTAGAGCATTTGCTCAGTTTAACATCCTTGTGACATAATTTGTTCTCTAAGAATGCAGGCAAATTCTTATTGAGTAATCTTTAAATATTTCCAAAGTTTAAGCTCCAGTAAAATAACAAATCTATTGTTTACATGCATATTATTAAAAATTATGAAAATAAGTTAAAATTCAACTAAAGTTGCTTATAAAATAGTAGCACATGAATATATCTCCAGCTTTTAGGTCCCCTCCTGCTACAAATAATTTCTACAATAAACAGTTCTATTAATATTCTCTGTCATATTTTACAAAAATTGGAAAAACTGGATGTCTTTTTAAATATACTTTTATCTCCAATAGCTGGCACATTATTGGCCATGAATGTACATTATTAAACAAAAATATGATCATCAAAATGTAAAATACAGTAGCATTTCTCCACATTGCCACACTTAAGACAATAATATACAGAGGAGAAAATAGTTCACATCAGTTTCATGTACATAAGCACACTGTGTTGAGAAAGCAAAATAAGCAAACCCAGCTATTTAAAAGATGACAGGTTGATTAGGAAATAATTTCCAACATATTTATAATGTTAGTAAAGAGACCACAGCATAAAATAAATAGTAACTATAATACAGAACAATTGCCCTTTAAATATGACTGGAAGGGTTAAACATTTAAAAGCAGACTTATTGTAAATACATTAAAGAGATACATACTCACACAAAATATCCCCCAAAAGACTTAGTAACATTTAAGCCAGTTTGGAAAAGTAGGTATAGACTTATGATCTTAAAAATAATTATAATTCCAAGCTCTGTCTCCTCAGTGTCTCTGATACATGGCTATTCTGACCAACATTCTTTCTGACATAGAACAATCTACCATGAGTCCTAGCACCCAGACTTTTCTCTCTAAAGCTTTTTTTATTAAACAAAACCAGAGATATTTGTAAAGTAGATAATTCCATATTGAAGCAAGAAAAAAACCAAGATAAGTCATGAAAATTCTGATGCTGCAAGAAAACAATGATGATTTCAAATGTCAGGAGTAGGGCTGAAAAGACAATAGAACCAATTGGTAGGGAAACTTATTTACCAAATGGTGATAATTTGATAATTAATACAAGTGTAATAATGGTATTTAATTGGAACAAGTTCAATCACACACACACACAAAATGTCCATAATATTACTTAAGGAAACAGTTATGAAATATAAACAAAGGACATTTTCTTATAAAAGTAGCTTGTCTATAAGTTATAGTAAATAAATGAAGAATGTTAATGCATGTATAAGTTATTTGATATACGTGTGCTTTTATCTATCTCTATCTATTTCTTTATATCTTCCTACCTAAGTGAAAAAGGAAGGTTTATTTCAGAGAACTCTGCATAAGTTAACCAAGACAAGAACCAAGAACAGGAAAAGTTGACTGTTACTAGTTTTGACATAGATATTATCCTACAAGTAATGCCCAATCGTATTGACATCAGATAATTATTTAGTATTTTTCAAAAGGGGGCACTAGTAGCATTTGGGATGAAGTAATTTCTCTATTTTGTGGAACTGGGGTGTATGTCTGACCTTCATTTACCTTATGCCAGTAAAGATACTCTCCCATACAAACAAAAACAAAAAAAGTCATTGTGAAAATGAAGGCTCTGACAAATATCCGTATGCTTGCTAGGGAGATGGCATTCTTTTAAAGTGAGAATCAATAGGATATCTATCTCTGAAGACTTCAACTTTATGCCCTGAATTTGGAAATATATAATTGATCCAGCTGATTCATTTCTGGGAAAGGCACCTGGTTGGAAAACAGTAAAGCTTTCATGAAAGACACAGGATTAAAGTCTTGTTGATAACTGAATACTTGTCCAACAATAACTCTCATGTAAAAAGAGTCTATACATGTTAAGCAGCACTGGTGTTTGCAAATTTCATTTTTGCATATGAAATTGAGTAAATCAAATTATTGCACCCAGTTTAAGGACTTGTGGTTTAGATTTACATGGTCTGATGGTAATATGTTAGGTTCAATGACAAGTCAAGAAGTAACAAATTATGAAGAAAACTTAAAAAAATAAAATAAAATAAAAAGTCTTATTGAACAAACAAATGAAGGTAAGTTAAAAATAAAAGAGGAAGAAAGTGAATAAGTTCAAGGGAACATCTAGATTTGATAACCAAGTCAATAGGCTAATGTTTTTCTACATTATAACCAAATTTCATGAAATTTATAGATCTAATTTGAAAAGAAGAAACATTAAAATTTCTGGATGATAACATTTAAAAATACATTAATCACAATGAAATATGAAAATATTTTAAAAGGACATGGAAATAATTAAATACAAAGAAAAAGATTAATGAATTAGATTGCACTTCAATTAAAAACTTGTACTTATTAAAGAGTAAAAAAACAAAAAAAGCCACAGAATGAAAAATAAGCAATTAATATAGTTGGAATAGGACTTTTAATCACAGTATTCCTACAATTCAATAACAAAAAGACAGACAATCTATTAAAAATGAACAAAATACACAATGGCCACTTTACAAAGTTACATATGCCAAACGCACAAAGAAAAACACAGACACATACACAAACACACACACACGGATGATCAATTTCATTAGTCATTAAGAAATACCAAGTAAAATCATAGCAAGACTATTTACCAACCAAGATGATTTAAATTAAAAGGACAGTATCAATTGTTGACAAGATCTGAAATAATTAACAGATCTCATACGCTACCAGCAGGAATGTAAATTGTTGCAATCATTCTGCAAAACTGGTCTTATCTTCTAAACTAAATGTTGATTTACCATATGACACAGCAATCTCATTTCCTAGGTATATATTTTACAAAATCTGTATATATGAATAATTGTACAAGAATATCCATTACAACATGTTAATAGTTCCAAACTGAAAATGTCCATCAACAATAAATGTCCATCAACAAAACAGTGAGTGAATTCATTGTATTATACAAATGCAATTTAATATTATACAAAATGAAAATAAAAAACTATTGCTACATACAACAACATAAAGAAATCTCCCAAACATCACATTGAGTAAAAGAAGTAAATAAAATATATAATATGGTTTTATTTATATAAAGTTTATTTTAATGTTAGATATTAAGATAGTAATTATTGGAGAAAGGAAGGGACATAGTGATTTGGTTGATATACAAGGAGTACTTCTGGGGTGAAGGCAGTGTTCAGCGTTTTCTTTTTGTATGTTTGTTTTAATTTTGGTGAAGGTTTGCATGGGTGTTCCCATGTAAAATTTTAAAAACTGTATTGAGCTGCTAACTCATGTTTTGTATATATTTATGTATAAATTATACTTCAATATAAAACTTTAAAAATAGGAGTGCTTTAAGAAGAGTATTCTTACAAATAGTGACATTGCAAAGTGTGATTACAAAACTTAAAATTATATCTTAAGTAAAAACTAATTTTTTAAACATTATGTTTCCTCAGTTGCCATAAGATGGTTTTCTTTGGGGCCTGGTAAAATGACTATAATCTCACATAACGTATTGTAATAAGGATTATTATTATTATACAAAGAAAACACTAGAATAATATAAGTAAAATGAAATACTAAGTATACAGTATAGATATTCAAGCATTGATTCATGTAGCAATTTATTTTTAACAAATCTTTTTATATTTTGTAAGTATTTAATGTTCCAACACTACAGAGGTAAGAATAGCAGAAGGGATGGAAGAAAAATACATCTTTAGGAAATCTTGGTTCCCTTATTATACAAATAATGCTTTAGTTAATTCAAGGACAACATATTTCAGAATCCCTTTGTCCATTATTTTAACTTTCACCACTAACTCTTTGAAAGAGCCTGTGTTAAAATAGGAGAAATTTTAACTGAAAAATAAGGATAGCATAGAATGCCACTTTGAATATCAGATTGAATTGTTGGAAATGAGAACCTTAGAAGAAAGAAAGGCATTACGTAATCAGAGTAGAAGAGACAAAGCCATATATAACAAGAGTTCCACGGGTATCTATAATATTTAAAGTACTGCTGAAAGGAAGCACTGTGATTGAGTGCTGGTTATTCCTTTAGCTTTATTGCTCACACAATAGCACATGTTAAGAAATGCCTTTTTCAGATATAAATGATATAGTTAGAAAAAATATGCAATGAACCGTTTATATTTTTCATAATACATTTGGCGCACAAAGGAAAACACTGATTTTAAGATATCCTTTTTAAAAGAAAATGATACACAATTTCTCAAACACACTGACTTAAATAAGAAGCTCCTAGTTTAAAAACAAGGCAAAAATAAACCTATGCAGTATTGTTTGGAACCAGAAGACAAGGAAAAAAATTATGAAAACTTTTAGTGCAAATGAAATAATTGTTAGAGATGAGACAAATTTCTATTGAGTCTGGGACTGGCGAGGGTGCTCATCAGTTACTGATGTGTCAGAGAAAGGGATCTTGGAAGTCTGTGGTTGGTAACATTTTAGTTGTCCAAGTGCTGAAATTGCTAACAAGGAAATTAAGGAGCTTCCAGAAAATATTAAGAGTTTTCCAATGCTAAGCTATTGTTCTCATTCTAACTTACTACTCAATAAAAATTTTCTGTTCATGCTTTCGAGGATTATTTATTTGTGTGAGCATTTTTCTAATCTATTTTGGAAAGTATGATTTATTTGCATTTTGTCTTTTATTATAATTATGACATCTAATTTTCAAATCAATAATTAACATGAAGCTTTTTATAATTTTATATTTGAACATGGTATTAGAGTTTAATTATAAACTGTACAAAAATAATAAGCATGTATCCATTTTTGAAATTATTAGATATAAAATCAAGTTCACTTGGATATATGTAGCAATCTCACACTACCAATCAGAATGGACTCTTACATCTTGCCAAAGATAGGACACAAATCTCAACTGTGAAAGCAAGATGTTTCCAAATTATTCCAGATTGGAGTAAAGCTTTAGAGTATAAAAGATGAATTAGCATTCAGTTTAAAGATTTTCTGTGATTGATTACATTCTGAAATCTAGTGGAAAGAGTTGAATGAGAATATTTGGTGAGAAACTAGAATTATATGAAATTTATTTTTGGAATCTAATTAACAGCACATACAGATTCTATGAAGTGTTTTCCTTTGTCCTTAGGCTGAAAAAAATCATCTGAGCATACTGAGAGAAATGCAAGAATTTTGGAGGTTGACCTTTAATTCTTACATTTTCCTTGTGTTCCATAGTTAGAACATAAAATTTTTAATTCAATAGATGTGCAATATTAATTCAACACAGGAAACTTTGTTGCCTTTCTGGACAATCGATGTGTGTTAGACATCTTCTTTGTCCCATTCTATCCCATCCTCGGGTTCAATTTGTCCCTCTGTCTTTCAGAAATAGGTTTCCTGTGCTCCTAGCTTTCAGGAGGTTTTAGACAATGGATAGCCCCAACTGATTAGACAGATAGAAATAAGGTTGATATACTTATTCCCCAGCACTCTTTCTGAAAAAGTATTGTGGCATTGTACTCTTCCTCAGACCAATGTTTAATTTGACACAACTATTGTCAGGTGATCTTTTCATATTCTCTAGTTTTAAATTACTGTTCTCTCTACTTGCTTCTTTAAGCATAGCAATGGTTACTTCACCCAGCTGGTAGTAACCATGGCATACTACATTATCTCTTGTGGCTTCCCAATACCATACTTTTATGAAAATCTCTTTACTAATTTTCCTCAAATTATACAGTTTGCATGTGTTATCTGTTTCCTGATAAGATATTGATTGATACTGTCAGTTACCACTATTCTTTGAAACAGGATAAATTTTCACACTTGCCAGTGGTGTAGATAGTTGGTAATCAGTGCCTATCATGATGATGGCACTGGTCTTATGATGCCAAACACACATGTTTTTGTTTATTTAACCTTTTGTTTAAATTCCACTAACTATGTTTGAAAATAAGCTGGACAGCTTGGGATACTTCATAAGCCCAATGAACTTAATATACTACTCAGGGACATGGGTACATTTAGATACCACAACTTTTCCTGGGGACACAAAACATGAACAAAAGAAAATGTCCATTCTAAGAAAATTTTTAAAAGGCTATGCTCGCTACACTAACCAGTTCTGAAAGTCTTGGCCCTCTACTCACATGGTAGAAAAATGTGGAAGTAACTCTGAGGAGAAATTAAAATATATATATTTGAATAAAAGAGAAATAAAGAAAACAGCATGTTTTGGAGTGTTTGCAGAAATAATTTTGAACATGAAGAACTGAGTTTGTGAAGTATCAATAGTTTATTGGTATAAGTCCCTATATTGGCTTAAATAGGTTAATTTTCTTGGGGGCAAAGCTTCTAGTACACCTGGAAATGTACCATATATTAAATCTTTGGGTTATTGTGAAATGCAGCATACCATTAATCCTTTGTTTAGGAACCCATATCTACTTATTTGCTTATCTACTTCGTTTTCACACCATTCAACTGGTCAGTCTAATCATGGATTATCATTTTCTTTTTGCTTTCCTCTATGCATGATAATCAGTATATTAGATAAGTACAGCTAGATGCCATAAGAAATGGACCTTGAAATTGTGGTTGCTTTACACAATATGAATTTATGTCTCACTCAACAAAGTCCAACTGTAGGGAGAATGTGGCAGTGGGGACCTTCTTATATTCAGTTATTCAATGGCCCTGGTTGATGAGGTCTTGCATGTATTGCATGTGAGACATTGTATGAGGCTAGGTTAACCAGTGGTAGACGTTATTTCTGTTCAGATTCCATTGGCCTGAACTCAATAACATGCTAACTCCAAGGCAAGCTAAAAAAATAAACTCCAGTTCTGTGCTCAGAAAGGCAAAGAAATAGGTTTAGTGAAGAGCTTGCCAATCTCTTCTAAAATCAGTCATACTTCAAGTAGTCTCATATCTCTGGTTGATAAACTTAAATTTCCTAAATGTTCTCCCAGCCTTTGGTCTCCAGACAATGCACACTGCAATATATATTTCAAATGGCCATATTTTTAAAACATAAATTATTTATACTTTAGTGAATAATTTAAAGATTTACCTATCTCTACTAAACAAAGTCAAAGCTTAATATGAAATATAAATAAGACTTTACAATGAGTAAAATTTCTTTGTGTGCCTGAATGTGTCAGAAATTGTTAAGCAATAGACCAGAGACATATAAAGGGAAACCTAGCTCAGACCTTGGCTCAGCTAGTCATTGCACACTGGGGTGAGAGATATTTAAACTGCATACACAATGTGACAATTTCTATTACTCAGCTAATGATAAAATCCTATGGAATCTTAGAAGCATAGATGCTGGGAACTGTATTTTAAAGGATGATCAGGGTTTAGCAGACAGAGAAGAAAATAAAAGATATTCCAGGTAGAGGATAAAACCAAATTGTAAATCATTGTTTTACTTAAATTATTCCTCTAAAACACATCATGAACCATCTCTGCCGATAAGGGAGAATAATTATGTGTTTTATAGTTATATAATAGAAAGATCCTACTGTACATAAAAATTGACTATAACAAGTAGCAATATAATTGTTCTGTTTATGTGATATAAAGGCCATTATGCCATTTTTTTCTCGACTCATTTTCCCCATTTTTAAATTCCTAGAATTTATAGACAGCATCTATCTTTGCAAAAAATGATCTCTGAGAATTTCTATTTTTAAAGAAATGTTTTAATGACAAATTTAAAGCAGTCAAAAATTGATATTTAATGAATTCTGATCATTTTAAAAGAATGGTTAAAAAGAGACGACACCTGAGAGATAGAATGAAAGTTATAAGAATTTGCAGTCAATGGCAGAAATGATCTCCAATGTAAAGAAAAACCAGTGGGAGACAGGGTACAAAGGAAGACAGAGAAAGACACAGGGAGAGAATGAAGGAGAAGGGGGGTGTCTAGAGAGAGCTGGAATAGCTATGTAGGCTGATACTGGAAAGAATTTAAGAGACTTAAATTGAAAAAACCTGGAAGAATGGAAGACCTATGGGCTAAGGGACATTTGAGAAATAAAGGAAAGGGATCTTTAAAAGATGGTATGGAAATGTAAGAAAATCAGATTAAAGTATGTTATTATTGCCTATGATGTGTACAAGTTCAGGGAGAAAAATATATCTTTAAAGTCTGAATATAGTTTACATATTTTAGTATTTCAAAAGTGTCATCATGGTGAGAGGCACTTTTAAAGTGGAGGTACAACAATATTTTTTAGTGCTGTCTTTTCCTCTCCCTCTCCCCCATGTGTGTATGTGTCCTTCATTCAGTTCCAGGCTGACTGCTTGTCACATTCCCACTTGGATCTTGATGTGTAGCTGAGTCTTAGTTAAGATTTAGTTCCTACCCAAATAACTTATGATGAAGCTTAAACACCAACTAAGATATGTGAAATTTTGATTGAAGATTCAGGTAAAGTGAGATTGACATTTCTGGCTAACATATCTTGTTGGTTCAACACACCAATCTGGAAGCTCCTACATTGTTTTCAGTTACAGAGTTCCCTTCTCTTTTCATTTCTTTTATTATTATGTAAATAAGACGTGGTCATTTTAGAGAACAGAATAGAATATACATAGAAATGAATTTAACTAAAAAATCACCTACGTTTCTCTACTCAGAAAAAATTTCTGTCAATTTCAAGACTTTTGCCATGTTTAGGTTGCAGTGTTTTGCTCAGTACACACATTTAAAAATACAACCATGTTCAATATACTGTTCATATGAAATGTTTTAATTAAATAATAGTATATCTTATGCACTCTATATTCTACCATGTAAATACATTTAATTTTATAAGGTATTTTAATATTGTTATGACATACAACAATTTGGATTCACCAAAATTTACTAAACCAATATTATTGTTAAACATTATTCTGTAAATATTTGTATTCTCATAAGTAATGACACAATTAACATCATTTTAACTAAATATTTATGCATATCTTTATTTTATTCTCAGAAAAAAATGTTTCTGTATGAATTTCTGAGGTCAAGGTTATGCACAGCTTAATGCATTTGATTCGTGTTCTCAAACTTCCCTCTAGAAAAGTTATACACATTTACAAATCCCATAGGCAGTGTTTGAAGGTAACTATCTTTACACTTGATTGCAATCTTTGAATAAACATACTTTAAATTCTTGATCTACAACATTTACACTGGAAGTTGTGAATAATTGCTTAAGTATCCTACCACACATTTTCTGGCTTGAATAATTGTGCCAACACTCTGCCTTTGTACTGGGGAAAATAGTGCTATATTTTTCCATTTGTTAATATTTTATAAGGCTGAGTGAGATTATCCCAAAACATGCAAGAGCATTTCTTAGAAAATACAAGAGTTTCAGGATAAAGAATGGCTACCTCAGTGGGTCATACTGATTTACTCTAAGCCAGAGGGTAGGATACTAGTTGTTCTACTACATATCTGAGGAACAAAATTTGGTATGTTAGTAAAGGACACTCAAATTCTCCAAAGTATTTTTCACATAATAATGAGTTCTATTCATTAATTCAAATTTATTTTGATACGTTAATGTTTTCACAAGTAATTATTTTTAATTTCCAAGGAAATAATAAATTCATGAAGCTTAAGCTCATTCCTTTAATTTTCTTTTGAACTAATTTTTTCTTTTCTGAAATAATCTAATAGAAATGAGCATTTTATTTCTTTTACAATTTTAAGATATAGATGGAAAGTTTGTAAATTAAATATATTTCACATAATAGAAACTTTTCTTAGAGAAGAAATTATTTCATCAAGATTGCAAAAGAGATAATCTTTCACAAAAATTAATAATGTATAGATCATTGAGCTAGTTTTTTGTGATAATTGCTTGGAAAATGCAAAAATTAAATGGTCAATTTAATGAGACATTATAAAACGTGAGCAAAAAAAAAAAAAAAGATTAAACATTAATAACATAGTATATGTTACAGCCCATCCCTGCTCATGCACACATTCTCCAAACTGTTCTTCCCTTGTCTGTCATATAGGATTATGATGATCTTCATGGCAATATTTTCCTTGAATAAGAGAGTGATGGGATGGAAGGAAGGTAAACTAATTATAGGCATGGTTTGTCCTTTGAGTAGTAACTCTGACCCCAGCCTTCAAGGCCTGTCACTATTTGTGGCACTGCCTTTTAGTCTTGACAGTAAAAAAGACCTGCACCACTTCTCTCAGTTTTAGAATGCTGCTACTTAAAATTTATTAATCTCTGTCATCTCCAAAGTGTTGGCAGGGATCTTGTCAACTTTTCTATTACACTATTTAATGATTTTAATGTTGAATATGAAATAACAGCAATTAAGACAAACTCTTAATGCAGCTCTTACAACTCTTCACTAATTAAATTTAGACTACTCCAGAACTTTATTAGTTTTAATTATATAACAATTTATTTAACATTTGTTCATTTGAGGGAGATACACAGGAAATAATCCATTGGTAAAGACACTCACATTTCTTATTTATTCATCAGTTCATACTGTCACACATGCCCCTCTAGAGCTCTCAATCATAACTGATCTAAACTTGCCAATATAATACTACCTGTCATTTGAAATGTAGATGTCTAGGGTTTCCTTTTTCTTTGTAACTATGCTCAAATGCAAAGTTTCACCTGAGTAATAGAACTTTATTTCTATATCATGGTCTATTGGAAATTAAACTCTATGAGTCATATGGAGCAGGCCTCTAAAGTGGGAAGACAAATAATATTGGATGTAATTATGCCATGTATTAAGTGGACACTAATATATAAAATGTCAATTTTAAGTGGAAACGTTGTGTTCTCTAGAGTTAGAAAAAAGTCTAGGAAACAAATATATGTCAACCTGCATCAAACAAGTTATTTTTTGATTAAATAGTTAAATCTGAGGATTCCTTTAGAATACTGTCTTTTGGCCTTTCGTATTTTAATGAAAACCTAACATGAATGTTGTTTCTACCACTACTACTCCTCCCCATCACACCTCTTCTCTTCATAAAGTTGTAGGAGACAATTATTCAAGTCAATTGACAGGACAGCTACAAATGCCTTAACTCTAGATTGAATGCCTTTTTTTTCTTATTAACAGGATTACATGTATTTCTATCTAGAGGTGAATTTACAAATTAGTCACAACTAAATTTGGAGAGAGAATTATTGGATATTAATGTTTAGTGACTTACCAAGAAAATAACTATATATTCTTTTTGCAATCTATAAATTTAGATCAGTGGGTTCCAGTCAAGATTGCAGAGTAGAAGGATGTAGAAATCACATCCTCCCACAAATATTGAAAATATATCTACAAATGGAACAATTCTCATAGAACACCTACTGAACACTAGGAGAAGACCTCAAACCCCTGAAAGGACAAGCAAGATCTCCATGTAACCAGGTAGGATAAAAGGAAAAAAAAAATGAGGAAGCAGGATGGGACCTGCACCACTGGGAGGAAGCTGAAAAAGAGGAAAGGTTCTCACACCCTGGGAAGGTTCCCCATCATCAGGGAGATCAGTCATGAAAGAAAGGGAGCTTCAGAGGCTCAGAGGAGAGAGCAAAAATCGGTTGTGGCAGGCAGGACAGAGAGAGGCCTACACAGACTCTCATGCCATCACACTGTGCTTTCCATCCTGAGAAGTGTGTCTGCTGGTATGTGCAGGGGCTGGGTGCTGGAACTCGGGGTTTAGAGGACAGACCTAGGGACTGATGTTGGCTGCACAGAGACAGCCTGAAGGGGCTGAAGTGTGGTACGGTCACAACCAGGGGTGTTTTCAGAAGAAGCCTGGGCCCACCACAGAAACAAAGCACCACTGTTAAGTGGCGCATGAAGGGAAGCGAGGGGCCACCACTGCAGGCTCTTTCTCCATGCATCAACCCCTGCCTCCATGAGCTTCAGGAGAGCATGCCCCAGCTGCCCATTCCTGTGAGTTTCCTTGGCCAAGCCACCACCTTGGTGGGCTCTTGTTTCCTAGCCACCACCTCAGGGGCTCCTACCTCTGTGGGCTCTCATGCCCAGCTACCACTGCCTCAGGGGCTCCTAACTCAGTGGGCTTCCACATCAACTGCCTCCTTGGCAGGCTCTGGGAGCAGATGCCAGCTGATTGCCCTCACAGAAGCAGGACTGAAACCATGGCTGAGCTCCAGGGGCTGCATGACTTAGTAAGCAGGGCTGAAATCTCTCCCCATAGCTGCACAAGCCACAGATTTACACATCTGCCACCGGTTTTGTAAATTCAACACCTGCAGGAAATCCAAATAGACAACAGGTGCTCCTACAGCTGGCACAGGTCTGGCCTTAGCAACTGTGGATTTTGTGGGCAAGTGCACATTGGGGCTGGATGGGGCCAGGGTCTGAGCTGCCACCATAGCTCCAACAGTGGGTCCAGGCACACAACTACTGGAGTCATGGGACCTGACTTCAGTGGACCTGTGCTGATGGCCTTGTGAAAACAACACCTGAGTTACACCAGGGCTAATTGCCAGCATCACCACTGTTGAGGCAGGGCCAAGGACAGTACCAGCAACTGTGTACTTTGTAAGCCCACACAATGGGTGAAAGGTGACATCACAGAGCACACTCAATGGTGAACATCTCTGGCAGAGGAATACTCAGTGGCTCCTCTTCCAGTGGGAGTGATCCAATCCCATCTACCTCACACTGCAGCTCAGAAATGCAGCTCAAAAATGAACTTGGGTTCTTCTACTCCAATATCTAAGGAGAAAATCCTGCCTCTGACAGGGCAGTGACAACCACAGAGCAAAGAGGAGGCCCCACTCAATATCCAGTGCAGGTTCTGGTCACCACAACACTACTCACATCTTCTATCAAGGGGATAACAGCCAGCATGCACCAAGGAAAGATGCAGCAGGCATCTACACTAGAAACAGCCCACACACCAAAAAATACTAAACCCACACAGGCTACACAGGACATTCCCACGTAAAAATAGCCCTCCAAGACTCCAGAGTTCTCCTAAGCTCATAAAACAAGAGAAATATAAATAAAATAAAGAAGCAGAGGAACCGCTCCCCATAAAAAGATCAAGAGAATTCCCCTGAAAGAACAATGAAATAGACCTCTTCAGTCTATTAGTTCAAAAAGGAGATAATGAAAACACTAAAGGAATTAAAAAGGACTATTGATAGAAATGCAGATTACTGTAAAAAGAACTAGAAACTATAATAAGGATCAAAGAAAATTAGAAAATTTATTTGCTGGTATGAAAGCTGAGCTAAAGACAATGAATGGCAAAATGAATAATGCAGAAGAATTAATAAGTGATGTGGACAATAGAATAATGGAAATTCCCTAATCAGAACAGCAGACTGAAAGCCAAATAAAAACAAAAAGTAGAAGCAATATAAGAAACCTATGGGACAATATAAAGCAGGCCAATCTACACATAATAGGGATTCCAGAAGGAGAAGAAAGAGAAAAGGGGATTGACAATGTATTTGAAGAAATTACAGCTGAAAACTTCCCAAACCTAAAGAAGGAAACAGATATCCAGGTACAGGAAGCACAAAGGGTCCCAAACAGGATAAACTCAAACAGACCTACACAATGGCATATTATAAGAGAAATGACAAAATTTAAAGGTAAAGTGAGGATTCTAAAGACAGCAAGGGAAAAGCAAAGAGTTAATTACAAGGGAACACCCATAAGTCTATCAGCTGATTTCTCTACAGAAACGTTGCAAGCCAGAAGGGAGTGGCAAGATATATTCAAAGTCCTGAAAGGGAAAAATATGCAACCTAGGATACTCTATCCAGCAAGATTATTTAGAATAGAAGGAGAGAAAAAGAATTTCTCAGACAAGCAAAAACTAAAAGAATACAGCAATACTAAACCTATCTCAAGGAAATATTGAAAAGCCTTCTCCAAATAGAAAAGAAGTAATAATCTACAGGAAAGAGAAAATTACAATTAGAAAGTAAATCACTTAAATAAACCAATATACAGATTAAAAAAAATTAAGAAATTTCTATGAAAGCAATGATAGTCACAATGAACAGCAAAAGGATGAAAATGAAGATGTGAAAGAGGACATCAAAATCATAAAATGTGGGGGAGAAGAGTAAGAAAATGTAGATTTTTTTCTAGAATGTATAAGAGCCTACATGATTACCAGTCTAAGACAAGTAAATATAGAAAGTGGTTAATGTACTTGAGAAGCAGGGTAACCACAAATCAAAAACAGACAATAGATTCACAAAAACCAAAAGAAGAGACCATAAACATAATATAAAAGCAAATCATAAAAATCACAAAAGGAAAAACAAAAAGAAAAAGAAAGAGACAAAGAGGAAATATAAAATCAATGAGAAAACACAGTTTAAAATGGCAATAAATACATATCTATCAATAATTACCTTAAATGTCAATGAACTAAATGCTCCAATCAAAAGATTTAGAGTGGTAGACTGGATTAAAAAAAAAAAAAAAAAAAAAAGAGCCTACAATATACTACCTACAAGAGACCCACCTTAGGGCAAAAGACACACACAGATTGAAAGTGAGGGGATGGAAGATATTTCATGCAATCTAAATGACAAGAAAGTGGGAGCTGCAATGCTCATATCAGACAAAATAGACTTTAAAACAAAGGCTATAAAGAAAGATAAAGAAGGACACAATATAATGACAAAAGAATCAATACAAGGAGAGGCTATTGAACTCATCGACATATATGCAACCAATATAGATCCACCTTAATACATAAACAAATACTAACAGACATAAAGGGAGAAATTGATGGGAATACAATAGTAGTAGGAGACACATCAATGGACAGATCTTTGTGACAGAAAATCAATGACAACAGAAATCCTAAATGACACAATAGAACAGTTGACTTAATTGATATTTTCAGGACTTATCCAAAAGAAGCAAAATACACATTCTTTTCAAGTGCACATGGAATATTCTCTAGGATTGACCACATACTAGGGCACAAAACAAGCCTCAACAAATTTAAGAGTATAGAAATTATCTCAAGCATATTTTCTGACCACAACGGCATGAAACTAGAAGTCAACCACAGAAAAAGAAACTAGAAAAAAACAATTACATGGAGACTAAACAACATGCTACTAAAAACCAATGGGTCAACAGTGAAGTCAAGAAGAAATTTAAAACTGCCTTGAGGCAAATGACAATGAAAACACAGCCATAAAAAATCTTTGGGATGCAGCAAAAACAGTTCTTAGAGGGAAGTTCATAGCAATACCAACCTTGTCTAAGAAACAAGAAATATCTCAAGTAAACAACCTAACCACCACCTAAAATAATCAGAAGAACAAATAAAATCTAAAGTCAGCAGGAGGAAGGAGATAATAAAGATAAGAGAGGAAATAAATAATTTAGAGATTGAAAAACAATAGAAAAAAATCAATGAAAACAAGAGCTGGTTCTTTGAAAGAGAAATGATAATTGGCAAACCTATGGCCAGGCTCACCAAGAAGAAAAGAGAGACGACCCAAATAAAATAAGAAAAGAAAGATGAGAAATCACAACTGATACCACAGAAATACATAAAAACATAACAGAATCTCCAAACAATTATATGCTAACAAATTTGACAACCTAGAAGAAATGGACAACTTTCTATAAACATACAGCTCACCAAAACTGAATCAAGAAGAAATGGATAACTTGAACAGACTGACCACTAGAAGTGGAATAGAATCTGTAATAAAAAAAAAACTCCCTACAAACAAAAGTCTAGGACCAGATGGCTTCATAGGCAAATTCTAGTAAACATACAAGGAAGAACTTATATCGATCCTTCTCAAACTCTTCCAAAAAATTGAAGAGGAAGGAACATTCCGAAAGACAGTCTATGAAGCCACCATCACCCTGATACTAAAACCAGACAAAGATATTACCAAAAAGAAAATTACAGTCCAATATCTCTGATGAATATAGGTGCAAAAATTCTCAACAAAATATTAGCAAACTGAATGCAAGAACATGTAAAAAAGAACATATTAAAAAATCCCCACAACCAAGTGGATTCATCCTAGGGTCACAAAGATGGTTCAACATACAGAAATCAGTCAATGTGATACAACACATCAACAAAAGAAAAGACAAAAAACACATGATCACCTCAATAAATGCGGAAAAAGCATTTGATAAAATCAACATCGATTTATGATAAAAACTCTTACCAAAGTGGGTAGAGAGGGAACACATCGCAACATAATAAAAGCTATTTATGACAAACCCACAGCCAATATACTATATACCTAACAGTGAAAAGCTGAAAGCCTTCCCACTAAAATCTGGAACAAGACAAGGATATTCACTCTCACCACTTCTCTTCAACATAGTACTGGAAGTCCTAGCCACAGCAACAGACAAGAAAAGTAAATTAAAGGTATTCAAATTGGTAGGGAAGAGATAAAATTGAAATCAGTTGCATGTCTTTACACTCACAATGAAATAACAGAAAGGGAATGAAAACAAACAATCCCTTTTAAAATAACATCAAAAAAATAAAATACTTAGGAATAAACCTCACCAAGGAGGTGAAAGACTTATATGTTAGAACTATAAAACATTAATAAAGGAAATTGAAGATGATTCAAAGAAATGAAAAGTTATCCCATGTTCCTGGATTGGAAAAATTAATATTTTTAAAATGGCAATACTACCCAAAGCAATCTACAGATTTAATGTGTTCCCTATCAAATTACCCATGACATTTTTTAGAGAACTAGAGCAAATAATACTAAAATTTATATGGAACCATAAAAGACCAAGAATTGCCAAAGCAATCCTTAGGAAAATGAGCAAAGTAGGAAGCATAAACCTCCCAGACTTCAAGCAATACTACAAAGCTACAGTAATCAAAACAGGCTGGTGTTGGCACAAAAACAGACATATGGATCAATGTAACAGAATAGAGAGCCCAGAAATAAACTCTCACACTTATGGACAATTAGTCTTCAATAAATGAGGCAGAAATATACAATGGGGAAAAGACAATCTCTTCAGCAAGTGGTGCTGAGAAAGTTGGACAGCTGCATGTAAATCAATGAAGTTAGAACACACCCTCACACCATGAACAAAAATAAACTCAAAATGGCTTAAAGACTTAAATATAAGACGTGACACCATAAAACTCCTAGAAGAGAACATAGGCTAAGCATTCTCTGACATAAATCGTACAAATGTCAGTCTCCCAAAGCAATAGAAATAAAAGTAAAAATAAACAAATGGGAGGTAATCAAACTTATAAGCTTTTACACATCAAAGGAAACTGTAAACAAAACGAAAATATTTGCAAATGATGCGACCAACATGGGCTTAATTGCCAAAATATACAAACACTTCATACAACTCAATAACAAGAACAACAAAAAAAACCCAAGTGAAAAATGAGCAGAAGAGCCAAATAGACATTTCTCCAAAGAAGACATATAGATGGTCAATAGACACATGAAAAGATGCTCATCATCACTAAATATTGGAGAAATGTAAATCAAAACTACAGTGAGGTACCACCTCACATCAGTCAGAGTGGCCGTCATTAAAAAGTCTACAAATAATAAATGTAGGAGAAGGTGTGGAGAAAATGAAACCCTCTTACACTGTTGGTAGGAATGTAAATTGATGCAGCCATTATGGAAAACAGTATGGAGGTTATTCAAAAAACTATAAATAGTGTTGCCATTTGATCCAGCAGTCCCACTCCTGGGCATACACCTAAACAAAACTATAATTCAAAAAGATACATGCACCCCTATGTTCATAGCAGCACTATTTACAATAGCCAAGACATGGACACAACCTACATGTCCATTGACAGATGAATGGATAAAGAAGATGTGGTGTATATATATAATGGAATATTACTCAGCCATAAATAAGAATGAAATAATGCCATTTGTAGCAACATGGATGGGCCTAGAGATTATCATACTAAGTGAAGTAAGTCAGAAAGAGAAAGACAAATACCACATATCACTTATATGTGGATTCTAAAGTATGACGCAATTGAACATATATACGAATAGAAACAGACACACAGACATAGAGAACAGATTCATAGTTGCCACGGGGGTGGGGATGTGGGGCAGGGAACGATTGGGAGTTTGGGGTTAGCAGATGCAAACTATTATATATAGGATGGATAAACAACAAGGTACTATGGTATAGCATAGGTGACTATATTCAATGTCCTGTGATAAACAATAATGGAAAAGAATATGAAAAAGAATATATATATGTATACCCGAGTCACTTTGCTATACAGCAGAAATTTACACAACATCGTAAATCAAATATACTTCATTTAAATTTAAGAAAGAAATAAAAATAAAAATTTAGATCACATTAGGATAGAAAACCCTTAGCTCCCAATTTGCAATGCAGACCCCCATCATCTGACAAACCTATATTTGATGTCATTAACATTAACATAACATAGAATATATTAATTACCATTTTAACATTTTTTCCCAAATTTTCCAATAATGCTCTAGACTTATGTCCAAAAAATAAAGAGCAAAAAAGATTAAAGGTTTGATTAAATATCTGGTAAAATATCTCAAAATATATCTAGGTAGCAATATTACTATTGGAGCAAATTCAGTATTTTATGTGACTGCTGAAGTCACGTACATATATAGATTTGTCATTCTCTACTGTGAATATTATAAATATGTTATTATAGACTTTGGATTAATCCAGAGACTTGAAAAGTGACAGAAGTTTCTCCAATAAATTTAGTCATAAAATAACTAAAACTTCACAACTGCCCACAATATACTGTTATAAAACTATGATCAGAATTTAGAAGATACTTCCTGTCTGGTTGAAATTGTTTGTAAAAAAGAGATTGCTGAAACCATAAATCTAAGCACTTATTCTGAAACTTGCATAGATTGTGCATTTAAAAATTACAGATTGGAGATTTTAAGACCCTATGCAGTTTTAAAGCATAAAATCGTTTGAAAGTGTGATATGAAGCAATATAATATCAGGACATCTTTTTCTGGGAACAGAAGAATTTAATATTTTGATGATATTTCCCAAATTTGTAGTTAAACTATATGTACTAAAAAAGTGATATATTTCTTCAACTGCAATAATGTTTATCACTTGAATTTTTTCTTTTTCCCTGATTTTTTTTCAGGTCTATGTTATTGTCTTCATTTTTACATCCTCTAGCTTTTTTTTTTGTTTTTCTTTTAATTTTTATAGGAGTATAGTTGCTTTTCAATGTTGTGTCAGTTTCTGCTGTACAGCAAAGTGAATCAGTTATACATGTACATACTTCCACTCTTTTTTAGATTTCCTACATCCTCTAGTTTTTTGGGTTTTTAAAATTTTTTATTTATTTATTTATTTATTTATGGCTGTGTTGGGTCTTCGTTTTCTGTGTGAAGGCTTTCTCTACTTGCAGCAAGCAGGGGCCACTCTTCATCGTGGTGCATGGGCCTCTCACTCTCGCGGCCTCTCTTGCTGCAGAGCACAGGCTCCAGATGCGCATGCTCAGTAATTGTGGCTCACGGGTCCAGCTGCTCCACAGCATGTGGGATCTTCCCAGACCAGGGCTCGAACCCGTGTCCCCTGCATTGGCAGGCAGATTCTCAACCACTGCGCCACCAGGGAAGCCCCATCTTCTAGTTTTAATGAGAATAGAATAATGAAATTTTGATTTTAATAAGAATCACTTTTTCTTTATTTTACAGAAATGATTAACTATTAAATTAATTGTAAAATATATGTCATATCTGGATAATATTTACTATGGCAAAAATGGTCCAGTAAAGGGTTTAACTGAAACAAGTTGTTTGATTTGTAATAATAGGCATTTAATGCTGACAGAAAAAAGTACATCAACCTAGTATTTGCTGTTCAGTAATTTTATAAAGAGGTTAACCTAATATGAACATAGAAAACGTGTTGAAGAAATTAAACAACAAAAAGAATATACAGGCATCACAGTAAGGGCCCTCCTATTGAAAATGTGACTAGTCTAAATTCAACGTTGTACATATGGAAAACATACAGCAATTTCAATATAAAATACACAAAAATACACAAAAAGTAACAAAAATACACAAAAAGTAACAAAAATTTTAACATCTAATCATTTGAATGGAACAGAACTGTCTCTTTTTGCCTATTACCCTTGAGAATTTTTTCTTCATTATATAACATTGTAACCTGGTCATATTGAATAGCAATGGGAAATTTTAGAAATGCAAGCTGAAATGAATAATTTGGACTACTAGAAAGCTTAAAAGAAGAATTGGACTATACATATTTTGTCATATGGTTCCTGATCATTTCCAAATAAGTCCCCACACTTTGTTAAATACTCAGGAGGAGAAATAAAACATATATATTTAGTACATTTTATCAAATTACAAATAATGTCATTTGATAGCAATAATTTTACAATAAGCGTTAGGTAATTATCTTTAGCCTAAAACCATCTGAAATCATTATTATGCATAAATATCAATTTTTATACCTTAATTTCTTAAATAAAATAATTTGGGGATAGATTTTGTTTTTCTGTATAAAAGAAGAAGAAAGAAAAAAATAAGCAGATGGACATTACTTTGTATTGCATTTAAAGTAAAAGAATACTGGGGAATGGCAAAGAGACAGTCTAAAATAGAACTCAGTTGAGATCTGATGTCCATTTTGGGGAAGGTGAAGGCAAATAAGGATGATTTAGAGAAAGAGCAGCTGGAAAAAGGAGAAAGGAATAAAATAAAAGATATGTTTTCAAGCAATTTATCACTTTGAGCAAGTGGAACATAATTCTACTGGAGTATGTTGGAAGAAGTTAGTTGTAGAATCTACACATAAGAGCTTTTCTTTCTGAACAATTAATCAGGTAAGACATATGTATAACAAATTTTGCCAGTCATTGGTTGAAGACGACTTCAAGGGGTTCTTAATTCCCTGGTAATTCTGGCCAGCCAGGCATGCAGTTGAGTGGGCTCCATCAACAAAACTGAATGTTGATATATGGAATTTGACCAAATAAGTATGAAATAGTAAAGACCAATGGAATAAGGATAGACTAGCAACAGCATCTACTACAGTGATATAAAATCCAGAAATATAAAAAAATTTAAAAAAGGAAAAGGACTATATATGCTATTCTAGAAAATCTAAAGACTAGTACTATCTTTTAATTTTATTAGCTGAATATTTCACCCTCCCCTTGAACAAGACAGGATGAATCATTATAGAATACCACTGTATTCAAATGCAACACCTTTTAGTGGATTTATGTAGTAGGTTATTTCTATTAATGAACATATTTTATTTCCAAAAATAAAATATACATGGAACAACTTACCTACCTTTTAATTTAAGATTATAAAAACTAACATGCATAATTCTCAACTGATTGGAAGGTGTCTCTGCTAGATATAAATTATTGAGCCAACACACACAATACATAAACACAGAATTTGTGGAAACTTGCAATAAAACACTTTTGCTGTGAAGTTATTTTAATAGAAAAAAAATGGCAGGGTGAGAACATTTGTGTGCTAGATGTTGAGAAAATGTTAAAACAAAAAAATTTTTATAGCCACAAAAATCAAACAGACTTTTCTAAAAATTAAGATAAAGTTTTGAAGTTTTCATTGAAGAAGAGAGAATCAGTTGTATTTATCAGGAGAACTGAAGCTGTATTTTATTTTATTTTATTAATTTATTTTTTAAACATTTTTATTGGAGTATAATTGCTTTACAATGGTGTTTTACTTTCTGCTGTATAACAAAGTGAATCAGCTATACATATACATACATCCCCATATCTCCTCCCTCTTGCATCTCCCTCCCACCCTCCCTATCCCACCCCTCTAGGTAGACACAAAACATCGAGCTGATCTCCCTGTGCTATGCGGCTGCTTCCCACTAGCTATCTATTTTACATTTGGTAGTGTATATATGTCCATGCCACTCTCTCACTTCGTCCCAGCTTACCCTTCCCCCTCCCTGCGTCCTCAAGCCCATTCTCTACTTCTGGGTCTTTATTCCGGTCCTGCTCCTAGGTTCTTCATAACCATTTTTTTTTTTTAGATTCCATATATATGTGTTAGCATACAGTATTTGTTTTTCTCTTTCTGACTAACTTCACTCTGTATGACAGACTCTAGGTCCATCTTCTTTATCTATTCATCTGTTGATGGAAACTTAGGTTGCTTCCATGTCCTGGCTATTGTAAATAGAGCTGCAAAGAGCACTGTGGTACATGACTCTTTTTGAATTATGGTTTTCTCAAGGTATATGCCCAGTAGTGGGATTGCTGGGTCATATGGTGTTCTATTTTTAGTTTTTTAAGGAACCTCCATACTTTTCTCCATAGTGGCTGTATCAAATTACATTCCCACCTACAGTGCAAGAGGGTTCCCTTTTCTCCACACCCTCTGCAGCATTTATTGTTTGTAGATTTTTTGATGATAGCCATTCTGACCATTGTGAGGTGATACCTCATTGTAGTTTTGACTTGCATTTCTCTAATAATTAGTGATGTTGAGCATCTTTTCATGTGTCTCTTGGCCATCTGTATATCTCTTTGGAGAAATGTCTATTTATGTCTTCAGCCCATTTTTTTTTCTTTTTTTAACATCTTTATTGGTGTATAGTTGCTTTACAATGTTGTGTTTCTTTTTCAAATTACTTTATCTATTCGGGGTCTTTTATGGTTCCACACAAATTGTGAAATTTTTTGTTTTAGTTCTGTGAAAAAATGCCATTGGTAGTTTGATAGTGATTGCATTGAATTTGTAGATTGTGAGGCTGTATTTTAGTAACACATCTTAATGTATATGATCACATAGACTTTTACAAAGTGAATGCTGAAGAAAATACAGTGTTCTCAGTAATAATTTTATTTGAAGTATTGAAGTTGGGTGTATAAGCTCATTTATCATAAGAACTTTTGATAAAAATTCAGGGCATAATTAAATTGCAACTGTGAACAGACTAATGGGTAAGGGAATAAAGACTGTGCTGAAGTATCTATGGGAATTTATCCATTTATGCCTCTATGCCATACATATATATGGCATAAATGGATAAATATCATAAATAAATATACAGCAACATAAAAGCAATTTCTTCCTTTTCTTCCTTTCTGGTTTACTAATAATGATCCAGTTGAAATCTCATATGTTATGATATTCTAACTAATTGTTTGCATTATTGTTTACATTTCTCAACCTGAAACTGTCTACTACAGCCAAATGATTTTTCATAATTTGGGAAACTCTTATGCTCTTTCACACATTAAAGTCTTCACACTTACTTTCTTTTTGTCTTGGAAAACAACTTTACTCTCTTCTACCCACAACATCAGGTCTCTGCTTCAATTCATTTTTATCTTCTAATAAAATCAATTCCCTTTTAATTAATACTGTTTGCAATGATTATTTAATTACATATAATTATTTGACTAATGATAATTACTATTGTTAAACTCTAAGCTCCAAGGTTGAGGAGCTGTTTGTTTTTTTGTTTTTTGTTTTTTTTTTTAAATTTTGATTCTCTAGCTACCTCAATAATCTAGTACACAATAGGGATTCACTTATTATGTAGCAGTTGATTAACTAACTAAATTTTTATATTGATGTTTGTAATTAGAGCCATTTGTTTATAGTTCTTCAATGGATGAATGAATAAAATTTTATCTATATAATGGAATATCAGCCATGAGAAAGAAGGGAATCCTGTCATTTGCAGCATCATGGATGAAGCTTGAGGGCATTATGCTAAGTGAAATAAGTCGGACAGAAAAAGACAAATATATTGCTTATATGTGTATCTAAAAAAGCCAAACTCAGAAACAGAGTAGAATGGTGGTTGCCAGGGATTAGGGAGTAGAGTAGAGGCAATGGCGAGATGTTGGTCAAAGGGTACAAACATCCAGTTAAAAGAGTAATAAGTTCTGGGGATCTAATTACAGCATGGTGATCATTGCTAATACTATATTATATACTTGAATGTTGCTAAGAGTGTAGATCTCAAGTGTTCTCAGCACAAAAAGAAATGGCAATTATGTGATGAGATGGGAGCATTAATGATAAATATTTTGCATATATAAATGCATCAGATCAACACATTGTATGCCCACCTTAAACTCAAACAATGTAGTACATCAATTATGTCTCAATAAAGCTGGGAAAATAAGAAATATTTAAAAATAAAAAAAACAAAATAAATATTTAGTCGAATTGGTACTTTAGTAAAAATAACATGAAGCCTAAGGAATATTTTTCTTGGATAGAAGGTGATTCCATCTATTTGTATAAGAAGGTAACCTTCATATAAAGTTAGGATTGTCTTCACAGAGGAGTTCAAATTCTCCTCCACCTTTTCACATCATAGACTGAGGAAATATAAATAGCATTTTTATTTAAAAATATTTTTCTCAGTAACAATTATGTCTATATGTCTGCTCTCAAGATTATTCTTCAGAGTGATTTTAATAGAATAAAATCCTTACAATATGACAGAGTACAATGAGAAGAAATGCTACATAACTAACAAATGAAGGAGACTTAAAACAAAAGTTACTTCCTTTTCTTCAGGAACAAATTCAAAGAAATATAAGAAAAATTATTTCCCCTTGTTATCAAAAATAGACAATTTTTGTTTGGAAGAGTGAAAAACCAAGAAATGTGTATTGCTTTTGTATAAGGAAGAATGATGTTAACAATCATGGAAATCAGGTAAGCCTTGCATCAAATTAAAATGTGAAATAACATGACATTTTTCTATCCCTGGTACTAAAATATAAATTGTTTTACTTATAGCTTTAAGCTATCTTAATTGTCATTTTTAATACTTGTTCATGTTAATAATATCCCAGAGAATGAATGCTACCAAACTTAGATATGAGGGTTTTACCTGAGTTTGAATTTCATTATTGTTACAAACTTATATGTTATAAAATAAGGTATCAATGCTGAATATGATATTTTTATATTTTTTATTTGAAGACGATTAAAAACTTTGATTAGCTTGATGAAGTTCTGGAGCTTCTCTTTCACAATATGTTCTTTGAACACACTATGAACAATGATAAGCATGATTGATACTATTTTAATTTCAATAATTATTAAATAATTCTTAGTGTCTAGGCTTATATTATTAAAAATCAGTTGGAAGTAAGCATATCATGAATCCTCTTTTAAGGAATATTCATAAAAATGAGCACTAGAATTCTTTTTTTTTTTTTTAAACTTTGGGCTTTATTTATTTATTTATTTATTTATGGCTGTGTTGGGTCTTCGTTTCTGTGCTAGGGCCTTCTCTAGTTGCGGCAAGTGGGGGCCACTCTTCATCGCGGTGCGTGGGCCTCTCATTATCGCAGCCTCTCTTGTTGCAGAGCACAGGCTCCAGACGCGCAGGCTCAGTAATTGTGGCTCATGGGCCTAGTTGCTCTGCAGCATGTGAGATCTTCCCAGACCAGAGCTCGAACCCGTGTCCCCCACATTGGCAGGCAAATTCTCAACCACTGCGCCACCAGGGAAGACAGCACTAGAATTCTTAAAGGTAAAAGTGAAAAAGTTAAAGTGGGCTCATTTTCTAATTTTATCGACATTAATTATTTTCCTTCAGTCACTCTGGATCTTTCTTGTCATGTCTTCATAGTATAGAAATATCATCCAATTCAATAATTGCAGAGACTCTTTTATCTTTATCTTTTGCTTCAAAACTGCTTCCTATCTTCTATATTACTATTAATTTCTTTTAGATTGAAGACTTCTTTCACCATTGGTTCATTTCTATTATTTCTATTTTATTCATTTAGTTTGACTGTCAACAGAGGAAAAAGTAATTAAATTAGTTTTGATGATTCACAATTATGTCAGTATGCACATGGCTCATTAAAATTCATATGTATTAAACAGTAATTTAGATAGATAATATGCAATTACCCTGCAAAAAGTTTGTACAAATCCATCATCAGCCACTTCCTATTTTTTTCTAGTAATGAGAAGTAAGAAATTTATCATATCCTCTAGAAGTAGGCATAAATAAAAAGTGTTTTGAGGGAAGAAAGTTAGAATTCACTTAAGGGCCAAATAACCTTTATATATCCTAAGGCTTAGATCCTGCAATTCTTTGTCCCTATTGTTAAACAACCAAAAAAAATAGATATTCCATTGACACAATTTGACCATGTTTGGAAATTCCACATGCAACAATTTCATAGTGCTGCCCTATACCAAAACAGTTTTTAAATAACACCTGTAGAATTCTCTTAAATTCCAATTATAAATGAATTTGTTGCATCATCTCTTGCAATAATGTAGCAAAAAAAAAAGACCCTGAGCACTATATTTTTTATCATAGTAAGAACATTTAACATGGGATTTATCCCCTTAAAAAAATTTAAATCTACAGTACAATATTGTTAATTATAGGCACAGTGTTCCACAGCAGATCTCTTGAATTTATTCATCTAACATACATATTTCATACTTGTTAAGCAACAACTTCCCATTTCCCCAAGCCCTCAGCCCCTGGCAATCATCATTCTACTCCCTGCTCCTGTAAGATTGCCTATTTAGATACATCACATAAGTGAAATCATACAGTATTTGTCCTGTGTCTGGCTTATTTCACTTAACATAATGTCCTCGAGGCTCATACATGTTGTCACGTATGGCAGGATTTCTTTCCTTATTTAGGTTGAATAATATTCTATTATATTTATATACCATATTTTTTTAATCTATTCATCCATCAATGGGTATTTAGTTTGTTTCCACATCTTGACAATTGTGAATAATGCAGCAGTGTACACGGTAGTGCAGATCCTGTGAGATCTTGATTTAAATTCTTTTGGACTAATACCCAGGAGTGGGACTGTTGGATCATAGGGTAGCTCTATTTTTAATTTTTTGAGAAACCTCCATACCGTTTTCCATAGCTGCTGCAACATTTTACATTCTTTCCAACATATGCATACGAGTTTCAATCTCCACATTCTTGCCAACTTTTGTAAGTGTGAGGTAATATCTCATTGTGGTTTTAATTGGCCTATCCCTGATAATAATGATGTTGAGTATGTTTTCATATACCTTTTGTTTATTTGTATGTCTTCTTTAAACGAATGACTATTTCAGTCCTTTGTTCATTTTTATTAGGTTATTATATTTTTTATTATTGTGTTTATGAGTTCTTTATATTTTTTGGATATTAATTCTTTATCAGATATATAGTTTGCAATATTTTCTCCTATTCTATATGTTGTCTTTTTATTCAGTTAATTCTTTCCTTGCTGAGCAGAAACTTTTTAGATTGATAAAGTACATATTGTCTGTTTTTAATTTTCTTACTTGTGTTTTTGGTGTCATATACAATAAATCATTGCCAAGACCAATGTAATAAAGTTTTTCCACAGTTTTCTTCTAAGAGTTTATGACTTCAGGCCTTATGTTTACATCTTTAATTCACTTTGATTTGACTTTTGTGTTTGGTGTCAGAAAAGGATGCAGTTTCATTCTTTAAATGTGCATATCCAGTTTTCACAGCACCATTTGTTGAAGAGACTATCCTTTCCTAACTGTATTTTTAGCACCCTTGTCAAAGATCAGATGACTGTATATGTGTGAGTTTACTTCTGGGCTCTCTATTCTATTCCATTGATCTAAATGACTGTCTTTATTCTAGTACCATGTTGTCTTAATTATTGTAGCTTTGTGATATATTTTGAAATTAGGAGGTGTGATGCTACCAGATTTATTTTTCTTTCTCCAGATCTTTTTGGCTGTTGAGGTCATTAGTGTTTCCATATGAATTTTAGAATTGTTTTTCTATTTCTGTAAAAAATGCCATGAAATTTTTCAAAGGTATTGCATGAATATGTAGATGACTTTGAATAGTATGAACACTTTAACAGTATTGTCTTCCAACCTATGAACATGAGCTATCATTCCATTTATTTGTGTCTTATTTGATTATATTTTTATAACTTTCAGTGTCCAACCTTTCTTCCTTTGTTAAGTTTATTCTTAAGTATTATATTATTTTTCATGCTTTTGTAAATAGGATTGTTATTATTTTCCTTTCTGAATAATTCTTTGTTCATGTATAGAAACATAACTGAATTTTTTATATTGATTTTGTATCCTGCAAGTTTGCTGAATTTATAGTTCTAACTATTTTTTGGTGAATTCTTTAGGGTTACTTATTTATAAGATTGTGTCATCTTGCAAAGAGACATAATTTTACATCATTCTTTCCTATTTAGATTCCTGATAAATCTTTTTCTCGCTTAATTGCTCTGGCTAGGACTTACAGTGTTTTGTTGAATAGAGTGGCAAGAGAGGGCATCATTGTCTTTTTCCTAACCTTAGAAGAAAATTGTTCAGTTTTCCACTCTTGAGAATGATGTTTGCTGTAAGCTTTTAATATCTGGCCTTTATTATGCTGCTGTAATTTTTTCTGCTCCTAGTTTATTGAGTGCTTTATCAAGAAAGTACATTGAATTTTCATAAATGCTTTTTCTGCATCTATTGAGATAATTATATGAATTTTAATCCTTTATTCTGTTAATGTGATGGGTCACATTAATTGATTTGTGTGTATTGAACCATCCTTGCATCTCAAGCTTAAATCCCTCTTGGTCATGATTTAAGATTCTTTTAATATGCTGTTGAATTTCATTTGCTAGTGTTTTGTTGAAAGGTTTTATGTCTGTTCTCCAGGGATAAAGGCCAGTAATTTTCTTGTGGTATGCTTGTCTGGCTTTGATATCACAGTAATGCTGGCCTCATAATGTATGTTTGGAAGTGTTCTCTTCAATTTTTTGGAAGAGTTTGAGAAGGATTGGCATTAATTCTTCTTTAAATGTTTGGTAGAATTCACATATAAAGCCGTTAGTCCAAGGCTTTCCTTTGTTGGGAAGTTTCTGATTATTGATTTTATCTCCTACTAGATACAGTTGTGTTCAGATATTCAATTCTTTAATTTTATTTATTTATTTTATTTTTGGCTGTGTTGGGTCTTCGTTTCTGTGTGAGGGCTTTCTCTAGTTGCGGCAAGTGGGGGCCACTCTTCATCGCGGTGCAGGGGCCACTCTTCATCACAGTGCATGGGCCTTTCACTATCGTGGCCTCTCTTGTTGCGGAGCACAGGCTCCAGATGCGCAGGCTCAGTAATTGTGGCTCACAGGCCCAGTTGCTCCTTGGCATGTGGGATCTTCCCAGACCAGGGCTCGAACCTGTGCCCCCTGCATTGGCAGGCAGATTCTCAACCACTGTGCCACCAGGGAAGCCCCAGATATTCAATTCTTAATGATTCATTCTTGGAGTGACGTTTAGATACTTGTAAACTGTGTTTATCTTTTCAAAAATATAATAACTCCTAGTTTTATTAATTTTTTCAATTGTATTTTTATTCTCTATTTCATCTATTTATGCTTAAGTTTTATTATTATCATTCTCCTGCTGATTTTTGGCTTAGTTTGTTCCTTTTCTAGTTCCTAGAGTTTTGAATTTAGGTTGCTAATTGGAGATTCTTTTTTAATGTAAGTGGTTATTGCTATAACTTTCTGTCTTACTACTACTTTTGCTGCATCCCATAGATTTTGATATGGTGTGCTTCTGTTTTCATTTGTCTCAAAATATTTTGTCATTTCCCATTTGAATTCTTCTTTGAGACATTGGTTGTTCAGAACCGTGATGTTTAATTTCCACACATATGTGAAATTTCCAGTTTTCCTTCTGCTATTTATTTCTAGTTTCATACTATTGTGGTTGAAAAAATGATACTTGATATGATTTCAATTTTCTAATAATTTTAAGACTATTTTTGTGACTTAACATGTAATGTATACTGGAAAATGTCCTGTAAGCAATTAAGAATTTATATTCTGTTTCTATGGAGTAGAATGTTCTATATAAGTCTGTTGTATCCTTTGATCTATGGTATTTTTCAAGTCCACTGTTTCCCTATTGACTTTTCTGTCTGGATATTCTATCTAATTTGAAATTGGATCATTAAAGTCTCCTACAACTATTGTATTGCTATTTCTCCCTTTATTTCTTTCATTGCTTGTTTTTTGTATTTGATTGTGCTGATGTTGAGTGCATAGGTACTTGTAACTGTTAAATCTTCCTGATCAGTTGACCCTTTTATAGTCATATTATGTCCATCTTTGTCTTTTATGATGTTTTTTGTTTTACAGTCTATCTTATATAAGTATAGCAAACCCTGCTTTCTTCTGGTTAACATGTAAATAGAATATCTTTTCCATCCCTCCACTTTCAACCTGTATATGTCCTTAAATCTTGTTGACAGCATATAGCAGGTCTTTTTTATTGTTATTATTCATTCAGCCACTCTACATCTTTTGCTGGCGCAGTTAAACCACCATTTACATTTAAAGTAATTATGGATAGGGAAGGAGTTACTATTGCCATTTTGTTAATTATTTTCTGTCTCTCTTGTAGTTCTTTTGTCCCTCTTTTCCTCACTTGCTCTCTTCTATTGTGTTTCATAATTTTTTTTTTGTATTGATATGTTTTCATGCTCTTTTTTCATTTTGTGTGTATCTTCTATAGGTGTTTTCTTTATGATTACCATGGGGCTTACATAGAACATCTTAGAAGTGTAATAGTCTATTACACATTGATAACAACTTAAGTTCAATCACATACAAAAACAATATTCTTTACATACTGCCCCCCCACTTTATGTTGTTAATGGCACAATTTCTATGTTTTTATATCCATTAACCTATTTTTATATTAATATTTATTTTTATTACTTTTATCTTTTAAATTTTATACTATAGTTAAAAGTGATTTACCCAACACTCTTACATTAATATACTATTTTGTATTTGTCTATATGTTTACCTTCAGCAGCAAGCTTTATACCATCATATACCTTTGTAAAATATTACTGTTTAACATCCACTTGCTTCAACTTGAAAATTCATTTTTGCTTTTCTTTTAAGTCAGGTCTAGTGGTGATAAACTCCCTCAGCTTCTGTTTGTCTCAGAAAGTATTTATTTCATCTAGATTTTTAAGGATAGTTTTGCCAGGTATAGTATTCATGGTTGGCTTTTTTATTTTTTTTAAGCATTTTGAATATATCCTCCCACTCCCTCTAGATTGCAAGGTTTTTACTGAGAAGCTTGCTGATAGCCTCATGGAGATTCTCTTGTACCTGTTTTTTTTTTTCTTCTTCTTAATTTCAAAATTCTCACCTTGTCTTTGACTTTTGAAAATCTGATTATCGTGTATCTTGGTGTGGATTTCTTTGAGTTCATTTTATGTGAGAAATATTGGACCTTCTACATCTGGAAGTCCATTTACTTCTCCATATTTGGGATGTTTTCAGCCATTATTTCTTTGAATATACTTTTTGCCCTTTCTTCTCTCTCTTCTCCTTCTGAAACTCTCATAATATATATTTGGTTAACTCTATGGTGTCACATAAATCTCTAAAGATTTCTTCACTCTTTTTTTTTTCCTTGTTTCTCCTCTGGTGAGATGATTTCCAATAATCTGTCTTCAAGTTCACTGATTCTTTCTTCTGCTTGATTTATTCTGCTATTGTATCCCTCTAGTGATTTTTTCAGATCAATTACTATATTCTTCAGCTCCAAGGTTTCTGTTTGGTACTTTTTAATATTTTCTATATCTTTGTTGAAATTTTCACTTTGTTCATACATTGTCCCCCTGACATCATTGAGCATATTTATGACAGCTATTTTGAATTTTCTGTGAGGTAAAGCATATTTCAATATTGTTGGTTTCTGGAGATTTATTTCATTCATTTGTTTAAACTTAATTTCCTGTTTCTTCATTTTATTTGATCCTTTGTGTTGATATCTACATTGGGAACAACAGCAGCCTTTCCAGTCTTACCATATTGGTCTTGCACAGAAGAAGACTCTGATCTTTCAACCTAGCCAAGGATCTGGGGCTTTTCAAAACTTTGTGCTAGTCCAATCAGCTTATTAATTTTTGGCAACTTCCTGTCATCTTGAGTATGCTAGGTCTCATCTGTACTCCCAGATGACCAAGACTCACCACAGCCATGGGACACCTCAGAAATGTTAAATTATTCAACACTCTATCAAAATCTTTCCCTCCTCAGGGAAAAGCTAGGATCTGAGGATTTTTTCCATCCACTCTATGCTGAGCCAGGGGGAGATGCTGTGGAAACCAATTGCATGCTACATCAAACCACTATCTGTTTTTCACTGGCCCTGGTATCTAGAGTATGTTGAGTCCTATAAGTTTTGAGGTAAGCAAGACAGAAGACATTATTTTGGGCATCTCACAGAAATGTTGGGACATTGGAAATATGGTCTACATCTTTTCCTTCCCAGGGAGAATTTGTAATATGGGACATTTCATCTGCTTGCTCTGTGCTAAGCCATGGACACAGGCTATGGTAATTGCTAGCTCAAAATGACATTTTTTTGTCTCATTGACCCCCAGGAATCTAGAGTATACTAGATACCATTAGCACTCTGACACAGGTTAGACACAAACCTGTCCTCTGGGAAGTTTCCAGGAAAGTTGGACATACAGTCTACACTTTTCCCTCTCCAGGGAGAAGTTGGGAGCTGGAGTCTCATCAGCTTACTCTTTGATGAGCCTGTGTGAGGGACTATGGAAACTGGACCCAATTTGAAAACTTTGTTCACTCTGGCTTCCAGGTGGCTGGAGTATGCCAGATTCTGTCAGTGTTATAAAGCAGGCAAGACAGAAGCCAATCTGTTGTGCAGTCACCAGAAAAGGTGGGGCTTTGGATGCATGGTACAACTCTTTCTCTCCGCAAGAAGAAGTTGGAAGCTAGGGATTTCCTCCTGATTAAGTGGTGGTATGTTATTTTAAGGGGAAGTCCCAATTTTCCCTACTGGATTTGATGCAGCTGGTTTTATGCTTGACTGGGGTGAAGGAGCCCCTCAACTAGATTCTGAATTTCTCATAAAGGGAATTTGTCCATGTATTCTTGTTGAATCATTGTGTTCATGGTGGTAGGAGGGTCTAGGACTTCCTATGTTATTATCTTGCTGATGTCACTCCTTAAGCACCATAATTTAAAACCAACTGAAAACTCTAGTTCCTAGGTTATATTATATTTGGAAGGTTCTCAACATTTCTCTTCAACTTATTTTACATTTCTTTAAAATATTAGTGTTTGAGACAAAAATAATAAGTACAATTTTTTCCCACTGCAGACCTCCTTCACAGATTAGAATATCAGTTAAAGTATTGAAGTAACTACTTATCAAGTGATGAGAATGACATATTTATTAGACTACTTCATTAAACCTATTTCAATCAGATAAATCATAACCTAAAGTCAAAATTAATGTCATTTTCAAAATGTTACCCTTATTTCTCTCTTGTTGCCCCTTAAATAATATTTGATTCAGTATGTATTATTTGAAAAAAAATGTTTTTTAACACTTGAAGCAACAAATGAAATACCAACCTGGTTGGCAATTGAGAAATTTATCCAAAGGAAAATTATTTAACAGGAACCAAAACTGTAATAATAGCTATGTGCTTGAGACATCCTTGGGTGTCTGATCAGGAAATGCAGCAGAGATGCTAAGTTAACATTTTCTCTGGGTTAATCAATCAATTAAATTATATGTCTAGTAACATTTACTATTGTTTGAATCATGAAACTTTATAGAAGACTGCTGTAGTGTTCATAAATAACTCTTGAAAAGCCTAAAACATTTTCCTCAAAATCTCTTATGAAGTATTTTTAGGCATTTATAAAAAATAAAATAGAATAGTTGCTGCTGCTGGTCTTCTGCTTCTCTCCTAGTGAGAGACACGAATGGCCAGGCCCAGCAACAGCCATAGCAGCAGCCACTGCAGTGGCAAAGAGCACCCAGACACAAAGAGAGGGTCTGCTTTGGGGTGGGGTGGGGGATTGCTATATCAAATGATGATTCAAGAGAGTACCAGCTCCTCCTCATCTTCATCTTCCAACCAGCAAACCGAGAAAGAAACAAACATCACAAAAAGAAGGAGAGTAAAGTCAGCATGAACAAAAACTCCAAACTCTTCTCCACCAGCACCAAGAAGATTCAGAAGAAGCAGGCAGACATCACTTTAGACCCTCCACCCAACTGCAGAGCACCTGCTGAACATTAGCAGAAGACTTCAAACACCTAAAAAGACAAGAAAAATCCCCTCAGAGCCAGGTAGGATGAAAGAAAGAAGAAAAAAGAAAAGAGGAATCAAAAAATGGGCCAGCAACCCTAGAGGGAATCTGAAGGTGAGGGGAGGTCCCTGCACTCAGAAAAACTCACTAATGGTGGGGAAATCAGCCAGGACAGAAAAAGAGGATCAAAAGGGGATCAAAAGAGAATGCATCAAATAGTCTGTGGAAGGCAGGACAAAGTAAGAACTATGCACATATTCTGCACTGCAGCTCTGTGCATACCAGCCTGAGTCATGAGTCACCTGTTGCTGAGGGTGGCTGGGGGATGGAAAGTGGAGTTTGGAGTGCAGACCCAGGGTGGGGAGACAGCTGTTGGCTGTGAAAAGACAGCCTGAAGGGACAGGAGTAAGGAACTCCATAACTGGGGAAGTTTGCAAAAAAGCCTAGGACACCACAGAAGCAAGGCATCATTGTTGAGTGGTGCGCAAGGGGTGGGGCAGCCATTACAACCCCTTTCCCCACCCACCAGCTTCTTTGGTCTCTGTGGGTACTGGGAAAGGCTCTCATCTGAGTAGGCTCACCCATCCCTCAAACCAAGACATCCTCCATCTGCATAGGCTCTGGTGTCCAGTGTGCCACCCATCCCAAATCCTCCTGGGGAATAAGCTCTGGGTGCCCCTGCCTGAGATGGAATTCTGCCAATGCTGATGGGGCCCGAATGCTAAAGCATGGGGTTAAGAGAGCAGATTCAGGGAAAGAAATACTGTTGGCTGTGTGAATACAACAGAGGGAATGAGAGTGAGGGGCTCCACAGCAAGGAATGCCCCAAAATGAAGCATGGTCTGCCTTAGAAATGAGGTGACATTTTTGAGATGAGTGCAAGGGGCGGGGCCACCACAGCCTCCACACTCCTGCCCCTGCTTCTGTGGGAACTGGGAGGGACTCCCACTAGAGTGAGTGGGTCACAGTCTGTTGTAACAGCCTGCCAGTTCCCACCGCTGCAGGCAACTCATGCACACCCCAATTGTGGCCATTGTATTTAAGAAAAATTTAAAAATTTTTTTTTTTTAATTTCTTTCTTTTAAATTTTTCCTCTTCTGTCTGCTCCTTTGCTTCTGTTAGTTTGGTTTTGTTGTTAACATTTGTCATGGATTTGGTGTGTCTGTTTGTTTTATTTCTAGTATTTTTTTTTCAGTGTGAGTGTTGTGTTGTTCTTGATACTGTGTTAGTTTTTGTCTTTGCTATTGGTCTTTGGTTTTGTTGGTCTGTTCGTTTTCTTTCCTTTTCTTTTTTTTTTCTTTTTTCTTTCTTTTATTTATTATTTCTCAAGGTGTACAGCATGGCTTGCAGGCTCTTGGTTTCCAGCCAGAGATTGGACCTGGGCCTCTGGGGGTGGGAGTGCTAAGTCCAGGATGCTGGACCACCAGAGAATTCCTGGGCCCAGGGAATATTAATTGACATGTGCTGTCCTAGAGGTATCCATTTCAACACCAAGACCCAGCTCTGCCCAACTGCTTGCAGAATCCAGTGCTGGACACTTCATGCTAACAAACCAGCAAGACAGGAACAGACCCATCCATCAGCAGACAAGCTTCATAAAATCAAACTAAGCTCACAGACACCCCAAACCACACCATCTGATGTCATCCTGCCCATCAGAGGGAAAAGACTCAGTTCCACCCACCAGATTGCAGGCACCAGTCCCTCTGACCAGAGAGCCTACATAAGTCCCTGGACCAACCTCACTCACCAGGGGGCAGACAACAGAAGCAAGAGGAACTAAGATGCTACAGTCAGAAGAAAGGAGACCATAAACACAGTAGGTTAGACAAAATGAGATGACTGAGTAATATGTTACGGACAAAGGAGAAAGGTAAAAAGATAAAGACCAACTAAATGAAATGGCGATAGGCAAACTACCAGAAAAAAAATTCAGAGTAATGATAGTAAAGATGATCCAAGATTTCAGAAATAGACTGGAGGCATGAATTGAGAAGATACAAGAAATGTTTAACAAGGACATAGAAGAACTAAAGTACAAACAATCAGTGATGAACAAATGAAATGAAAAATACACTAGAAAGAATCAATAACAGAATAACTGAGACAGAAGAACGGATAAGTGAGCTGGAAGATAGAATGGTGGAAATACCTGCCATGGAGCAGAATAAAGAAAAAAAAAAGGAAAGAAATGAGGACAGTTTCAGACACCTCTGGGATAACATTAAATGCACCAACATTCGAATTATAGGGCTCCCAGAAGAAGAAGAGAAAGGCAATGGGCCTGAGAAAATATACGGAGATTATAGTTGAAAAGTTCCCTGACATGGGAAAGAAAATAGTCATTCAAGTCCAGGAAGTACAGAGAGGCCCATACAGGATAAACCCAAGGAGAAACATGCTGAGACACAATAATCAAACTAACAAAAATAAAATACAAAGAAAAAATATTAAAAGCAAAAAGGAAAAAGTAACAAAATTACAAGGAATCCCCATAAGGTTATCAACTGATTTTTCAGAGAAACTCTGGAGGCCAGAAGGGAGTGGCAAGAAATATTTAAAGTGATGAAACGGAAAAATCTACAACGAAAATTAGTCTACCCAGCAAGGATCTCATTCAGATTCGTTGCAGAAATCAAAAGCATTACAGACCAGCAAATGCTAAGAGAATTCAGCACCACCAAACCAGCTTTACAACAAACGCTAAAGGAAGTACTCTTGGTGGGAAACAAAAGAGAAGAAAAAGACATACAAAAACAAACCCCAAACAATTAACAAAATGGTAATAAGAACATACATATCAATAATTACTTTAAATGTAAATGGTTAAATGCTCCAATCGAAAGGCACAGACTGGCTGAATGGATTCAAAAACAAGACCCATATGTATGCTGTCTACAAGAGACCCACTTCAGACCTAGGGACACATACAGACTGAAAGTGCAGGGATGGAAAAAGATATTCCATGAAAATGGAAATCAAAAGAAAGCTGGAGTAGCAATACTCATAGCAGACAAAATAGACTTTAAAATAAAGACTATTACAAGAGAAAAGGAAGGACACTACATAGTGATCAAGAGATCAATCCAAAAAGAAGACATAACAATTGTAAATATTTATGCACCCAACATAGGAGCACCTCAATACATAAGGCAAATGCTAACAGCCATAAAAGGGGAAATTGACAGTAACACAATAATAGTGGGTGACTTTAACACTCCACTTACACCAATGGATAGATCATCAAGACAGAAAATTAATAAGGAAACACAAGACTTAAATGACACAATAGACCAGATAGACTTAATTGATATTTCTAGGACATTCCATCCAAAAGATCAGAATATACCTTCCTCTCAAGTGTGCATGGAATATTATCCAAGATAAGTCACATCTTAGGTCACAAATCAAGCCTCGGTAAATTTAAGAAAATTTCAATTGTACGAAGCATCTTTTCTGACCACAACACTATGAGACTAGAAATCAGTTGCAGGGGAAAAAAAACTGTAAAAAACACAAACACATGGAAGCTAAACAATATGCTACTAAATAACCAAGAAATCACTGAAGAAAACGAGAGGAAATCAAAAAGATACCTAGAAACAAATGATAATGATAACATGATGGCCCAGATCCTATGGGATGCAGCAAAAGAAGTTCTAAGAATGAAGTTTATAACAATAGAATCCCACCTCAAGACACAAGAAAAATCTGAAATAAACAACCGAACCCTACACCTAAAGCAACTAGAGAAAAAAGAACAAATAAAACCCAAAGTTAGTAGAGGAGAGAAATCATAAAGATCAGAGCAGAAATAAATGAAATAGAAATGAAGAAAACAATAGCAAAGATCAAAGAAACTAAAAGCTGGTTCTTTGAGTAGATAAACAAAGTTGATAAACCTTTAGCCAGATTCACCAAGAAAAAAAGGGAGATGACTCAAATCAATAAAATTAGAAATAAAAAAGAAATTACAACAGACACCACAGAAATACAAAGGATCATAAGAGATGAATAAAGCAACTGTATGCCAACAAAAAGGATGACCTGGAAGAAATGGACAAATTCTTAGAAAAGTACAACTTTCCAAGAATCAACCAGGAAGACATAGAAAATGCAAACAGATCAATCACATGTAATGAAATTGAAACTGATTAAAAATCTTCCAATGAACAAAAATCCAGGACCATTGGGCCTCCCAGGCAAATTCTATCAAACAATTAGGGAAGACCTAACGGCTATCCTTCTCAAACTATTCCAAAAATTACATAGGGAAGAACACACCTACACTCATTCTATGAGACCACCATTACCCTGATACAAAAACCAAAGATATCACAAATAAAGAAATTACAGGCCAATAGCACTGATGCACATTAGCACAAAATCTTCAATAAAATACTAGCAAACTGAATCCAAAAACACAGTAAAAAGATCACACACCATGATCAAGTGGGATTTATCCCAGGGATGCAAGGATTCTTCAATATACACAAATCAACAAATATGATACACCATATAAACAAATTTTAAAAAATGTATGATCATCTCAATAGATGCAGAAAAAGATTTTGGCAAAATTCAACATGCATTTAAGATAAAAACTCACCATAAAGTCGGCACAGAGGGAACCTACCTCAAAATAATAAAGGCCATATATGACAAACCCACAGCAAACACCATTCTCAATGGTGACAAACTGAAAGCATTTCCTCTAAGATGAGGAAAAAGAGAAGGGTGTCCACTCTCACCACTATTGTTCAACATAGTTTTGGAAGTCCTGGACACAGCAATAAGAGAAGATAAAGAAATGCCAGAATCCAAACTGGAAAAGAAGAATAACACTGCCACTGTTTGCAGATGACATGATACTATGCATGGAAAATACTAAAGATGCCACCAGAAAACTACTGGAGCTCATCAATGGATTTAGCAAATTCACAGATTCCAAAATTAATACACAGAAAACTGTTGCATGCCTATACACTGGAAATGAAAGACCAGAAAATGAAATTAAGGAAACAATCCCATTTACCAGTGCAACAAAAATAATAAAATACCTAATTATAAACCCACCTAAGGAGACAAAAGACCTGTATGCAGAAAACTATAAGACACTGATGAAAGAAACTAAAGACGATACAAGCAGATGGAGAGATATACCATGTTCTTGGATTGGAAATATTAACATTGTGAAAATGACACTACTACCCAAAGCAATCTACAGATTCAATGTAATCCTTATCAAACTACCAATGGCATTTTTCACAGAAATAAAACAAAAAAATCCAAAATTTGTGTGGAACCATAAAAGACCCCGAATAGCCAAAGCAATCTTGAGAAAGAAAAACGGAGCTGGAGGAATCAGGCTCCCTGATTTCAGACTATACTACAAAGCTACAGTAATCAAGACAGTATGGTACTGGCACAGAAACAGAAATATAGATCAATGGAACAGGATAGAAAGCCCAGAGATAAACCCACACACATATGGTCACCTTATTTTTGATAAAGGAGGAAAGAATATACAATGGAGAAAAGACAGCCTCTTCAATAAGTGGTGCTGGGAAAACTGGACAGCTACATGTAGAAGAATGAAATTAGAACACTCCCTAACACCATACACAAAAATAAACTCAAAATGGATTAAAGACCTAAATGTAAGGCCAGACACTATAAAACTCATAGAGGAAAACATAGGCAGAACACGGTATGACATAAATCAAAACAAGATCCTTTTTGACACACCTCCTACAGAAATGGAAATAAAAACAAAAACAAAAAAAATGGGACCTAATGAAACTTAAAGCTTTTGCATAGCAAAGGACTCCATAAACATATGAAAAGACAACCCTTAGAATGGGAGAAAATATCTGCAAATGAAACAACTGACAAAGGATTAATCTCCAAAATATAAAAAGATTTCATGCAGCTCAATATCAAAAAAACAAGCAACCCAATTCAAATTGGGCAAAAGACCTAAATAGACATTTCTCCTAAGAAGATATACAGATTGCCAACCAACCCAAGAAAGGATGCTAAATATCACTAATCCTTAGAGAAATAAAATCAAAACTACAATGAGGTATCACCTCACACCAGTCAAAATGGTCATCATCAAAAAATCTAAAAACAGTAAATGCTGGAAAGGGTGTGGAGAAAAGGGAATCCTACTGCACTGTTGGTGGGAATGTAAATTGATACAACCACTATGGAGAACAGTATGGAGATTCCTTAAAAAACTAAAAATAGAACTATCATACAACCCAGCAATCCCACTACAGGGCATATACCCTGAGAATATCATCATTCAAAAACAGTCATGTACCACAATGTTCATTGCAGCACTGTTTACAATATCCAGGACATGGAAGCAATCTAAGTGTCCATCAACAGATGAATATTTAAAGAAGATGTGGCACATATATACAATGGAATATTGCTCAGCCATAAGAAGAAATGAAACTGAGTTATTTGTTGTGAGGTGGATGGACCTAGAGTCTCTCATACAGAGTGATGTAAGTCAGAAAGAGAAAAACAAATACAGTATGCTAACACATATATATGGAATCTAAAAAAAAAAAAAAAAAAAAAGGTCCTGAAGAACCTAGGGACAGCACAGGAATAAAGACGCAGACATAGCGAATGGGCTTGAGGACACGGGGAGAGGGAAGGGTAAGCTGGGATGAAGTGAGAGAGTAGCACTGACATATATACACTACCAAATGTAAAATAGATAGCTAGTGGGAAGCAGCTGCATAGCACAGGGGGATCAGCTTGCTGTTTTGTGACACCTAGAGGGGTGGGATAGGGAAGGTGGGAGTGAGACACAAGAGGGAGGGGATATGGGGATATATGTATACATATAGCTGATTCACTTTGCTATACAGCAGAAACTAACACAACATTGTAAAGCAACTATACTCCAATAAAGATGTTAAGAAAAGAAAAAAAAAGTGGGCTGAAGACCTAAATAGACATTTCTCCAAAGAGATATACAGATGGCCAAGAGGCATATGAAAAGATGTTCAACATCACTAATTATTAGAGAAATGCAAATCAAAACTACAATGAGGTATCACCTCACACTGGTTAGTTGGGCATCATCAGAAAATCTACAAGCAACAAATGCTAAATGTCCATTGATAGAGGAATGGATAAAGAAGGTGTGGTACATATGTACAATGGAATATTACTCAGCCATAATAAGGAACAAAACTGGACAGACGTGGATGGACCTAGAGTCTGTCATACAGAGTGAAACTAACACAACGTTGTAAAACAACTATACCACAATTAAAAAATAAAATAAAATAAAATAATTTAACCAAAAAAAAAAAAAAAAAACAAACCTAAGAATAACCTTACCTAAGGAGACAAAAGACCTGTACACTGAAAACTATAACATGCTGATGAAAGAAATCAAAGATGACAAAAACAGATGGAGAGATGTACCATGTTCTTGGAATGGAAGAATCAACATTGAATGACTATGAATACCATAGGCAATCTACAGATTCAATGCAATCCCTATCAAATTAGCAATGGTATTTTTCATGGAATTAGAACAAAAAATTTCACAATTTGTATGGAAACACAAAAGACCCCAAATAGCCAAAGCAATCTTGAGAAAGCAAAATGGAGTCTGGATGAATCAGACTCCCTGACTTCAGACTGTATTACAAAGCTACAGTAATCTAGACAGTATGTTACTGGCACAAAAACAGAAATATAGATCAATGGAACTGGATAGAAAGCCCAGAGATAAACCCACACACCTATGGTCACCTAATCTATGACAAAGGGGCAAGAATATACAATGGAGAAAAAACAATCTCTTCAATAAGTGGTTGGGAAAACTGGACAGCTACATGTAAAAGAATGAAATTTGAACACTCCCTAACACCATACATAAAAATAAACTAAAAAGGGATTAAAGACCTAAATGTAAGTTCAGACACTATAAAACTCTTAAGAGGAAAACATATGCAGAACACTCTTTGACATAAATCGCAGCAAGATCTTTTTTGATCCATCTCCTAGAGTAATGGAAATAAAAACAAAAATAAACAAATGGGACCTAATGAAACTTAAAAGCTTTTGCACAGCAAAGGAAATCCTAAACAGGCTAAAGGACAACCCTCAGAATTGGATAAAATATTTGCAATTGAAGCAACTGACAAAGAATTAATCTCCAAAGTAGAAAACAGCTCATGCAGCTCAATATCAAAAAAAAAAAAAAACCCAACCCAATTCACAAATGAGTGGAAGTCTTAAATAGACATTTCTCCAAAGCAGACATACAATGGCCAAGAGACACATGAAAAGATACTCAAATTGCTAATTCTTAGAGGAATGCAAATTGAAACTAAAATGAGGTATCACCTCATACTAGTCAGAATGGCCAACCTCAAAAAATCTACAAGCAACAAATGCTGGAGAGGATATGGAGAAAAGAGAATCCTCTTATACTGTTGCTGAAAATGTAAATTTATACAGCCCCTATGGACAACAGTATGGAGGTCCCTTAAAAAACGAAAAATAGGATTACCATATGACCCAGCAATCCCACTACTGGGCATATACCCAGAGAAAACCATAATTCAAAAAGACACATGCACCCCAGTGTTCATTGCAGCACCATTTATAATAACCAGAACATGGAAGCAACATAAATGTCCATTGATAGAGGAATGGATAAAGAAAGTGTGGTACATATGTACAATGGAATATTACTCAGCCATAATAAGGAACAAAACTGGACAGACGTGGATGGACCTAGAGTCTGTTATACAGAGTGAAGTAAATCAGGAAGAGAAAAACAAATATCGTATATTAACACATATATGTGGAATGTAGAAAAATGGTACAGATGATCTTAGCTGCAAAGCAAAAATAGAGACTCAGACATAGAGAACATATGTATGGATACCAAGACAGGAAAGTGTGGGTGGGATGAATTGGGAGATTGAGATTGACATATTTGCACTATTGATACTATGTATAAAATAGATAACTAATGAGCACATACTATATAGCATAGGGAACTCTATTCAATGCTCTGTCATGACTCAAATGGTAAGGAAATCCACAAAAGAGGAGATACATGTGTACATATAGCTGATTCACTTTGTTGTGCAGTAGAAACTTACATAACATTGTAAAGCAACTATACTCCAATAAAAATTAATAAAAGTAAAGAAGACCAACATATATATTATGGGAATATCTGAAGGAGAGGAGAGAAAGGGACAGAAAAAAATATGTGAAGAAATAAAACCTAAAAATTTCCCAATTTTTTTGAAATACATGAATCTACACATCCAGGAATTGCAATTAAATCCATACTGGAAGAGATCCATGCTTAAACACATTATAATTATAGTGCTAACATCCAAAACAAGAGAGAATCTTGAAAGCAGTAAGAGAGAAGCTCTTATCAAATGGCAGAGATTGACAGAGTGAATTTTTACAATTTATCTATTTATTAGTTATTGGAGACCCACTTTAGATCTAAAGACACAAGTAAATACAATACAATTCAGAATATCATTGTGAAATAATAGAAAGAGTAGAGTTTTAGAAAACTCAGAACTACATGGAAAAAGTTAAATTTTATCTAGAATTTTATAAAGTTATAAATGTTAAGGGAGTAATATTTAGGTTGAAGAACAAAGAACACTTATTTTAATCTCTCAGGTAAAATATGTTTGTTCTATCTTTAGATCGTCTCCTCTCCCCTGCACTCCACATATCCCCACATCCCAAACATCAGCAAAGCTCTCAGATTTATTTTCAAAATATATTCAGAATCTGACCACTTACCCACCTCTTTCTCTGCCACTACCTTAATCCAAGCCACAATCAGCTCACACCTATATTATCTAAATAGTCTGAGTAGCTCTTTAACCGGTCTCCCTATTTTTGTCCTTCTCTCATTCAATCCATTCTCATGTAACAGCCAAAATTATTCTCTTAAAATTTCAGATACATTGTGTCACTTTCCTGTTCAAAAAAGTGGCCATTCATCACATTCAGATTAAAAAAACAACTCTTTTATAATAGACTACAATTATCTTTCTTATCTATTCCATTTTATCCACACTAATCTTTTTAGTGTAGTTATGCTTCTGCTTCTAAACAGTTGCACTTGTTTTCTCTACCTGTTTTGCTCCTTCTCAAAACATCCACTCCATTTGCCCTGTCAATTTCTCCAAGACTCTAAACAAAAGTTTCCTTCTTTGCATGTCTTCAGTGGCTACAATATAGAAAAATGTATTTCCTTTATATCCTCATTCATGGTTTTATTTATTCATTTTCTCCTTAGCCCTTATTATGGTCTATATATTACACATGTTACTAACTTTTAATTTTTTTTCTATCCTCTCCACCTGGGATTTTACTGCTTTTGTCAACTGCTCTATTTCTTTTTCTAGAACTATAGCTGGGATACATTATATGCTTAGTTATTTTTTTGTTAAATGAATGGATGGTTGATGATTGAGGTTTTAATCCTAGAAACTATGATAGTTTAAAGGGAGTGTGGTAGATACCACTACTTTTTCTACTCAATTATCATTACTCCCTTTCTTCTTTGATTCTAGAATCTTGATTTTTTAAATATGTTACATAGTGATGTGCTTCATGGTTACCTTTCCCAGTAACAAGGGATGAATATTGATTAATCTAAGTCAATCAGTAAATTACAGTCCCTTTGTCAGTAATCTGCTTAGACACAAAAATCTGACTTCCTAAATAATGAAACATAAAGGTAAGTCTTCCAGTTGGCTCATGAGAAAGTTTTTCCCCCTAGTATCAAAAAGAGATAATGCCTTCCTGTCTTTTGTTATCATTGTGTGAGTATACAGGGGTAGGAGATGTGTAGCCAGCATGAAAGAAAGCCAGAGGAACTGCAGAAACACTGAAGCCCTGACAATATAGAAACACCAAGGAAAAAAACTATGGTACTTCATTGATTCTGAGCTACTTGTAGTGTGAAACAATAAGTTCTTTATTCACTCAGGCCATTATATTTGAATTTTTTACTACTTACTCAAGCTATCTTATGTAAACTTTACCTGTAGTTTATAAAAATAGGTAAGTCAGGAGGAGGAGGAAGCCCACATTCTCTTTGTCTTTGATTTTAATTTTATTTATGTATTTATTAATATATATTTTACTTCTTACTAAAAAGTATTTGAAACAACCTACCAAGATTTACATATTCAACACCACTGAGGGAAAGTTTTATGTATATCATAAAAACAGGCCAAGAGAAAAACATAGTAGGAAAGCAAAAATAAAGCATAATGTAAATGGTATCCCAAGAAACACAACTGAATAACTAAAGGTAAGCTATTTATTTCTGAATTTCTGAATAGTTATATCAGAAATAAACACAATAATTTATGAGAAGTAAAACATTCATTACAAAAAATCTTTCTTAACAATTGTTCAGAAGAAGCACAGATGTTCCTGGTACTGAGACCCATGTAAAACAACTTTGATTATTGTCCTAGTGGGCAACATCCTCAGCAACACACCTGGACAACTGAAAAATTTCTAATTACCTCTGCTGCCCAGTTCCACAAGACCACCTCATACAAACCCACTATTTTACCTTGGAATTTTTACTAGATCAATGTTCTATTTTATTTATTTGAGTTTACTTTTACCCTTTCTGATATGCATAATTAAATTCTATTACAGAGTGCCAAGATACTTCAGATTAAAAAAGTAAAAATGACTCATACTTTTAGTTGTGATCCTGAAGGACTACACCTTAAGAATGAATATAAATCCCAAGTAGATAAACCTTAAAAAAAAAAAGCTTCAACACAACCTTGAACTAATGCAATATGAACTTAACTATGTCCATCTGCAGGAGACTATGATGAAACTTTTCTGGAAAAAGATAACATCATCTAGAACATTTTATATTTTTCATAGTCTATGTCCAGTCTTAAAATATCCAGGATTAAGAAGGAAAAGAAAAATAATGAAAATGGAACAAAAGATAACAGTTTTTGGAATTATTAGCAATTGATTTGAATACAAAATATTAATATGGCAAAATTATATTTATGATAGTTATACTAGAAAACTGTGGTCTATATAAACACAGTCAAATAGGAAATTTAGAATTGAGAAAAACTCGTTGAAATTGAGAATTTAATAAAGATTATAACAGCAAATTGAACAAGATAGAACAGATTAGTGAACTAGAGAAAGTCAGTAGAAAATATTTTCACTGGAACATAGAAAATGAATGTTTAGAAAAGATAAGATAAAATGGAAGAGGAAAAAATTCTAACATTGGTGTAATTTAAATCTCAGGGGAACAAAAGAGAAAACAATTCAGAAGCAATGTTTTTTAAAAATAACAGATGTGATATAAATCTAAAATCTGTAGAAAATGTGCCCATATCAATTAATACACTGTTATAATCTACTGTTATATTCTTCCCTATTTGTTCTAACAACCCTTCATATCCATCCCCACACCTGTTCAGTTTTCTGCCAAAATACATTAGGAAATTCTTCATTTTAAATTATTTACTCCTGGGTTACAGGTATATCTAATACCCTAGAGCATGGTGATGTTTGACCGTTAGTTATGTGTCTAGTGGCAACAGGGAGTGATTGTAGTTGGCCCTGAGTAAAATGAGCATCAGCATCCAAGGCACCTTCCACAAATGCAGCTATCACTGTGTTTTCAAACACAAAGGCTCAACTTTTCAGAAAACAGAGGACAAGCTACTTCTGCTCAAAAGAGTCTGTAGTACATTATGATACTTACATCATCATTACTACCAAAACAGTTAAGTACAGCAGCCACATGAGCTCCCAAAGTACATGCTTTACTTGGTACTTCTTCACAATCAACCACAGGTGATTCTTTGTGATTCCACTGCAGGCCAGGTCTCTAGCATTCAATTTCTCATTGACAAGGAGCTAGCATTGCATTTAAGCTCAAGGGCAAAACTAATACCAAAATCCATCTTTAGGGACTTATCTTCTGGGACTGTTCCTGATATCAATTTTCTATCAGTCTGAATAAAATCAGGAAACATAATCCATACAATGATATAAAAAAAGGAAGTTCAATATAAAGAATGATTAAACAGTGATAAAAGTGACTGTGAGATATAAAAAGCTTAGAGCTATGAGACCTCAGGGAAGACTACCTAGGGAAGGTCATACTTAGAAGTGTGTCCCCTTCCCAGGGCTAAGGTTTTGGTCTCTGTAGAGAAGATGTAGTTGTAGGCCACTGGATGGGAGAGAAGTTCAGTGGCCTGCTTGGCCCAGAGCTCATCCACAGTTTCTGGTCAAGCAGGAAACAACCCTCCAGAGCACAAAAGGGGCATAGGTGAACCACAGCCAGTGGCCAGGCATACAAGCATACAGAGGGAGTATGAGCATCAGTGTGAATAGAAGGCCTGGAATGTATAATGTCTGCGTCAAGAGGTCCATGGCATTGACAAGGCTACAGCATCAGGAAATCCTTGGAGTACAAGACTCTGGGGCCTTAGGATAGATGAGCAGAGGAATATGGGGCTCTGAGCTGTGAATAAGTCCTGCAATACACAGTATCTTGTATTGAAATAGCTGCAGCATGATGATCACAATTCTGAGTGAAGGCTGAAATGGTGCCAAGAGATCATACATTCTAGATGTGTGGCTGAGGCGGTTCTGACACTCATGATGCAGACCAATTGTGCAACTTCTATGTAGGAGAACTTCTTTCCTGTCCTCTAGTGACCTCTACTGAGAAAGCTTAACATTGTGCTCACTATAAAGAGAAATATTTAAAGGAATTATATCCATTAACACAGAGTATGTATTAAAGCATAAATTTGGAGTTGAGAGGTGATAAATTGATTATTGTCATACAGATCAAAAAACTATATGTAGTTCTAATATATAGAATTACTAGCACTAATATCCCTTGATATCAGTTGATTACCTTCTATAAAAACCTTTGAAGTTTGGATCTTTTTAAATTCCTATTGAGTAATTTAATAATTATTAAATTTTTCCATAAAATTTTTATTCATGTTGCCAGGTCATATATTTACACACTTTTGGGGGGTAAATTTCTAGCCATTAAATAGGAATATATATAATGCTATATGTTTATAATGAAACATAACTATTAATTCAGAGATAACTTACAAAATGTTAATTTTTAATATGTTCAAATCTCTATTTCAATTTGATTGTGTAGTCTACATAAACATCTTTTTATTTTATTTCCCTTTCTAAAAAGCTTGCAGTTCTAGATGTTTCTACAGTTTGGTTTTAATTCATTTTGTACAGCTACTCAGTCAGCATGTGGCCACTAACACATCATGTGCCTTGTCACATAATATGGTGTGATTTAGTAAGAAGGAGAGGTCATTTCTCTCAGGGACTGAGGTGACTCAGGACATCAGGACAGTTGTCAGTTATTAAAAGTTTTGATGGTAAAACTTCCTTAATAAATGGATGTATGTGACCTGTTCTAAACTATGATTAATCTTAAAGGAAACATACTATCAACTAACTTATTCCAAGTGTTTTTTGACTGTGTGTGCACTCATTTTGAGTATAATAAAACCTTTAAAAAGTGCATATTATTTAACCTTTGAATGTTATTACTAATCTTGAAGATTATTCCTGTTAAAATACTATGGACTTCTGAGTACTTGATATTTTATCCTATTTCTCATTCTCAGAGATTAAAATATTTTAGTTACTATATATACAGTTTCAACATATTAAAAAATATTGAAAATCACATAAAAAACTCATCCATCCAAGTATCTAGAATTTTGGCCTCAAGTAAATTGAATTAATTATTTTTCAGATTTATATTTTTGCTATAAAAACTTGAGAATATTCCAGATAAAATTTGCAGTTTGCAGATAGAAATTGAGCCACATACATGTGTGTAAAACCTCAAAAATCACATCAATATGCTTATAATATACATTTTTGATAACTCATACACTTCAACTTTGATACACTGCACATTTTGAACATATTGCATTATACAGTATCATAAATTTTTAACAATAGAATGAATCCCAGGCATGATCTGACTCAAACCTCTAATTTCATAGTTGTAAAAGCTAAGAAGTAAATAAATATTAAATTATGTCCAAGTTCTTAGCATTCATCTATTTATTTTATCAAACATTCAATGATCAACAGCATGTAAGATTATTCTTGATAGCCCTAATGTCTCAGAAGAGGAATATTTGGTTTATTCTCAGCAAAACTGGAGGCTAATATTTTAATATGTACTATATTGTTTTTCCTTGCTACCTCTCGAATTTTTGCTTCTCTCTCTATGGCCCAAGGGTACAAGAGTCTCATCTTGATCTCATTATTATAGGCCATTTTAAAATGGGGGTGATAGTGAGAATTGATAATAATACAAAAATTTACCTTCCAGTAATCTAAATTGGGATTAGTAAACTATGATTGTCACTAGTTATATTTATTTGAGATAACTAAAGAGGGATGGCCTTACTTAATGTTGCCAGAGTTTTTGTCCTATTTAAACCTGTGACCAAAATAGATTTTATCATAATCCCAAGACCACCTTTTGAATAATTTCCCCTCAATAATTTCCCCTCAAATAATACCCCACTTTCCAGTTACAGAACAATTACATTACAACAGATATACCAGGTGACTCTGCCTCATTGCAGATAATGATAAGTATTATGTAAAGATAAACAACTCAAATGGTTCTCCAAAGAAAAAACTTTTGTTTTTTTTCAAGGGAAGTCAATAGAGATTTCAACAGAGGTACAGATAACCCTGCATTGTATCATTAATTTATAATGGAATGGAGTATTTACTGTTCCTTCCATATTTATTCCTCAGAACCTGAAAGAGATAAGAGTTTTCTATTGTCAACACTGCTTTGCAAGCATGAATTTTATTTTTTAACATCTTGATTGGAGTATAATTGCTTTACACTGTTGTGTTAGTTTCTGCTTTATACCAAAGTGAAACAGCTATACATATACATATATCCCCATATCTCCTCCCTCTTGCATCTCCCTCCAACCTTCCCTATACCACCCCTCTAAGTGGTCACAAAGCACCAAGCCGATCTCCCTGTGCTGTGCGGCTGCTTCCCACTAGCTATCTATTTTACATTTGGTAGTATACATAAGTCCATGCCACTCTCTCACTTCGGCCCAGCTTAGCCTTCCCCCTCCCCATGTCCTCAAATCCATTTTCAACGACTGTGTCTTTATTCCTGTCCTGTCCCTAGAATCTTCATAACCTTTTTTTTTTTTTTTTAGATTCCATATATATGTGTCAGCATATGGTATTTGCTTTTCTCTTTCTGACTTACTTCACTTTGTATGACAGACTCTAGGTCCATCCACCTCACTACAAATAATTCAATTTCATTTATTTTTATGGCTGAGTAATATTCCATTGATATGTGCCACATCTTCTTTATCCATTCATCTGTCTGTGAACCCTTAGGTTGCTTCCAGGTCCTGGTTATTGTAAATAGTGATGCAATGAATATTGTGGTGAATATCTCTTTTTGAATTATGGTTTTCTCAGGGTATATGCCCAGTAGTGGGATTGCTGGGTCATATGGTAGTTCTATTTTTAGTTTCTTAAGGACCCTCTATACTGTTCTCCAGAGTGGCTGCATCAGTTTACATTCCCACCAACAGTGCAACAGGGTTCTCATTTCTCCACACCCTCTCCAGCATTTATTGTTTGTAAATTTTTTGATAATGGCCATTCTGACTGGTGTGAGGAGATACCTCATTGTAGTTTTGATTTGCATTTCTCTAATGATTAGTGATGCTGAGCATTCCTCCACGTGTTTCTTGGCAATCTGTACATCTTCTTTAGAGAAATATCTATTTAGGACTTCTGCCCATTTTTGGATTGGGTTGTTTGTTTTCTTTGATATTGAGCTGCATGAGCGGCTTGTAAATGTTGAAGATTAATCCTATGTCAGTTGCTTCACTTGCAAATATTTTCTCCCACTCTGAGGGTTGTCTTTTTGTCTTGTGGTTTCCTTTGCTGTGCAAAAGCTTTTAAGTTTCATTAGATCCATTAGTTTATTTTGGTTTTTATTTCCATTTCTCTAGGAGGTGGGCCAGAAAGAATCTTGCTGTGATTTATGTCATAGAGTGTTCTGCTTATGTTTTCCTCTAAGAGTCTTATAGTTTCTGGCCTTATATTTAGGTCTTTAAACCATTCTGATTTTATTTTTGTGTATGGTGTTAAGGAGTGTTCTAATTTCATTCTTTTACATGTAGCTGTCCAGTTTTCCCAGCACCACTTATTGAAGAGCCTGTCTTTTCTCCATTGTTTATTCTTGCCTCCCCTATCAAAAATATTGTGACGATATGTGTGTGTGTTTTTCTCTGGGATTTCTCTCCTGTTGCATTGATCTATATTTCTGTTTTTGTGCCAGTACCATACTGTCTTGATTATTGTAGCTTTGTAGTATAGTCTGAAGTCAGGGAGCCTGATTTCTCCAGCTCCATTTTTCTTTTTCAAGATTGCTTTAGCAATTCGGGGTCTTTTGTGTTTCCATACAAATGGTAAAAGTTTTGGTCTCATTCTGTGAAAAATGCCATTGGTGGTTTGATAGGGATTGCATTGAATGTGTAGATTGCTTTGGGTAGTATAGTCATTTTCACAATGTTGATTCTTCCAATCCAAGAACATGGTATATCTCTCTATCTGTTTGTATCATCTTGAATTTCTCTTATAAGTGTCTTATATTTTTCTACATACAGGTCTTTTGTCTCCTTAGGTAGGTTTATTCCTATGTATTTTATTCTTTTTGCTGCAATGGTAAATGGGAGTGTTTCCTTAATTTCTCTTTCAGATTTTTCATCATTAATGCATAGGAATGCAAGAGATTTCTGTGCATTAATTTTATATCCTGCTACTTTACCGAATTCATTGATTAGCTCTAGTAGTTTTCTGGTAGCATCTTTAGGATTCTCTATTTATAGTGTCATGTCATCAGGAAACAGTGACAGTTTTAGTTCTTCTTTCCTGAATTAGGTTCCTTTTATTTCTTTTTCTTCTCTGATTGCTGTGACTAAAACTTGAAAAACTCTTTTGAATAATAGTGGTGAGAGTGGGCAACCTTGTCTTCTTTCTGATCTTAGTGGAAATGGTTTCCGTTTTTCACCAGTGAGAATGATGTTGGCTGTGGGTTTGTCATATATTGCCTTTATTATGTTGAGGTAAGTTCCCTCTATGCCTACTTTTTGGAGGGTTTTTATCATAAATGGGTGTTGAATTTTGTTGACAGCTTTTTCTGCATCTATTGAGATGACCATATGTTTTTTTCTCCTACAATTGGTTAATATGGTGTATCACATTGATTGATTTGCTTATACTGAAGAATCCTTGCATTCCTGGGATAAACCCCACTTGATCATGGTGTATGATCCTTTTAATGTGCTGTTGGATTCTGTTTGCTAGTATTTTGTTGAGGATTTTTGCATCTATGTTCATCAGTGAACATAGTTTTCTTTCTTTGTGACATCTTCATCTGGTTGTGGTATCAGGGTGATGGTGGCCTCATAGAATGAGTTTGGAAGGGTTCCTCCCTCTGATATAATTTAGAAGAGTTTGAGGATAGGTGTTAGCGCTTCTCTAAATGTTTAATTGAATTCGCCTGTGAAGCCATGTAGTCCCGGGTATTTGTTTCTTGGAAGATTTTAAATCACAGTCTCAATTTCAGTGCTTGTGATTGGTCTGTTTACATTTTCTACTTCTTCCTGGTTCAGTCTCGGAAGGTTGTGCTTCTCTAAGAATTTGTCCATTTCTTCCAGGCTGTCCATTTTGTTGGCATAGAGTTGCTTGTAATAATCTCTCACAATCGTTTTTATTTCTGCAGTGTCAGTTGTTACTTCTCCTTTTTCATTTCTCATTCTATTGCTTTGAGTCTTCTCCCTTTTTTTCTTGATGAGTCTGGCTAATGGTTTATCAATTTTGTTAATCTTCTCAAAGAACTAGCTTTTCGTTTTATTGATCTTTGCTATCGTTTCCTTCCTTTCTTTTTCATTTATTTCTGATCTGATCTTTATGATTTCTTTCCTTCTGCTAACTTTGGGATTTTTTTGTTCTTCTTTCCCTAATTGCTTTAGGTGTAAGGTTAGGTTGTTTATTTGAGGTTTCTACTTTCTTGAGGTAGGATTGTATTGTTATAAACTTCCCTCTTAGAACTGCTTTTGCTGCATCCCATAAGTTTGGGTCATTGTGTTTTCTTTGTCATTTGTTTCTAGCTATTTTTGATTTCCTCTTTGATTTTTTTAGTGATCTCTTGGTTATTAAGTAGTGTATTGTTTAGCCTCCCAGTGTTTGTATTTTTTACATATTTTTTCCTGTAATTGATATCTACTCTCATAGTGTTGTGGTCGGAAAAGATACTTGATATGATTTCAATTTTCTTAAATTTACCAAAACTTGATTTGTGACCCAAGGTATGATCTATCCTGGAAAATGTTCCACGAGCACTTGAGAAGAAAATGTATTCTGTTGTTTTTGGATGGAATGTCCTATAAATAACAATTAAGTCCATCTTGTTTAATGTATCATTTATAGCTTGTGTTTCCTTATTTATTTTCATTTTGGATGATCTGTCCATTGGTGAAAGTCGGGTTTTAAAGTCCCCTACTATGGTTGTGTTACTGTCAATTTCTCCTGTTATGGCTTTTAGCATTTGCCTTATGTATTGAAATGCTCCTATGTTGGGTGCATAAATATTTACAATTGTTATATCTTCTTCTTGGATTGATCCCTTGATCATTATATAGTGTCATTCTTTGTCTCTTGTAATAGTCTTTATTTTAAAGTCTATTTTGTCTGATATGAGAATTGCTGCCCCAGCTTTCTTTTGATTTCCATTTGCATGGAATATCTTTTTCCATCCCCTTTCAGTCTGTATGTGTCCCTAAGTCTGAAGTGGGTCTCTTGTAGACAGCATATATATGGGTCTTGTTTTTATATCCATTCAGCCAGTCTATGTCTTTTGGTGGGAGCATTTAATCCATTTACATTTAAGGTATTTATCGATATGTAGTTCCTAGTACCATTTTCTTAATTGTTATGGGTTTGTTATTGTAGGTCTTTTCCTTCCCTGTTGTTTCCTGCCTAGAGAAGTTCCTTTAGCATTTGTGGTAAAGCTGTCTTGGTACTGTTGAATTCTCTAGGTTTTGTTTGTCTATACAGGTTTTAATTACTCCATCGAATGTGAATGAGATCCTTTCTGGGTAGAGTAATCTTCGTTGTAGGTTTTTCCCTTTCATCACTTTAAATATGTCCTGCCACTGCCTTCTGGCTTTCAGAATTTCTGCTAAAAGATCAGCTGTTAACCTTATGGGGATTACCTTGTATATTATTTGTTGTTTTTCACTTGCTGCTTGCTTTTAATATTTTTTCTTTGTATTTAATTTTTGATAGTTTGATTAATATGTGTCTTGGCGTGTTTCTCCTTGGATTTATTCTGAATGGGATTCTCTGTGCTTCCTGGACTTGATTATTTCCTCTCCATTATTAGGGAAGTTTTCTTCTGTAATCTCTTCAAATATTTTCTCAGTCCCTTTCTTTTTCTCTTCTTCTTCTGAGAACCCTATAATTCGAATGTTGGTGTGTTTAATGTTGTCCCAGAGGTCTCTGAGACTGTCCTCAATTTTTTTCATTCTTTTTTCTTTATTCTGCTCTGCGGTAGTTATTTCCACTATTTTATCTTTCAGGTCACGTATCCGTTCTTCTGCCTTAGTTATTCTGCTATTGATTCCTTCTATAGAATTTTTAATTGCGTTTATTGTGTTGTTCATCACTGTTTGCTCTTTAGTTTTTCTAGGTCCTTGTTAAATGTTTCTTATATTTTCTCCATTCTATTTTCAAGGTTTTGGATCATCCTTACTATCATTACTCTGAATTCTTTTTCAGGTAGACTGCCTATTTCCTCTTCACTTGTTTTGTCTGGTGAGGTTTTTCCTTGCTCCTTCATCTGCTGAGTCCTTCTCTGTCTTCTCATTTTGCTTAACTTACTGTGTTTGGGGTCTCCTTTTCTCAGGCTGCAGGTTTGTAGTTCCCATTGTTTTTAGTGTCTGACCCCAGTGGCTAAGGTTGGTTCAGTGGGTTGTGTAGGCTAACTGGTGGATGGGACTAGTGCCTGTGTTCTGGTGGATGAGGCTGTATCTTGTGTTTCTGGTGTACAGGACCACGTTCAGTAGTGTGTTTGGGGTGTTTCTGACCTTAGTATGACTTTAGGTAGCCTCTCTGCTAATGAGTGGGCTTGTGTTCCTGTCTTGCTAGTTGTTTGGCATACGGTGTCCAGCACTGTAGCTTGCTGGTCTTTGAGTTGAGCTGGGTCTTAGCATTGAGATGGAGATCTCTGGCAGAGCTTTCACCACTTAATATTACGTGGAACTGGGAGGCCTCTGGTGGACCAATGTCCTGAACTCGGCTCTCTCACCTCAGAGGCACAGGCCTGACACCTGGCCGGAGCACCAAGACCCTGTCAGCCACACGGCTCAGAAGAAAAGGGAGAAAAATGAAACAAAGAAAGAGAAGAATAAAATACAGTTATTACAATAAAAAATAAAAAATAATTATTAAAATTTAAAAAAATGAAAATAAATTTTAAAAAAAGAACAAAAAAAGGAAAGACAGATCCCTAGGACAAATGGTAAAACCAAAGTTATACAGACAAAATCACACAAGGAAGCATACACATACACATTCACTAAAAGAGAAAAATGAAAAAATATATATATCTATGTATAAAAAAAAAAAGAAAGGAAGAGAACAACCAAATCAAGAAACCAAATCTACCAGTGATAATAAACTCTAAATACTAAACTAAGGTAAACAACATAAAACCAGAAACAAAATAGATGGAGAAAGCAAACCCCAAGTTTACAGTCACTCCCAAATCTACTGCCTCAATTTTTTGATGAATCCTTGTCTATTCAGGTATTCTTGAGATGCAGGGTACATCAGGTTGATTGTGGAGATTTAATCCACTGTTCCTGAGGCTGCTGGGAGAAATTTCCCTTTGTCTTCTTTGTTTGCATAGCTCCTGGAGTTCAGCTTTGGATTTGGCCCTGCCTCTGCATGTAGGTCACCTGAGGGCATCTGTTCTTCCCTCGGACAGAATGTGGTTAAAGGAGCACCTGATTAGGGGGTTCTGACTTACTCAGGCTGGAGCAAGGGAGGTGTACGGAATGTAGTGCAAGCCTGCAACAGCAGAGGCCAGTGTGATGTTGCAACAGCCTGTGGAATGCCATGTGTTCTCGGGGGAAACTGTCCCTGGATCACAGGCCCCTGGCAGTGGCAGGCTGCACAGACTCCTGGGAGGGGAGGTGTGGATAGTGACAACGTGCTTGCACACAGGTTTCTTGGTGGCTGCAGTAGCAGTTTTAGCATTTCACACCTGTCTCTGTTGTCCACGCTGATAGCCATGGCTCACTCCTGTCTCTGGAGCTTGTTTAGGCAGTGCTCTGAATCCCCTCTCCTCACGCACTCCAAAACAATGGTCTCTTGCCTCTTAGGCAGGTCCAGAGTTTTTCCGGACTCCCTCCCAGCTAGCTGTGGTGAACTAGCCCCCTTCAGGCTGTGTTCACACAGCCAACCCCAGTTCTCTCTCTGAGATCTGAACTCTGAACCCGAAGCCTCAACTCCCAGTCCCGCCCTGTCCCAGTGGGTGAGCAGACAAGCTTCTCATGCTGGTGAGTGCTGGTCAGCACCTATCCTCTGTGAGGAAATCTCTCGCTTTGCCCTCTGCACCCCTGTTGCTGGGCTCTCCTCTGTGGCTTTGAAGCTTCACCCCTGGCACCTGCCATCTCCGACAGTGAATGGGCTTCCTACTGTGTGGAAACTTTTCCTCCTTCACAGCTCCCTCCCAGTGGTGCAGGTCCTGTTCCTATTCTTTTATCTCTGTTTTTTCTTTTACTTTTGCCCTACCCAGGTACATGGGGAGTTTTTGCCTTTTGGGAAGTCTGAGGTCTTCTGCCAGCATTCAGTAGTTGTTTTGTAGGAGTTGTTCCACATGTAGATGTATTTCTGATGTATTTGTGGGAAGGAAGGTGATCTCCATGTGCTACTTTTCTGCCATCTTGAACGTCTCTCTCAGCATATATTTTAAATTTTCTTTCACAATTAACAGTATCACATGTAACTGGGAACAAAAGCTATAGGGAGCCATGTGCAGAGGCCTTACACCTAACATGTCAGACTAGAGTTCACAGTGCAGAACTGCCACATTGACACCTCAACTCCATGGACCCTGTGTGGAAGAGCAGTTTGGGTCCCTTCAATTCAAGATGGTTGCACTGAGCACTTCTGCAAGCATGATTTGACTTGTGATTGACTTTCAAATGACAAATTTATTCCTAAAAAATGATAATTAATGCAGCAAAAGCAGTTCTAAAAGGGAATTTCATAGAGATATAGGCCTTCCTCAAGAAATACGAAAAACCTCAAATAACCAACATAATCTACCATGGAAAAGAATTATAAAAAGAAGAACAAATAAGTCCAAATTTAGCAGAAGGAAGGAAAATAGTAAAATCATAGGAAATACATACAATAGAGATCAAAAAAGAGAAAAAAATCAGTGAAACCAAAGCTGTTTTTTCTGTTTTCTAAAAGATAAAAAAAATGATAAATTTTATCCAGGCTCACAAAGAAGAAAAAAAGAAAGGAAACAAATAAAAAATAAGAAATGAAAGAGGAGAAATAACAAGTGATACCAGAGATTTAAAAAAAAAAAAAGTTATAAGAGAACACTCTGAACAATTATATACCAACAAATTGGACAACCTAAAGGAAATGAACAAATTTCTAGAAACATACAGCCTGCCAAGAACGAATCAAGACGAAACAGACAAGTTGAACAGACTGATCACTAGAAGAGAAATTGAATTTGTAATTTAAAAAACTCCCAGCAAACAAAAGTCCAAGACTGGATGGATAGCTTCACAGGGGAATTCTATCAAACATACAAAGAAAAATTAATACCTATCCTTCTCAAAATATTGTAAAAAATTGAAAAGGAAAGAACGTTTCCAAATTCATTCAGTAAGGCCACTATTATCCTGATACCAAAACCAAACAAAGGCACTACAAAAACAGAAAACTACAGGTCAATATAATTGATATATATAGATGCAAAAATGTTCAACAAAATATTAGCAAACCAAATCCAACAATATATAAAAAGGGTCACATCATAATCAAGTTGGATTTATTTCACTGTCACAAGGATGGTTCAACATTCACAAATCAATGTGAAACACCAAATTAACAAAAGAATGGATAAAAAAATCTCATGATCATCTCAATATATGCAGAAAAAGCTTTCAACAAAATTCAACATTCATTCCTGATAATAACTCTCATCAAAGTGGATACAGAGGGAATATATCTCAACATAATAAAAGCCATTTATGACAAACCCACAGCCAACATTATAATCAACAGTGGAAAGCTGAAACATTTCCCACTATACTCAGGGGCAAGACAAGGAGGCTCACTCTCACCACTTCTATTTAACATAGAATTGGAAGTCCTAGCCACAGCAATCAGATAAGAGAAAGAAATAGACAGTAGACAGTATCCAAATTGGAAGGGAAGAAGTAAAACTGTCACTATTTGCAGATGACACAATACTTTGTAAAGAGAACCCTAAAGTCTCCACCTAAAAACTAATAGAACTAATAAGTGAATTCAGCAAAGTAGCAGGATGCAAGATTAACATACAGAAATCTGTTGCATTTCTTTACAGTAACAATAAAATATCAGAAGATAAGGTTTAAAAAATCTTTTTAAATTTGCATCAAAAAATAAAATATCTAGTAATAAACCTGAAAAAGGAGGTGAAAGACATATGCTGGGAACTATAAAACATTGATAAAGGAAATTGAAGCTGATTCAAAGAAATGGAAAGATATCCCATGCTCTTGGTCTGGAAGAATTAATATTGCTAAAATAGCCGTATTACCCAAAGCAATCTACAGATTTAATGCAATCCCCAACGTACCTAGAACATTTTTCACAGAACTAGAACAAATGATTCTAAATTTCGTATGGAACCACAAAAGACCCCTAATAGACAGGGAATCTTGAGGAAAAAAGAACAAACCTGGAGGTAGAACTCTCCCAGACTTCCAACTATATCACAAAGCTACAGTAGGCAAAATAGCATGTTACTGGCACAAAGAGAGACAGAGATCAATGGAGCAGAATAGAGAATCCAAAAATAAACCCACACACATGTGGTCAATTAATCTACAACAAAGGAGGCAAGAATATATGATGGAGAAAAGACAGTCTCTTAACAAGTTGTACTGGGCAAACTCGACAGGCACATGCAAAACAAGGAGATCAGAACATTCCCTCATACCGTATTAAAAAAAAAAAATCACAATGGCTTAAAGATCTAAATGTAAGAACAGAAACCATAAAACTCCTAGAAGAGAACATAGGCAGACACTTTTGACATAAATCATAGCAATATTTTTTGGATCAGACTCCTAAGGTAAAAGAAATAAAAGTGAAAATAAACAAATGGAATGTAATTAAACTGAAAAGTTTTGGCACATCAAAAGAAACCATCAATGAAATGAAAAGTTGATCTACTGAATGAGAGAAAATATTTGCAAATGATGTGACTGATAAGCAGTTAATATGCAAAATATACAGTGGCTCATTCAATTCAATATCAGAAAACAAAAAAACAAATAACCTAATCAAAAATGGATAGGAGGCCTGAATAGACGTTTTTCTAAAGATGACATACACATGGCTAACAGGCACATGAAAAGTTGCTCAGCATTGTTAATCATCAGGGAAATGCAAATCAAAACTACAATGAGATATCACCTCACACCTGTCAGAATGACTATCATCAAAAAGTCAATACAAAAGGTTGGAGAGAGGGCTTCCCTGGTGGCACAGTGGTTAAGAATCCACCTGAAAATTCAGGAGACATGGGTTCAAGCCCTGGTCCAGGAAGATCCCACATGCCATGGAACAACTAAGCCTGTGTGCCACAACCTACTGAGCCTGTGTCCTAGAGCCCACAAGCCACAACTACTGAGCCTGTACCACAACTACTGAAGCCTGCATGTCTAGAGCCCATGTTTCACAACAAGGGAAGCCACCACAATGAGAAGCCTGTGCACCACAACAAAGAGTAGCCCCCACTCACTGCAACAAGAAAAAAGCCCATGTGCTACAATGAAGACACAATGCAGCCAAAATAAATAAAATAAAATAATAAAATAAGTTATTAAAAAAAAAGGTTGCTGAGAATGGAGAAAGGCAACTCTAGCACATTGTTGGGATTGTAAATTGGTGCAGCCACTATGGAAAACAGTATAGAGGTTCCTCAAAAAGCTAAAGAATAGAAGTACCATATTATCTAGCAATTCCACTGCTGGATATATATCCAAAGAAAATGAAAACACTAATTCAAAAAGATACATTTACCACAACGTTCATAGCAGCACTATTTATGGTAGTCAAGACGTGGAAGTAACCCAGTGTTCATTGACAGACAATTGGATTAAGAAGATGTGGTATATACATTACTCAGCCATTAAAAAAGGATGAACATCTGCCATTTTCAGCAATGTGAATGGACCTAGAGAACATTATGCATAGTGAAATGTCAGACAAAGAAAGACAAATACTGTATGATATCACTAGGAGGAATCTAAAACAAGAATACAGAATGAATGTATATGCAAAACAGAAACAGACTTACAGATATAGAAAACAAACTTGTGGTTACCAAAGGGGAGAGGGAAGGGGCAAGGGACATATTAGGGGTATGTGATTAACAGATACAAACTTCTTCATATAAAATAGATAAGCAACAAGGATATACTGTACAGCACAGGGAATTAGAGCCATTATCTTGTAATAACCTATAATGAAGTATAATCTACAAAAATACTGAATCAGTATGCTGTACACCTGAAACTAATATTGTATATCAACTATACTTCAATAAAAATAAACAGGCAAAAAATGATATCTAAAATAACGTATACATGCACTTCAGTTTTTGCTCTAGCAAGATTATTCATTTTATTATAGTTAACTAATGTTTCTTTCACCATCTGAAATTATCTTTGGTAATATCAGATATATTGTAGAATTGTTGTAAAATTTAGTAAAACCCCTATCAAGATTATTTTATATGTCAGATACAAAAATTCAGTGAATTTCAGATTTCATGTACAGAGACTAATTTTAAATGATCTTTTATTTTTTAGTACTCAATATTTAGGGTCTTGAATGTGACCCCATTAAGTAAGGGACCTGGAGTCTTAAGATTCATTTGCTTCATAGTAAATCCAACTCTGAGAAAAATAAAGCAATTACGATAAGTAGTTAAGATAAAGTTCAGCAAATATTCTGATAAAAGAAGTGGAGGATACTCTGAAGGATGCATTTCACAAGGGACTTCTAATTTAGTGTGGGTGCATACTGGGTGGAAAGAAGACAGTTGAAGGAACAGTAATGTTTCAGTTAAATGGAGAAGTCAAAGACAAAAAAAATAGACATATAATTCTTGTAGAGACAAAAACTGGACATGGACTTTATCCTTTGGGGATGGAATACACTCAAGGGAATTTTAGATGAGGTAAAAAAAAAATAGATTTGCATTTTCAATGCAAAGGAAGCTGTGTTTAAATCTAAAGATACATTTATTTGTTCACTAATTGTACAAATACCTGAAAATATGTGTCAGACAATGGGTTAGACATTGGGTGTAAAATTAAAAACCTTCTGAATTCAAGAGAATAGAGAATGTCTTCATAGATGTGATCAAGATGGCAGAGGAGTAAAACATGGAGTTCATCTCCCCACAGATATATCAAAAATACATCTACATGTGGAAAAACTCTCACAGAACATCTAATGCATGCTGGCAGAAGACCTCAGACTTCCAAAAGGGCAAGAAAATTTCCACATAATTGTGTAGGGCAAAAGAAAAAGAAAAAGATAATAAAAAAGAAAAGAATCAGGATGGGATCTGTGCCACTGGGTGGGAGCTGTGAAAGAGGAAAGGTTTCCATACACTGGGAAGTCCCTTCACTGGCAGGGACAGAGGTGGAACTTTGTAGCCTCAGAAGAGAGTGCAGCAACAGGTGTGGAGGGCAAAATGGAGAGAAACCTGCACAGAGGGTCAGAGCTGAACAGCACTTCCCAGCCTGAAATGCTTGTCTGCTCACCCACTGGGGCAGGTGGGGGTTGGGTACTGAAGCTTGGGCTTTGGAGGTCAGACCATGGGAAGAAGTCTGGGGTTGGCTGTATGAAGACAGCCTGAGGGGGCTAGGGTGTAGCACACCACAACTAAGGAGTCCAGAAAGAGGTTTGGGCCCACCAGAGAGACAAAGGACCATTGTTGTGGGACACATGAGGAAAGGAGTGGGACTGCCATAGGGTTTTTTTTTTCTCCACGCCCTCACATGTGGCAGGGCACCATCTACACTAGCTCCAGGAGCAGGCATGAGCTGCAGCTGCCATCTCGGACTCCAGAGGTTGGCGCTGACCACAGCCACTGCCAATGCCACCATCATGGGTCCTGTGAGCAGGTGCAGGTCACTGTTCCCAACTTCCCAGGAGCCAGCATTGCCCACCACTGCCAAGGGTCCCGTAATCTGGGACCAACTTTGTTGGGAGGGCAGATGGTCCACTGCCACTGACGAAGGCCCTACTATCCAGTGCCAAGCAATGCCCCCACCTCCCTTGCTGCATGCAACACACTGCCACTGCCAAAGGCCCTACCATCCAGTGCCAAGCAATGCCCCCACCTCTCTTGCTGCATGCAACCCACTGCCACTGCTGCCTAAGTTTCCACAACCCAAGGCCAACTTCCCTGGGGGTGTGCAACCCACTGCCACCACTGCAGAGGGGCCTGCAACCAGGAGCCACCAACTACCTGCCCCCCCCTTCCTGGAATCCTGTGCAAGCCATGCACCTCTGCACCTGCATAACCCCTAGCAAGGCAATAACAGCCAGCACAACCTGATGAAAGAGATGGCAAGCATCCCAACCAAAAACAGCCCTCATGCCAAAAAAATATTAAACCCACACAGGCTACACAAGGATGCTCCAACTTATAAATAGCCCTCCTAGACTACAGTAGGTAATTGTTTCTCCTAAATTCACAGACTAAGAGAAATATAAGCAAAATGATGAAGCAGAGGAACAACTCTCAGTTAAAAGTCCAAGAAAATTCCCCTGAAGGAACAAACAATGAAACAGACCTCTTCACTGAGTTTAAAAAGGAGGTAATGCAAATACTGAAGGAATTAAGAAAGACTATCAACAGAAATGAAGATTACTGTAAAAAGGAACTAGAAACTATAAGGAAGAGCCAAGAAAAAATAGAAAATTCATTTGCCTAGATGAAAGCTGAGCTCAAGGTAATGAATAGCAGAATGAATGATGCAGAAGAAAGAATAAGTGATCTGGAAGATAGACTAATGGAAATTACCCAATCAAAACAGCAGACAGAAAACCAAATGAAAAGTAATGAAAGCAGTATAAGAGACCTATGGTATAATATAAAGCAGGCCAATCTACACATAATAGGGATTCCAAAAGGAGAGGAAAGAGTCAAGGAGATTGAAAATGTATTTGAAGAAACTATGGCAGAAAATTTCCCAAACCTAAAGAAGGAAACAGATATCTAGACACAGGAAGCACAGAGGGTCCCAAACAAGATGAACCCAAACAGACCTACATCAAGACATATTATAATAAAAATGACAAAAGTTAAAGAGTGGAGTGGATTCTAAAGGCAGCAAGGGAAAAGCAAAGAGTTCTTTACAAGGGAACTCCCCCCCATGAGGCTATCAGCTGATTTCTCTACAGAAACACTGCAAGCCAGAAGGGAGTGGCAAAACATACTCAAAGTCTTGAAAGAGAAAAATCTACCAACTAGAATATTCTACCCAGAAAGATTATCATTTAGAATAGGAGGAGAAATAAAAATTTCTCAGACAAGCAAAAACTAAAAGAATACAGCGATATTAAACCTATCCTAAAAGAAATATTGAAAGATCATCTCCACCTAGAAACAAACGAGAAGAAATAAGAAGGAGGAAATCACAATTGGAAAGTAAATCACTTAAATTAGTCAGTATACAGATCAAAAGGGAAAAAAAGCTATTTGTGAAGGCAATGATAAACAGAAGGAACAGCAAAAGGATAAACATGAAGATGTAAAAAGGGACATCAAAATCATAAAACGTGGGGAAGGAGAATAAGAAAATACAGATTCTTTTCCATTTCTTTTTCTTTCTTTTTTTTTTTAGAATGTGTTTTACCTTAAATATCAGTCTAAAGCAAGCAGATAGAGGAAGGGGTTAACATACTTGAAAAACAGGGTAACCACAAATCAAAAACATACAATAGATTCACAAAAACCTAAAGAAGATAACACAAGCATAAAATAAAAGGAAATCATCAAGCCACAAAAAGAAAAAAAATCAATTGGAAAACAAGGTTCGAAATGGCAATAAATACATATGTATCAATTTACCTTAAATGTCAATGGAATGAATGCTCCAATCAAAAGGCATAGAGTGGCAGACTGGATTAAAAAAAAAAAAAGAGCCTACAATATGCTGCCTACAAGAGACCCACTTTAGCACAAAGGGCACACATAAACTGAAAGTGAGGGGATGGAAAAAGATATTTCATGCAATGGAAATGCAAGAAAGCAGGAGTTGCAATAATCTTATCAGACAAAATAGACTTTAAAGCAAAGGCTATAAAGAAAGACAAAGAAGGACACTATATAATGATAAAAGGATCAATACAAGAAGAGAATTTTACACTCATCAACATATATTCCCCTAATATAGGAGCACCCAAATACATAAAACAAATTTTAACAGACATAAAGGGAGAAATTGATAGGAATACAATAATAATAGGAGACTTTAACACCACACTCACATCAATGGACAGATCGTCCAGACAGAGAACCAATAAGGCAACAGAGGTCCTAAATGATATAATAGAAGAGTTAGACTTAAATGACATTTTCATGACACTGCATCCAAAAAGCACAGAATATGCATTCTTTTCCAGTGCACACCAAACATTCTCTAGGATTGACCACCTCCTAGGGCACAAAACTGACCTCAACAAATTTAAAGTATAGAAATTATTTCAAGAATTTCTCTGACCACAATGGCATGAAACTAGAAATCAACCATAGGAAAAGAAACGAGAAAAAAAAATGATTACATGGAGAATAAATAACATGTTACTAAAAAACCAATGGGTCAATGAGGAAATCAAAAAGGAAATTTAAAAATACATTGAGACAAATGACAATGAAAACAGAACCATACAAAATCTACAGGACACAGCAAAAAGCAGTTCTTACAGGGAAATTTATAGTGATACAGACCTTCATCAAAAAACAAGAAAAATCTCAAGTAATGTAACCTACCACCTAAAAGAATTAGAAAAAGAAGAACAAACAAAATCTAAGTTCATCAGAAGGAAGGAAATAATAAAGATCAGGGAGAACATAAATAAAATAGAGATAAAAAAAAAAAAAAACAATAGGGACTTCCTTGGTGGTCCAGTGGTTAAGACTTCACCTTCCAATGCAGGGAGTGTGGGTTCAATCCCTGTTTGGGGAGCTAAGCTCCCACATGCCTCATGGCCAAAAATAAACAAACAAAAAGCATAAAACAGAAGCAAAATTGCAACAAAATCAATAAAGACTTTAAAAACCATACACATCAAAACAATCTTTAAAAAAATTTAAAAACTATAGAAAAAAAATCAACAAAACCAAGAGCTGGTTCTTTGAAATGGTAAACAAAATTGACAAACCTTTGGCCAGACTCATCACGTAGAAAAGAGAGAGAAATCAAAAAAAAAAAAGAAAAAAGAAATGAAACAGGAGAAATCTTAACTGACACTGCAGAAATTTGAAAAACCATAAGAGAATACTACAAAGAGTTATATGCCAACAAATTTGACAACCTAGAAGAAATGGACAACTTTCTAGAAACATAGCCAACAAAATTGAATCAAGAAGAAATAGATAATTTGAACAGACCAATCACTAGAAGTGAAATAGAATCTGTAAAACAAACAAACAAACAAACAAACAAAAACTTCCTACAAACAAATGTCCAGGACCAGATGGCTTCACAGGTGAATTATACCAAACATGGAAAGAAGAACTTATATAGATTCTTTTCAAACTTTTCCAAAAGATTGAAGAGGAGAAAACACTCCCAAAGACATTCTATGAAGTCACCATCACCCTTATACCAAAACCAGACAAGGACACCACCAAACAAGAAAATTACAGACCAATATCTTTGATGAATATAGATGCAAAAATTCTGAACAAAATATTAGCAAACCGAATCCAACAACATATAAAAAAGATCATATGCCATAACCCAGTGGGATTCATCCCAGATTCATAAGGATGATTCAACATACACAAATTAATGTGTGTAATACACCACATTAACAAAAGAAAAGTTAAAAACCACATGATCATATCAATAGATGCAGAGAAAACATTTGAAAAAATTCAACATCCATTCATGATAAAAACTCTTACCAAAGTGGGAATAGAGGGAACATATCTCAACATAATAAAAATCATTTATGACAAACCCACAGCCAATAGAATACTCAATGGTGAAAAGCTGAAAGCCTTCCCACTAAAATCTGGAACAAGACAAGTATGCTCACTCTCACTGCTTCTCTTCAACATAGTATTGGAAGTCCTAGCCACAGCAATCAGACAAGAAAAAGAAATAAAATATATCATAATTGGAAGGGAAGAGGTAAAATTGTCACTATATGCAGATTACATGATACTATAAACAGAAAACTCTAAGGACGCCACATAAAAATTACTAGATCTGATAAGTGAATTCAACAAAGTAGCAGGATACAAGATTAACATTCAGAAATCAGTTACATTTGTTTACACTAACAATGAAGTATCAGAAAGGGAATGTAAAAAAACAGTACCTTTTAAATCACCCACCCCCCAATAAAATCTTAGGAATAAACCTGACCAAGGAAATATAAAACATTAATAAAGCAAATAAAAGGGGATTTAAAGAAATGGAAAGATATCCCATGCTCTTGGATAGAAAGAATTAATATTGTTAAAATGGGGATACCACCCAAAGCAATCTATAGATTTAATGTGATCCCTATCAAATTATTCTTGACATTTTTCACAGAAAAGAAGAAAAATTATTCTTCACATTTTTCACTAGAACAAGTAATCCAAAAATTTATATGAAACATTAGAAAACACAGAATTTCTAGAGCAACCCTGAGGAAAAAAATCAAAGTAGGAAGCATAACTCTCCCAGACTTCAGACAATACTCAAAAGCTACAGTAATCAAAGCAGTATGGTATTGTTATAAAAATAGGCATATGAATCAATGGAACAGAATAGAGAGCCCAGAAATAAACTCACACACCTATGGTGAATTAATCTTCAACAAAGGAGGGAAGAATATAGAATGGGAAAAAGACAGTCTCTTCAGCACATCATGCTGGGAAAGTTGGACAGCTGCATATAAATCAATGAAGTTAGAACACACCCTCACACCATGCACAAAAATAAACTTAAAATGGCTTAAAGACTTAACCATAAGACATGACACCATAAACTCCTAGAAGAGAGCATAGGCCAAGAATTCTCTGATATAAGTTCTACAATGTTTTCTTCAGTCAGGCTCCCAAGGCAATAGAAATAAAAACAAAATTAAACAAATGCGAGCTAAGCAAACTTGCAAGCTTTTGCACAGCGATGGAAACCATAAAAAACCCCACAAAGACAACATACAGAATGGGAGAAAATACTTGCAAATGATGTGACAGGCAAGGGTTTAATCTCCAAAATATACAAACTGCTCATACAACTCAACAACAACAACAAAAAAACAAATAAGCCTATTGAAAAATTGGCAGAAGACTTTAAGAGACATTTCTCCAAAGAAGACATACAGATGGCCAGTAAGCACATGAAAAGATGCTCAACATCACTAATTATTGGAGAAATGCACATCAAAACTACATTGAAGTACCACCTCACACAGGTCAGAATGGCCATCATTAAAATGTCTACAAATAACAAATGCTAGAGAGGATGTGGAGTAAAGGGAACCCTCCAGCGCTGTTGGTGGGAATGTAAGTTGGTACAGCCACTATGGAAAACAGCGTGGAGGTGCCTCAGAAAACTAAAAATAACATTACCATATGATCCAGCAATCCCACTCCTGGGAATATACCCAGACAAAACTATAATTCAAAAAGATACATGCGCTCCTATGTTCATAGTGACACTATTCACAGTAGCCAAAATATGGAAACAACTTAAATGTCCATCGACAGAAGAATGGATAAAGAAAATGTGGTACATATACATAATGAAGTACTATTGAGCCATAAAAAAGAACAAAATAATGTGAATTGCAGCAACATGGATGCAACTAGAGATTGAAGTGAAGTAAGTCAGAAAAAGAAAGACAAATACCATATGTTATCACTTATAAGTGGAATCTAAAATATGCCACAAATGAACCTATCTACAAAACAGAAACAGACTCATAGACATAGAGAACAAAGAGGGCAGAGGGAAAGGGATTGACTGGGAGTTTGGGGTTGGTAGATGCAAACTATTTCATTTAGAATGGGCAAACAATAAATTCCAAATGTATAGCACAGGGAAGTATATTGAATATCCTCTGATAAACCATAATGGAAAAGAATATAAAAAAAAATGTAAATATGTGTATAACTGAGTCACTTTGCTGTACAGCAGAGTTTGACACATTGTAAATTAACTATACTTCAAGAAAAATTTATTTAAAAATTAAAAAGATGTGAGATATATATATGTGTGTGTATATATATATATATATATATATATATATATATATATATAATGGAATACTTCTCAGCCATAAAAAAGAATGAAATAATACCCTTTACAGCCACATGGATGGACCTAGACAGTATCATACTAAGTGAAGTAAGTCAGAAAGAGAAAGACACTTATATGTGGATTCTAAAGTATGACACAAATGAACATAGCTACAAAACAGAAACAGACCCACAGGCATAGAGAACAGACTTGTGGTTACAAGGGGGAAGAAGAGTGAAGGAGAGATGGATTGGAAGTTTGGGACTAGCAGGTGCAAACTATTATATATATGGAATGGATAAATAACAATGTCCTACTGTATAGTACAGGGAACTATATTCAATATCCTATAATGAGCCCTAAGGGAAAAGAACATGAAAATATATATGTATTTTTAACTGAATCACTTTGCTGTACAACAGAAATTAACACAACATGGTAAATCAACTATACTTCAATAAAATAAACTTTAAAGAAAGGGAATAGAGCATGTCTTTTTATTTTGGGGAATTCTGAAATTCTTCACTAAGAAAATGAATAGAATAGACTATATTCCCCAGATAAATTCCTCTCCCTTAAACACAAGCACTGTATTAATATAAACATATAACAAATTTAATACACAAACATTAATATCATTATATGAAAAATGTTAGTACCTGGTACCTGTATGCAGTGGGTATCAAAAGAGAAGTGAACTGTTTCATCATTAGATTCAATCAAATGATTGCAGGTCAACTTACATCATTTCCTTTCCTTTCTATGGACAACTAACCATAGCTGAAGGAACATTAGGAATAACTTACTATATCCTCTTCCCCACTTGTTTTCAAGTTAGAATTTTCCATGAAAGGCACTTGCTTCAGATTTTAAAATGTGGAGTAAAAGGAGATGTTACCCTGTGGGAGAGTTGTACATATATTAGATGTATAATATTTTTTTCTTCTGGCTGATTTTAAATGTTTTTCCTTTATTTCTTGTTTTTAGTAATTTATGATGCCTCTTGATGAATTGCCTTTGTGTTCATTCTGCTTGAGATTTGTTATGATCCTTACATATGTGGGTTGATATTTTTATTATATCTGAAAAATTTTATAGCCATTATTACTTGAAATATTTTATCTTATCACCTATTCCTTCTGGGAGTCCAATATTTCCATGCTTCATTATAGTCAGATTATTTAAGTTAACTAACCTTTCTTTCTTTATTGTTTAAACTGCTATTAGTTATATCCAGTGCTTATTTTTAAATTCCAGATATTTATTTTCCCCATTCTAGAGATTCTATTTTGTTCTCTTATATTTTTTCATTTTCTTCTGTGTTGTCTCCTTATGTGTGTCTGTGTCTAAATATTTTAATATATTCATAATAGCTGTTTTAAAATTTTATCTTCTGAGTTTAACAACTTGCTCATGTATGCCTTTATGTTCAACGTTTATCTACTGCTTACAGATCATTTTTTCTTGTTTCTTTATGTCCAGTAATTTTAGACTGGATGTGGACATTGTGAATGTTATATTTTTGAATGTCTTTTTTTTTTTTTGTATACCTTTAAAGGGTGTTAGAGTTTATTTAAACAGGCAGTTTTTGTAGATATTCTTGAGTGTATAGGCTTATTTTTTTATGCTTTTTTAGCATAAATGTAGCAAAACCTATAATCTATGGCTTGTTTCACCCATTATCTTATACCTTAAGGTGTGGTCATTCCGGGATCTCAACTGATTTCCTTGACTGTTCAGTGAAGTCTCTCCACACTTGCTAGTTAGTACCCATATATTAGCCCTATGTGAACTGCAATAGTTATTCAACTTATGGTTTCTCAATAGTTGTTCTTTCCCTGGTGATTTTTTCTTTGCCCATCCTCCTGGAGTGTCTAAATTATTAATCAGCAAGGAATTTAAGACCCATAGGCAGATTTTTGGAGCTCTTTTCTCTACATATATATCTTAATGTTACTCAGTCCTACAAATTCCAGTTAGTCCAAATCTATGAAAGCTAATATTTTTTCCTCTAGTCAGCAAGACCACTGTGCTTTGCTCCTGGGTCCTTCCTGTACCATGGTCTAGAAAGTGTCTCCAATTGAAAAGCTAGCATAATAGTAGGGCTCATCTAATTTGTTTCATTCTTTCACAGCCCTGAACTGCCTGTTGTTCAACAAATGAAAATTATTGTTTTATATATTTTGTTCAGATTTCTAAATCTAGGATTGCATTTTTAAACGATTACAGTTGTGTATAAAATGTTCAGTGGGAAAGCCAAATAGAATTAAGAATGACATGTGTTTTGCTTGACAGCTGGTTTCACTTTAAATACCATTCATTGAGGTAAGATTAAAAAAAACAAAAACAGAAGAAAAGGCAAAACAAGAGGAGAAGCGAGGGTGGGAATGGGAAAGATAACATTTGGCTTTTTGATCTGTTGATTTTGAGGTGATTAAAAGGGAGTCAATTGGATATAAACTGTAGTAAGTTGAAGTTTAGTAAAGAGGTCAAAGTGAAAGATACAGATACTAAGTAAATCATCAAATAGTATATTCAGTGACAGAGAAGAAAAGAAATTGAATATTAAAGAGTGTTATGGCTGTTACTTGTTCTGCCTTCCTTCAGTATACATATGAGACTTGTTCTAAGAAGCCTGCAAGGGACTGGCTCAAAAATCTACAGATGCTCAAGTCCCTTATATAAAATGACACAGTATTTGCATATAACCTAAACACATCCTCCCATATACTTTAAATCATCTCTGGATTATTTATAATACCTAGCTCAGTATAAATGCTATGTAAGTCACCAGCATATGGCAAATTCAAGTTTTGCATTTTGGAACTTTCTGAGTTTTTTTTTAATATTTTCAATCCACGGTTGGTTGAGTCTATGAAAATATGCAAATATGCAAGTATGAACTGTCAACTGTACTAGTATCTTACAATGCTATTTCAAGAATAAAATTTCAGAGATCAAGGGGGTCGTTTTTTTTAAAATTGAAGTTACATGTTATCTACTGTTCTCTTAACCAAATGTCATGATAAACTGAGTTACCCAAAAGAAAAGCCAGTCAAATTATTAAAAAAATACATTATTCTTCAAAAGTGGTATAATTCCAAGGAAATTTGTGTGTTTGTTCCTGACCGGTTTTCATGTGCAGTATTTAAAGAAAATTGCGTATGAATAAACATATATTTTATTAAATCAACATACTTACTGAGGTCCTATTATGTGGCAGGCACTGTTCCTAAAAGCCAAAGATACAGTGATAAGCCAGAGAGCCAAAACTGTTACTCTTATCCTATTGGGATATGCAGAAATCAACAACAACAAAAATATGTTTAACATGTAAGGTAATTATAAATGCCATGAAAAATAAATAAGTGAGGTAAGGTAATGGAGAGTTCTGTGAAGTAGTATTCTGATACTGTGCTTAAGGAAGGCCTCAATAGAGAAGTGGTACTAGACCTTAATTTAAGGAAAGAATAAGCATGCAATGACCCTAAAACAAGAACTAGCTTTGTATGTTCAAAACATGCAAAAATACCAGAATTGTTGGAAAGGTGGAAGTGTGTAGATAGTGTGGTGAGTGATGAGTAGTTCACAGAAATGGGAAGATCTTTATTATGTACCACCTCTATTTTTACAGGGAAGACATTGAGCCTTCTATTCTTAGTGCAAAGGGAAGGAACCATTGGGGGGCGTGTGACTAAGAAGTGACGCAATCTGATTATTGTTTTCATACTATTATTTGAGGAGTAAATTGTACTGTAAAAACAATAAAGAAAGATTACAAGTTAGAAGGTGGCTTGGTGAGAAGAATGGCATATTTTAAAAAGAGAGATATTTGACCAGAATCCTAAATGAAGCAAGAGAGTGAATCATATGGAGATCTCTGGGAGGGACATTCTTGGCAGTTGCTTCTGAGGAATAGAAATAAGTCCAGTTTGGCCTGAGTAGAGAGCCTAATGGAAAAAATGAAAGGTAATAATTTTGGAGAAGAAGATATGAAGAATATCATGTAGTGTCTTTTAGCCCATGGTTAAGTGATTAAGATTTCTGTGGATAGATTTGGAGGTTTTTGAACAGGGCTGTTACATGATTTTTCTTTTACTAAAGTGAGACACCATTTTGACAAGGTGACATTCACTGCCAGGTAGCAAACAGTTTTTAGAAGGAAAGAAGGGAAGCAGGAATACCACTTTTGAAATTATCGCAGGAGTCCAGTACAGAGAATGTGGGGGCATGTTCATAATGACCCTGCATAATGGGAAATTTGGGATAAATTTTATGTAGATTCGTAGAACATGAAAACAGATCGCCTGTTGAATGTTAGAGGAATAAACTCTTTTTAATGAGATCTTAATATTCTCTTCCAACTACTAATTTACAGATTTGTGGTCATAACGGTTTTAGTTTTTCCTCTTTCAAACCTCAGGATGATAGAAAAAATAACAAGTAATTCCTCTCTAATTCTTGCCCTCATTCCCCACTGTGTTATCATTTTCTACTCAGATGTACATATATACTGCTTCACATAATTCTACATTTTTGTATGGAAAAAAAATTGAACATTAGGTGCCTGATGAGCATCACAATAAACTTTTCTTGTAAGTAAACTTCCTTACAGTGCCAGACATAAAATGTCAAGGAGTACTGTAGCACTTTTCCATAGACATCAATGTTTCTATCTCCTGCTCAGCAGAGTTCTGTATTCGGTGATATAACAAAGTCATTTGCAGTGAAGTTGCCTGGTGAGAGAGAAGATGATAGTCTCCTTTGTCTTTTAAGTAACTGAAAAATGTTTCAGCAAGCAAGACAAATTTCACAGTGCTTTAATTCACTTTTTCTCCTTTCTAAGTGACATAAGAAGATTGCAAACCCAAGAAATGTTCTGCTAACTACTAGAAAAGAAAAGACATCTTTCTCCATTCTTCTAATCTCTGAATACTGAGTATTGTAAGAGAGAATGTCTAATTCATGTACTGCAAGAATGTTGATCTTGTTTTACATTTTTTGACAGGAAACATTGAAAAACAAATTAAATAGTCTTTCCCTTATCCCCATGTAAATTTCAATACAGTAACTGTACTCACATGAAATACCTGTGCTCTAGGCCTTGAAGAATAATTGGAATCTCAAAAAAGGAAGACTAGTGAGGACACTCAAAGAGGCATGTGAAATGGAAAGCATAGAGTAAGTGCTGTCAAAGAAAACTTGTACCCAATTCAGTTAAGCAGGCAGGAAAAAGGTTATTCAAGATTATTGCAATAGGGTTGAGACTATTGCAATAAGGAGAAAGATCGAATTCAACTACACTGAAACAAAAGCGGAAGTGTTTGCAGGGAGATCAGCTCGGTGCTTTGTGACCACCTAGAAGGGTGGGATAGGAGGGTGAGAGGGAGACGCAAGAAGGAAAAGATATGGGGATATATGTATATGTATAGCTGATTCACTTTGTTATAAAGCAGAAACTAACACACCATTGTAAAGCTATACTCCAATAAAGATGTTAAAAAATAAAAAAAGCGGGAGTGTTTGTAATGGTTTTTAAGCACTAGAGTGAGTTATTGGAAAAGTACTGAGAGGGTTTACAAAGGAGATTGGTCAATGTGATTAGCTAGTTGGTGCTTAGCAAAGTTAGGCTCTTACCTTATCCAAGAGACTGGGAGACAGGGGCCTTATCTCCTTAATTATTTTTCAAAGGGTTGGATCCCAGGTCCTTGAGAAAGACATTCCTGGGTTGTAAACCTGGCAAGAGGTTGGCAGAAGATTTATAACAAAATGGGGCCTGGGAAAAAAATTGCAATTGCAAGTTTTCTAAAGTAAATGCTCTAAGGAAAGGGAGGTTGAGGCCTACAGTCAGGAAGAAGTTGTTTAAAAGTTTAGTCAAGCTGAGGGGAACATTAAGTATGTCTATGTCAGTGCAGGAGAAACATGGCTGGAGAAGCTGATGTGCAGAAGATTATGAAGTCTGAAGACCCTTATTTTGAAAGGACACACTCACAATACTATTTAAATGCTTTACTGGTGTTGATATGGAGGGTAGGGTAAAGGGTAGAAAGATAAGACTAAAGGAAATTTTGTAGGAAGCTAGTACATTAGTCAAAAGCACCAGTCAGTAAAGACCTATTATGGGGACTTCCCTGGTGATGTAGTGGTTAAGAATCCACCTGCCAGTGTAGGGGACACGGGTTCGATCCCTGGTCCAGGAAGATCCCATATACCATGGAGCAACTAAGCCCATGTGTCACAACTACTGAGCCTGCATGCCACAACTACTGAAGCCCTTGAGCCTAGAGCCCGCACACCAAAACAGAGAGTAGCCTCCACTCGCTGCAACTAGCAAAAGCCCGTGTGCAGCAGCGAAGACCAAATGCAGCAAAAAATAAATAAATAAAAATTTAAAATAGACCTATTAATGAGGTCAGAGGCCGTATAAAAGACAGAGTATTTCTCTATTATCAATATTTATCTACCATCTATCTATCTCTCTATCTAGATCATCTACTTATAAATTATCTATTTATTATCTACATTTATTTCTGATAGCAACCAAACTTTTCTGTCATTTTAAACTGAATTTTGCTTATTTGGATTATCCTGTATCTGTTGGCATTTGAAATAGCCACACAGGGCCCACAGATTTAACACAGATGTCTGTCAGTTAAAATAACAGATGAATAAAACTCTTGAGCCACTGAGTTACTGAAGATTATAATTACTGTGTCATTAGAGTTCCTAGAGGTCATATAATTCCTATCCATTTTCTGGATGGTGATCTAATGGTTTTCTTCTGACATGCAGAATGCTCATGGCAAATTAATTCCCTAGAGAAAGGTGAGTGACAATGTACTGCCAGCGGTCATGACTTCCTCTTCTTGGCTGCCATTTAGTCTGTACTTTTATGTTTTTAGTGTAAAGAAAACTTTTACTGGTTTGTGCCAACAATGCTCTCTTGGGGAACTTAATTGTGTCTCTCTGTCTGCATAACAAATAGTATAACTATAGCAGGAACAAACATTAAATATGTAGACTGTCACATGATTGCTTAACTCTGAAGCATACTCAAGAAAGTTCATTTAGGATTCCTAAATGAATAACATTGTCAGTCATAGTTAACTCTAGAACAGTTTAGGGAATAGTTTTCATGACACTGAAAAAAATGTTGCCATACTTACTCTGATTTTAAAAATCACACTGATTCAAAACTATATTAAAATTTTATTTCACTATTTTTTGTAGGTCTTCTCTTTTCTGAGATTTGTTTTTGTCCTTGTATTTCTTTGGAATAAGCAAGATGGCTCATGACAGAATAAATGTCTATTTAGGCTAACTTTGGTAAACAAATGAGATATACAGGACCAATGGCCCAGACATGGATGGAATACATTTACCTCTAAGTTTGTCATAGTTAGAACTGGTTTGGCAAAAACTTAATCTTATGCCATTCTTAGTTTGATTTTGTGTTGAAATGCATCATCTTCATCCTGACCACATTCAGACACTGTATTTCAGTAGATATATGTGTATGTGAATGTACTTTGATGTAATACAATGAGAAAAATATTCTACTTTGTATGTGAGAGTTAAAAAATAACAGGTCAAGAACTGAGGATAGATGTGAAACACTGAGGTGCAGAATTCTTGACCTTCAGCTTCTGTGACCTATTATTGATTGTTGAGCTGCCTGTCATGGGAAGACTGAGCAGGACTCAGACCAGTCAGAGCAGGTCAAACTTTGAAGACACGAAGAGCACTTTTTGCTTACAGAATACTGTTTTAAAAAGGCTTGGGTTTTGTAACTTTTTAAATTGTGTATAAAACTATTTTCACTGTTTAGTAGTATAAATGAATTGTGTATTTAGATTCATTTGGCACGTATGTGGGCTACTGTAGTTCAGAAATTCTGAAAAACAAACATTATCATGCAAATATTTGTTATTTTAGGGAGTACTAGCAGTAAAATAAGTTGACTATAGAGTATCAGATTTATGTAATAGTTTATGCATTAATGTAAATTCCATCCAAATAGTCCACATTTTGCTGGTAGTCAATTAATAGACTCCTGAAGGAGAGAACACACAGAGTTGATTTCATTTTCCATTAATGATTAGAACATATTCATTCATTCCTTTAACAAATATGCATGCAACATCTACCATGTACCACATAGGTGGGATACAGTCAAAGTTAAGGTAGGCATAATCCTTGGTCCCATATAACTTCTAGTTTAGTGCTGTGCCTAGTAAACAAAGAGAAACAAAAAAGTTTATCATCATTGTATGGCAATATTATATATTTTAGGGCTATTATTGTATAAACACTTATTGTGTTTCAGTAAGCTACAGGAATATATGTTTTCAAGTGGTAAACCTTTGCTTGATTTCCTGCCTCAGATGAAGATAATCAAAATTATGATATTGGAAAAATACTAAAGTGAATGGCTAGCTGTTAAAAGGGATTATAAAGAATTGCATATATTTTATGCCCAACTTGTTTTTCAAAGAAAATATTTTCGTTACTGAATATTAATGTGTAAGAATTAAAAGTTCAGTGTGGAAACATTGTATGTCTATTTTTAGGGTAATTTTTTGTGTTTGGAGATAATTATATGTCCATGAAACCATCATAGGGTAATTTTTCTAGTCTAACATATATAAATGGGAACAGACTTTCTCAATGAACTGTTTTGGTAGTTTTGTAGTAAAAGAAGTGAGTGTATGTGTGAGTCTATTCTGGCCTTTATTATTTTTTTTCTATGCATATGCCAGAACTACACTTTCCAGATTACTATGGTTTTATAGTAAGTCTGTATATGAGGTAGTGTAAGTTAGCAAATTTTGTTCTTTTTCAAAATTATCTTGGTTATTCTAAGTCCTTTGCCCTTACATGTAATTTTTTAGAATCACCTTATCAGTTTCTCCTAAAGAGCTGCTACTGTTTTGATTGAGGTTTAATGAATTTATAGAACATTTGGGAGATAATGACATCTTAATGCTATTGATTCCAGTCCATTATTACACTATACCTCTTCTCTTATTTAGGTCTACTTTGTTTGCTCAGAATTACCTTGTGGTTTTCAGTTTAGAATCTAGTGCATCTATCATTAGATTTATTTATAAGTATTTTTATGTTTTCATATTATTGAAAATGCTATTATTTTAAATTTTATTTTTCATTTATTCATTAGTAATACATAGAAATACAATTGTGACATTGCTAAATTCACTCACTATTTCTTGTGGTTCATTTGTAGAGTCCTTGAGATTTTCTGTCAACTGAGAATAAAGGCAATTTTATTTTTCCATGTCTAAAATTTGAGGTCATTTTCTTTTCTTTTACTGGCTAGGACTTGAAGTACAAGTTGAATAGAACTGGTGAGTGCAGATGTATTTTACTTCTTCTGGAATATAGGATAAAGGTGTTTAAGGTTTCACCATTAAGTTTCATGTTAGTTGAGATATCTATGAAGACACCCTTTATCAGATCGAGGAAGTTCCTTCTATTCCTAGTTTGCTGACAGTGCTTTCATGAATGTGTTGAATTTTTTCAAAAGTCTTCATGCATCTGTTAAGATGATCATGAGTTTACTCCTTTATTCTGTTAGTTTGGTAAATTACTTTGATTTTTGTATGTTGAAACAAACTTACATTCTTGGAATAAATACCACTTGGTCTTGTTTTATTATATGTTTTAAATATTGCTGAATTCATTTGCTAATATTCTTTCCATCTATGGTCATGAGGATATTGATATCTCATAAATATAGACATTTTTATAAAGTCTTGTCACATTGGTGTTGCCTTATTAGTCTCTGAATGTGTTTGTGGAAGGTTGATATTATTTCCTCCATATGAGTTTGATTAAATTTACCAATATATTCTCTGGATGTGCTGTTTTCCTTCTTAATTATGAATCAACTCATAAAGGTTCTTAATTACGGATTCAATTTCTTTAACAAATTTAAGGTTATTCAAATATTCTTTTATTTCCACTGTGTCACTTTTATAACTCTGTATCTCTCAAGGAAAGTCTGTTTACCAAACAGTGCTTGAAAAATTGGATATCTACATGGATGAAAATTAATGTTAACTTCTACTTCAAATCTTACATAAAATTAATTCCATTTGAATCATGTACATAAACATAAAAGCTAAAACCATTAAGCTTCTAGTAAAACCAGGAGATACATTTTTGACCTTAGAGTAGCAAATACTTTGTAGACAGGACACAGAAAATAGTAAGTATAAAAGGAAAAAAATAATAAATTGAAATTCATGAAAACTAAAATCTTTTGCTCATTTCATGCAGCTCAATATCAAAAAGCAAACAACCCAATCAAAAAATGGGCAGAAGACCTAAATAGACATTTCTTCAAGGAAGACATACAGATGACCAAGAGGCACATGAAAAGATGCTCAACATCACTAATTATTAGAGAAATGCAAACCATAACTACAATGAGGTATCATGTCACACCAGTCAGAATTGCCATCATCAAAAAATCTACAAACAACAAATGCTGGAGAGGATGTGGAGAAAAAGGAACCCTCATGCACTGTTGGTGGGAATGTAAATTGATACAGCCACTATGGAAAACAGTATAGAGGTTCCTTAAAAAACTGAAAATAGAACTACTATATGACCCAGCAATCCCACTACTGGGCATATAACCTGAGATAACCATAATTCAAAAAGACACATGAATCCCAATATTCATTGCAACACTATTTACAATAGCCAGGACATGGAAGAAACCTAAATGTCCATCGACAGATGAATGGGTAAAGGAGATGTGGTACATATATACAGTGGAATATTACTCAGCCATTAAAAGGAACAAAATTGGATCATTTGTAGAGACGTGGATGGACCTAGAGACTGTCATACAGAGTGAAGTAAGTCAGAAAGAGATAAACAAATATCGTATACTAACCCATATATGTGGAATCTAGAAAAATGATATAGATGATCTTATTTGCAAAGCAGAAAGAGACACAGACATAGAGAACGAATATGGATACCAAGGGGGAAAGTGTGAGTGGGAGGAATTGGGAGTTGGGATTGACACATATATACTATTGATACTATGTTTAAAATAGACAAGTAATGAGAACATACTGCATAGCACAGGGAACTCTACTTAATGCACTGCAGTGACCTAAATGGGAAGGAAATACAACAAAGAGGGGATATATATCTATGTATACCTGATTCATTTTGCTGTACAGTAGAAACTAACACAACATTGTAAAGCAACTGTACTCCAATAAAAATTAATATTAAAAAAATTGCTCTTTAAGGCACCCTGTTAAAAAGATGAACGTGTAAGTCACTGACTGACATAAAATATAAGCAATGCACATACAAGATTTGTATCCAGAATAAAATGGACTCTTACAAAAAACCCAATGTAAAAACATATACAAAGTACCTGAAAAGACTGTTCTCAATGGAATATAGACAAATGGACAATAAACACGTGCAAATGTGGTCAACATTGTCTTAATCAGAGAAATACAAATTAAAACCATAATGACATACCACTATGCTTCCTCTAGAATGGCTAAAATTAAAACTACTGAGAATACCAAATGTTGGTGAGGGTATGGAACAGCCAAGACATTCAAACATTTTTGTTGGAACTGTAATATGATACAACCATCTTGGAAAACAGTTTGGAAGTTTCTTCTAAGCTTGTACATTCACCTCCTCTATATTCTAGCAATTCCACTTCTAGGTATTTAGCTGCAAGAAATGAAAACTTATGTCAATAAGCAGACTTGTACAGATACATGTATAGCAGCTTTATTCATGATAATCAAGAAATGGAAGCAACACAAATGTCCATCAACAGAACAATGGATCAGCAAATTGTAGCTTAATCATAGAATTTAGCAGTAAAACTGAATAATCTACCGACACACACAATAATATGCATAAATCTCAAAAGCATTATGCTAAATTATAGGAGCCAGACTCAAATGTGTACTTATTGCATAATTCTATTAATGAGAAGTTTTGGAAGAGGCAAAACTGATATATTGGAGTAGAAATAAGAAGTGGGATTTCCTCTGTAGAAAGAAGGTTTAGGCTAAAGGGATATCAGGGAACTTTCTAGGGTGATGGAACTATTCTATATGAGGCTAAGGATGTGGATTACACAGTTTTTGCATTTGTTAAAACTCATCAAATTATTCAACCAAGATGTGTGCATTTTACTGTATGAAAATTACATCTCAATTTCTTTAAATAAAAGAAAAAATTAATTATAAAAAAGTGTATCGATGTGAAACATAATACATTTTATTGTACTATGCAAGGAGAGCATTCAACTTTAAGGCATTTGTATGTATGTTGAACAATGTCAAATTACTGTACATAGGAAAGAGAATAGAAATGTCTATTAAACAGTCCATCTCCTGGACAAAATTGAGTCAGTGAAAATGTGTTATAATTTCTGTGCACAATCAACCAAATGTTGCTATTTAAAATGTACATTGATAGTACACAGCCCCATGTTCATATATGTAAATTTGTCTTAAGATAGTAAAAGTTTTACTTTTATTTAAATAATTCTTACAAAATTTTTGTTTTACCTTTTCTGAGAAAGACAAATTATTATTAAATAATTTCAGAAACCCTAAAAATATACCTATAGAAACTTTTCAAAGTTTCACTTGATTTTACCTTTGAGCTGAAATATCATTGTCTTTAGCATTTTAAATATTATTTTAAGTTTTACTCATTTTAATTTAAATATCATTTGTATCATTTAACTTTGAATATCAATTTTTATTACAAATATATCATCATAACCATAAGGAAGATGTATGTATGTATGGCATATTTTTTAAGTAATACAGTTTGAAAAAGTAACTTCAGAGCAGAGAAAAGTAAAATAAAAGAAATGATGTTGGAAAGAAGAAAAATTAATGAAAGAGGTCTTAAATATATCTTAATTCTTAAGATCTTAGTTTTTATAACTTGGAGGAATATGTTTTTCTTTTTGTTTTTCAAATTTTTCTACTGTACTAAACAATGTAAACATGAAATAGTTTAAAGAATTTAGTCTTTGATTCTTAATTTTCCAAAAATTTATATCACCAGTAGCGCTGCAACTACAAATGACTTTTCATTGTGACATAAGCATTTGTTGTCTTCATTCTCCTTTTCCATCTGTGAGATAGTAACCATTTACCATTTTCACATTATTTTGACATTACCATTAATAAATTGACTGTAACATTCAAATGTACAGCTGATATAACTTCGGTTCTGATTTACCATTTCCATCTTGATAACTCTTTAAAAAATGAATGCACCACATAAGGATAACACCTGATAATTGGTAGAACTCCACCATTTCAATCTGCGGGTCAGGGAGAAAGATGTTTGTGGTAATGTAATTTTCATGCTTTACATTTCATTACAAAGTATGTTTGAACTCTATGACATAAATCACAGCAAGATCCTTTTTGACCCACCTCCTAGAGAAATGGAAATAAAAACAAAAATAAACAAATGGGACCTAATGAAACAAAAATTCTTGCACAGCAAAGGAAAATATAAACAAGATGAAAAGACAACCCTCAGAATGGGAGAAAATATTTGCAAATGAAGCAACTGACAAAGGATTAATCTCCAAAATTCACAAGCAGCTCATGCAGCTCAATATCAAAAAAACAAACAACCCAATCAAAAAATGGGCAGAAGATGTAAATAGATATTTCTCCAGAGAAGATATACAGATGGTCTACAAACACATGAAAGAATGCTCAACATCACTAATCATTAGAGAAATGCAAATCAAAACTACAATGAGGTGTCACCTCACACCAGTCAGAATGGTCATCATCAAAATATCTACAAACAATAAATGCTGGAGAGGGTGTAGAGAAAAGGGAACCCTCTTGCACTATTGGTGGGAATGTAAATTGATACAGCCACTATGGAGAACAGTATGGAGGTTCCTTAAAAAACTGAAAATAGAACTACCATATGGCTCAGCAATCCCACTACTGGGCATATACCCTGAGAAAACCATAATTCAAAAAGAGTCAAGTACCACAGTGTTCATTGCAGCTCTATTTACAATAGCCAGGACATGGAAGCAACCTAAGTATTGATCGACAGATGAATGGATAAAGAAGATGTGACACATATATATAATGGAATATTAGCCATAAAAAGAAACGAAATTGAGTTATTTGTAGTGAGGTGGATGGACCTAGAGCCTGTCATACAGAGTGAAGTTAGTCAGAAAGAGAAAAACAAATACCGTATGCTAACACATATATAGGGAATCTAAAAAAAAAAGAAAATGATTCTGGAGAACCTAAGGGCAGGGCAGGAATAAAGATACAGACGTAGAGAATGAACTTGAGGACACGGGGAGGGGGAAGGGTAAGCTGGGACAAAGTGAGAGAGTGGCATGGACATATATACACTACTAAATGTAAAATAGATAGCTAGTGGGTAGCAGCCGCATAGCACAGGGAGATCAGCTCGGTGCTTTGTGACAACCTAGAGGGGTGGGATAGGGAAGGTGGGAGGGAGACGCAAGAGGGAGGAGATATTGGGATATACGTATATGTATAGCTGATTCACTTTGTTATAAAGCAGGAACTAGCACACCATTGTAAAGCAATTATACTCCAATAAAGATGTTAAAAAAACAAGTATGTTTGATTGGAAAAGTATACAATTTTATTTTCTTGAATAGGGCATGTTTGTTATCCCTTATCTAATTCCTCCTCTGAAAATTATAAAGAACATTCAGCTAAATATGTTTGTATTTGATGGTTTAAATATACTTTGTCCCAGGATATATTCAATTCTGCTCTTACCTTAACGTGGCAGCAACTTGTTTTTTCAGAAGGGAGAAAATAGATATTTTCACTCTCTCAAAGTAGTCAAAGAAAGCATCTTTGCTCACATACTTAATGATTGATTTCTATGAGCTTTGTTTATAGACAGAAAACCAAGTTCAATATTTACTCTTCAATGTTAATTAGAAAAAGAATTTAAAATAAGCAAATAATATCATAGTAACATGCATTTATTAAATAGTATTTCTTGCATAGTATTACAATACTGATCATGTATTTCAGTGGAATTTTTCATTTTGTAAATCTCTGGGGAAGGCTTGGCACCACTTTTAATTATAGAAGTCTCAGGAAGCTCAGTATTTCCTGGTAGCTAAGGTGTAGATTTTGATCGAGGCTCCACCTTTTAGAGTCCCACTGAATGTTTCATATGGGATCATTTCATGTAAATGTAGAGACAAATATTAGAACTCATTCATAAAGGTTGTGGTGGCAGAACAGTAGAATTGTGTCTTAGTGTCAGGACCATCTACTTGTGGTGGTGATCCCTAGTGGAAAGTGTAGCAGCATACTCTAAATACACTATTTCTCAGTTCTCACTTTGGGAGTAGCTTCTTCTACCTGGCTTGCTTTCCTTCCTTTTCACTCTAAAACTGTTTCAAGTTTCTGTTGCTTTCTGCAAAAAGAACTCAGGGAGAGTGATTTTCTCTGTGACATCTTATACAAACACCTGTTAAATAAAGTAGACTTAAAAGTTCTTATTCTTACATGAACATATGCTACATTTATTAATTAATATGAAGTTAAATCCTAGCACCCTTACATGTACAGATGGGGTATAGTTTAAAAGTAAGTGATAATTTATTTTTTAAATTCTTTAAGATTTTTAACTGATTTCAATTAGAATTAGCCATGAACTTTAAACATATTTCTCTGGGATTGTGTAAATTACATTGTATTAACATAACCAATAATCTGACCTATATTATAAATGTATAAATATAGGATTGCCTACCTGCAGGTCTGCTTTTCTTCTTTCTCCCTTCATTCAAACTTATACAGGACCTCAACTGCGATTAGTGATGCATATAAATTCACCCTACTCTTGAGTATTTGAAGTGTAAAATGTTAAATAACATGAATTCACTTGCTACAAAACTAATGAGAGGTAGAATGAGAGGAGACCATAACTGTGTCTCTTTCCATGGAATCTGCAAGCCTGAGAGATTAGGCGATTTCCTTAGAATCTTGTTGTGGAGGGATGTGTTTATGTAGGGGTTGGGGTAGTAAGAAAATAAGATTTTCTCCCTAAGCCTATGAAAAGGTTTTGTACAATACCTAAGATGTTTTGTGAAAGACTACTTCCTCCATTTTCCAGAGACAATCAAATTCATTATTACATAGTTCTGGTAGGCAAGGGTTTAATTATGAAAAGGAAGATTTTGAAACAAACAAGCAAACTTGCACCTCTCTACTGTGACTGGATTGTAATTGCTATTCCCTTTAAAGAATATAATTTTTGTTAAGCATTTCATTTTTGTTTTCCCTCTTTGTTTCTTTTTTTTTGAGAGAAAGAGAGATACTCTTTCTAAGTATGGTTATTTCAACTAGAAGAATCACAATTATTTGCACTTAAAGTGCAATTTGATAATGATAGTGTCTTGGAAAGTGGCTATGCTCTTTGAATATATTAGCTTATTATATTCTCATAATACATACACCTAATTATTTTTCCTATTTCTCCTTTTTGTCCTCTCTAATATTCAGGTGTGATAACATACAAGTGAAAATCTACTCACATCTGATTAGTGGTTCAAGGAAATGCAGCAAACTCAACCTCTCCCTATTTCTCAAAATTATTAGATGACTTTGATTTCCCTCATAAACTATGGAAATACTATTTGGATATTTTATTTTTGACAACTCAGTTATGTACGTACTGACAATGTACATTTACTCTTGAAGAAGAACTTTCAAACATATTCAAAATTTTTATTGTTTATATTTAAAATCTACATAAATGTCATTTAAATTTTATTATCTCTATGCCAATGTGGTTGCAATAATAGGAAAGAGGCTTAAATCTTAGTGCTTTAGATTATAAAAATAAAAAATTTATTCATTATAAACAAATGTATCCATGTTCCTCTGATGATCTCAAAAAGAATATATTGTACTATTGTTGATTTTAAGTGCAATTAAACTACTGAACGAAAACAATTTTTATAAATTATCTTACATTTTGTCTTCTATTAATATTTGATGTGTCAGGGGATCTGGAATATATTTAAAGGGAATTTGGTTTTGGTTTCCTATTCAAACCATGAGAAATTTGGTCATTGACATGACTCTTTAAATATTTTCATTAGTGTCAATAGATAAAAGTAAGAGGAATGAAATAAATAAGTATATACTCATCAAATTTTATATTTTAGGATCTCCAATAACACTTGAAATGTTTGGAACATTTCTCCAAACCTGGATTGGAAATTTAGTAGGATATCTGCCCTTATTGCAATGACATTTGATAAATGGCTTATGTCCACAGAAGGACAAATTAAAAGGCATGTGTGTACCAATATGAAAAATGTCTCCCTGACCATTAATGACAGGATTACATGATAGGGCAATCTAATATCTTATTCATATTAATGAGATAACATTTTCCAAATTTTTGTAACTATGTATGAGAGTGATTTAGGTCTTTTAGTCATTTAGGTCAACTCCCAGATTTGGGAGTTGTGGCAGTTATTGTTTGGTTACCATATGACCTGAGATACTGGCAAAGGAAGAAAGCAATAGATACACAGAAATAAGCAAGAGAGGAGTGTGTGTGTCCATGTCTATGTGTGATAGAGAGAGTAAAAGGAGAGGGGAGGGATAAGGAAACAGAGAGAGAGAGAGAAAGAGAAAACTCCCCAGTTTTCTGATCCCTGTCAGGTATTGATTCTTTCCCTTCTGTGAATTTTTGGCCAGGCTGCCTTCCTGCTAATGGTTCCCATTATAAATAATTGTGCTCAAACCTAAATGTGTTTTCACACATAGTAGTTATAAAGTGGTAGTCCAAGTCATTGCAGGAAGAAGAGAATGATAAGATTAGTTAGTATTTGTATAATCCTTAAATTGTTAGCATACTTCTTTTACACACAAAAATTAATTTTATCTTTCTAATGACCATATGTGACTGGTAAATTTAAAATTATTTTCTCCACTTTACAGATTTTCATTTCTAGCAAACTCTTACAATGGTGAGAACAAACCAATGAGCCCAGTCACTAACATTTAACGTATACTTTCAGTTTGAAACTAGAGTGTCTGTTAATGTTAGGGTTAGATAAATTGGGGAGGGGATATAAAAGCATGAATGCAACTAGAAATATTTAACCTTTTTTAGTGTTAGAGCAACTATTTTAAGAAACATAGGTCAAAGTGCAAGCAACAGCTACAGAGTATTCTCATTTGAGCCACTCAACTACAAATAGGCACTGATTTTTAGTAAGTGTTTAGTATAAGCAGGATGAAAGACTGAAAGACTTTCTGAAGCTGAAAGACTAAGAAAAGTGCAAAGTCTTAACTTTGTTTATTTATCATAACTAAATTGTTTTTGGTAAATCAAATAACTAGGCACTCCCATATTTCATATACTTCTGTTATAACACTAATAAGTAATTGAAAGTTATATTTTTACTGATTTCCACCTCTAATAATAGTTTTACATAATGTGGTTATAATTATAGGTCAAGTAAAATTGTACATACTTTTTTTAGTAACTTCATTTTGTCTGGTTTTCTGGTAAGTCAAAAACACTGAAAAATAATAAAATGGAAAAATTTGAACCTAAACATTACTCAGATAAAATTACTATTAACAATTTTGTTTTTGCCTCTGCTTTTGGTGTTTTTTTGCTATATGAAATATTGCTAGTTTTGAAATCAATTTGTAATAATTTATTTTGAATTAGTTATGCCAAGACCTTCACAGGTCTTCCTAGGTTAATGATTTTTTAAAAAGGAAATATTGAAAAGATATATTTTAATTTAAAGAATGGTTCAGTTTCTCCCATGTGAATCAAAAGACAGAAAATAGCATTACTCAAGCTCTTTCATTATAAAGACAACTTTTTAAAAATAAAATAAAAACTATTCTCTGAATTGATTAAGAAATATGTGTTTAGTAAATCTTATCTGAAGTATAAATAGCTGTAGAAATAATCCAAATTATTTACTACATGTGTAATTGAACTTACTTGCTAAATTTTTAGCAATTAAAAAATACCATTCAAATCTGGGATATAGACAAGGATCAAGAGACACTTCATGGCAAGGGAAGGGAGGCAACAGAAGCAAATGTAGAAGCAAGGTCAAGTTTGGTCTCCATTTCAAGAATACACTTTAATATTATACATTTTGATTCCTGATTTTATATTTTAACTGAATGAAGTAAGATAAGCAAAAAAATGTATTACACAACTATCCCTTCTTAAGATATAAATATGTATTAATTTCTTTACCTGTTGGAGTTTGATTACATGCAATTTTTAAAGATTTGTTTACCAGTGAGTGATATATTTGTGAGTTCCTGAAGAGATAATTATATCATTTATGTTCATCACAAATAAATGAGAGCTTGGCTGAATACAAAACTCTCAGGTCAAAAAAATTTTGGCCTAAATTCTGTAGTGATTGCTTCATTCTTCTGAAACTTTGTGATGCCAAACAGCAACTATCCAGTTTGTAAAAAACAATTTTGTGTTTTGTCCAGATACTTGTCATCCTTGAATTTGGAAAAATGGTAGGGTTTTTCTACATGATTATTTTATTTTCAAAAGACAGGATCAGAATTTTAATGTACATATTCAATATATTTTTCAACTTGATAATTTGGGGGGCTATATAGATTTTATGATAATTTTCCCAAGATTTTATGTTCTTCTTTGAAACTCTTCTATTCCCTATCCTTCATGTCTGTTATCCATTATCTCATTGTTTTCATCCTATTGTCATTTCCCTTTGCCTACCATAAAGATTTCTCATGATGTTTTCCATTTAATTAATTTTCTAGTAGTGTGAATCCTGCACTTTCCTACCCTGTTTTAATTCTACTATTACACTTTAAGTATAGTCTGCTGTTGTTCCTTATTATACCAGTCTTTGATAAGCAGTTTTTATTTCTATTTATTGTCATTTGACCCAAGTTTCCTTTCTCCTTAAGACTCTTTCTTTCAGATTGAAACAGATTGTGTTTTCCCTCAGTGTATTAAGTATATAAGCATAGTTTTCTTCAGTTGCTGCTAGCAAAACATTTTCCAATATGTGTCATTTCTTTCATTTTGAGGGAAGAAAAGCTGGTTCTTACATCTAGTTTCCAAAGGCCTTAAAGTACTTCTGACAAGTGCATTCAAGACCATAGTCAGTAGAATACATGACACAAGCTGCAGTATCCTAAGCTCAGTACCAATGGTATCATCAAGCAAGCTGCTGGTATAATGCCCAGAGGTGCCAGTAGTGTCTAATTGAACCAGCTCTGTCATGTGAATTTGCTTTTATAACAGGTGGTATGATTCCAAATCTAATTCTCTGCCAAAAATCTTGTAAGTTACATATAATTTTACTAAAAAATATGTTTTGCCTTGAAATTGTCCAGTGTCAGTTATGTTATTTGCATGTGAAGCCTAATACAAAAAGTCAGAAATATTCACACACTGTCTTCTTTTTCTTTATTTTCTCATATATTTTTATTACATACTTTGTCTTATATGCTCATACATAATTTTATAATTTATAAACATTAGCATTCTAAGGATTTGTTGGAGTTACTCTACCATTCTTCCCATTTCCCCATATGTTCAAATATATTCATCATTACACTTTTACCTTTTCAGAGAAACTTTTAATTATGAATGCTTATGTGTAATCTCCTCAAAAATTATGAAGTTTATTTTGTTCAGGAAGGTAGATATTTGTTACAAAAAAAACAAAACAAAACAAACCCTAACATAGTATGGCAAGGCCTTTTAGAAAAGTATAAGACTAGGTTCGTTCTCCATGGTAACATCCCCAAATAGAATTTCTATTTATAGAGACCATCTAGGGTCAAAATAATCCATATTAATTAAGCTCTAGTGTCATTTCTATAAACTGCAAGAGGTGACTTGAACTTTTTTGTCCATTATAGTTCCTTTGACTTCTGACTCCCTCCTTTGCTTTTTTCTCCTTGTCACTTCATGTCCTTTTTTATTCCAGGTCCTGGCATCTCTTCACACATTCCTCATCTTTTACATTATGGTTTTACTCTCCACTATTTCATTGGTTATTCTTCCCAAATACTATTCTTAACTAGCATTTCAGCCATTTCAAACATGCTCTACTAATCACCTGTACTTGACTGTTCTGAATCAGCCAGCCTACTCTCTACTTTTTTTCAATTATTTCTAATACTTGACTGTATTATTTGTTCAGACTCACCTGCAATATATTCCCATTCTTCTAATTAAGGATATTATTACTTTTATTCAAAATTAATGTAATATTACATAGCTAGACAAATACTTATGCTCTTAATAGGCGCTAAGTTTACAGTTTCTTTAATAGCCATGTGGGAAATTTATTCAGACCTTTTGTTTATAACTATAAATAAATAAAATGTACAATATCATTGGCTCTAAGGAGATGGAATTTAATCAAACTCATTATCCTATTAGCATTGGTAATGTCCGAGGATGTTGTGTGAACCTCATCAAATTCTCAGAGCTCTTGTGGTTTTCATGGGTCTGAGGTGATAATCAAGTTAATAAAAATCATTCAATCATTATAGCAAAAATGCCTTTATTTTATTTAAAATTTTAACAATAAAAACATAATAACACATTTAATAAGTTAAATAAATGCAAGGAATATATCTCTTTTAATATACTGAATTATATCATTGATTGTCCTGCTTTTGTCCTTACTTCTCTAAATTCTATTTTCAACACATTAACACTTCAACCAGACTGATCCTTTCCAAATGAAGGTATATCTCATTACTCATCTGCTCAAGCCTCTTTAGTACACTTCCATCTCTCTTGGATTAACAGTCTAAATCTCAGTAGTCTATGAAATCTTACATGATCATTTTCCCCACTCTCACTCGCTCAGCTTCAGGCATGCTATTTTTATTATTAGTCCTTTAACATGACATAGTACTACCTCAAAGTCTTGTACTTGCTGTTCACTATTTACTTTTTCTGAATGTTGTTCCTCCAGATAGCCCCATGACTCCCACCTTGAATCCCTTCAGTTTTTGTTCAAGTTTGCAATGCTTCATGTATGTCTATGGTACTAGGATTAAAAGACACAATCATTAGGATTTGCTTTAGAAGAGAGTTGTTTTCTGTTTTTCCACAGACAAAATCATCACAACACACTTCCATCCCAGGCTATTGATCTGACTTCATATTTTGCCTAAGAATTGGGACTGGGGTATTTGAGATACTGAAAACATTCTGAGTAAAGATGACAAATTGCCTACATATATTTATCCATTATCTCAAAGTAAAGATAAAGTGAATAATACACATAATTTTTTTTAAATTAAGATAAAAATTGCTGGGGAGATAGTGTTATATAAAAAAGAGAAACGCTGCTACAAAAGTTGTTCACCAGGAATGATATGAACAATAAAGAAGTAGGTTTCCTCATGGAATCCCTGAGAGATCCGGATGAAGAATGCCATTTTTGAAGGGAAAGAGTGAGACAACAGTGGAGAGAGCAACTGATTTTCAGTATTGAGAACTTGTCCTATCCCTGCATCCAGAGTGCAAGCAGTCAGACTTCTGTACTCCTAGATAGGATAAGAAGTTTTATTAAATAATTTAAATAGTCCTGAAGAAAATAATTCAAAGTTTTGGCATTTTGGATTTAATTAACCTAAAGCAAAGCTTGTTGGTTGATAAGAACCACTAAGTTACTAAGTGCCTAATTGCTTTGTAGTACTGTTTTATTCTTATATATATAAACTTATGGCCACCAGACACTTGAGGAAAATTTACAAGACAAAATAATAAATAATGAATGTAAAAAAATAATTACCCTGAAGGAAGAAGAGATAGCCCTGGAGGAAACAAAGAAAATTTAAGCAAACACTTCTCCAATGAGTATGTTCAAAGAATTTTAAAGAATCAATGTTTCTAAAATAAAGAATAGGTATGTATGTCCTTTCACATATCTAACCTGAATCATGTCATAGGAGTAATAGGAGCAATATAGCATTAAAATAATTTTGACTAGAGAACAACCTAGGGAAAGATAGGGAATAGAGTTGAATAAATGAAGTGGAGCTTACTACTGGAGGATGTTTAATCACAGACCACTATTTTGGGCTAAAAAGTCAATTAATTAAACTGTAAGTTATGGGGCAAGAGAGAGACAGATTTAGGTAAAATGATCAAAGCAGCCTATTTATACACTTATAAGATGACTTTTTCTTAAATGCTCCACTGGAATTCCCCTTTCCTAAATGCATCTCCATGTTCTGAGTGTGAAACTCATAGGTGCAAATGCCAACTGCTACTACAGAAATAGCTACTTTCAATGAAATGGAGTTATGTTTAGCAAAAATGACGTTTTCTTATTGAGACTTGTTTTCAATGTTTTGAAATAGAATGTTCAAAATATTCTTACTACTGTGGCTGGTTTATTCTTAAAACAGTTTCTTTCTACTTATAAAATGCTAATGTAATTTGACTATGAAAATTGTAAATTTTAATTGTTAGGATCTCCCTTATATAAACTCATTGCTTCCTAGGTACATATGATAAGGATTAAAAAAAAAAAAATTCACTTAACCAACAACAACAACAGCAGAGTAGGTATGGGGAAAAATCTGAAGAAAATGTTCCTGGAAAAAATGTAACTGTAGATATTTATGCAATATTAATGAAAACTCTAAAAAAATAAGTCAAACATCCCTCAGAAAATAGAAGAAAAGAAAAGAAAAGAAACAGGAGAAAAAATAAGAGATATAGAGTAGATTTTCAGGAAATTCAACATCTGATTTATGTAATTTATATAATTTTTCATAACCTACAGAGAAAACAGAGCAAAAAAAATATCTGCCAAAGAATAGTGGAAATAGTTGAGAAAAATTATACTATTCAGATTAGGGGACCAATACATTAAATAAACACACATACCAAGGAATATTTTCATGAGATTTTAATACATCTGGAAAAATACTAAAAACTAAAAGCTGCTAATGAGGTAAACAAAATGAAGCAAAACAAAACACACAGATTATTTACCAATATGGCGGCCACCTTTTCAGGAACTACATTAGTTACTGGAAGACAAGAGAGCAATGCTTCAAGTTCCTATGATATATTACTTTTTCAACTCAGAAATGTAAAATTCACCAAGCTACCAATTGAGAAAGATGGTATTAAAAAAGGTCAGAAATGCAACATTACTCGTCCAAAACGTTAGTATATGTGCTTCAAGGAACAGAGCAATACAGAGTGTCTGCAATCCATGACTGGAATCAAAGGTAACCTCAGCATAGGGTTTTGATTGAAGCCAGAAAGTGGGAGACTGTTTCAGGAAGGAGGGTGCAGGAATCAGACTTAATAAAGTACTAAATATGAAGTTTTAAACATTTCTAAATATTTAAATGAGTAAAGTTAATAAATAACACGAACACAACCAAAACATCAAAAATGCTCTTAAAATGCAATTAACTTAAAAAGAGGAAGAAGAGCAAAAATGCAATTATAACACAATATTCCCAAAGGCATAATCATATGTAGGTAATTTTAATTAAAATATGACAGAACAATATTGACAAAATGCAGAAGAGGTCTTATGGGTGAGAGAGGGAATTAAGGGAAAAAGATGAATGAGTTGATCCCTCAGTAGGAAGTCAATAATAGGGTCTAAAATGAATATTAAATAATACTCTGCACATATTCAAAACACAGAGATAAATATTTTAAAGTAAGAACATCTGAACAGCAGGATTGGGATGAGGATGGCAGTTGGGAGTGTGTTCATTGCAAATCTTTTGGTACTGTGAAAGCCAGTGTTTGTTTGCAAGATGTATTATCTTCACTTTTGTTTTACACAATATGGAACTGCCACAAATACAACATTAAAGGAACTTTTTAGTCTCGCAAAATAAAACAATTTCTTTCCTTTTTCTTTCTGTTTCTCTTTTTCTCTCTCTCTTCACACACATAACACATGTGTATGACTGTATGTATATATTTTTTGTAGTCCAGTGGTTCAAATGTCATTAGATATGAGATTCCTATTTGCCTCATTTAGTGCTTTTGGTTTTGAAATTCACTTTACATGGTTTATTTCTACTCCTGCTTACCATTTGTTTACTTTTCACAGCATTTCTTTCCCATTTTTTTCTTCTACGTTTCTTTGTCCTTTTGTATTTGATGTATCCTTGGTAACGTGCCAAATTTTGCTCTGTAACCACTTTGAGATACTTCAATTTTATCTTTTATGAAGGAGATTTAAATCATTTCCATTTACAGTGATAAATAATCTATTTGGTTTTGTTTATTTTACTTATTTTGGGTTTACTATTAAGTATTCATTGTTATATTTTTATTTTACTCTTTCATCATGATTTTGTGTTGATCAAGTTTCCTTTCATTCCCTCTCCCCTATTAATTTCAACTTACTAGTTTTCTGAAACCCTTTCAAATCACTTTGGTGTCTTTGCTCTTTTCCCTGACAAAGCTGGAACCTTGGGTCTCCCAGCCACCCTTCAGAAGGTCTCTAGCATTCTTCTTAAGCTTCATAATTACACACCTTGTAAAAGACTGAGCCAAAATTCAAATGCAGGCACTCTGATTCCAGAACTCAATATTAATAATCACAATTCTAAAGCCATACATTTTGTTAATTTTGTATTTTTTTTCCATTTTTGTTCCACAAATGGTGACACACACCTCAGTACATAAATTCATTTACTCATTATGTACTAATTTAAATAAAAATTATATGTATGTCTTGTGATATTTTCCATATTAGTACTTAATACAAAAGTACAAAATAGACTTGCCATAGTTTACTTAGACATTCATCTGTTGATAGATATGTAGATTAATTCTAATCTTTTGCCAATTCGAAGAATTCCACAAGGATTATTTATCTTTCTTACATAAGTGAAATTGTTACTGCAAGATAAATTCAAGTAAATTTAATGTTTGGGTCAGCAAGTATTTATTTATTTACTTTTATTTATTTTCTCCAGCTTTATTGAAATATACTTCACATATAACATTGTGTAAGTTTAAGGTGTACTGCATGATGATTTGATATGTGTATATATTCTGAAACTATTGCCATAATAATTTTAATATTGAAAAAAAATTAATAGTCAATCAAGAAAGAAATGGAAATTTTTACTTGAGCCAACATGAGAAAGCTCTGAGAACTGTTCCACCTGTTAGAGGTCAAGGCACAATTATATCAATATAAGTTTTTGAGACAAACGGTTATACATCAAAGTAGCATATTGACAGTTTACATAGTCCAACAAAGTGAAGAGTGGGTTATTGAGAAAGGAATGTTATCTCCAAAGGAGTTACTTTTGTGGTGTCAGGAGGAAATTATTTTAAATTTTTATCTTTTTAGTGAGTAAGCATTTCTGTGTCTTCTAAGGGGAGCTAGCTAATATATAATGCAGGTGCACAATGCACACTAAGGCGGAAAGGTTAGTTGCTCAAACAGGCAGAGAGAAAATTTTATGTTTAAAATTTTTATTGTCCTGCCTTAAAAATAATTTTATTCCATCATTGATTACATTCATAACCTCATATAGTTACTATTTCTTGTGTCTGATGAGAACATCTGAGATCTACTCCCTTAACTTTCAAGTATCCAATACATAATTGTTAACATATAAGTCAACTTGCTCTACATTAGGTCTTCAGAACCTATTCATCTTAAAACTGGAAGTTTGTATCATTTGACAACCATCACTCATTTCTCCCACCCACCCCATGCTAACCACCAACCTACTCTCAGTTTCTATGAGTTCAGCTTTGTTAGATTTCATAAATAAGATCATACAATACTTGTCTTTCTCTGTCTGACTTAGCATACTGCCCTCAAGATCCATGCATGTTGTTGTAAATGGTAGGATTTCCTTCTTTCTCATAGCTGAAAAATATTCCATTATAACCATATATTCATGGATACAATGGAATCATTTCTATTATATTCATCCACTGACACTTTGGCTGTTTCCATGTCTTTGTTGTTGCAAATAATGTTGTAATGAACTTGGGGGTTCAAGTATTTCTTTGAGGCCCTGATTTCATTTCCTTTGGAAATATACCCAGAAGTGGGGTTGCTGGACCTTATAGTAGTTTTGTTTTACTTTTTTGGGGGGAAATCTCCATAGTGTTTTCCACAGTGGCTGTACTAATATACACTACCACCAGTAGTACACAAGTGTTCCCTTTTCTTCTCATCTTTGACAGCACTTATCTTTTTTTGAAATAATAGTCATTCTAACAGTTGAATACACTTTTATGATTAATTTTTTATTCATAAATTGTGTTTTAATATTATTTAATATACATTTTTGTCCTGAATTATAATGTAACTTTTAATAACATCTTTAACTGACATAATGTAATGTCTTCGGTATTTTTAAAAATAATCTGCTCATCTCTTTGTTTCCAAACTCTTCTTTTCCCTTACAGTGCTTCTTTAAACAGAATACAACTGGGCAATTAATTATAAATAATCTGACTCTTAAACTATGTAAAAAAATCTACCCCATTTACAGTGAAGTTAGTAATGTGCTAGAGTGTATGCCACTTATTTTGCTTCATATTAACTACCCTATATATTTTACATAATTGCTTCTTTTTGAGGAAGCTAGAGACAGTTATAACAAGCATTTTGGATTCCTCACAGATATGGAAAAATATAATTAAAAATTACATTTATATTTCTAAGGTTAGTCTAAAAATCAAAGCTTATACATTATCATTCCCTAAGTAGTTATTTATTTATTTATTTATTTATTTATTTATTTATTTATTTATTTATTTATTTATTTGTAACATCTTTATTGGAGTATAATTGCTCCACAATGGTGTGTTAGCTTCTGCTTTATAACAAAGTGAATCAGTTATACATATACACACATCCCCATATCTCCTCCCTCTTGCATCTCCCTCCCACCCTCCCCATCCCACCCCTCTAGGTGGTCAAAAGGAACCAAGCTGATCTCCCTGGGCTATGCAGCTTCTTCCTGCTAGCTATCTATTTTACATTTGGTAGTGTATAGATGTTCATGTCACTCTCTCACTTTGACCCAGCTTACCATTCTTCCTCCCCATGTTCTCAAGTCCATCCCCTACGTCTGCGTCTTTATTCATGTCCTCCCCCTATGTTCTTCAGAACCTTTTGTTTTTTTTTAGATTCCATATATATGTGTTAGCACAGAGTATTTGTTTTTATCTTTCTGACTTCCTTCACTCTGTATGACAGACTCTAGGTCCATCCACCTCACTACAAATATCTCAATTTCGTTTCTTTTTATGGCTGAGTAATATTCCATTGTATATATGTGCCACATCTTCTATATCCATTCATCTGTTGAAGGACACTTAGGTTGCTTCCATGTCCTGGCTAGTATAAATAGAGCTGCAATGAACATTTTGCTACATGACTCTTTTTGAATTATGGTTTTCTCAGGGTATATGCCCAGTAGAGGAATTGCTGGGTCGTATGGTAGTTCTATTTTTAGATTTTTAAGGAACCTCCATACTGTTCTCCAGAGTGGCTGTATCAATTTACATTTGCACCAACAGTGCAAGAGGGTTCCCTTTTCTCCACACCCTCTTCAGCATTTATTGTTTGTAGATTTTTGATGATGGCCATTCTGACTGGTGTGAGGTGATACCTCATTGTAGTTTTGATTTGCATTTCTCTAATGATTAGCGATGTTGAGCCTCCTTTCATGTGTTTGTTGGCAAACTGCATATCTTCTTTGGAGAAATGTCTATTTAGGTCTCCTGCCCATTTTTGGATTGGGTTATTTATTTATTTTTGATATTGAGCTGCATGAGCTGCTTGTAAATTTTGGAGATTAATCCTTTGTCAGTTGCTTCATTTGCAAATATTTTCTCCCATTCTGAGGGTTGTCTTTTCGTCTTCTTTAAGGTTTCCTTTACTGTGCAAAAGCTTTTAAGTTTCATTAGGTCCCATTTGTTTATTTTTGTTTTTATTTCCATTTCTCTAGGATGTGGGTCAAAAAGGATCTTGTTGTGATTTATAATCATAGAGTGCTCTGCCTATGTTTTCCTCTAAGAGTTTTATACTGGTTGGACTTACATTTTGTTCTTTAATCCATTTTGAGTTTATTTTTGTGTATGGTGTTAGGGAGTGTTCTAATTTCATTGTTTTACATGTAGCTGTCCAGTTTTCCCAGCACCACTTATTGAAGAGGCTGTCTTTTCTCCATTGTATATTCTTGCCTCCTTTATCAAAAATAAGGTGACCATATGTGTGTGCGTTTATCTCTAGACTTTCTATCCAGTTCCATTGATCTATATTTCTGTTTTTGTGACAGTACAATACTGTCTTGATTACTGTAGCTTTGTAGTATAGTCTGAAGTCTGGGAGCCTGATTTCTCCAGCTCCATTTTTCTTTCTCAAGATTGATTTGGCTATTCAGGGTATTTTGTGTTTCCATACAAATTGTGAAATTTTTTGTTCTAGTTATGTGAAAAATGCCATTGGTAGTTTGATAGGGATTGCATTGAATCTGTAGAATGCTTTGGATAGTAGAGTCATTTTCACAATGTTGATTCTTCCAATCTAAGAACATGGTATATCTCTCCATCTGTTTGTATCATCTTTAATTTCTTTCATCAGTGTCTTATAGTTTTCTGCATACAGGTCTTTTGTGTCCTTAGCTAGGTTTATTCCTAGGCGTTTTCTTATTTTTGTTGCAATGGTAAGTGGGAGTGTTTCCTTAATTTTTCTTTTAGATTTTTCATCATTAGTGTATAGGAATGCAAGAGATTTCTGTGCATTTATTTTGTATCCTGCTACTTTACCAAATTCATTGATTAGCTTTAGTAGTTTTCTTGTAGCATATTTATGATTATCTATGGATAGTATCCTGTCATCTGCAAACAGTGACAGCTTTATTTCTTCTTTCCTGGTTTGGATTCTTTTTATTTTTTTTTCTTCTCTGATTACTGTGGCTAAAACTTCCAAGTCTAATTCGAATAATAGTGGTGAGAATGGACAACCTTGTCTTATTCCTGATCTTAGAGGTAATGGTTTCAGTTTTTCACATTTGAGAATGATGTTGGCTGTGGGTTTGTCATATATGGTCTTTATTATGTTGAGGTAAGTTCCCTCTATGCCTACTTTTTTGAGGGTTTTTATCATAAATGGGTGTTGAATGTTGTTGAAAGCTTTTTCTGCATCTATTCAGATGATCGTATGTTTTTTACCCTTCAATTTGTTAATATGGTGTATCACATTGATTGATTTGTATATACTGAAGCATCCTAGCATTCCTGGGATAAACCTCACTTGACCATGGTTTATGATCCTTTTAATGTGCTGTTGGTTTCTGTTTGCTAGTATTTTGTTGAGGATTTTTGCATTTATGTTCATCAGTGATATTAGCCTGTAGTTTTCTTTCTTTGTGACATCTTTATTTGGTTTTGGTATCAGGGTGATGGTAGCCTCATAGAACGTATTTGTGAATGTTCCTCCCTCTGCTATGTTTTGGAAGAATTTGAGAAGGATAGGTGTTAGCTCTTCTCTAAATGTTTGATAGAATTCACCTGTGAAGCCATTCCTGGGTCCTGGGTTTTGTTTGTTGGAAGATTTTTAATCACAGCCTCAATTTCAGTGCTTGTGATTGGTCTCTTTATATTTTCTATATCTTCCTGGTTCAGTCTCGGAAGGTTGTGCTTTTCTAAGAATTTTTCCATTTCTTCCAGGTAGTCCATTTTATTGGCATATAGTTGCTTGTAGTAATCTCTCATGATCCTTTGTATTTCTGCAGTGTCAATTGTTACGTCTCCTTTTCCATTTCTAATTCTATTGATTTGAGTCTTCTCCATTATTTTCTTGAGGATTCTGGCTAATGGTTTATCAATTTTGTTTACCCTTTCAAAGAACCAACTCTTAGCTTTATTGATATTTTCTATTGTTTCCATCATTTATTTTTCATTTATTTCTGATATGATCTTTATGATTTCTTTGTTTCTGCTAACTTTGGGGGGTTTTTTTGTTCTTCTTTCTCTAATTGCTTTAGGTGTAAGGTTAGGTTGTTTATTTGAGATATTTCCTTTTTCTTGAGATAGGATCATATTGCTATAAACTTCCCTCTTAGGACTGCTTTTGTTGCATCACATATATTTTGGGTTGGCGTGTTTACATTGTCATTTGTTTCTAGGTATTTTTTGATTTCCTCTTTGATTTCTTCAGTGATCTCTTAGTTATTAAGTACTGTGTTTTTACGCCTCCATGTGTTTGTATTTTTTAAATATTTATTCCAGTAATTGATATCTAGTCTCATAGTATTGTGGTTGGAAAAGACACTTGATACAATTTCCATTTTCTTAAATTTACCAAGGCTTAATTTGTGACCCAAGATATAATCTGTCCTGGAGAATGTTCCATGAACACTTGAGAAGAAAGTATATGCTTTTTTTTTTTAATGGAGTGTCCTAGAAATATCAATTAAGTCCATCTTTTTTAATGTATCATTTAAAGCTTGTGTTTCTTTATTTATTTTCATTTTGGATGATCTCTCCATTGGTGAAAGTGGGGTGTTAAAGTCCCGTACAATGAATGTGTTACTGTTGATTTCTCCTTTTATGGCTGTTAGTATTTGCTTTATGTGTTCCTATTATGAGTGCATAAATATTTACAATTGTTATATCTTCTTCTTGGATTGATCCCTTGATCATTATGTAGTGTCCTTCTTTGTCTCTTGTAATAGTCTTTATCTTAAAGCCTATTTTTTCTGATATGAGAATTGCTACTCCAGCTTTCTTTTGATTTCCATTTGCATGGAATTTCTTTTTCCATCCCCTCACTTTCAGTCTGTATGTGTCCCTAGGTCTGAAGTGGGTCTCTTGTAGACAGCATATATATGGGTCTTGTTTTTGTATTCATTCAACCAGTCTATGCCTTTTGGTTTGAACATTTAATCCATTTACATTTAAGGTAGTTATCGATAGGTATGTTCCTATTACCATTTTCTTAATTGTGTTGGGTTTGTTATTGTAGGTCCTTTCCTTCTCTTGTGTTTCCTGCTGAGAGAATTTCCTTTAGCATTTGTTGTAAAGCTGGTCTGGTGGTACTGAATTCTCTTAGCTTTTGCTTGTCTGTATAGGTTTTAATTTCTCTGTAAAATCTAAATTAGATCCTTTCTGGGTTGAGTAATCTTAGTTGTAGGTTTTTCCCTTTCATCACTTTAAATATGTCCCGCCACTCCCTTCTGGCTTTCAAAGTTTCTGCTGAAAGATCAGCTGTTAACCTTATGGGGATTCCCATATGTTATTCCCAAATAACATATGTTTTATGTTATTTGTTGTTTTTCCCTTGCTGCTTTAATATTTTTTCTTAGTACTTACTTTTAGATAGTTTGCTTAATATGTGTCTTGGCATGTTTCTCCTTGGATTTATCTTGTATGGGACTCTCCGTGATTCCTGGACTTTATTCACTATTTTCTTTCCATTATGAGGGAAGTTTTCATCTATAATCTCTTCAAATATTTTCTCAGTCCCTTTCTTTTTCTCTTCTTCTTCTGAGACCCCTATTATTCAAATGTTGGTGCATTTAATGTTGTCCCAGAAGTCTATGAAGCTGTCCTCAATTCTTTTCATTCTTTTTCCTTTATTCTACTCTGCAGTAGTTATTTCCACTCTTTTATATTCCAGGTCACTTATTCGTTCTTCTGCCTCTTATTCTGCTATTGATTCCTTCTAGAGAATTTTTAATTTCATTTATTGTGTTCTTGATCATTGTTTGTTTGCTCTTTAGTTCATCTAGGTCCTTGTTAAACGTTTCTTGTATCTCCTCTATTCTAGTTCAAGATTTTGGATCATCTTTATTATCATTACTCTGAATTCTTTTTCAGGTATACTGCCTATTTCCTCTTCATTTCTTTGGTCTGGTGTGTTTTTACCTTGCTCTTTCATCTGCTCTGTGTTTTCCTGCCTTCTCATTTGACTTAACTTACTGTGTTTGGGGTCTCCTTTTCACAGGCTGCACGTTCGTAGTTCCCATTGTTTTTTGTGGCTGCACCCAGTGGGTAAGGTTGGTTCAGTGTGTTGTGTAGGCTTCCTGGTGGAGGGGACTGGTGCCTTTGTTCTGGTGGATGATGCTGGATCTTGTCTTTCTAGTGGGCAGGACCACATCCAGTGGTGTGCTTTGGGTTGCCTGCTACCTTGTTATGATTTTAGGCACCCTCTCTGCTAATGGGTGGGCTTGTACTCCTGTCTTTCTTGTTGTGTGGCATGGGATGTCCAGCACTGGAGCTTGCTGCTCGTTGAGTGGAGCTTAGTTTTAACATTGAGATGGAGATCTCTGGGATAGCTTTAGCTGTTTGATATTATGTGAAGCTGGGAGGTCTCTGGTTGACAAATGTCCTGAACTCGGCTCTCCCACCTCTGAGGCACAGGCCTGACCCCTAGCTGGAACACCAAGACCCTTTGAGCCACATTTCTCAGAAGAAATGGGAGAAGAAATGAAAGAAAGAAAGAAAGAAAGAAAGAAAGAAAGAAAGAAAGAAAGAAAGAAAGAAAGAAAGCGAGAGAAAGAAAGAAAGAGGAAAGAAGAAAGAAAGTAAAATAAAGTTATTAAAATAAAAACAAAAAGAAATTATTAAAAATTAAAAAGTAATTTAAAAAGGAAAAAAAAAAGAAAGAAGAGAACAACCAAATCAAAAAACAAGTCCACCAATGATAGCAAGCACTAAAACTATACTAATAAAAACAAACACAAAGAAAATAAGAAAATAAAATGGACCGACACAGCCCTAGGACAAATGGTAACAGCAAATCTATACAGAGAAAATCACACAAAGAAGCATTCACATACACACTCAGAAAAAGAGAAAAAGGAAATATATATATATAAAGAAGGAAGCGAGCAATCCAAATCAATAAACAAATCTACCAATGATAATAAACTCTGAATACTAAACTAATATAAACATAAAACCAGAAACAAATTAGATGCAGAAGGCAAACCCCAAGTCTACAGTTGATCCCAAAGTCCACCGCCTCAATTTTCTGATGATTCGTTGTCTATTCAAGTATTCCAAAGTTGCAGCGTACATCAAGTTGATTGTGGTAATTTAATCCGCTGCTCTTGAGGCTGCTAGGAGAAATTTCCCTTTGTCTTCTTTGTTCACATAGCTCCTGAGGTTCAGCTTTGGATTTGGCCCTGCCTCTGTGTTCAGGTCACCTGAGGGAGTCTGTTCGTCGCTCAGATAGGAAGACAGGACAGGGTTAAAGTAGCAGGTGATTAGGGAGCTTGGGCTCACTCAGGCCAGGGGCAGGGAGGTGTATGGAATGCAGGGTGAGCCTGCGGTTGCAGAGGCCGTCATGACATTGCAACAGCCTGAGATGTGCTGTGTGTTCTCCTGGGGAAGTTGTCCCTGGATCACGGGACCCTGGTAGTGGTGGGCTGCACAGGCTCCTGGGAGGGGAAGTGTGGATACTGACCTGTGCTTGCACACAGGCTTTTTGGTGGCTGCAGCAGCAGCCTTAGCATTTCATGCCCGTCTCTTGTGTCCACGCTGATAGCTGCAGCTCACACCCATCTCTGGACTTCATTTAGGCAGTGCTCTGAATGTCCTCTCCTTGTGCACCCTGAAAAAATGGTCTCTTGCTTCTTAGGTGTTCTGGACTTTTCCCTGGACTCCCTCCCGGCTACCTGAGGTGCACTACCCCCTTCAGGTTGTGTTCATGCAGCCAACCCCAGTCCTCTCCCTGGGATCTGAACTCTGAAGCTGAAGCCTCAGCTCCCAGCTCCCACCCGCCTTGGCGGGTGAGCAGACAAGCCTCTCAGGCTGGTGAGTGCTGGTCAGCACCTGTCCTCTGTGTGGGAATCTCTCCACTTTGCCCTCTGCACCCTTATTGCTGCGCTCTCCTCCGTGGCTCTGAAGGTTCCCTCCTGTCATCCCCCTGTCTCCACCAGTGAAGGGGCTTCCTAGTGTGTGGAAACTTTTCCTCCTTTACAGCTCCCTCCCAGAGGTGCAGGTCCCATCCCTTTCTTTTGTCTCTGTTTTTTATTTTTTCTTTTGCCCTACCCAGGTACGTGGGGAGTTTCTTGCCTTTTGGGAAGTCTGAGGTCTCTGCTAGCATTTAGTAGTTGTTCTGTAGGAGTTGTTCCACATGTAGATGTATTTCTGATGTATTTGTGGGGAGGAAGGTGATCTCCATGTCTTACTCCTCCACCATCTTAAAGGTCCTCTATCCATGTCTTTTTAATCCACTCTGTTTTCTTCAATTTTATAGTTACTGAAGGAGTCTCTAAAATTAGTCTTCAATATGAAATATTTTATTTTTCTCTATGCCTTTATCTTGCTTATTATCTCATTTGTTTTTTCTTTAAACCCATTCAACTTCATATCAAAAGTCTTTATTCTTTGCATTAACTACTGATCATAGTTTTCAGAACCAAATACTCTTGAATACTTTTATGTTTTAAAATATCTTCTTATTCTTCTAAATCTTCATAATTAAGGTGTTTTTTCTTGCTTTGTGCTATGTTTGGGAGGCCAAATTGTTTTTCCTGTTTTTTCACAAACAAGAACTTTTCTTAAAAACTTAAACAATTCTTTGTCATTACAGGGAATGCTAGCTATCATTGATCCTACACTTTTTAAAACATTTTATATACTTCTTTTTTTGGGGGGGGACTTGAACCCTCTATCTTTTATTTTATTTTTTTTCACACACACACACTGTATTTTATTTTTACAAGAGATGAATAGACTGACACCAAGCATTGTAAATGGATGACCACAACAAAAGCAACAATGATTGCAATTACCAAACACGAAACACACTCTTACTATGTCATAATATTGACATTCAGTCCAGTAATCCTCCACTGTAACAGCTCCTTTACTTTTCAGTGAAAATTGATTTCTATATTCTTTGCCTCTGAGTCCTTGAGGAATTTTATTTTTTTAATTCAAACAGAAAGTCACAAAACTTATGATCATCTTCATCAATTCACTCAGTCCCATGTAATTAATTTTTTTTCATCTTGATCTTTTGTTAGCACTTTTATGAGTTCATCAGTATTTCATAACAGTTCTGAAAATGCTTATTCATTCAGTTCAGCAGTACAGTTACCAGAAACCTGTACTTGTCAGAGTCTTTTCTATGAATTCCTTGAAGATGAAACCCTTTTATAGGAATATATTTGCAAAAGCATCAGAGTACACCCAGAACTGTCTGTAACTGACAAAAGACTTAAAAATGTCCACGGTTAAAGATTTGATGAAAGTTCATAATAGTGCAATTGACAAGGAAATTTAGTTATTTCTGAGATATACATTTTAAAGTAATAACTAGAATTATGACTTATAACATTATACCAGAACATATAAGATTTTTAGAAATTTCACGTAACGTCTGAAACATTTATATTAACACATTTCCATACAGATAACCCAATGAAAGTTTAGTATTAGTTGTTTTGTTTCTTTGTCTTTTTATACTGCAGGTTCTTATTAGTCATCAATTTTATACAAATCAGTGTATACATGTCAATCCCAATCGTCCAATTCAGCACACCACCATCCCCACCCCACCGCAGTTTTCCCCCCTTGGTGTCCATATGTCTGTTCTCTACATCTGTGTCTCAAATTCTGCCCTGCAAACCGGCTCATCTGTACCATTTTTCTACGTTCCACATACATGCGTTAATACACGATATTTGTTTTTCTCTTTCTGACTTACTGCACTCTGTATGACAGTCTCTAGATCCATCCACGTCTCAACAATTGACTCAATTTCGTTCCTTTTTATGGCTGAGTAATATTCCATTGTATATATGTACCACATCTTCTTTAAGCATTCATCTGTCGATGGGAATTTAGGTTGCTTCCATGTCCTGGCTATTGTAAATAGTGCTGCAATGAACATTGGGGTGCATGTGTCTTTTTGAATTATGGTTTTCTCTGGGTATACGCCCAGTAGTGGGATTGCTGGATGATATGGTAAATCTATTTTTAGTTTTTTAAGGAACCTCCATATTGTTCTCCATAGTGGCTGTATCAATTTACATTCCCACCAACAGTGCAAGAGGGTTCCCTTTTCTCCACACCTCCTCCAGCATTTGTTGTTTGTAGATTTTCTGATGATGCCCATTCTAACTGGTGTGAGGTGATACCTCATTGTAGTTTTGATTTGCATTTCTCTAATAATTAGTGACGTTGAGCATCTTTTCATGTGCTTCTTGGCCATCTGTATGTCTTCTTTGGAGAAATGTCTATTTAGGTCTTCTGCCCATTTTTGAATGGGGTTGTTTGTTTCTTTAATATTGAGCTGCATGAGCTGTTTATATATTTTGGAGATTAATCCTTTGTCAGTTGATTCATTTGCAAATATTTTCTACCATTCTGAGGGTTGTCTTTTTGTCTTGTTTATGGTTTCTTTTGCTGTGCAAAAGCTTTGAAGTTTCATTAGGTCCCATTTGTTTATTTGTGTTTTTATTTCCATTACTCTAGGAGGTGGATCAAAAAAAATCTTGCTGTGATGTATGTCAAAGAGTGTTCTTCCTATGTTTTCCTCTAAGAGTTTTATAGTGTCAGGTCTTACATTTAGGTCTTGAATCCATTTTGAGTTCATTTTTGTGTATGATGTTAGGGAGTGTTCTAATTTCATTCATTTACATGTAGCTGTCCAGTTTTCCCAGCACCACTTATTGAAGAGACTGTCTTTTCTCCATTGTATATCTTTGCCTCCTTTGTCATAGATTAGTTGACCATAGGTGCGTGGGTTAATCTCTGGGCTTTCTATCTTGTTCCATTGATCTATGTTTCTGTTTTTGTGCCAGTACCATATTGTCTTGATTACTGTAGCTTTGTAATATACTCTGAAGTCAGGTAGTCTGATTCCTCCAGCTCCGTTTTCTTCCCTCAAGACTGCTTTGGCTATTCGGGGTCTTTTGTGTCTCCATACAAATTTTAAGATGATTTGTTCTAGTTCCATAAAAAATTCCATTGGTAATTTGATAGGGATTGCATTGAATCTGTAGATTGCTTTGGGTAGTGTAGTCATTTTCACAATATTGATTCTTCTAATCCAAGAACATGGTATATCCCTCTATCTGTTGATATCATCTTTAATTTCTTTCATCAGTGTCTTATAGTTTTCTGCATACAGGTCTTTTGTCTCCCTAGGTAGGTTTATTCCTAGGTATTTTATTCTTTTTCTTACCATGGTAAATGGGAGTGTTTCCATAATTTCTCTTTCAGATTTTTCATCATTAGTGTATAGGAATGCAAGAGATTTATGTGCATTAATTTTGTATCCTGCAACTTTACCAAATTCATTGATTAGCTCTAGTAGTTTTCTGGTGGCATCTTTAGGATTCCCTATGTATAATATCATGTCATCTACAAACAGTGACAGTTTTACTTCTTCTTTTCCAATTTGTATTCCTTTTATTTCTTTTTCTTCTCTGATTGCCGTGGCTAGGACTTCCAAAACTATGTTGAAAAATAGTGGTGAGAGTGGACATCCTTGTCTCGTTCCTGATCTTAGAGGAAATGCTTCCAGTTTTTCACCATTGAGAATGATGCTTGTCATGGGTTTGTCGTATATGACCTTTATTATGTTGAGGTAGGTTCGGTCTATGCCCACTTTCTGGAGAGTTTTTATCATAAATGGGTGTTGAATTTTGTCAGAAACTTTTTCTGCATCTATTGAGATGATCATATGGTTTTTATACTTCAGTTTGTTAATATGGTGTATCACGTTGATTGATTTGCGTATATTGAAGAATCCTTGCATCCCTGGTATAAATCCCACTAGATCGTGGTGTATTATACTTTTGATGTGTTGTTGGATTCTGTTTGCTAGTATTTTGTTGAGGATTTTTGCATCTATATTCATCAGTGATATTGGTCTCTAATTTTCTTTTTTTGTAGTGTCTTTGTCTGGTTTTGGTATCAGGGTGATGGTGGCCTTATAGAATGAGTTTGGGAGTGTTCCTTCCTCTGCAATTTTTTGGAAGAGTTTGAGAAGGATGGGTGTTAGCTCTTCTCTAAATGTTTGATAGAATTCACCTGTGAAGCCATCTGGTCCTGGACTTTTGTTTGTTGGAAGATTTTTAATCACAGTTTCAATTTCATTACTTGTGATTTGTCTGTTCATATTTTCTGTTTCTTCCTGGTTCAGTCTTGGAAGGTTATACCTTTCTAAGAATTTGTCCATTTCTTCCAGGTTGTCCATTTTATTTGCACAGAGTTGCTTGTAGTAGTCTCTTAGGACGCTTTGTATTTCTGCAGTGTCTGTTGTAACTTCTCCTTTTTCATTTCTAATTTTATTGATTTGAGTCCTCTCCTCTTTTTCTTCATGAGTCTGGCTTATGGCTTATCAATTTTGTTCATCTTCTCAAAGAACAAGCTTTTAGTTTTATTGATCTTTGCTATTGTTTTCTTTGTTTCTATTTCATTTATTTCTGCTCTGATCTTTATGATTTCTTTCCTTCTGCTAACTTTGGGTTTTGTTTGTTCTTCTTTCTCTAGTTCCTTTAGGTGTAAAGTTAGATGGTTTACTTGAGATTTTTCTTGTTTCTTTAGGTAGGCTTGTATAGCTATAAACTTCCCTCTTAAAACTGATTTGCTGCATCCCACAGGTTTTGGATCATCGTGTTTTCATTGTCATTTGTCTCTAGGTATTTTTTGATTTCCTCCTTGATTTCTTCAGTGATGTCTTTGTTATTTAGAAATGTATTGTTTAGCCTCCATGTGTTTGTGTTTTTTACATTGTTTTCCCTGTAATTCATTTCTAATCTCATAGCGTTGTGGTCAGAAAAGATGCTTGATATGATTTCAATTTTCTTAAACTTACTGAGGCTTGATTTGTGAACCAAGATGTGATCTATCCTGGAGAATGTTCCATGTGCACTTGAGAAGAACGTGTAATCTGTTGTTTTTGGATGGAATGTCCTATAAATATCAATTAAATCTATCTGGTTTATTGTGTCATTTAAAGCTTCTGTTTCCTTATTTATTTTCATTTTGGATGATCTGTCCATTGGTGTAAGTGAGGTGTTAAAGTCCCCCACTATTATTGTGTTACTGTCAATTTCCTCTTTTATAGCTGTTAGCAGTTGCCTTATGTATTGAGGTGCTCCTATGTTGGGTGCATATATATTTATAATTGTTATATCTTCTTCTTGGATTGATCCCTGGATCATTATGTAGTGTCCTTCCTTGTCTCTTGTAATCTTCTTTATTTTAAAGTCTATTTTATCTGATATGAGTATAGCTACTCCAGCTTTCTTTTGATTTCCATTAGCATGGTATATCTTTTTCCATCCCCTCACTTTCAATCTGTATGTGTCCCTAGGTCTGAAGTGGGTCTCTTGTAGACAGCATATATATAGGTCTTGTTTTTGTATCCATTCAGCCAGCCTGTGTCTTTTGGTTGGAGCATTTAATCCATTCACGTTTAAGGTAAGTATCGATATATATGTTCCTATGACCATTTTCTTAATTGTTTTGGGTTTGTTTTTGTAGGTCCTTTTCTTCTCTTGTGTTTCCCAGTTAGAGAAGTTCCTTTAGCATTTGTTGTAGAGCTGGTTTGGTGGTGCTGAATTCTCTTAGCTTTTGCTTGTCTGTAAAGCTTTTGATTTCTCCATCAAATCTGAATGAGATCCTTGCCGGGTAGAGTAATCTTGGTTGTAGGTTCTTCCCTTTCATCACTTTAAGTATATCATGCCACTCCCTTCTGGCTTGTAGAGTTTCTGCTGAGAAATCAGCTGTTAACCTTATGGGAGTTCCCTTGTTTGTTATTTGTTGTTATTCCCTTGCTGCTTTCAATAATTTTTCTTTGTCTTTAATTTTTGCCAATTTGATTACTATGTGTCTCAGCGTGTTTCTCCTTGGGTTTATCCTGTATGGGACTCGCTGTGCTTCCTGAACTTGGGTGGCTATTTCCTTTCCCATGTTAGAGAAGTTTTCAACCAAAATCTCTTCAGATATTTCCTCTGGTCCTTTCTCTCTCTCGTCTCCTTCTGGGACCCCTATCATGCGAATGTTGCTGCATTTAATGTTGTCCCAGAGGTCTCTTAGACTGTCTTCATTTCTTTTCATTCTTTTTTCTTTAGTCTGTTCTCCAGCAGTGAATTCCACCATTCTGTCTTCCAGGTCTCTTATCTGTTCTTCTGCCTCAGTTATTCTGCTATTGATTCCTTCTAGTGTATTTTTCATTTCAGTTATTGTATTGTTCATTTCTGTTTGTTTGTTCTTTAATTCTTCTAGGTCTTTGTTAAACATTTCTTGCATCTTCTTGATCTTTGCCTCCATTCTTATTCCGAGGTCCTGGATCATCTTCACTATCATTATTCTGAATTCTTTTTCTGGAAAGTTGCCTATCTCCACTTCATTTAGTTGTTTTTCTGGGGTTTTATCTTGTTCCTTCATCTGGTATATAGCCCTCTGCCTTTTCATCTTGTCTATCTTTCTGTGAATGTGGTTTTTGTTCCACAGGCTGCAGGATTATAGTTTTTCTTGCTTCTGCTGTCTGCCCTCTAGTGGTTGAGGCTATCTAAGAGGCTTGATGGGAAGCTCTGCTGGTGGGTAGAGGTGACTGTTGCTGTGGTGGTCAGAGCTCAGTAAAACTTTAATCCACTTGAGTGTTGCTGGGTGGGGCTGGGTTCCCTCCCTGTTGGTTGTTTTGCCTGAGGCAACCCAACACTGGAGCCTGCCTGGGCTCTTTGGTGGGGCTAATAACAGACTCTGGGAGGGCTCAGGCCAAGCAGTACTTCCCAGAACTTCTGCTGCCAGTGTCCTTGTCCTCTCGGTGAAACAGAGCCACCCCCTGCCTCTGCAGGAGACCTTCCAACACTAGCAGGTAGCTCTGGTTCAGTCTCCCCCGGGTTCACTGCTCCTTCCCCTGGGTCCCGATGCGCACACTATTTTGTGTGCACCCTCCAAGAGTGGGGTCTCTGTTTCCCCCAGTCCTGTTGACGTCCAGCAATCAAGTCCCACTAGTCTTCAAAGTCTGATTCTCTATGAATTCCTCCTCCCGTTGCCGGACCCCCAGGTTGCGAAGCCTGATGTGGGGCTCAGAACCTTCACTCCAGTGGGTTGACTTCTGTGGTATAAGTGTTCGCCAGTCTGTGAGTCACCCACCCACCAGTTATGGGATTTGATTTTACTCTGATTGCTCCCCTCCTACCGTCTCATTGTGGCTTCTCCCTTGTCTTTGGATGTGGGGTATCTTTATTGGTGAGTTCCAGCGTCCTCCTGTCAATGATTGTCCAGCAGCTAGTTGTGATTCTGGTGTTCTCACAAGAGGGAGTGAGAATATGTCCTTCTACTCCGCCATCTTGGTTCCTCCTCTATACATGTTTTTAATTTTTTTATTAAATATAGTTGACTTACAATGTTGTGATTGTTTCAGATGTATAGCAATGTGATTCTGTTATGCATATATATATATCCTTTTTCATTATAGTTTATTACAAGATATTGAATATAGTTCCCTCTGCTATAGAGTAGGTCCTTATTTTTTGCCTATTTTATATATAATAGTGTGTATATGTTAATCCCAAACTCCTAATTTATCCCTCCCCCCCTTTCTCCTTTGGCACCAAAAGTTTTATTCTATGTCTGTGAGTCTATTTCTCTTTTGTAAATAGGTAAATTTGTTTCATTTTTTAAGATTCCACATATAGGTAATGCCATATGATATTTGTCTTTTCTGTCTGAATAGTTCACACTAGGTCTGTCCATGTTGCTGCAAATGACATTTTTTTATTCTTTTTTTATGGCTGAGTAATATTCCGTATATATATACACACATACATATATATTTATATATGTATATACATACCACAGCTTCTTTATCCATTCATCTGTCAGTGGACATTTAAGTTTTTTCCACATCTTGGTTATTGTAAATAGTAATGTTATGAACATTGGGATACATGTATCTTTTTGAATTAGAGTTTTAATCTTTCCTGGATAAATGCCTCAGAATGGAATTGCTGGATCATATGTTAACTCTATTTTATAGTTTTTTTAAGGAACATCCATACGGTTCTCTATAGCAGTTGCACCAATTTATATTCCCACCAACAGTATAGGAGGGTTCCTTTTTCTCCATACCTTCTCCAGCATTTATTATTTGTAGACTTTTTTGATGATGGCCATTCTGACTGGCATGAGGAAATACCTCATTGTAGTTTATTAGAAAAATGCACATTTTTGAATTATGTTTTAATCTCTTTCTCAGCTTGGGGTATGGAGAATGAAAATATGAATGTTGTCAGACCATTTAGCTCCCAGATAATTATGTCTAACTGCTAGAAAAATCTCCAGTATTTAGCAAATGTGTATTTAGTCTAGCACTGCTGAACTAAGATAAATATTCATCCAGCTCCTTGCCAAATAGTGTTCATATATGTGCAAATAATTATTAGGCCATACTACCTAGTTTTCTGATAGTAGAAGTCATGGGTCTCTGAACTGAGGAGCAATATGGTAAATGGATATAGGCTCATTCCACCAGCATTCAGATAGCACAGATGGGACACTGTATTTTCCAGTCAGTTCATAAACCCCTTACAATTTTTGGAAATAAGCAAATCCTCAATTCAAGTTTCATGAAGTTTAAAACTATTCTTGTGGATGAGTGTTGTCAGACCATTTTCCCTCCCAGATAATTATATCTCTTATGAAAGTTCAGAAATAATATGGATTCATTGGCACAAATAATTGATTTAAAGACTATATGAAGACTGAATGGAGAATAATGTTAAATCTAATTGTTCTGAATAGTTAAACACAGACAGAGCTTATCAATACAGGATGTGTATAAAATATTATTTCTAAATAATATTTATCAAAATTGTTTTAAATAGTAACAATTTATTTGTTTAATAATAACCAAGTGTCATAAATGAGTCTTCTTAAAACTAATTTTAGTGCTTTGTAGAGAATTATCAGCTCTAAATTGAAAACTGAAAAAATAATATGGAAGTGACATTGATTTTCAGCAGATAACCTTTGTCAATTCCATAATAATACTAGTTACAGAAAATCAAAAACAATAAAATAAGATAAAAACAAAGGAAAAGTAAAAAAGAAGCATATAATTAATGGTCTTTATTTAATTAAGGCTCTTTGCAAACAAATACAACTTAAAGAGTTGTTTTATAGATTCCAAGAGCAAGAATATAGTAGGTTTTAAGAAATGGAATAGCTACCATTAATCCCCTTTTTTTTTTCTTTTCTTGTTCTAAATTTTTTCTTCACTTTTCTCTGCATTCCCTGCACAGCTATTTAATCTCTATTTTGTTTTTCTCTCAAGATAGAATATGGCCACTCTACTACTCCTAATGTTACACTAGTGACAAGAGAGAGTGTTAAACTGTGACCTTTTCATAGCCTTGTTTTGGCAAGACCTACTGCTGAGAACAAAAATATGTTTCATTGACCTGCACATTCAAATGGAAGAAACTAATCTTTCACTGCAGATATGCTAAAACTATGAACACCTTTAGCTAACATGAGCCATCACCTACTTCCAGGCTACTTAGAATTCATCAGGAGGAAGGTTTCACTGGCAGAGAGGATTCATTGTTAGGTAGAAGAGATGAGAGAATGGGGATTTTAAAAAGATGTCAACCACCATAGGTAAGAAAAAAGGACTCTTCAAATCCCGTTCAGAGAGCTTAATATGTTTCCAAGAGTTCAAACAACATGAACACTGGTATCCAACTCACCCCTGAAAAGTCTAAATTAAGATACTGTAGCCAAGGGAGATTATATTTAAGAGCAGGAGGGCAAAAAGCAGGATTGGGAACAACTTATATTTTTAGAATGTCATCAGACCAGGTTGCATGTATTTCTCTAGTCACAAATAGAAAAAGATGGATAATGAGGAATATGATGTGTTTCATTCTAAAAAGACTACAACAGAGGGTAATGGGACCTCAGCAGGGTGAGCAGACTGTCAAATAAATTAGTAAACAGTACATCAAAAAATTCAATGCAACTCTCCATAAGAGAACCCCAAAATGAAGAATCTCCAAATAATGAGGGTAATCCAAATAACCCATATGCACTAGAGACAGATAACCTAAATAACCCATATCCACTAGAGACAGAGCCAAGCAGAGGGTATGGATACCTGATAACAACTGCACTAGTTGTTATCCTCATTTCACCTCCCTAATCTTGTTTTAACTGAGAAGACACACTTATTCTTATATATATAATCTATCAGTTTAGGAAGAGTCAGGAAAAGAGAAGGAATCCACTGTAAGTTTCTGTGCATAAGTGAGACCAGGCCAAAAAAGGGAGAGATTTTTAATTAGATGGCATTTAGGTTTTGATATTACAGTAGACTAGAAAATACTTTTGTACTTAAAAAGGGGGTAGTTCACATTTTATCTGGATATAATTGAGAGCAACCAGAAAATTGGTGAATTTGCACTAATTTTTTTCCTGTGGCAGACTTAAAAAAAAAAAAAAAAGAAAAACCATAAGCTCACTTTTAAAAGCCAATGAAAAGAACTTATAAAACTTGCAATTTAGTGAAACTGATCAATAAAGATAATTTATTTTGTATATAAAAAAAAAAAAAAAGTAATATCAGGTGAGAAGTTCTACAGTCTCTATCTTTAGTCAACTAGGATCAACTTATTCAATCATCTAGTTAAACATTTGAGAATACCAGCCACATTCAACTTAGTGTTACATTACAATTTTAAATTATTGGAATTTTATTGTCCTATCTTTCCTCAAGTGTTCTAATCAGCATGTTTGGGTGTGATAATGGTCACTGTGACTCATACATTTTACTTAGGTACCAGAAAAGGGAGGATGGCTTAAATATATTATCTTCCTTTATTTTAAGTTACTAACTTTGTCTTATTTTGCCAAATTTACAAGTACGGGAGCTCAAAGACAACAAAGTTCTACTGACATTTAAAAAATGATGTTGATTTTGAATCCTGCAACTTTACTCAATTAGTTGATGAGTTTTAACAAGTTTTTGTATAATATTTAGGGTTTTCTACATATCAGATCACATGTCATCTACAAAAAAAGATAATTATGCTTCTTCCTTTCTAATTTGGATGACTTTTATTTCTTTTCTTGCCTAACTGCTGTGGTTAGGGCTTCCAGTATTATGTTGAATGGAAGTGGTGGGGGGGCATCATTGTCTTGTTCCTGATCTTAGAGAAAACCCTTTCAGTTTTTCACTATTAAGTATAATGTTTCTGTGGGCTCATAATATGTAGCATTATTATGTTGATGAAAAAAATCCTTCTAAACAAAATTTGTTGAGAGTTTTTATTGTGAAAGTGTGTTGAATTTTGTCAAATGCTTTTTTGTGCATGTTGAATTGGTAATATGATTTTCATCTTTCATTTTGTTAATGTAGTGATTCATGCATGTTGAATGATTCTTTCATTTGAGAATTAAACCCCATTTGATCATGTCATAGGTTTGTTTTAATGTACTTTTGACTTTGGGTTGTTATATTTACTGAGGACTTTTACAGTTACATTCATCAGGGATATTGGCCTATAATACTTTTTCTTGTAGTGTCCTTACCTGTCTTAGGGATCAAAGAAATGCTGGTTTCATAAATGAGTTTGGAATTCTTCCCTCCTCTTCAATTTTTTGGAAGAGTCTGAGAAATTCATATATTTCAGAAAAAAATAAACCCACAAATAACCTGATTAAAAATCAGGCAAATGGAGATCAGCCAATATGGTGGCATAGAAAGACCCTGAGTTCATCTCTTCTCAAGAGCACACCAAAATCACAACTACCTACAGAACAACCATCAGTGAAAAAGACTGGAACCTACTAGAAAAAATCTTCTACAACTAAAGACATAAAGAAGGAACCACAATAAGACAAGTAGGAGGAATGGACTTGCTATATAATCAAGTCCCATACCAGTGGGTGGGTGACTCACAAACTGGAGAATAATTATATTGAAGATGTTCTCCCACAGGAGTGAGAGCTCTGAGCCTCACGTCTGGCTCCCCAGCTTGAGGGTCCTGCACTGGGAAGATGATCGCCCAGAGTACTTGGCTTTGAAGGCCAGTGGGGCTTAATTTTGGGAGTCCTATAGGATGGGGGAAATGGAGAATTTACTCTTAAAGGGTGCACACAAAATCTCTCACACACTGGGACCCAGGATAAAAGCAATAATTTGATAGGAACCTGGGTGAGACCTATCTACTGGGTCTTGTAGAGTCTCCCAGAGAGGCAGGGAGCAGCTGCAGCTCACCCTGGAGACATAGACACTGGCTTCAGTCATACTTGGGAGATTTCAAAGAGGTGGATACTGTGTGGGAAGGCACCATTGTTGGATCCTCCCTCTAGCTCATTAAGCCATCCAAAACTTATGGGACACAGAAAAAGCAGTTCTAAGAGGGAAGTTTATAGTGATACAAGCTTACCTCAGGAAGCAGGAAAAATCTCAAATAAACAACCTAAACTTACATCTAAAGCAACTAGAGAAAGAAGAGCAAACAAAACCTAAAGTTACTAGAAGAAAAGAAATCCTAAAATCAGGGCAGAAATAAATGAAATAGACAGTAGAAAAGATCAATGAAAGAAAAACATGGTTCTTTGAAAGGATTAAAAAAACTGATAAACCTTTAGTGAGACTCATCAAGAAAAAAGGGAGAGGGCCCAAATCAATAAAATCAGAAATGAAAAAGGAGATGTTACAACCAACACCACAGAAATACAAAGGATCATAAGATATTACTACAAACAACTCTATGCCAATAAAATGGACAACCTAGAAGCAATGGCCAAATTCTTAGAAATGTACAATCTTCTAAAGCTGGACCATGAAGAAATAGAAAATATGAACAGACCAATTACCAGTAATGAAATTAAATCAGTAATTTAAAAACTCTCAACAAACAAAACAAAACCCTCAAAGTCCGGGACTGGATGGCTTTGCAGGTGAATTCTACCAAATATTTAGTGAAGAGTTAACACCTCTCCTTCTCAAACTATTCCAAAAAATTGCAGAGGAAGGAGCACATCTGATCTCATTCCATGAGACCAACAGCACCCTGATACCAAAACCCAGACAAAGATACCATAAGAAAAGAAATTACAGGCCAATATCACTGATGAACATAGATGCAAAAATCCTAACAGAAAACTACTAGAACTCATCAAGAATTCATTAAAATTGCAGGATACAAAATAAATATACAGAAATCTGTTGCATTCCTATATACTAACAAAGAACTATCAGAAAGAGAAATTAAGGAAACAATCCCACTTATCATCACATAAACAGAATAAAATACCTAGGAATAAACCTGCCTAAGAAGGTAAAAGACCTGTATTTGGAAAACTATAAGACACTGAAAGTGAAGACAACACAAACAGATGGAAAGATATACTGTGTTTTTGGATTAGAAGAATTAATATTGTTAAAATGATAATACTACCCAAGCCATCTACAGATTCAATGAAATACCTATCAAAACACCAGTGGCATTTTTTCACAGAACTAGAATAAATAATTTAAAAGTTTTTATGGAAACACAGAAGAGCCTGAAGAGCCAAAACAATCTTGAGAAAAAGACCAGAGTTGGAGTTATCATGCTCCCTGACTTCAGACTATATTACAGAGCAACAGTAATAAACACAGTATGGTACTGGCACAAAAACAGACACATAGATCAATGGCACAGAATAGAGAGTCACACACTTAAGTTCAATTAATTTATGACAAAGGAGGCAAGAATATACAATGGAGAAAAGACAGTCTCTTCAATAAATGGTGGTAGAAAACTGGATAGCAACATATAAAAGAATGAAATTAGAACATTCTCTAATACTATATACAAAAATAAACTCAAAATTGATTAAAGACCTAAATGTAACGCCAGAAACTATAAAATCCCTAGAGGAAAATATAAGCAGAACACTTTTTGACATAAATAGTAGCAATATTTTTTGGATCTGTCTCCTAAAGCAAAGGAAATAAAAACAAAAATAAACAAATGGGACCTAATTAAACTTAAAAGCTTTTGCACAGCAAAGGAAATGATTGACAAAATGAAAAGAGAGACTGCTGAATGAGAGAAAATATTTGCAAGTGGTATGACCAATAAGGGGTTAATATCCAACATATATAAACAGCTCATACAACTCAACATAAAAAAAAAAATTAATTAAAAAATTGACAGGAGAACTGAACAGACATTTATGCCCAAAGAGGAAATGCAGATGGTCAGCAGTCACATGAAAAGGTGCTCAACATCACTGATCATCAGGAAAATGCAAACCAAAACCACAATGAGATATCACCCCATACTTGTTAGAATGGCTATTATCAAAAAGAACACAAATAGCAAATGTTGGTGAGGATGCGGAGAAAAGAGAACCCTCATACACAGTTGGTGGGAAAGTAAATTTGTTCACCCACTGTGGAAAACAATATGAAGGTTTCTCAAAAAACTAAAAATAGTACTACTATATGACTCACCAATTCCAATCCTGGGTATATATCTGAAAAAAACAAAAACACTAATTTGAAAAGACACATGTGGGCTTCCCTGGAGGCACAGTGGTTAAGAATCCACCTGCCAATGCAGGGGACATGGGTTTGAGCCCTGGTCCAGGAAGATCTCACATGCTGCAGAGCAACTAAGCCAGTGCACCAAAACTACTGAGTCTGTGTACCACAACTACTGAAGCTCATGTACCAAGAGCCCATGCTCTGCAAGAAGAGAAGCCACCACAATGAGAAGCCTGTGCACCACAATGAAGAGTAGCCCCTGCTTGCTGCAACCAGAGAAAGCCCATGCGCAGCAACGAAGACCCAATGCAGCCAAAAATAAATAAGGAAAAAATAAAGGAAAAGGAAAAGAAAAGAAAAGACACATGCACCCCAGTGTTCATAGCAGTGTTATATACAGTTGCCAAGATATGGATGCAGACTAAGTGTCCATCAACAGATGAATAGATAAAGAAAAAGTGATATGTATACACACACACACACACACACACAATGGAATACTACTCAGCCATAAAAATTAATGGAATTTTGCTATTTGCAACAACATGGATGGACTTGGAGGGTATTATGCTAAGTGAGATAAGTCAGACAGAGAAAGACAAATACTATATGCTATCACTCATATATAGAATCTAAAAATACAACAAACTAGTGAATATAAGAAAAAAGAAGCGGACTCATAGTTATAGAGAACAAACTAGTGATTACCAGTGGCGAGAAGGGAGGGGAAATATAGGGATAGAGGATTAAGAGGTACAAACTATTATGTATAAAATAAACTACAAGTATATATTGTACAGTATGGGGAATATAGCCAATATTTTATAATAACTATAAATGGAATATTACCTTTAAAAATTAGGAATTGCTGTATTGTACACTTGTAACATATTGCACATCAACTTAACTTCAATTTAAAAAAAAAAAAGCAGTTTTTAAAAAAACGGACAAAATACCTGAATAAACATTTTTCCAAAGAAGACATACAAATTGCCGACAAATACACAAAAATCTATTCAACGTCACTAATAATTATCAAGGAAAGGCAAATCAAAACCACAATTAAATATTACCTCGAACCTTTTTGAGTGGCTATTATCAGAAAGGCAAGAGATAAATTCTGGCAAGGATGTGGAGAAAAGTGAACCCTTGTACACTGTTATTTGTTATAGCCACTACAGAAAACCATATGGAGATTCGTCAAGAAACTAAAAATAGAACTACAATATGATCAGGCTTTTGGATCCCACTTCTAGGTATTTACCCAGAAATGAAGTCACTATTTTGTAGAGATATCTGCAATCCTGTGTTTATTGCAGCATTATTTACAATAGCCAAAACATGGAAACAACTTAAATGTCCATCAACAGATGAATGGATTGAAAAAATGTTGCTACACACACACACTACATTGGAATATTATTCACTGTAAAAAAGAATGAAATTCTGACATTTACAATAATATGTATAAACCCGAGGGTATTATGCTAAGTGAAATAAATCAGGCAAAGAAAGAAGACAAAGATCGTATGATCTTACTTATACATGGAATCTAAAAAAGCTGAACTCAGAAAAATAGAGACTAGAATGGTGGTTGCGAGGGGTTAGGGATTAGAGGTAATAGAGAGATGCTGGTCAAAAGATACAGACTTCCAGTTATAAGTTCTAGCGATCTAATGTAGAGCATGGTAACTATAGTTAATAATATGGTACTATGTACTTGAAAGTTGCTAAGAGAGTAGATCTTGAATGTTCTCACTGTGACAACAACAAAAAATGGTTATTATGTGAGATAAAGTATGTACTAACTAATGTCTTTTAATAATCATTCAGCAATTTTTATGTTTGTCAGATCATCACCTGTCACCTTAAACTTACACAATGTTATATGTCAATTATATCTCATAGCTGGAGGGAAAATTTTGGTATATACATACAGTGGAATATTATTCAACCTTTATAAAGAAGGAAACCCTGACATATATGACAACTTAGGGGAACTCAGAGGGCATCATGCTAAATGAAATAAACTAGCCACAGGAGGAAAAATACTGCATGGTTCCACTCATATGAAGTATATCTAAATAATCAAACTCATAGAAGGAGAGAGTAAAATGGCCTGGGGGAGTGGGAAATAAGAAATTGTTGTTGAACAGGTACAAAGTTTCAGTTATGCAAAATGAACAAGTTCTAGAGATCTGCTATACCACAAAGTGACTATAGTTAACAATTCAGTGTTTTCAACACAATATAAAAAATGTGTAATATTTTAAAAAGCAGAGCAGGAGGGAACTTATCATGGATTTATTATATTAATAATGGATATATTTATTTCCTTGATTGTGATAACAGTTTCTGGACGCATGCATATCTCCAAACTCATCAAATTGTATACACTAAATATGTCCAGGGGTTTTTTGTATATAAAATATACCTCAATAAATCTGTTTAATTTATTTTTAATAAAATTAAATTTTTAAATGAAGAAGCCTGTTTCATTTTCTATTATCTTTTCCTACATTTTGTTTTTGTTGTTGTTTTCTGGCTCTATATAAAAATAAGTTATCACCTTGGCAGGGGATGTTAGTTAGGACATTATTATATTAAATAAAAAATTTAAAGGGCTTTCCTGTTGGCGTAGTGGTTGAGAATCTGCCTGCCAATGCAGGGGACACAGGTTCGAGTCCTGGTCTGGGAGGATCCCACATGTCGTGGAGCAACTAGGCCCATGAGCCACAACTACTGAGCCTGTGCGTCTGAAGCCTGTGCTCCGCAACAAGAGAGGCCGCGATAGTGAGAGGCCCGCGCGTTACGATGAAGAGTGGCCCCTGCTTGCCGCAACTAGAGAAAGCCCTGGCACAGAAACAAAGACCCAACACAGCCAAAAATAAAAATAATAAATAAATAATAAATAAATTTAAAAAAAAATTAAAACCCATGTTAAAAAAAGAAAAACAAACTAAAAATATATATGGCAAAATATGTTTACTCTATCATACTTACATACTCTAAATGCTTTATTTGTGTTATCTCATTTTATCCCAATGACAGCCATCTATGTTAGATTGTGTGTGTTTGTGTTTCCATACTTATTATACACATAAGAAAATAAGACAGAGTGGTTAAATAATTTGTCTGAAGTTACATAGTTAGTGTAGTCTTTTACACTAGGTAATCTTTTACACTAGGTAATATTGTCTTCTAACTATTTTTCAGTGCTGGCCCTTTCTTTATAATTCTTTATAATTCACCAAACATATTTTGGTCTGTGAGGTCATGTCAAACAATCTTAGCACACAGGGACTCTCATTTATCTCGTGTAGTACAAGTAGGGCTATTCTCCTCTCATCTGACTAATCTGATAAGTCACTGTCTGATTCTTGGCAGACTTTTCCCAAAAATAAAAAGCTTCAGTTGCTGGTTTAAGTATATAATAGATATGAAACATCACGTATAACTCTGAGGAGGTAAATCAACAGTTCTTAGCTCTTACCTTCTTCCCTAGGCATACATAGGTTCATATCTGTTTAGTGGGGAGATACACCTGGACTTTGCACCCCTCAGAGGCACTTGTAAGGTGCCCGATTGTTACTTTTCCCCACCATTCTTACCTAGTCATAGTAATTATTTGACTTCACATCAAATTACTAGTCAGTACCAGCAAGATGATTTAGATAGAGAGCAAAGTAATTAGAAAAGTAATTTTATATTTCAAATCAAAATTTACATGTGTTTGCTTCAATTATTTAAAATTTCTTCTTTTTTTAAACATCTTTATTGGAATATAATTGCTTTACAATGGTACGTTAATTTCTGCTTTATAACAAAGTGAATCAGCTATACATATACATATATCCCCATATCTCCTCCCTTAGAATTTCTTAAGCAAAAATAAGTGCAATTGTCTAAATTATTTCAGCATTGTAATGATCAGACTACCTTACATGATAATTCTCACTATAAAATGTACCTTTCCTGATGCACATACCATCTTTCAATATATTCCTTCATTGACTTGAAAGATTCTCAACAGGATCATGACACATAACTCTGATATTCCATACTGTTTAGAAAATTATTTATGACTTAGGGAAGGAAAAACTTTTTCTTGAGCCTCTTAGAGGCCCTGGCTAAGCCCTGGCTAAAATCAAACTGAAAAAGAGAAATTAACAGGAAAAAAGCATAAACATTTATTTAGTGTAAGTTTTACATGACATGGCAGCCTTCTTAAGGAAATGAAGACTTGAAGAAAGACTGACCTGAGTACTTTTATGCTAGGTTTGATGATGGACTCATAAAACTGCTAGGTGGATATCTGTGGAGGATTGTGAAAATTTGAAAGTAAGAGGTAAGTGTAGTAAACCAGCGGAAATTTAGCAAGGTCTGTTAAGATTCTTCTTGTCCTCCCTTTTTCTTCTGAGATAAGGATGTTTCTTTCCTCTGGTTATAAGGAGGGTACCTCTCACAGAAGAGTTTTATGATGTGTTTTGGGAAGAAAGTAAAGGGAAAGTCAGAGTAATCTTCTTGCTTCTGCTTTTCCTCAAACTCCTTCAACTTAAAATATGTAGTATGCCAACGTGCCATATTTTGGGGTAGCATGTCCTGAACTCCATTACTGTGAATGCTTAAACTTACCTTCCCATATAAGGGAAATTTGTCTCTAGAAAATCTCCGCAAATTTTAGTATTTTCCATTCATGACTCAAATATAAATTCAGTTTTTTTAATGTAAGAATTCTCTTCAGGAATCATTTTGTTGTTATTCACTTTAAAAGAAAAAAGAAGAAATTATTAATTTTGTCAGTTATATCATAAACACACTTTACCTACTTGAAATCTCTGTTGGATAAATTTGCTGTTTATTATTCACATTAGATGAATATTTCTGAATACTCACATATGTGGTACACAAGATAATATTAAAGGTTCTCTCCTTGTGAAATTAAAAAAAAAAAAAGCTTCAGATCACACATTTTCCCTCATTCCTAGTGGTATATTCAACTTTTTAATTTCCACAAAGTCTTTCAACAATCTCTTTTCTTCACCACATCCTACATCTTCCCTTTGCTCTGCCAGTATATCAAATTGATTTAGAAAAGGTGCTTAATATATCTCAGTAATTATCTTAGGTCTACCCTATTTGCTCCATCCTCATTCAGTGACTTACAATTATTTAATTGAAATATTCCAATGGTTTCCTTATGGGTCTCCCTTCCACTGTTTTCTCTCTACCTCAATTGGACCACTACACTTGTTTCAAATTTATCTTTCAATTAGGGGTAGGATTTTCTGCTTTAGTAAAAATAGTCTGAAATCCCATTGCATACAAATCATTGTTGAATATCTAGATCTCATAGTTTCAAAAAACAAAATTTTATAATAGAACTTAAATGGAAATTCAACTTTTTATATTATCTTTTTATATATAAATATAAATAAATAATTAAATATAAATATATATAAATTCTCTTTTTATATTATCCTACACACTGTCAATATACAAATTCTTATATTTTCTGAATAATTTAGTGTACACATACACACGTACTTCCTTCCTACAACAAAGCTTGTTTTCTCTTTTGAAGCCCTTTATCTCCATCTCAACACTCTCAAATTTCTTTTACATTCTAACAATCATCAATCTTGCAATCCTGCTGAAAAAACATTTTAATCACACCATTCTCCTACTTGGTAAGGGAAGAAGAAAAAATAGGTGTGAAAGAAGGGGATGGGGAAAAGAGTTGAGGGATGAGGGAGGGCTTCTCCACTTCAGAAGATAAAAAAACTTCCTGTGTTTAAAGTCTTTACAATTACTTTCTTTTTCTTTTTTTTTTTTTTTTTTTTTCTACATTTGGCACAGAATGGGAACATCTTAAGCAGTCAGGGTATCTTCTCATGGTCTTAACTGTCATAGACTTTCTCTTCCAACCCCTCCTCTTTTTCCCCCTAGATCTAATCCTTCCTCTTATGTTAAACTTTTTCTCAGTACTCCAAGCCCTTTTCCCTTTCTTTGTGAGAGACACTATGGTTCAGAGTGGATTCTAGTCCCAAGTCTGCTCATCTCTGAACAGAGAATCCTTCAGGCTATTCTGGAATTGAAATTACTCATAGTTCCTTTTAGCTTCTGGTCTCACCTTGTTATTAGATAGTCTGTAGGAAATAGAAGTGGAATGAAATGAGATAGGCAGGAGATCTCTTCCTTACCTTTAGAAAGATCTAGAAATACATTCCTCTCTGTACTTCTGTTGTTTAAAAATTTAGTTGAAGTTATATACAAATTATTACAGAGTAAATGGTGGTAGCAAACAGCTTAAATATAAATGCTTGATTGCTCATTTGTTGTTTCTTGTTTTTATCAAACTTAATGAAAACATTCTTGAAGACAGGAATATTGTCTTATCAATTAAGGTGTCCAAAAACTAACAAAATATCTTTTAATTGAATCATAATTTTTTAAGGCTGAAAATTTAGATACCTAGCTACTCAGTAGTTTCTCCATGGAATATTTCTATGAATTTTTCTCATTATCAGTGTTGTAACATTTCAAGGCTTAAACTCTAATAATACCATTTCATATGTTTGTTAAAATATTTATATTTATTGTGAAACACTTATTTGTACATTTTACACTGCTCAATAAAACTATTGATGAACTATTCATGGAAAAATTTGAAACATTAACCTGTAATATTCATGCCATTGCTAGCACTATAATTGAACTAAAATGTGTATCACAAAGCCTTCCATTTACTCAACTATATTTTAAAATATTTTAACATGAAAGATCAGGTTTTCTCATACACTCAGTATTGAAATTGCAGCTTCAGGTAATGAACTTTATAACTAACAATGGTTTATGCAGTACTAGGGCTACAAAATAGAAAGAAGCAATTTTTAAAAATTTGGTAACTAATAAAATGGAAGATATGATTCTAACAATTTAGAGCTTTCATTTTAGGAGACTTCATGGAGAAAATGGTTTTAGGTACCCAGCTGTGTTTTCTAAAAAGACATTTATTTTCATTTAAATTCAATCTATCTTTACCTTAATGACAGTGCCAGTGGCTATTTTATGAACAGTTGCTTGGATTCAAATTACAACGTAATTTTCTAATTAAAAAGTTTAATTTATTTTTAATAATAAAGAATAATTACAGTATGTGAGCTGTTAAAAAAAAATCTTAGCTGTTTCCATACATTCACTCTTTTGTTAAATTCTCATTTTTAGAAACTTTGATTAACTTGATGCCAAGAATGCACATATAGATTCCTACATTAAATGAAGATTATTTCTTTGTAAACTCAAGGAGTATTGTTCTTGGAATTTTACATTCTTTTTCAAAATAAAACAGCTTGGGGGGGAATGTATATATCAACTTATTCATACTTAGTGATACCAGGAGTTGTTTATTTCCAGAAAGTTTTAAAATATTTTGAAAACTTTTTCTTTGAAGTTGTGGATTGATGAGGCTAAAGAAGTTCTCAGTAGAAAATTGGTCTCTCTGGCAAGGGCACATTTAGTCCCACTGATAGAATAACATCTGTCATACTTCTAATGACACAAAATAAAATGTCAATCTGGATTAATGTATACAAGTCTCTACTTGCTCTCTAATAGTTTATTTTGTACTACTGATGAGAGAACCTTTATTATTTTCCCTTTATTAATATGATATACTCTAATATTTAGCAATTAAAATACACTTCAATTATATAGAGGTAAGATTTTTTACTTTTTATATGGCAATTATAATTGATCATACCTCAAATTCTTAAATGTGTTAAAACAGACCTAGTGAAACCAGAATCAAGAACTGAGATACCAAGGTAGTCCCTGTGTGAGTGAGAGACCTGGGTATAATTAATAAGAAATGTTCAGGTTGAGAGGCAGGGTATCATATTCATGGTATGGAAACAGAGGTAACTGACAGCCTGGACATAAAGTAAGCATAGGTAAGTTCCAAAACAAAGAAAAGAGGTTGTCTTAGACAGTCATAGCATAGCCCAACAACAGTGAACTAAGAATGATGATATCAGAATTAATCAGACAAACAGTTTTTCTAGCATGATTTCATTAACAATTAGTAGCAAACATTAGCAATGTCCATCCAAAACTGGCTTACAACACAGCCCAATGTCTTTCAAGTGAGAAAGGAATTGACGATACTTTCAAGCAAGGATTCAAGCATTAAAAACACAGAAAAGAACCCAACAATAAGGACATGAAGTCACATCGAAGCAAGTAACATTTATGGTATATCATTAGTCTCATCATAATGAACAAAATCTCTCTTGTTCAAAATCAGTTGTATTGGGGGTTTACTGGTATAACAAAAAGATTGATTCAAGGGCTGGAATTCAGACAAGCCTGATCATTTTTATTTTATAAGAATGTTTCCCTGAAATGGCTCCTTAAATTCATCTGGGAAAGCTTAACAAATAATGATTCTTGAGCCCCTTCCTTACCAGATCCATTGAACCAAATTTCATGGGACTTTTTTTTTTTTTTTTAATAATAAAACCTCTGCGGATGATTCCTATGCAAACAGCTTTGAATGTGTAGCCTATGGACCGACATTTAGGAATCATTGAATAGCCTTTATTTGATTAGTTTTGAAAAACAGAGTTGGTATATTATTTTCTTTAATTTGAAATGAAATTTAGTAATATATATTTTCTTTTGTAAATTTTTTTGGAGAAAACTGCATAAAAAAAACTGCTATTTTGTTTCTTCAAACCTACGTAATATTTATAGAAAATTTTAGGGGAAACAGAAAAAGTTTCCCATAATTCAATAACTACAGTTACATATTGATGTATCATTTTGATATTTGTATGAATAAATATATACATGTGATTAGATTGAGTAATTTTTCTTGTAGGAACTATTATGAAAGTTTTTTTTTTGTGAAATCTTTCCTCATTTAAGAAATGCTTAAAATGGATAAAACTCTGTCAGATATAAATATGCATTGGCATGAATGTACAAACCCATAACTTATATTATTCCACCAGTCCTCCTTGACCAAAGGAGAATTAACATTTCCAATAGAAAAAAAAAAATTATCTATATTACTAATCCCTGGGCATAAAACCAATAACCATAAACAATGGGAAAAAATTGTTCCAGAAACAGTCAACTCAAGTTGGTGAAATCTCTGGCTAGCCTATGAGAGTGATTTTTAAAATGTGCTGTCACTGATAGAGACCTGTAATGATTTTCAGGCTTCCAGGCAAATGGCCACAGTTGTAGAGGCATAGATCTGAATGAAGAATCTTTGAATACCAAAGTATTATGGAAACGAATCACATCTTCTTCTAAACCAATGATGAATAGGAAGAATGAGAAGTTTCAGCAAGTTGGAAATTCATGAATCAGTTAGAACTAATTTCTAAATATGATTCTTTAACATATTAATGCAAACAATACATTTATACAGATATTAATAATTTCAAAAACTTTGGTATATGACTATACATGTTTTTCATTTAAAGATCAGATTTAGAATCTGAATTTTAGGCCCTTCCATACTTCAATGTATAACAAATATCTGTGAGTTTAGTGATTGAGCATTATGTAAGGGAGGGAATCTCACTGCATCCCCAACAAACATTATTATTATTAATAAATTTACAGATTTTATAAATGCTTATCTCATTGCCATTTTAATTTATATTTCAAATGATTATTAATATAATTGAGATTGAAGGCCTTAATATTTTACTTTATAGTATAAATTATCTGCTCACCTTCATAATTTTCTTTTTAATATTTATGTTTGTCTTTTATTGAATGTGTTATATCCGTATACTTTATTACATATACTTATCTTTTTTGGCAAAGATTGCTTTTAAATTTCTCTACTCCCTCTTGTTCTTGGATAAACAATATTACTAAGATAATGTGTGTCTTTGCTTCAGATTAATCTAGTTATAGTGAAGTAATATAGCTATATATGTGTATGATATAAATACCAACAAATCAAATGCAAGTGTAAACATAAATGTAAATATATGTTTGTTTCATTGAAAACAGATCATATTTTCAGTATCTTGCTTCTTACTCTAAAAAGTTCAACATTAAATGCATCTATTTACCTGGAATGGAGTTAACGCATTCTTTTAGTATTTGTAGATTTTTCACAAAATCAATGTCCCTCAACTTATTCAAATTTCCCCTCCTGATTAGTATTCACTATTTAAAATTTTCTCATATATAAGTAGCATTTCACAAAAAATCCTTTACTGTACATATAACTTTATGCATCAATGCATTTATTTATATGAGTTAGATTCCCAAAAAGAATTTGGTAGGTAAAAGTGTGTTGTCTTTTTTTACACATATGTTCCATATTATCAATAAAGATATTGTAATTCACTTTATTACCAGCTATGAGTTTGAGTAAACTTTTACTTCACATCCTCACCAGCAATAGATATTTATATTATTTTTAATTTTATAAAAAAGTTTAAGGTGTGTAAACTAAAATAATATCTCTAAGTTAATGTAATTAACGTTATTAACCTAGTAGGAAATTTGGTCTTTTATTTGCCAATAGCTATCTGGATTTACATTCTTTAGAACTGGCTATTTAAATTTTTGCCCATTTTCCTAATGGTTTCATTGAGTTTTTTTTAAACAACAAATTTTTTATATATTATAGATATTAATATTAGGAATTTTAGAATCAAACAATGAAAAATATCTGGTTGAATTAAAGATATTTCTGGTTGAAATTAAATTGAAAATAAATGTGTAGGAAGTATTTTGGGTAGCTCAGAATTTTTAATGTAAGTCTGGAGAAACAGTCTCAGAGAGAATAGAAGGAAGAGGGGAAGCTAGATATTTCAATAATTTTTTCACTGTGACCTGTCAGGCTGACAACACTGCCACTGCCTTTGAACGGCAAACTTAGAATATACAACTTGACCATATCTGAAACTGGACAATGGCGATCTGGTCATGTTGTCAGCACAGTTTCTGGAACTTCATTCATGACACTCTTAAAAATGAGATTTTGCTATTATAACTACCCTCTAAATGATCCATGTATTCATTGTATTATTAGCTTCTTGTTCTGCCCTGATTGAATATATCAGATCCATCAAGTCTAATTCGTACTCTTGTGTCTGAACTTCAAGTAGATGTAAGTTTTTGTTCCAAGTAGAAGTTTTTAAATGTATTGCTCTCAATGTTGGAATGACCAATTTTATAAACCACCAGTACTCATTGGGTGGAGAATTATCCAATCATATAATGGGTATTCAAGTATGGTGCATATTTGATATTAAAAACATAAAAGTGTTAACCAGAGATAATAACCTTTTCCCTGTTTCTGAGTTGTAAATTATTTCTCTGTATTTTATCATTTATCCTTGTCTTTTTTTTATGGCATAAATCAATGGATTTTCTGAAAAGCTCAATTTTTAAAAACTGAATTAAATAATTTGTGCATAAAGAAGTAGAATCATGGTTTCCAAAGTGCTTCTTGGTTGTTTTCAAGCTTCCACTTACCTCATAGATATTTCTGACTTTATGGTACCAATTTATAAACTTGTATTATGAAAATACATTACAACTTTAAAATGAGCCAGGAAAGTTACTTGAGCAATATGGAAATTTATTTATTTTCAGCGTATATTTTTATGTTATCATTTCATGTATCAAAATGCAAAGGATGATGTATGTTTTGACATAAATAAAACCTATGCAAGTTATTTACAATTTGTTATAAAAATAAAACAATGAAATGCATTTTGGTAGATTATTTAGTGAGTTTAGGAGAAAGCTTACCACACAAAATAGAGCAGAATCAAACTTAATTTTCTCTGGCCATTGTCACTTTGAATCCATTTTTCTGTTATTTATATTAGGCAGTACAGTGTTTTAAATTTGCCACTAAAAGGTAAAAATCCATATCTTTTCCCAAACTATAATGGATCACACCATATAACTGCTTTTAGCAGATATCTACTTTTCAAAAAGTGTATTTGCACATTTGAAGCAATGAGTCACATCTCTACTCCACTGACCAGTATTGTTATAAATCTCTTGGATCTCATTATCTTGTGTTGTGTCAAATCACATTGGCTTTTCTATGTGACAAAATATACAGTGATGCAAGTTGACAGAAGAAATGTAACACAATGTGACACATCAGAAATTTAAAGGGTAAAGAGATTAGTTATTAGGTGTCAAATTAGATAAGGAATGCCAAATCCAAAATGAATCTGGCAGTCGCTAATGGAGTGAAAGGTACATTGTTCACCTTATCTATGAAACAATGAATTCTTAACTTTATCAGCACATATTTAGCCAACTCAGATACATGCTCAGGAACATCAGAAAGTATCTTGGAAGATCACGGACCACTTCAAGGTCATTTTATGATGACACTAAAGATGATTTGACCTATATGATTCTTCTACAGAGAAAGCTAATATTATTGATTGTTGCTGATAATGCACATGTCTTTTGCTGTATTTAAGAAATTATGATTTTTTTTTAAAGAGAAAAATTAATACAATGGCATTATACTATGTTATACTTGATGTCTTTTTGCTATACAAACAAAGAAAAGTAATTTAAACTATTTGGAATGGGACAAAAAGAATCCTTATACTCATGATAATAAAGATCTCTGAAGATTTAGTTTGTACCTTTTGGTATCTAGATTAAATTAGTAAGATTCTTCACATTAAAGGAATGTGACCCAGAAAAAGGACTGAAAAAAAGTTACAGATTTATTTCTTGCCATTTTAAGGAGGTAACAATAAGTGATGATTAAACAAATACTAAAGGGAAATCATCATTTCTCTAGTCTCCTTGTTGGTAATATTTAGTGGTTTTGCCTGGACTGAGGACAATAATTTTCCTTAAATAAATCAATAAAATATTTTGTTTAGAAAATCATACTTTTGTTTCTTTACCATGTTATAATTTACCATTTACAACTGCCAACTCTTTCCATTATGACACTTTGGAATAAAGATTATGAGGGAAAAAACACCCTTCTGTGTAACTGGTATTCACTTTCAAAGAATAATAGAAAGTATAAGAAAATGATCAAATATTCATCAAATTTAGGAAAAACAGTCTATCTCACTCATCTTTTACTTCATCTTCCCCCTAATTTCTTTTTCATACCTTCTGGATTGTTGATACAAAACAGATGATCTCTAATGGTGACCTTTAAGCATTTTTAAAAGACAGGAAGACACTGAAGCTCTGATAATAAACTGCAGAAAATGCTAAACCATTTAAGTTTCATCACCCTCCATAGATTAAGTGTGCTTAGTTCTCTCCAATGTGAAAAGCAAAAGAACAATCTAAATGTAAACACCTAGAATGATTACTTGCAAATCTGCTACTTCTGTCTTCTATATTTTGTTACTCATGTTACTCTACATGAGATTTTTTTTTTTTTTTTTGGAACCAGGGAACTTCTGAAAGGAAGGCAAGGATATAAGGAGATCTAAAGAATAATTAATTGATTTCTCTGTCACTCGGGATGAATACTTGTTTTTAAGGCTATTAGAATGAATTTATTAAAGATTAATGAAGGGCATTGAGAGAATTAGAGTTTAGATAATTAGACTATTTAAATTTTTCCTCCACTCTTCATCTCAGAATAAAAATGTAGTAAAAAAGAGTCACTATATAATTTAAACCCTTCTCATACCTTTCTGTTTGTGTGTTTCATAAAGCAATTTACCAAACAAGATTTACTAATAGGAGGTTAAAAACTGTCACATAAACTGTCAAATTTTAAAACTTCCAAAAATAATATAAAAACCTCTAATCCAAGATTTCATTTTCAGCACTGCCAAATAAATTTCTGCAAATGTAGAAAATGCAATCTAAGAAATGTATTTAAAAACTGGGAAAATATTAACTTTTTTAATATTAAAAAACACTAAAAATCACATGTTCTTGTATGGCTGTTTCTTTCTCAATTTCAAGTTACATTGAAATAGTATTTTTGGTCATACTTACATTTATAAAATGTTACTTTGAACTTACCTAAAATTAATTATTCAAGCATTGTTACATTGTTTGCATATATAAACAACTTACTCTGTTTAGATATATACATGAAAGCTATACATCCATTATTTAACATTTTGCTACCAGGTAAAATATTTAAATGAAATTCAATCTTGAACCAAATTCTTCTGTATGTTTAAACATTTATATGTGTGTAGTATAAAAACAATAAACAAATTTTCTTAGTAAAGTACTTAGTACGATATGTTCTTCCAAGTGGCAAAAATGGTGTGACCTTTATAGATTACAGATTACAAATAGGGAAGCCTCAGATTACCCAGAAGACCCTTGTGAGGTGGGAGCACACAGGTGCAATGGAATATTAACTCTCACATGATATGCTGAAGGTATTTGACTGCTGGGCTGGCATGATTTAAATGTCTTGTTCATTAAATGAAGTTTGGCCCAGACAATCTTTCTGGTTAGGGGGTGCCTCCATGCTTGTCCCATCTTGTGGCTTTGTCATCCTGTGAAGATCATCTTATCATCTATTCTTGCAAATCAGAAGAGAAAAGAGAAAATGCAGACCTACTTCTTATAATCAGAAATTAGAGAGGAAAGAGAAAATCAGAGAATGTGAAAGTACTTTTTGAAATGTACCTTTGGCACAAAAAAGGTAGATGTTAATTTCTCTCACATTCCACTGTTTGAAAATAAGTCAGAAATTCAGACCAAAATGTGCACTTGTACCTACCTCCACAGAAACTGTATACCATGGCAGTGGCAGCATGACTTCGGTAGGCAATTGTCCATCTCTACCAGACCAGTCAAACACATCCATGAAAGCATTACTTCTAGCTTCACCTGTATTATTTAACAAATGCTTAGGTAAAGGTTTTGACAATTATATTTGTAGTGGTTAAACAACTACCTCTGGTCTTGTTTATCCTTGATATGTCAAAAACTAACTAACCACTAGCATAGTACAGATTTATAATTAGAGTAATGTACATCAAACTAACTGAGTCTGGGATGTAGATTTTTAAAATATGCATACCTATTTCACACTATGTAGACTGAAGTAATTTTAATATAAATTCCAACTTAGTAACTTGACAAATACAATATTTATATACAATGTGCTCTTCATCTAAAGCTTTTTAAACATACTGAGTTATGCAGTAAGTAAATATTATATACTGATATTTCTTTAAATTTCATAATGAATGTGGAAAAGGCAATTAATAGCATGAAAGAATCAAAGCTAACTTTTATCTTTTTTGTGGAAAAAAAAAAGCTTTGGATTATAAATATGACTCCAAAGGGAGGGTTCTTTCAACTGGAGCCCTGTTTATAACACATTTCAGAAACTCATAGAACCCTTTTTAATTCCACCATACCTCTATCTACTACATAGTGAACTAAAAATTTAAACTATTGCAATGCCTGAAATTTAATTTAGAGTTAAGCACCAAAATCTCAACTGAAGTAGAAGACTCTTCCAAATATATCATTACAGCTTGATCCAAATTATACTCTAGTTTTTCAAAAAAGCCATTCAAATATTCTTAACAACATTATTGCTTTGCTTGTTGGACAGATAATATATGATTATGTAACTCCGTTAGAATAATTTCAGCCAAATTTAAGGCCAAGCTTTTTATAATGATTTTTAACTGGCATGTCAAATACCAGATAATAGTCTACCTACCCCAGAGTTCCCAAAATTTATCCTCTAAACTTGAACTATGTTAACAATTTCAGAGCTTTGAGATAAGTTAAAAATGAAGGAAGCCCACTGGTAAGTTTTATTTTAGAGGATTAAAAGACATGAAAGGCCTTAAACATGTAGTCAACCCAAGCTGAAAACAAACAGAAAAAACTGAGCTGAAGGCCAAAATTCACATGATCCAAGTAGGAGTAATTAGTGCATCCCTGAATAAAACTATGGAGATAAATTCTTTCTGGAATTCATTAAAATCAATTTCCTATCTGATAATTGAAAAAATTACTGAGAATAAATGTATAAACCTGTTACTTAAAACTATAAATATTTATTTTCAGAAAAAGGGGGAGGATTAAATTGAAGGCAGAATTGCAGGCATATTTTCAGTACACAGTATATTTTCTATTTAAAAGATATACGTATATATCCTTAAGTGCTGCATGTTCTTGTATAATTATAATCAAAATAGAGAAATATAGTTAGAGAATATTTATGGACATCCTCTGTAATAACTGTCAGTACTTGATAGTTCTGATCCATCTGAAGTAATGAGAAGATTAAGCTGAAAATAAATATTGGGTACAAATTTGGCTAAAGTTCGCTTTCAGAAGAATCTGAATGTGTATTTCATGTGTTCTAAAATTTACAATGACAGCACCTGCTATTTATTCATTATCAGACTATTTTAACTTGCTTTGAAAGGGTCCTTGAACAGCCTTTTATGCCATCTGCCAGTGAGGTGGGAATGTTTGCCTACAAAATTATCATTTTATGCACTCATTACAAAGTGGATAGTATGTCACACTTATTACTTGAATGAGGACATAAGAAGCTGTTAAAGTAGACTATGTTGCAAATACCTGTAATTTATGTAATATGATAAAGTTAAATATTTAAGATACAGAAGGCTAAAATGGATTTTAAATCATTTTAATTTTCCATTGTTTGGACAAGTGAGGTAGTCCTAAGGGGCTTGGATCCCTTGAAATTGATTTTGATTATAGTCATTATGATTCTGCATTGAAAAGTGACTTTGTATGAGAGCATACCACCATCCATAGTGATTTTAAATGTAATTCCAGTGGACTGGGACATAGCAATACTAATTAAATCAAATAGATATTTTAAAATATATTATCCATCATTTATAGATGCTAACTAAATGTATGCTAATGGATTTTCTGTTTCATTGTCTAAACTGACATTTGTAAGGCTATAGTGAAGATGCAAAAATGATAATTTCTGAGCAATTATTTATTTTAGGAAACCAGTAAATCAATTAGGCTACCTGACACTTCATCATCTAATGAAAAATTTATGTTTCTTTGTCATAAAAATAAAATGTATCGTGGAAGATGTTAAAATTCTTCTCAAATAGCTAACATCACTGATAGTCCACTGTTCAAACAATAAAAGGACATTTTGAAATTCATGTCAACAAGGGAAGTCAAGGAAAAGTCAGCATATGCTTTTTATATTTCCCAAATATTTTTTTAACCTTTTCTAAATAGAAAGAAATGCAAATGTTAATGTTATGGCTCTCTGCAAGACAGGATTATATGTTGTTATAATATAACAAATATCTTTGGATAACCAAAGATAAGGTACATAAACCTTTTTTCTTTTTCTTTTTTTTTACTAAACCACTTGTAAAAGATCCATTAACAAAATTGCTTCTGACAGTTTCAACTTCACATCAGCAATTTTAAAGCCTTAATTGACACCAAACAGAAGAATCTGGGGAAAACAATAAAATAAGGAGAGGTAAAAATAGGAAAATAGAGTTCAACATTGAGATTCAATTTATAAAGACCTTGAAAAACTAAGGTTTTGTTCATGATTTTTGCACCCTGTTCTTTCTAGACTTAATCTTTTTGCAATAACTTTCTTTTAACTTATGGTGAATCCATACCTTTTGATAGAATTTGCTAGTTATATAGTTATATAACAATATATTTTTATATGCAGTAGTACTTGTTCATTTATAGAAAGGAGTGGCAAGAATCCGGTTGTAATATCTCTAATCATCTATTTTAGGGCACCTTTTTGAGAAATTAAGAGCTTGGAAAATATATTTGTATCCTGAGTTTTTGTTTCCAAAGTAAATTTTAAAGTATTTATACAGATGACTGATTGATTACATTAGTTTTATAACTGTTTGTAGGACTGGTGGTATTATTGATTATAATTTATTCAATAACAATACAGGTCAAAGGATATTTCTGATTATTTTAAAATGCTTTTATTATTAATAGAAGTGAGATGAACACATATTGCTCCAGTATGGGTCATGTTGCATAGAAAGCTAATTTTCTTTTTAAAATATCATAGTTAAAATTGTTTATATTTTATTTTCTATTTAAAAATCATTTAAGTAGAAAATGAGACATATTTTAAATATAGTCATACTTACTCACACAATACTCATGGTAATAGGAGGTCTTTCTCAGAGGGTCAGCTCACTTGGTGTTGTAGTAAAGTGGTAACAAGGACTTGCAATATAACAAAATCCTCTCAGAACACTAATGAAAAATACGATACAGCTAAGCTTTCTGCTAATCCTGTATCTATGCTCTCACATTATGTTCTAAGTTGAAATATCCCTGCTCTCAATTTTTCTTGGTTTATTTTAGTATATATGTTCATGAGAAAGTGAGACTCTTCAAGAAGCTATATATACTTTTATTTATTTTTTTATTTATGGAAAGGTTTCCTTTACTTTCAGTAACAAATACATTTTCAATTTTTAGATATATGAAGCATAAACAATAAACTTTTGCATTTTTGTAATCTGGTTCGCCTCACCAAGTCCTTGAATTACACTGCTAATTTATTTGATAAAATAAATTTTCACATATTGAGGTATGGGGAAGTCATTCTGGCTTATACATGAGTTATCTTGAATTTTATTCTAACTAGAACAGCCTGTTTGTCACCTATCAAGTATAAATTGTACATCTGCTTTAATTATTAAAGAAAAGAGCACACTGATCAGAAGTAAAGAATGTCCACATTAATTAAAAATAAAGATTAAATGTCTGCCTTCCCAGGACACCAATGCTGGTACTCCTTAGATGATAAGATTCTCTTACCAGGTGCCATGGTCATAGTGATTTGCTGTGTATGTGCTGATTTTTTTCTTTTTTTGAAACCTTGAAGGAATGTATCCCTGACTTGTGTGATGTTCTTTGTTCTAACAAGACATAAAGCTGTGCTGAAAACCATGTTTCTCGGGAATTGTTCCTCAGAGTTATTTGAGAGGCTGTCTTCTGGGCTGTAGTCTTCAGTTTGGTTCAAATAAAAAGTCTTTTCTATTCCTATTATAGATTGTTTGTTGATTTTTTTGTCAACACACATCTGTTTATTTCATAATTTATTTATTTCAGCTCAAAAATTTATGATAGCATGGATTCAGTGATAGTATACACTTCCTATGTTTCTTGGGAGAAAGCTTAGTTGCACATTTTTGTTTTTAACATCAGTGTCCTGAGTTGCATTTTCATAATATTGACAGTACTTATTACCGTTGTACTGCAGGATGCCAAGTGTGCTGACCCTGCTGAGAAAGACCTTCTGTTATCAAATTGATACTAAATCTAAGCTGTTAGAAGCAGCTTTTTATGTAAGTGTGGTAAATTGAACAAAGAGTTTGAGTGCCCTAGAGTCATGAAAGGTCAGAAACTGTTCTGACTATTAAATGATATCTATTAATTTTGCTGCGGAGAACAAGCTATCCAGGTAGGCAGTGATAGAAGTAATTGCTTTGACTGTGAAGCCATTAGGCAACTTTTAAGGAATTTTGGCAGTGGAAAGTGTATGATGCCTAATTAATGCTTTAAGGTAAACATTAGAGTTCAAGTGAGAGGCAAGAAAACTCATATATATACAATTTTCCTATGAGACAAACTCTCATAGAAAATTAAAGTCCCACCATTAAAAATATTCTGATTTATTTGCTTAAGAAGCTGTGTTGTTTGGCTTTTTAAAATGTAAAATAATGACTTGTAAATTGTGCCAACTTATTCAAGACAGATATTTCTTAATTTGAGTGATCTTTTCATGATAGAACAAAAATGTCCTTACAAAAATGTAGGTAACTGAAATTTCTCAGGTAGTACAACTTTTAAATTTTATAACTCTTTTTTTCTCTCATATTTTTCACTGTGTACTTAAACCTGGTAAATCATTTCTCTTCCTCATCACTTGCCCAAGTCCAATCAGTCTTTAGTACCCATCCCAAATGTTATGGTTAATCTTTTTCTCACTGTTTCAATCCCAAATGAACACCCTTTCCTAAAATTAGCTAACATTTATTGATTATACCACACTACATGTATGTTATGTATCTAAATTATTTATGTTTCTTTTTCTTTTTGCACATGCACATGTATATCATATTTTTGATAGGAAGCATCGGATGGCTCTTAAGTATGTTGAACATCATGGTGCAAAATTGGCTATGGAAACTAATCTGTTTTCTCTGGTATCCTGAGAATATTTGGAGTTCATAAGGATGGTTTCAGAAGGAGGGAATGAGTATACAACATAGGAATGTGAGAGAAGTATAGAGACTCAGAAAGGGAATGAAAGACTATAAAAAATATATATATATATTTTTAAAAATCCACTCCTAAGGAGAATCTAAAAATTGTAAGGAAAATACTGTGAAGAAAAACTAGTTTTCCCTCTACCATTTTAGATTCTTGGCAGAGAACCCCCGTCCCCATTAATAAGAAAACAGATTAACCAGGGAACAAATTTAATTATGTATGTACACACATATACATATGAGAGTCCCACAAATATATTAGACTCAAGGAAATGACCAAAGCAGGAAGCTTTTTGATAGTTTTAGATAAAGAAACAATAAACTTGTGATGAACTGATAAAACAAAGGGTAGTAAAATGTGAAGAAGGAACAGGTTTGTTTACACAGCCTTCTTGGTCCTAAATTCCCTATCTCTGGTGATAAAGATATCTTCTACCCTCCTGGTACAGGAAGGATACATTTCACATGGGAGATTTATCTCTTGCTTTCAGGGGGGCAAAAGAGGTTCAAAGTATCCTTCATGCACGGACTGTTTCTCAAGTACTTTCACTTCAAAATAATCAATATACCAAAGTGGCATATTTTGAGGTGATGTATTCTGAATCTTTGAAAAGTCTATTAAACTCAAAAACTCTCAATGAGACTACTTTTTTTTCTTTAAACTAGGAAGATCTGAATATTACAACAGAACTGTTAAGTTAAAGGATAAAGAAAGCTAATAATGAATCCCAGTCAATAAATTATGATAAAATATAGGGTGATATGCATCTTGGAGTTAATATCTTTAGGAGGAATTTGAAGCCCATCTGCATTGAAAAGAATATGTTCAAGGAAATATCAGCCAAATCTATAAGATGACAGAGCTGACAGCTAACATATGGGTTATCTATAAGTAACTTGTGGTCTATTTTTTTTGTGTGTACAATAACTGTTCTCAAATTGACAGTTTCTGAAACTGAAATTGAGTATTTATGCCTCAGTATTTAAGATGTGCTCTCAGTATATTAAATGTTAAAGAAGATAATCAAGCTTAGGCAACCATACTACATAATAGTCCATAAGAAGATAGTGTACAACAAAGAAAAAAATACAATTATAACATGATGATGAAACCTGCTACTCTGACCTGATCCATGAATCTCAAGTAAGGAAGTGTCAGGTAAGGAAGAATAAGAGATTATAGAGCAAGAGAAGGATGTATTAGAAACTTTAAACATGCTCTGAAAAATAATCCATCCTTCTTACTTCTCTAATAGTGTGGTATGCGGGAGCCTGAAAGAGTCATTTTGTTCTCAGTGAAGGTAAGGTTCTTGTCTCACCCCAGAAAGAATTCATAAACAAGACAGGGAGATCAAGAAAGTAAAGTGAGGATTTATTCAAGCAAAAATACGCTCTCAGAGGGAGAGTGGGAAGACAGGTGAGTACCTGCCCTGGGTTTCTTTGGCAAGCAAGTTATGAGTGACATACAAATGAAGGACAGAATGTTTATTGTGCAAGGAGGGGCTTGGGGTCGTATAACCTGGTTTTCATCCTAACTCTACCTTCCCAAGGGAAGGAGGGATTTTTTTCATTATTTAGCTTTGATTGGAAGTGTCATGGCGTCAGTGCACGATGGGTACTTCTTATCTGCAAAGCTAATTTTATTGTAATGAGGGCATAAAGAGCAAAAGGTTACATTCAAACACTGGAGATTCCTTTTCTCACCTTTTTTTGTCTGCCTCCAGACAGACACCCCAAAATGTGTGGTTTCCTGTCAGTCTGGATGTTCCTGCATTTTTTTGTCTGCCCATGGTCCCCCACTGTTCAGAAGATGCATGGTTCCCTGCCACCTGGCCTGTACCCCCCTTTCTCTACTCATATCTAGCTACCTGCCTGCTCTAACATTCCCCCCTCAAGGAGCCTGTACACTTAAAATCTTTTAAGAGGCAAAGAGCCGATGGTCTGTCTTCTGCAAGTCCTTCAAGCTGAGCACAGGTGTTGTCCCTTCCTATGGGTCCAGGTCTCCTTGCTGTCTGTCAGAGGATTGTTTACAAGTGGCAGAGGTGGAGAATGGGGAGTAGAAGGAGGCAGCGACCTTGTTCAGTGGGTGTTGATGGTCCTTATCTTCAGGTGGGATGGGTCAAAATCCCTGGAGTAGTATTATTTGAAGTTGGAGTTGTTGTATTCTAGACGACAGAAATTTAATTGGGTGGTTAAAAATACAAGGACCAAAGGGAAAGATGAGAAATGTAGTGCCTATGGAACCTAGAAATGGGAGAAACCAAGTATATCCTGGAAACCATCCCTTAATGGTCTTGGTCCATTCTTGCTTCCCTTGATTATACCTGTGGAGCCAGGAAGCCTGTTTGTAGATTTCTTTAACATTTACTTCTACTTCTCCTGTGATATTAATATATGCACAACATATTTTATTTTTGACAGCCCAACCCCCCCCCCCTTGGCTTGCTAGGAGATAGTCTAGGGCTCAGCAGTTGTTGAAGGCCACCCCTGCCAGGGAATCTAGGAATTTTTGCAAGATTGTGAGTGTCTCCAGTTTTCTTTAGTGAGCTACCCAAGGAAGAAGTTAGATCCCTCAAGGTTGCCTCATGGTAGGCAAATCCTCCCCAAGGGGCAGGTGCAGCTACAGTCCCCATAATTCCTGCTAACACCAGGTAAAAGTCCCTTTCTTGTGTGTCACATGGGTTACGTTGAGGATGGTTATTTGGGCTGGAGTCACAGTACCCAAGATGCAGTCCCCATAATGAAGTGTGTTATCTAGCGTGAGAGAGCAATGGCTTTGGTCATTGTGAGATAGTTGTCTGGGATCCCACATAGCCATAATAATCCAGGTGGTGTGGGTAAGACAGTGTGATTGGTTTGATTACACAGTTGCAGAAAAGTTCTGGGAAGTGGGACACAGTTGCAGAGCGGTCCTATCTGTATTTGGTCCATGGTTTGGAGTGTCAGGGTGTCTATATTCAGGGAGAGTCATCATCAGGGGATGTCTGACATAACATCTGGCATAAGAAGTTCTGTTGGCATTAGTTTGTGAACTGTCATAACATACACGTGTGTTGCTAAGGGTGCAGGATGAAGTGTAAATAGGCTGGTCCACTATATCACTCCAATTTATAGGCTTAAACATCTAGGGACAAGCTTAGGTTTCTGCTGGAGAGAGCCTCAAGGGCTGAAAAGGGGTCTATGTTTCCCCTGTGGATGTTGTTGTGACAAGGGGTGCATCCTAGGGTTTGATTGCAGATTAGGGAGGATTTGGTGATATTTATAGCCCTTGAGTAGGGAGGTGTGATGTGGTAACAGAGCAGAGATAACCTTTCCTATGTAACACTTAAAGAAAAATCTTGTTGAGAGTAATTAAAAGAAGATCAGTTAAAAGCTGAGAATACAGAGTGGTTGTCGACAGGGTAGGCTTTGAGGGTGATACTTATGTCTCCCAGGGTGGTGGGTTGGGGATGGCAAACCCAGCAGAAGAGAGATTTTCCCCTTTAGCAATAATCTGGGAGTTATTGACTATTATGTTAACTTTCCATTTTAAGTCTTGGGACCAAAGAGATTGGATAGATATGATGAGAACAAGTAAGAGTAGGGGTAGGGTCCCCAGCATCTTTTGGAAACAAAAAAGAGAAAGCATAGACATTGTGGGGTGTCTTATCAAACCCAGCATTGACAGAGGTGTTCCTTCTTGGGTATTAGGTGCAGAGTTAAAGCAGCACTCATAAAAGATTCCAAGAGCAGAAGAAGAGTGAGGAGGGCAATAAGTATCCAAATCCACCAGAGCATATTAATTATTTTGTGGGTGGACCAGGGTATCAGAAGGCAAAAAGGAAAATAATGGCTATGGGTACAAACCCTTGGATCTGTGAAGTTTCTTTGTCCTTTTTGAGTAAAATCCTCAGGTCCTGAAGAGGCTTGCTCATCTACCTGGGCTCTTCTGGCTGTCCAAATTTCTCCAAGTCCTGTGAAGACTCAGAGGGAGCAGAAGGTTTAATTACAGAAAGGTGCACCCAACTAGTGATCCCCTGTAGTTTTACCATAATAAGAGTGCTGAGATAAACCTGGTAAGACCCCTTTCACCTGGGCAATAATTGATCAGATGGGGACCCTTTCCTCCATGTTTTTAGAAGGTCAAAATCTCCCAGCTGAACCTGAATGGGGACATTTTCCTGGCTGAGAGCTGGAAAAACCTCATTTCCATATTCTGAAATCACCTTTTAGACTTGTCCCAGATTAATTAGGTACTTAAGCTCATTGGTTTCAGTGTCCACCAGAATATCAGAGGATAAAAAGGGTCTACCATAAGTCATTTCAAAGGGGATGAGCTTTAGCCCCATTTTAGGTGCCACCCTGATTCTCAGGAGGGCTCTGGATAAAAGCTTTCTCCAATGTTCTGATGTCTCTTGACAAAGCTTAGTCAGAATTCTTGTTAAAGTTTCATTTGCCCTTTACACTTTTCCTAATGATTGAGGCCTCCAGGTAGCATGGTGGTGGTAGCAAATGCCTAGGACAGTAGAGATTTGCTGTGTTATCTTAGACACAAAAGAGGGACCATTATTACTTTGTAAAATCCATGGAGGTCCAGGCAGGTAGCTAGATATGAACAGAGAAAGGGGGGCATAGGCCAGGTGGCAGGAAACCACACAGCTTGTAAACAGTGGGGGGGTCCATAAGCAGACAAAGAAAAGCAGAAACCTCCAGACTGACAGGAAACCACACATTTTGGGGTGATAAGTGCCCTGGAGGCAGACAAAAAAAGGTGGGAAAAGGAATCTCCAGTGTTTGAATGTAACCTTTTGCTCTTTATGCCCTCTTACAATAAAATTAGCTTTGCAGATAAGAAGTACCCATCGTGCACTGACACCATGACACTTCCAATCAAAGCTAAATAAGGAAACAATCCCTCCTCCCCTTGGGAAGGTAGAGCTGGGATGAAAACCAGGTTATACGACCCCAAGCCCCTCCTTGCCCAATGAACATTCTGTCCCTTCATTTGTATGCCACTCATAACAGGCTTGCCAAAGAAACCCAGGGCAGCTACTTACCTGTCTTCCCCCTCTCCCTCTGAGAGCATATTCTTGCTTAAATAAATCCTCACTTTACTTTCTTGATCTCACTGTCTCAGTTCTGAATTCTTTCTGCGATTAGACAAGAACCTTACTTTCATCAGGAACATCTTGGCAGACAGAGCCAGCCAGGAGAATTTGGTAAACCTCAGCTTCTCACCTCCCTTGCACTTGAGAGGCGTTGCCTTACTTCCCGCCAACTCTCTCTCTCTCCCTCTCTCTCTCTGTCTGCCCTTGGACTCTCACAGTTTACAAGATGCATGGTTTTCTGCCACCTGGCCCATGCCCCCTTTCTCTGCTCATATCTAGCTACCTGTGTGCTGTAACAATTTCATTGTTTGGAATGTAATAAATTGAAATGAACCTGTGACTATAAATCATTCAACAGTCAACAAAAATCTACTATGCATTAAGCAAAAAAATTAAGCAATGAAGCAGTGAAGCAGTCTTTCTCAAGAGCACATAGACTATGTGCATCCGTGTGCCTCTAATTAATAATGTTTATCATAATGTAGTACACTCTCTCACTTTTTAAATAAGAAAGATGAAACTTGAGGAATTTAAATAAATTTTAGTCATGAAGAAGCGGAACTTGGGTGTGAATTCAGTTAGTCTAGTTTAAAATCTATAAATTTAAATTCTCTATTTCACTGTTTATAGTGTGAGGGTATGTCTCTTCTCCACCCCCACCAATTCCTCCACCTTTTCTGCTCATGGATCCCGTGTCTCCTGTCCTCTCCATTTATTTTTTTCTTCTCCCTCCATCTCCACTTTCTTTTTCTCCCTTTCTGCCTTCTTTACTTTCTTCCATTTTCCCCTTGTTCTTTCCTTTATTTCTTTTTCATATTTGTATTACATGTTTCTCAGAAACTATTTTAAATTAGTGATGGTTAACAAAAACTACAAAGTAATCTAGGTACCCTAGAAACTTCAACATCTCACAGAGGAACCCTTAGAAATGTTATACAATGTCCTTCAGCCTCTTTAGGAAGATGGAAAATAGAGCTCATACAATTGTTAAATATGCTTCATGGCACAGGAATGAAAACAGGAAAAGGAGAAATCTGCTACACCCTACATTAACTAAGGAGGAGTACCTTAACTAAGATATGAAAGAGACAATGGATGCCTTTCTTCAAAGACAATAGATAATTTCTTGAGGACGAGGAGGAATAGTTTTCGGTATTTCTACTGGAAATGTTGCCATGATTTTTGTGTATGAGAGTGTAGGGGGTGTTAAATAATAAGAAGAGGTTTTGTGTAAGAATCTATAAAGGCTAATAGGAGAAATGACTCTCAGTGATGTTTCAAACTATGTCACCACGTATGTCAACCACAAAATGACTGGGTGAGAAGTAATCCAGTAGAAAATTACATCCGCTAAAATGAAATGTTTGCTAATAACATTCAGTGAAACCTCATGGACATTATGGGAAAAGGAACAACTTTTTATGACTTGGATCATTAACTTTAATTAATATTAAATGTGTTTTTATTGCATGGCTTGAATGTCCTCAACAAGGAAATTGTAGAATGGAAATCAAGGGTTATATTTCATAAAAATTCTTCTAATCAGAGACTTAGAGCCAGTACATGTTAGATACAGAAAATGCAGAATCCTGTATTTGCCAAAGGGTAATCTCTAGAGAAATCAAAATATGTAAATGACCATCTGATCATGTAAAATTTGTTTTTTATAAAGGTGTGATTGACTTTATTCTGTACTCTAAATGCAATTATCAAATGAAGCTCTGTATTGCCTCCTTGAATAATATATTTGTCATAATATCTTTGTAATTTTCCATATGCTTAGTTAACTATATGCATTGTAAATGTGTGCATTGAGATTGTTAGTTGTATTCCCTGTTGACATATTTTATTATTGGTTGTGAAGTATCTTACTAGGAGTTAACTATTCTGTAAAAAGACAGGAACTTCTTGGAGTATACAGAGGAAACCATCAAATGCTAATACAGAAAATCAGTTTTTAATCCCCTAAGTGAATTCTAGTTGCTTCTCGGGGGTATATCTTTTAATGTCTTATCTCAGGCTATGGCACTATTATCTCCATGGTGTCACACAAAATTCCCGTGAAAACAAACGAGGTTGTTGAGTTAAGCAGGAAAGAAAAAGAAACAGGTCAATGCTCAGAACACCAGTTTCCCTCTTCTCTCACAATTTCAGACTGCGGTGTAATAAATCAGTTGTCATAGTTCTCCAAATTTCAGTTTCTTAGGAAAATTTTTAAACGCTGAAGGAAACATTTGTAAACTAATTTTGTTAAAATCGACATCTTTTTAAATAGCTTTATATAGTTGTTTTATTCAATAGTTTAGATATGAATAATATTTTTCTTAGCCATTTTTTAAAATCCTAACTTAATGAACTCAATTTCGTGAAGCTTGGGCATGATTAAATGTGTTTTGTCAGCACCAGGAGAGTTTGCAAAAAATGTGTTTAGACTTCTCACCCTTTACAACTGTTCTCTTTGCACTTTGTATTTAAAGTAATACACTTGAAGCAAGGTGACATCAGTCAAGACATATTTATAGAGAAGAGAGAGTTCCCTGTGTTAGAATTTCCAGGTGCACCATTCAACTTTAGCTGATGCAGAAAGCAGTTTTTTTTTTGTCTTAAATTATAATATATGTGGAATAATTTTCTTATTATATCAAAGTAATCACATCCATGCCAGTATAACTCAGTCTTCTAAACGGTAGCTCAGGCACACGATAATTAAACCAATAGACAATAAAAGCTGCAATTTTTAAAAAAGTTTCTATACTTGATTAGCTTATTTAAAAATAGGGTAGAAATCACTCTCTAGCTTTCTCTCAACTTTCTCTCTCTCTTTCCCTCTTTCTCCTCTGTCTCCATCCTACTGAACTCAGTCAGTGCCCAGGTCAGAGCTATTTAACTAAGGCATAATAAGAGATATTGGTCAGATAATACACAGGAAGGCTAAAATTTTATTTTAAAAATATCTTTTTTTTTTATTGGACTATAATTGCTTTACAATGGTGTGTTAGTTTCTGCTTTATAACAAAGTGAATCAGTTATACATATACATATGTTCCCATATCTCTTCCCTCTTGCATCTCCCTCCCTCCCACCCCTCTAGGTGGTCACAATGCACAGAGCTGATCTCCCTGTGCTATGCGGTTGCTTCCCACTAGCAATCTATTTTACGTTTGGTAATGTATATATGTCCATGCCACTCTCTCACTTTGTCACATCTTACCCTTCCCCCTCCCCATATCCTCAAGTCCATTCTCTAGTAGGTCTGTGTCTTTATTCCTGTCTTGCCACTAGGTTCTTCATGACCTTTTTTTTTTTTCCCTTAGATTCCATATATATGTGTTAGCATACTGTATTTGTTTTTCTCTTTCTGACTTACTTCACTCTGTATGACAGACTCTATCTTGTATGTGAGAAAATCAGTATTATTACCTAGGAGTGTAAAAACTTTTAAAATTATAATTTAATAACACTGGCAAAGATTTTTAATTTGTTTTTTGTTTGCTTTGACCAGCAAGCTTTACACTGATATAAATAACCTGGTCAAAAATACATATAAGGCCAGAAATAACCTGATATCCATCAATATTGGTATAGTTAAGTAATAAAACCCCCATATTATTGAGCAATGAAACATAATGAGGTAGAGATTTATATAAGAATATGGAATTAAAATTTTAAAGAGAGAGAATAAGAAGGAAAGACAAGAAGAAAGACATGTATCAGAACACTTTGTAAACAAAACAAAACAGAACACAATATTTTGGCTTGTAAGGCCTTATGCTAAATTGTTAAACATCCAATCATGTCATTGAAGACAGAAGTCCTGACATTTATCTTTACTGCTTTACTTTCACCTTATTCATGAATGTAAATCAAGAACATTCATGTCAGAACTATATCTGAACTATATCTGCTTATCAATTGTAACCATATAATTGCTACAGATACTAAAGTTCAGCAAAAATCAATAAAGGTTTTCTAGGAAAAGTAATTGGCAATGTGAAATTCACACACACAAAAGTTTTATATAAACGTCATTTATGTCAGTGAAAAGAAACTCATCCTCCAATTTTTTTTTTATTTTGGGTTTTTGGTTGGTTTGTTTGTTTTGTAATTTCTAATTCATCTTCTGCCACCTAAAATATTACAGTGACTTCACAGTTGTTCTCTTCTCTTTTCCATGATTGACCAGTATGACTGCATGGTCCAATTAACTTCATACACAAGGAGAATCCAGGGCTTGGAGCTTGAAGCAGAAATAATGTATAAAGGGAATAAGTGCTTGTTCTAAACTAACATTTTTTTTTCAGTAAGTTGAAACCTATTTTATTCCTTCCTGCAAATTTTCTATACATATCATCACACCTAAAGAGATGCTTACTTCTTGTTAGCATTTAGTAGATACTGACTACTGAATCCTGGCCAATTTCTGGTCTGTAAAATCTATTCCATGTGCTAACATTGTTGAATTAAGAAACTCTGGGCATGTTTGAGCCAAGTGTAACTCCCGTGGCTCTGCTATAAACTTCCTATTAACATAACTTCTGGATTAGCTACTATTCACTATTGCCAGTTGAGAAACATATTCACATTTTATCCTTCCCTATCACATTGCTAGACCACAATCACAGCCCTTTGCATTTAATTGGAGTCACATGACTCTCACCAAAGAAATGTGAGAGAAAGTGTTTTGTCATCAGCACATGAAGTGAAAAGAAGTAAGGACCTAAAACTAAGCTTTGAGGAATCTGAATAGGTAATAGCTAAGCCTACAAAGGTGACTAGAATTTAGTGGCCAGTTGAGGAACAATCAGGGGAGGAATGCATCATAGAACTCTGAGCAGTGAGTGTTACAAGAGAAGAAGTTGTCAATAGTGCTAGATACTGTTTAGAACTCAAATAAGACAAAGTCAGAGAGTTCCCATTAAGAATTACCAAGAAAAAAAAAAATTACCAAGGATTCATATCTGACTGGGAAAATCCTGGCTTATGTCTATTGCCTGCCTTGGTTACTATCATTTCTTTCCATTTATAAGAATGCTTGATTTTGATGATGCATCATAGAGTCAATGTAGTTATTACTGACTTCAGTGAGAGCTACTTTGCTTGTGCTACTGGACTGAAAGTCTAATTTGTATAGTTTACTGAGTGGGAAATGAGAAAAGGAGCTAAGTGTGAAATTACCATTAATCTTGGTTGTGCAAGAGAGAGAGATTATTACATTCTACTAGGGGGATATTATTATCAATTCTTTATATCACTAGGATAAAGGATTTCTAGGTTTCTAGGATTTTACCATCTTGCTAACTCTTTATTTCCTCTGATCTTAGGCTCTTTCTCTGGTGTTCTTCCCATCTCTCAAAATTAAAAACAATTTCCTTTCTTTTCATTAAGGAAGGGAAGCTGTATTTAGCTTTTGCCCCATCTTTTTGGTACTTGCTACCTTCATACTCTGATTTCCCTCTTTTTATTTTTCAAATTAAGAAAAAAAAAGTTAATATCTTCTGCTGTTAAATGATACATTTTAAAAATGTATATTTTTCCACACTGTGTTCCACAGTTCCATTCCCCTCCTCCTCCTCCCATGTTGGAAACTTTGAGGTATATAAGGCATGGTATTTTTTTCCTGTATAACTTAAGAGTTTTATTCATGAAAAATCAACAATATATATGCAACTGTTACTGAATCAAACTTGGGTCAGTTTGCCCTTGCACAGTAAAGCCAGTTTACTGACTCCCAGTTATGGTGAAGGAAAGTACAGCATTTATTGCAAGGCCAAGCAAGGAGTTAAGGCAGCTAATGCTCAAAAGACAGGAACTCCCCAGTGGATTTCAGGGAAGGGTGTTTAAAGGAAAGATGAGAGAGGGAAGTTGCAGAGTGCATGATCAGCTGGTACATAATTCTATGATCGGTTGATGGTGAGGTAACAGGGTGATTGGGTTTACAACATCATCAATCCTCAGGCTCCAGCCTGCCTGGGAGCTATGTGTTCATGGTCATCATGCAGTTAGTTTCTTCCATATGGTGGGGGTTTTGGTATCTGTAAAACAACTCAGGGATGTGTATCAGATACTGTTTTCTATGCCCTTCAGGGAGGAAATAAAGATTCTGTGACCTTACTTTATGGCTGATCTATTGTTTAGATTGTTACCAGTTCTCCCGGCCCAACTGTTATCTTTTGTTAGTACATGTTTACATTTTTCCAGTCATTAACTCTTGAGCCAGCCTTTTGTGACTCAGGGGAGGCCTGGGAGACAAAAGCTTTTCCACAAACAAGAGGCAGGCTGAGGGCATGGTGTGTGAGAGAAGGTCTTTCCTGGGAAGACCTCCATAGAATCCTGCTTGGTTACACAACTATGTTTCTAAAATTGTTACTTCTTCTTAAATAGTGTCAAAAGGTTCAGGTCATAGTAAATGATAGAACCCAGTGTTTGCACTGCAAATGAGATTATTCTTTCCATAGAGATAAACAGTATTTTGTGGTTCTTATGTCTAAAGAACTGACTAATGCCCTAGCTCAACACCATCTATGACACTCCCTTATTTCATTTCAAAGTACATTTAGAAAGTCTAGCTCCACGGTGACTAAACTAAATGTTAAAATATAGAAAGCAGAAGTTGATTCAATATGATTGTTTATAAAGAGGTAAGTAATGTCAGCGGAGCATACTCCTTCAAGACCATAAGAATGACTACTGTGTGTTCTCACATCAAAATATAAATGTGCCCTTTTATATTTTCATAATGCAAAGTCAACAGCTACTCTCAAGAATGAAAACAGAATAAAGTTCCACTAGTTACTGTGAGAGAGGAGGATATAATATCAGAAGTGTGTTTCCTCATGCTCATATAATTAATTAATATATTTTCTTATCTTCATTGACATACACAGCCTCCTTATTAACTTTATTCAATCTTTTGAAATTCCATTTTTTCTTTCTGTTTACTCTTTACTCCCAATACAGAGCTCATATATTGTAATAATTTGAAGTTAAGCAATTTATGACTGCCATTCATTTGCAGGTCTCTGTGGTGAGGTTTGTTAATACAAATCTATTTCATTATATGTATAGGAAAATTGATTTTATTAAATTCAATTCAACTGAGTATGTTCAGTTCAAAATAGAACTGAGTTTAAAACAGAACTCCCCTCCTCAGTTTTCATTTCTGATTAACTGAGAAATTACTCTTCTTCATACAATTTATATTAAAATATCCCTACAAAAATCCAACTCCAAAATAAAGGAATACCCATCATTACTAATTTTATGAGGTGAGAAGTAATAACAATAATAGTAGTAATAAATGGCAGTTTCTATTTGCATATTTCAAGTAGAATGAGAAGCATAGGGTTTGGATTTGGAAAACACAATTAAACTCACTTTTGTCACTTATTTGTGTGACACGAAGGCAAGTCTTTAATCATTACTTAACCTCAGTGTCTTGATTTGTAGAGTGTACAATGTTATAATTTGAGCATAAAGATTTACTGAAAAATGTTAAGAGGAACATATGCTAATATTGTTATTATTGATCTGTGTATTTCCTATTGTGTAAAGTATTGCTACACTGTGATTTAATTGAAATGTAATGTGACCACAGTATAAAATTTCTATTTTCAAAAATACAATAAATGTATCTACACTTGTGAAACATTCTAAGCAAGAGACAATAATAAAAATACTTGCAATGCTTAAACAGCTTACACCATGAAAGGCATTATTCTATGTGCTTCACATGTAATTACTCATGTAACATTCACACCAAAAATATGTTTGAGCATGGGTAGGCTGAACTTAAATTCTGGTTCTTGGTGACAACATTCCACTCTTCCCATTTATTACTAACATTTGTTCTTTTTGTATAAAGAGTTAGGTCCAGAAAAAAGTATAGTTTTTTTTTCAATCTTTTTCCTGTCCAATTGAGAGGGGAAATAACTGTATTCAGAGGAATTTTTTGCCTGAATGGGTATTTCACACAGCCAGCTCCATTTTAATGGCTATATAAAAATACATTTTTTAACAAATAAAATGCTCTAAGTGTTGGTTTATTTGACCTAGTAATTGCAAACATCATCTTTTAGTTGTACACCACATTACCCTTTCAATACGTATATATTCTTTTCAAAATAGAATTTGCTATGGTAATTAAACATTATTTCTAAATTTTAAAACAAATCATATAATAAAATTTGCCCACAGGATTTTTAAGATGATTTTGCAAAAGTATTCTGCTTTTAATAATTTAAACAATTCATGTGAAAATTTAACATTATAAAACTATTTTACTCTACTTTTCTGCCATACTTTACATTTACAACCATTTTATGATACAAAGAGAAGAGATAACAATAAATTCTATTCCATAGAAGGGATGCACTAATGTGCCATTTAAATGTTGCATTAACATTCAATGAATTGGGGCTAAGTCAATTATTGTCTGCCAGCCACAACAAAGGAAAAACATCCGATACTGTTTTTCCCTTTTCAGTTTTGTTTTAATTTACTCATTGTATACTGGAATTGAGAAAACATGCTTTTAGGAGACTTGTTAGCTCATTAAGCATAAATTGTTACTGTAAATCAGAGTCAGAAATTCTTAAATATAAATCATTTGAGCCATAAATACATTATACCCTTAGGAAGTTTGCTTTGTAGTATGTATATGCCTTTCTGTTTTCAGTGAAAATACAAAAGCTATCTTAGTTTAAAACCATGGTGATATGCTGTTTCCAACATCTTAGCAAGATTTGATCAAAGGTTTTAAAAAACAGCAGAGAAGTCTGAGTGCAGAAATGCCTCTGAATGTAGCTGGACCACTAAAATTTCATGCTAAGAAATATAAACTTCATTACATTCTGTTAAAGAAGTACTGTATCATCCATTAATATTCATGTACTTTCCTTCTAATGATCGTTCTTAACATTTTACATACTTTAGTAATAATATATCTATTAATCTATTATTGAAATCTTATTATAAATTTTACTAGGCACTGAGAATACAACAATTAAATAAAGACAATTGTCAATATCCTAAGACATTAAAAACTATTGGAAAAGAACCACAACTGTCACATTTGTAGTGCTATGAAAGACATGTACTGAATGCTTTGAGAACACTCAGGTGGACCACTCCTTGCCATTTTGTTCAATGATATAATGTGCATGACTGCATTCGATGGGTTTTGTTGACATTTTCAGTGTATTATGCAAATGTAATAAATGTTATTTATTACTCCCTGTGGTTAGATAAAATTCTAAAATGACTCAATAACCCACACCCTAGTCAACCCTTTACTATGGGCAGGACTTTTCTTTTTTCTAACAAGTAAGATATGGCAAAGCTGATAGGATATTACCAGTGTGATGATATTGCATTATGTGGCAAAAGTGAAGCAATTTCTCAGATATCATTAATATCTCTAATCAGTTGACCCTAAGTAGTAAATCAAAAGTCAGTTTTCCATATGACCCAGCAATCCCACTACTGAGCATATACCCTGAGAAAACCATAATTCCAAAAGAGCCATGTACCAAATGTTCATTGCAGCTCTATTTACAATAGCAGGACATGGAAGCAACCTAAGTGTCCATCATCAGATGAATGGATAAAGAAGATGTGGCACATATATACAATGGAATATTACTCAGCCATAAAAAGAAACGAAATTGAGTCATTTGTAGTGAGGTGGATGGACCTAGAGTCTGTCATACAGCGTGAAGTAAGTCAGAAAGAAAAAAACAAATACCCTATGCTAACACATATATATGGAATCTAAGGAAAAAAAAAAAAAGGTCATGAAGAACCTAGGGGCAAGACGGGAATAAAGACACAGACCTACTAGAGAATGGACTTGAGGATATGGGGAGGGGGAAGGTTAAGCTGGGACAAAGTGAGAGAGTGGCATGGACATATATACACTACCAAACGTAAAATAGATGGCTAGTGGGAAGCAGCTGCATAGCACAGGGAGATCAGCTCAGTGCTTTGTGACCACCTAGAGGGGTGGGATAAGGAGGGTGGGAGGGAGGGAGACGCAAGAGGGAAGAGATACGGGAACATATGTATATGTATAACTGATTCACTTTGTTACAAAGCAGAAACTAACACACCATTGTAAAGCAATTATACTCCAATAAAGATGTTAAAAAATAAAAAAATAATAATAATAAAGAATAAGAACACACACACACACACAAAGGCAGTTTTCCTGGTTGGACCTTATCTAATCTGTGAATCCGGTAAAAGAGGATCTACAGACCAGAGATGGAATCAGTTAGACACTTTCTCTCTCCTGCAGGCCTTGAAGAAGCCAGTCATTGTAAGTTCTGTACATGCCCAGAAATTAATTCTGCTAAATCCATAAGAGCTCTGAAGAGGACCTCAGATGGAATCACATTTCTAAGTAGAAACTTTGACTGCTACATTGTTAGACCCTGAGCAGAGAACCCTGTTAAGCTGTTTCTGAATTTCTGACAATAAACTTATAACTGCACATTGTTTTGATCTGCTAAATTTGTGGCAAGTTTTTTAGATAACAATATCAAAAACAAAATATAGTATAAAATATATAAGACTCACTAAATATTCTTCCCTTTATGTGGTAGACAAGGTTGTACACTGAGAGTTATGAAAGAAGCAAAGTAAATAAGGCACAGTTCCTGACCAGAATGAGTTTATATTCTAATTAGGTAAATAAGATACTATTCATATGTAATATAACTGAATATGCAGATGAAAGATTAAAAAAAGAATTAATCACATATAATATGACAAGTGTTATACAAACAATACAAATGAGGTGGTTTGATAAATCACTGGGAAGAGAGATAACTTGAGCAACTTGGAAATCAAATTAGATATTATTTTAATTAAGCCTTGACAAACAGGTGAAGCTGCACAGGAAAGTCTGTGCTGTGGAGAGAAAAGCACTTCAGAAGGTCACAGTAAATTGAGGAGAGGCTTAGAGATGGGAAATCTTCTCTAAAACTCAACTTAAGTCCAATTTAATTAGATTAGATGACCCAAACATGTAATTAATAGAGGTTAATTTTGGAAAGGAAAAAGGGCTCAGATCACTCAGATTCTTAAATGGAAGGCTAACAAGAATAGTTTTTATTGAATAGATAGTAGAGAATATTAAAGTTATGACTTTCCAATTTAAATATTCTATTCCAGCAGAGTATATCATTCTTTTTTTCCTGAAGTTTCAATTGTATTTAATTATTTCTCCATTTTTTCCCTCTGGTTATTGATATGCTCCTCATTTGTCAAATCATGCTTAAAATGTATGATGACTGAATGATACTATGTTGATTCTTTCTCCTCTCAAGATCCTTTTCCATTAATATGACCCTTAAGTATATGCTCAACAAGCAATTTAATTTTTTCAACATGAAATAATTTTACAATAGACGTCTATACATCCAATTTAAATTCTAGCATTCCATGATACTTGTTTTATCACATATCTATTCATCCATATTTACTTGTGTTCGTCTTCACCCCAGTACTTTGGCATTTATGTCTTTAGCTAGAGTTTAATAAATATTTTCAGTTTTTCATGTAAAATTTATAAAGAAATGCACTTTGAAGATTAATTTTATGTATCAAACTGCCTAAGCCACAGTGCCCACATATTTGGTCAAACACTAGTCTGGATGTTGCTGTCAAAGTATTTTTGGATAAGGTTAACATACAAATCAGTACAATTTGAATAAAGCAGATTACTCTTTATAATGTGGATGGGCCTCATCCAATCAGTTGGAAGCCTAAAGAGATGAAAGAGAGATCACCTCCAATGGAGGAGGAATTCTGCCAGCAGACTGTTTTCTGACTTGGGCTACATTATCAATTATTTCCCGGGTCTACAACCTGCCAGCCTATCATGCAGATTTTGGACTTGCCAGCCTCTACAATCCCTTGAGCCAGTTCTTTAAAATAAATCTCTTTCTCAGTCTCTCTCTTATTGGTTCTTGTTCTCTGGAGAACCCCGAGTAATATAGTCACAAATTTTAAGTATCTATTTCTTTGACAACTAGTGATGTTGAAGTTCTTTTCATGCTCTTACTACCCATGTGTGTTTCTGTGAAGTCACTGTTCAAATTTTTAACTACTTTTTTTCTAGATTTTTATTAATGAGTTATAGGGGTCCTTTCTATTTACTGGATACCAATCCTTTATCAGATATATATTTTGCAAGTAAGTCTTCTCAGTCTGTGACTTGCCCATTTATTATCTTAATGGTGATGTTTGATGAGCAGAACTTTTTACTTTTGAGGAATTCTAGTGTATCTTTACTTTTTCTTTTCTTTTGGTTATTGCTTCTTTTTGACTTAACTCAGAAACATTTGGCTAGTCCCAGGTTACAAGTATATTCTCTTATGTTTCTTTTAAAAAGATTTATGGTTTTAGTTTTTATAATTAAGCCAATGATCTATCTTAAACAACATTTTCTGTAGAGTATAAATTAGGGAGTTGAAGTTCTTTTCCCCCCCTGCCCCACCCAGTAAGGATATCCAAATGTCCCAGAATCATCTGTTGAAAACCTTTCCTCTCCCATTGAATTATTTTGGTGACTTTGTAGAAGAAAGAAAAAATTGTATGAGACAATTGTGATACTACTTCTGGGTTCTCTGTTATATTTCATTTGTATATTTGTCATTCTTATGGGAGTTTCACAGTGTATTAATTATTGTAATTCATAAAGGATCTTAATATCACATAGTGAGTCTTCCAAATATTTTGACTTTTAAGGTTGTTGTGGATGTGTTGTTGTGGATGTATTTTAGTGCTTTAAACTTTATATAAATCTAAGTAAAAAGCTTGTATCAATTTTGGTACACTGTAATTTGTCAGAATTTTGTCCATTTTAGCTAAGTATTGTTGGCATAAAGTTTTTTGTCATATTGTCCTATTATCTTTTTAAATATCTATCTATAGTTTCTGTCTGATAAACCCCCTTTCATTCTTGAAATTGATGTTTTGTATTTTTTCTCATTTTATTGATCTGTCTGCTTTGAGGTTATCAATTTTGTTTGTCTTTTTTAAGAAAAAGTTTGTCTTTAATTTTTTCCATTGTCTGCTTTCTACATGTTTATCTCTAATCTTCTTTCATTATCTCCTTCCTTCTACATATTTTTTGATTTCCTTTGCTTTCCTTTATCTAGCCTTTTAAGGTAGAAGCATAGGTCATTGAATTTATTTTTTGAAATTTAATCATATAATCAAAAATATCCCCTCAAGAACTCAGATAGCTGTACACAATAAATTTTTATGTTAATTTTCAATATCATCCAGCTCAAAATATTTTCTAATTTCCCTCCTATTTTTTCTTATATCCAGAGATTATTTAGAAATTTATTATTCAATTTCTGAAATATTTAGTATTTTGCTAGTTATCTTCTTGGTATTGATTTCTATTTTAATTTCATTTAGGTTAGAGAAATACTATGTATGTTTTTAATCATTTTATATTTATTACTTTTGGGCCCAGAATATGGTTAATTCATGGTAAATATATCATGTTTATTTAAAAAGATTGTGAATTATACAATAGTTGAGTATTTTATTCCAAAAATTTTAATTACAAAATGGTGGTTGATACTGTTGATCAATCTACATATTTGCTGTGTTCTTGTTTATTTTATTGGTTCTCAAAGTGTGGTCCAAGTTGGCCATCAAGAATGCTCTAAAAACCCATTTAGTAATTACAACTAATCTTTAAGATACTAATATTTACCAAGATTTAATGTAGCATCAAGAAAGAATATATACAATTACCTGAGAAAATTATGAAAATACTACACTTTTTATAAGTTTTATATATGCATAAGGCCAGATTTTATTCATATGTAATGAACTAAACAACATATTGTAACAGCTAGAAGGGAGGAGCTAATATAAGAACTTAGCTGTCTTTTATTAAATTATCTATTTTAAAAATTATTTAAAAAATGTAAAATAATACCAAGCATCTATACTTTTTTTGAAAATATAGTTGTTATACTACAATATAGCCTCATTTTAATGTGTTATTTTAATTGATTGATAAATAGATACATAAATAAATAATTATCTATTTTCACTTTATTTGATAAAATGGTAGTATGAGTAGCAATAACCTAATGAATAAAAGTTTTTAAGAATGTAAAGGTTTCCTGAGACCAATATGTTTAAGAATAGATGGCCAAATTTTTCTATCAATTTATAAGAAACATGTTAAAATCTTCTATTCTCATTTTGGAAGACCTACATATTTATGACTAATGAATTAACCCTTTTATATTTATGATATGTCCCTCTTTATTTCTGTAATAGTCTTTGCCTGGATGTTATTTTTTTTGGTATCAGTATAGCCACCTTAGCCTTCTTATTGCTTATTATTTGAATGAAGTACCTTTTTTCATCCATTTATTTTGTTTTTATTTATATTTAAATCACATCTTATTTAGACAGCATATAGTGTGTGTGTATATATAATACATATACAAATTTTAAAAATATATTCTACAACATATGGCATAATTATTGACGAGGACAGATCACAATCAACCATTTATTATTTGTTTTTGGCCTATATCCTAAAAAATTTCCTCCACCATTCATTGTTTTTTATGTCTTTTTGATTATTTCAATATTTTTTAGAATTCATTTTAATGTTATTTATTCTATATCTTTTTAAAACTAACTTAGATCTTTTCAAAGTCTTTAAGAATCAAAAAAATTGTTGAGTACTTTTGAGGCAATTGTATTGAATTTTTAGTATCCTTTGATAAATTATATATTGTCATAATAATAAATATTCTACTGTGTGAACATGTCATATCTGGGCATTAATTTAGTTCCTCTTTTATGTCTTTCATAAAGTGTTAGCACTTTAAACATTAACATCTTCCAAGTACTCTACTAGATTTGATCATATATATTAAATATATATGATTTAATATATGTTTAATAGCATAATATATTTTTAACTGCTTGAAATAGAATCTTTTTATTTCAATTCATTTTTTAATTCTTTCTCCTCATGTAGAAGGATGTTTTTGTTGTTTATGATGCAATTTTTTGAACTATTTTTAGCTCAGATAGTTTGTGGAGTCTCTTAGATTTTAAATGGAGATAATTATGGGGTCTGAAAATGTAATTATGTTGTATGAAAGTCAAGGACAGTGTATTAATTTTCTAGGGCTGCCAAAACAAAGCATTATAGCCTGGATAGCGTAAATAACAGAAATTTTTTTTCTCACAGTTTTGGAGGTTAGGTGTCAGAGATCAAGGTGTTGGCAGGGTTGGTTTTTCTAAGGCCTTTCTTCTTGGCTTTTATATGGCTGTTTTCTTCCTGTACCATTATGTAGTCTTCACTCTATACATGTTTATGTCCTAATTTCCTCTTCTTACTAGTATGAAAGTCATATTGAATTAGGGCTCACTCTAATGACTACATTTTAACTTAGTTATCTCTTAAAAATACCATATCATCTCCAAACACAGTCATGTTCTCAGATAGTGGGGGTTAAGACTTCAACATATGAATCTTGTTGGAACATAATTCAACCCATAATAGAGAGTATTTCTGCAATGGAGAAAGAAATAATGATTTTAGCTTTCCAACTTAACATGATAGTAAATCTGTTAAACAAACAATGCTACGGTTGTTCTGTACAACAATGTACTCATGCACACATCACCTTATTAAAGAAAACTATGTGTCCACACTTATATCAATGAACAGATCATCCAGATAGAAAATCAATAAGGAAAATTTAGCCTTAAATGACACATTAGAATGGGTAGACAATAGATGTATATAGCAACAGAAAACATTCTTTTCAAGTGCACATGGATACCACAGGCTAGGACACAAAATAAGTCTCAATAAATTTAAGAAGACTGAAATCATATCAAGCCTCTGTTCTGACCACAATGCTATAAGACTAGAAATCAACCACAAGAAAAAAATGAAAAATACATAAAACAGATACAAGTGGAGGCTAAACAATATGCTACTAAACAAACAATGGGCAACTGAAAAAATCAAAGAGGAAATTTAAAAAATACCTATAGACAAATGAAAACAAAAACACAATTATCTGAAGTCTATGTGACGGCAAAAGCAGTTCAAAGAAAGAGGGAAGTTTATAGTGATACAAACTTACCTCAGGAAACAAGAAAAATTTCAAATAAACAACCTAAACTTACACCTAAAGCAACTAGAGAAAAAAGAGCAATCAAAACCCTAAGTTAGTAGAAAGAAAGAAGTCATAAAGATCAGAGCAGAAGTAAATGAAATAGACACACACACACACACACACAAAATAGAAAAGATTAATGAAAATAATAGCTGGTTCTTTGAAAAGATAAACAAAATCTATAAACATTTAGTGAGACTCATCAAGAGAAGAAGAGAGATGGCCCAAATTAATAAAATCAGAAATGAAAAGCAAGTTACAACTAACACAAAAGAAACACAATCTGTCATAAGAGACTACTATGAACAGCTATCCACCAATAAAATAGATAACCTAGAAGAAATGGACAAATTTCTAGAATTGTACAATCAGTCAAGACTGAATCAAGAGGATAAAAAATGTGAATAAACCAATTACCAGTAATGAAATTGAATCAGTAACTTAAAAACGCTTAACAAACAAAAGTCCAGGACTAATGGCTTCACAGGTGAATTCTACCAAACATTTAGAGAAGAGTTAACAACTATCCTTCTAAAACTATTCCAAAAATTTGCAGAGGAAGAAACACTTCTCAACTCATTCTATGAGACCAGCATCATCCTGATGTCAAAACCAGACAAAGATATCACACAAAAAAGAAAATTGCAGGTCAATATCACTGAAGAACATAGACGTAAATATTCTCAACAAAATATTAGCAAACTGAATCCAGTAGCTCATTAAAAAGATCATATTCCATGAGTAAGTGGGATTTATCCCAAGGACACAAGAATGATTCAATATCACTAACAAATTGAAGAATAAAAAATCATATGATCATCTCAACAGATGTAGAAAAAACTCTTGACAAAATTCAACATTCATTTATGATAAAAGTTCTCAACAAAGTGGGTATAAAGGAACATACCTCAAAATAATAAGGGACATGTATATATAACAAGCCTGCAGCTAACATCATACTTGACAGTGAAAAGCTGAAAGCATTTTCTCTAGGATTAGGAACAAGACAAGGATGCCCACTCTTGTCATGTATATTCAACATAGTATGTGGCCAAGAAGTCCTAGCAATAACAATCAGACAAGAAAAATAAATAAAAGAAATTCATATTGGAAAGGAAGCAGTAAACAGTGCAAACAGTGTCACTGTTTGTAGATGACGCAATACTACGCATAGAAAATCCTAAAGACACAACCAAAAAGCCACTAGAACTCATCAGTAAATTTGGTAAGGTTGCAAGTTACAAAATTAATATACAGAAATCTTTTGAATTTCTATGTCATAACAATTAACTATCAGAAAATTAAGAAAATAATCCCATTCACAATTGCATCAGAAAGAATAAATACCTGGGAATAAATCTAAGAGGGTAACAGACTGTATTTGGAAAACTATAAAACACAGATGAAAGAACCTGAAGATGACACAACAGATGGAAAGATATACCATGCTCATGGAATGGAAGAATTAATATTGTTAAATAGACCATACTACCCAAGGCAATCTACAGATTCAATTCAATCCTTATTAAAATACATTTCAATGAACTAGGACAAATAATTCTAAAATCTGTATGGGAATACAAAAGACCCCCAATAGGCAAAACAATCTTAAGAAAGAAGAACAAAGGAGGAGGTATCATGCTCCCTGATTTCAAACTAAGCTACAAGGCTACAGTGACCAAAGCAATATGCTGCTGACACAAAAGCAGACACATAGATCAATGGAATAGAGAGCCCAGAAATGAATGCACACTTAAATGGGCAATTAATCTATGACAAATGAAAGAAGAACTTATACTGGGGAAAAGACAGCCTCTTCAATAAATGGTGTTTGGAGGACTTCCCTGCTGGAGCAATGGTTAAGAATCCGCCTGCCAATGCAGGGGACAAGAATTCAATCCCTGGTTTGGGAAGAGTCCACATGCCATGGAGCAACTAACCTCGTGTGCCACAGCTAATTAGCCTGTGCTCTAGAGCCTGTGAGCTATAACTACTGAGCTCACATGCCGCAACTACTGAGCCCATGCGCCACAACTATTGAAGCCCACACACTCTAGGGCCTGCGTGCCACAACTACTGAGCCTGTGTGCTGCAACTACTGAAACCCATGTAACTAGAGCCCATGCTCCACAACAAGAGAAGCCACTGCAATGAGAAGCCTGTGCACTGTAATGTAGAGTAGCCCCCGCTCATCACAACTAGAGAAAGCCTGCATGCAGCAACAAAGACCGAATGCAACCAAAAAAAATAATGGTGTTTGGAAAACTGGACAGCTACGTATGAAAGAATCAAACTGAACTACTGCCTCACACTTTATACAAAAGTAAACTCAAAATGGATGACAGACTTAAATATAAGAAATGAAACCATAAAAAGTCTAGAAGAAAACATAGGCAGTATGCTCTTTTGCATTGGTCTTGGCAATATTTTTTTGATTCTGTTTCCTCAGGCAAGAGAAACAAAAGCAAAATAAACAAATGGGACTACATAAAGCTGAAAAGCTTTTGCACAGGAAATAAAATTATCAACAAAACAAAAAGATAGCCTACCAAATGGGAGAATATATTTGTAATGATATATCCAACAAGGGGTTGGGGTAAGGGATTAAGAGATACAAACTATCATGTATAAAATAGATAAGCAATAAGAATATATTGTACATCAGAGTATAACCAATATTTTATAATAACTTTAAAAGGAGTATAATATTTAAATTTTTGAATCATTATGTTGTGCACCTGAAACTAATATTGTAAATCAACTATACCCTAATTAAAAACAAAACATAACACAATGAGATACCACTTCATACACACTAGGATAGCTGTTATTTAAAAAAAAAAAAACACACACACACAAAAACAAATAAACACCAGAAGGAAAATAAGTGTTGATAAAATGTGGAGTAATGGGAACACTTGTGTGTTGCTGGTGGGAATGTAAAATGATGCAGTGCTGTGAAAAACAGTTTGATATTTTCTTAAAAAATTAAACATAGAATTACCATATGAGTCAGTAATTCTAGTCCAGGTATATATCCCAAAGAATTTAAAGCAAAGTCTCAAGCAGATACTTGTACACAAATGTTCAAGTATGTGAATAATTGCAACATTATTTATTCACAGTAGCCAAAAGTGGAAACAACCCAAATGTTCATCAACATTTTTTGTATGAATAAATAAAATGTTGTATACCCATACAATGGAATATTATTCAGCCTTAAAAAGGAATAAAATTCTGACACAATGCTACAACATGAGTGAGCTATGAAAACATTATGCCTAGTGGAAGAAGTCAGACACCAAAGGACATATACTGTCTGATTCCACTATATGAGGTGACTAGAGTAGTCAAATTCAGAGACAGAAAATAGAGTGGTGATTGCCAGGGGTTGGGAGTAGTGGTTGCCAAGTGTTGGAATGGGAAGCTATTGTTTAATGGGTACAGAATTTTAGTTTTGCAAGATGAAAAACTTCTGGAAAAGAATAATGATTGCATAACAATGTGATATACTTAATGTCACTGAATTGTATGCTTAAAAATGGTTAAACTGGTAAGTTTTATGTTATGTATGTTTTGCCACAATAAAAACAAACAAAAAATAAAGGACAGTAGAGAGTAAAAACAAAAGAAAACAAAAGCAAACAAAAAAACTCACAGAAAAAGAGATCAGATTTGTGGCTACCAGAGATGGGGTAGGGAGGTTGGGGAATTGGATGAAGGTTGTCAAATGTACAAACTTCCAGTTATAAGTACTAAGGATATGATGTACAACATGATAAAGATAATTCACACTGTTGTACATTATATGTGAAAATCATTAATAGAATAAATTCTAAGAGTTCTCATCACAAGGAAAATATGTTTTTCCTATTTCTTTAATGTTGTATCATATGATATAATGGTTGTTCACTAAACCTATTGTGGTAATCATTCCATGATGTCTGTAAGTGAAATCATGCACTCCTTACAGTGTTATATGTCAATTATACCTCAATATACCTGGAAGAAAAAAAAGAAAATTATGTGTGATTTAATTTTATATGGTTGTTTTGTAAAAAGCATTCAGCTGATAAAAGATGTTGTCTTATCATGAATGGGTTAATTTCTTTTTTTGGTTGTTTATATGTTTACTTAGTTCTAAAATTCTTATTTTCTTGTAGTTACAATTTTTCTTAAATTTCTTTCTTTTTTTTTTTTCCTAGGCTGTGCTGCACTTGTGGGATCTTAGTGCCCTGACCAGGGATTGAATCCAGGCCCCCTGGCAGTGAAAGTGCCAAGTCCTAACCACTGGATCACCAGGAAATTCCCTTAAATTTCTATTATTTTTCCCATCTTTCCTGAGCATTGGGTTAAAGTTTCTATATCTCCCCTTTTTTATAAGCTGATTTCTTTAGATTTTTAAAATTTTAATTGTAATATTTTAATGATTATTAAACTTGCTTTTAAGTACTTAAATATATATTTATATAAAAGTACCTTTTAAAATCTAATTGATTTGGTATTTTTATCTTCTATTTTGTATTACACAGAGTTTAGCCTACTATATGATTCACAGCATAACTTGCCGTTGCACAGGTACATTCCCAGTTTAACCTGACATTGTACATGTTCACAACATCACATACACACACATGCCATGTTAATTTTATCAAGGATTTTATACTTTGTCTTTTTTGAACAAAGAAATTATCATTTGTGTTAACAGTTTGTATTGATGTACAATATACAATATTTTACACAAATTGACTGATTTATGACAAATAAACTGATGCAACTAATACCCAGAAAAAGAATGCATTACTCCTAGCCCTCCAGTGATCACAACCTACCCACCCCCCAGGGAAACTATTTATTATTATTACATTTAATAGTCAATATATTAGCTATCTTGTTAATTTGTTTGCAAACTATTTTTGTTTTATTTTTTGTATCCCATTTCTTTCACATGAAATAATTTATCTTCATATAGAAGTTCATCTTATAAAATTTTCTTGTTATGTTTTGTAGGTTGTAACAATTTGGGCTTTTACAAATATGAAAATTTTACTCTCTCCATTCTCAATAAAAATTAGCCAATTATACAAATCTTGGTTGACATTATTAGCCTTAATCCTTTGATGAAATTACACATTTTTGTCATTCATTGCCTATTTTCTTCAAAAAATTATCTTTTCTTAGGTGGCATTAATTTTATGTGTAATGATGTCATGTTCAAATTAGTTTGCTTTGTTTTGCTCCTAATTTTGCTTTGCAGGCTTGTTTTGTTTTTTGAAAGGGAACTTTTATTTCTCTCTTTCACTTGTATTTTTCTAGAGTAGGCCCCCAGTCACTCAGTTGTTAATCAGAGTTTAAAATGGCAAATTGGACCTATGGCTATAATGGGAAATCATAGATCTATTATTTAAGCCAGTGGATGTACTATTTCAGTACATTTAAGAGAGCTTTATTTCTTTCCCCCCTACCATTGATTGTGGTACTCAGCACCTTCCTCACCCTTTTACACTCTCCCCTGTATTGAACAGGCTTCTGCAGGGAAGGGGATGAAATAACTGGAAACTATATTTCACAACTTACTTGTGAGTTGTGAGTAGGGTTTGGGTTTGAGTTGAACAATGAGGGGCACTTCTGGGATATTTGGAAGACAAAAGAGAGATGCAGTCTTTTTGTGATAGTAGCTGTAGAAAAATATGGGCATTGCCATATGGAAGACTTTTCACCTTGAGTTTCACATCTCCTCTTGAGAATGACTTATTTCAAGACTTCAGACAGCCAAGTTGAACCAATGGGAGCTTCCAGAATCTCTGGGCACCATCTTAGATGCAGTCTCTTTGGTTTTCCAGGCAACTGAGATCATTAGTGTTGTTTCTCTCTGTCCCTGAATTTCTTGACCATTACTCCCTCAACCTTCCAGTGGTTATAAATGTCTCTAGTTCCCTGGTTTAACCTCATTCTAGCATTAAAAGCAAAATAAGCACACAAAAATAAAACTAAAAAGATGTACTGTGTTGGATAGTACCCTCAATCCTCAAATTCATGTTCTTTCCAGAACCTCAGAATGAGACCTTATGTAGAAATAGGATTTTGTAGACGTGATTACTTAAGATGAGATCATATTGTTGCAGGGTGGACCCTTATCCCAATATAGCTGTTGTCCTTATAATAAGAAAAGTGATAAAGAATCAAAGACACAGAGAGAGAATGCTGTGTGATGACTGAGGTAGAGATTGGATTGATATTACTCCAAGCCAAAGAATGCCAAGGATTGCTGGCCACCACCAGAAGTTAGAAGAGACAAGGAAGGATTCTATCCAGATTCTCAGAGGGATCATGGTTCTGCTGACACTTGATTTTAGACTTGCAGAACTGTGAGAGAATAGAGTTCTTTGTTTTAAGCCACCAAGTTTGTGGTACTTTGTTATGGCAGCCTTAGGAAAATAATATAAGTGGTTTCTGTTTTCCTGACTAAATGCTAGACAGTTATAATTTATATGCACATATAATCTTTAAGGAACCATACTTCCCAGGAAACAGGCACCCAAAGCAGATTCTTAGAAACAATCTTACCTAAATCTTATAAGAGTTTATGTGTTTTTAGAGGAAGAACCAGTATAAATCTCAGTGCTGTATAAGTCCATTTGAATTTAAGTTTTCATAATTTCTTTTAGAATAAAGTTCAGTATTAAACACTTGAGTAAGAGTTTAGATTGCTGTGATTCAGAAAACTTGGGTCAGGGATACGTTTCTGTCAACAAAAGAGAAGGCATCGTTGACTGAAAGGAAAACGCACAACATGAGAGTTGTGAACTAAGTTTTATTCAAGGTCTTACTGAGGACTGTAGCCCAGGAGACAGCCTCTCAGATAGCTCTGAGGTAATGTTCAGAAGAGGCGGGTAGGGAGGTTAGTTTATATATATATATATATATATATATATATATATATATATATATATATATATATATATATATATATATATATATATATATTTGGCTAGGAAATACATGCAATAAAGCTTACATCTTGGTAAAAGATTACTGCTAGTTATGAAGTACAGATATTTCAAGTTAATAATTATTGTTTTTCTACATTTGAGAAGATGCAAAAAACTGGGATCATTAAAATTCTTCTTGAGGTACCTCTAAATATGTAAGGGGTCTGTTTGTCCAAAGCTCAGAGCATCCTCTTATCATCTTTAATTTCCTCTGTCCGATGCACAAAGTGCATTGTCGGTCAACAACTGTAGTGGGTTAATCTTTTTAGAACTGGATGGTGAGCAAAAAGTTCTTTGCTCTTCTTTTATTTGCAAAAATGACGTGACATTTATGGGGCAAATTTAGACAGATGAATTTACCTTGGGAAGGTAAGCCTGGGGCTGCAAAGAAAAGGGAGTGAAAAGTGGAAAAAACAAGACAAAACAAAAAACTCCTGTTAATGTCACGGATAAGGGTCATTTGTTTGAAGTTGTTTATAATACAGTAAATGCATATAATAATGCTTATTTAGCACTTACTAAGGCTTATAGTTTTCTAAGCACATTCTGCTAGTTGGTCTATTTAACCTCATATCAAATTAATGAGGTAGGTCCTTGGATTATCCTCAATTTCACAGATGAGAAAACTGGCTGAAAAGAGGTTAATGACATGTATTGACACGTATTGAAACCTAGATGGAAACCAAATGACACGTATTGAAACCTAGCTGGAAAAAAGGGGGGAGCTTGGTTATCAGGCTATTTCACTCATTACTGTAGCACAATATTTGTTGACTGAATGAAAGTGACAGATTTGGGATTTAAAACCAGATGTTCTAGGTCAGAATCCTTGCTCTTTACACAATTCTGGTTTTACCTTAATATAGTCTGGAAGCTATAGCTAGCTATTTCCTTTCCTTCTTGACAACATTTCCCTCTGTTCCTGAAGTTCCTTAGCCATATTATTTCTGATTTTTTTTAATGTTCCAGGTCCTCATTCTCTTTAGGTGCCTGCTACAATAGTGATATTAATCTCTAATAACATTTAGATAATCTGACCCCATGTAAAGAATTTTTTTTTCCCTGAAAGAATAGGTTGCACTGGCTCCTTACTATTTGTTAAGGAAGAGTCTTAGATTATATATGTTTAGAGCACGTTGCTTCACCAATTATATTATATTACTAATGATGAATGAATAAAGATAAAACAAATAAGTTTGATTTACAGAAAATTTTGAACACGTGTTTTCTATTTTTGGTGTTTCACAGCTCTAAATTGAAAGAACGTAAATCTCTAAGGATCCTAAAAAAAAAAATCTCCAAAATATTAAATTCCAAGCCACAGAGAAGCATTGACAGTGTTAACTTGTCACAGGACAAATGAAAAGAAAACATTTTTTTCAATGACAAAAAAAATCTATTAATAAATAAAGATAAACATAATGTCAAAAAAATCTTATTAAAGATTTTCCCCACCGCCTGGGAGCAATGTCTGGGAATTCTCCTATATGTGAATGAGTGAATGCATTTTTTCTTACTCAAATGTGATTCCCATATTACTTATACTTTTTTCTTTTAATTAATGGTATAAATATTAGCATTAGTGTTGGGAGATAAGATTAAATTAGAGTCATTAATACAATAAAATATGAGAAAGAGACTAGAAGAATCAAGTTTAGTGCTTGAAAAATCAATAAGCTTCCCATATCTAGCAAATCCAGGGTGCATAATGACTGGGACAACCACAAGAAAACTATAAAGATATAGTATAAAGATTAACCTTATTTGTAAGGTAAAAGAGATAGGAAAAGCAGTATCAAACACAATATTTATATAAAATTGTGGAGAGCAGCCAAGATGGTGGAGTAGAAAGACCCTAAGCTCACTTCCTCTCATGAGCACACCAAAATCACAACAATCTGCAGAACAACCATCACTGAAAAAGTCTGAAACCTACAAGAAAATATCTTCTACAACTAAGAAGAAAACCACAAGACACATAGGAGCGGTGGACTCATGATATAATCGAATCCCATACCCTGCCAAGTGGAGAACCCACAAACTGGAGAAAAATTATATTACAGGGTTCTTTCACAGGAATGAGAGTTCTGAGTTCCATGTCAGGACCCCTAGTCTAGGAGTCCAGCACTGGGAAGAGGAACCCCAGAGCATTTGGCTTTGAAGGTCAGTGGGGCTTGATTGCAAGAACTCCACAGAACTGGGGGAAATAAAGACTTCAGTCTTAAAGGGCACACACAAAATTACATGTGCACCAGGCCCAAGACCATACCTACCTGCTGGTCTTGGAGGGTGTCTGGGCAAGGTGGGGGGTGGCTGTGCCTCACCCTGGGGACATAGACACTGGAGGTGGACATTTTTGGCCATATTCATTTGCATGAACTCTCCTGGAGGCTGGAGGCTGACATCTTGCTTGGGTCATTAACACCAAGACCTGGCTCCACCCAAAACCCTGTAGGCTCCAGTGCTGGGATGCCTCAGACCAAACAACTACCTGGGTGGGGACACATCCTCATCCATCAGCAGACAGGCTGTCTAAAGACTTCCTGAGCCCACAGCTGCCTCCAGACATGTCCCTAGACATGGCCATGCCCACCAGAGAGCCAAGATCTAGTTTTATCCATCAGTGGACAGGCACTGGCCTCTCCCACCAAGAAGCCTACACAAACCTCTAGACCAGCCTCACCCACTAGGGGGTGACACCAGAAGCAAGAAAACTATGGTCCCACAACCTGCACACTGAATCCACAAATGCAAGCCAGACACTGCCCTGGGACGAGCTAGCCTCTGGCCCTTAAGTGGCAAGAGGGGAGTGCACTCCTGGGACACATAGTATGTCTCCTACAGAGAGCTACTTCTCTAAGATTAATAAATTTAACTTACCTATCACATACATAAAAATACACATAGTAATTTAGACACAATGAGGAGATACAGGAATATGTTTCAGATGAAGCAACAAGATAAAACCCCAGAAGAAGAAATAAGCAAAATGGAGACAGGCAATGTACCCAAGAAAGAGTTCAAAGTAATGATCATAAAGATGACCAAAGAACTACAGAACAGAATGGATGGAAAGAGCAAGAAATTAGAAGTTTTAACAAAGAATTAGAAAATAGAAAGAACAACCAAACAGAATTGAAGAACACAATAACTGAAATAAAGAACACATTAGAAGAAATCAGTAGTAGACTAAGTGAGGCAGAAGAATGGATTAGTGAGCTGGAAGGCAGAGTAGTGGAAAACACTACCACTGAACAGGTAAAAAGAAAAAAGGATGGAAAGAAATGAGGACAATTTAAGAGACCTCTGGGACAACATCAAGCATACTAATAGTCACATTATAGGGATCCCAGAAGAAGAGAGAGAGAAAGGGCCTGAGAAAATATTTGAAGAGATATTAGTTGAAAAATTCCCTAACCTGGGAAAGGAAGCAGTCACCCAAGTCCAGGAAACACAGAATGTCCTGTACAGGATTAACCTGCAGAAGAACACACTGAGACACATTGTAATCAAAATGACAAAAATTAAAGAGAGACTATTAAAAGCAACAAGGGAAAAGCAACAAATAACATACAAGGGAACTCCCATAAGGCCACTGGATGATTTTCCAGCAGAAACTCTCCAGGCCAGAAGGGAGTGGCATTGTATACTTGAAGTGATGAAAGAGAAAAATCTATCACCAGGAATATTCTACCCAGCAAAGCTCTCATTCAGATTTGATGGAGAAATCAAAAGCTTTTTAGACAAGCAAAATCTAAAACCAAACCAGCTTTACAAAAAATGCTAAAGGATCATCTCTAGGAGAAAAAGAAAAGGGCACAGCTAGAAATGAGAGAATTACGAAATGGAAATTCTTACTGGTAAAGGCAAACATACAATAAAGGTAGGAAATCTACAGAAAGCTAGTAGGGAGGTTAAAAGACAAAAATAGTAATTGTCTGTATCTGCAATAAGCAGTTAAGGAAGATACAAAACAATTAGATGTAAAATATAATATCAAAAGCAGTAAGCATCAGGGGAGGAGGGTACAAATGCAGAGTATCTAAAATGCATTTGAAATTAAGAGAACAACAACTTAAAACAAGCAGATATATAAATATATAGACTGCTATATATAAAACTGTGGGAGAAAAACACATTATTTTCCTAGTCAGTTCAGAATGCTATAGCAGAATACCATATATAGGTCATTTAGAAACAACAGAAATTTAGTGCTCACAATTCTAGAGGCTGGAAGTCTGAGATCAATGTGTTAGTATGCTAAAGTTCTGGTGAGTACACTCTTCTGGGATGCAGACTGCTGATTTCTCCTTGTATCCTTACATGGCAGAGCGCAAAGAGGGGCATCAAGTTTCCTAGTAACTTCTGTAAGAACACTAATACCATTTATGAGGGCTCTACCCTCATGACTTCATCTCATCCTAATTTACCTATCACAGGCTCACCTCCTAATACCATCACATAGGGGAGGTAGGGTTTCAACATATAAATTTGGGGGCACACAAACATTTGTTTCATAACAACTATATTCTTTATGATTTTTGAAAACATTGTATAAATAACTTAGCACTTTATTAGAATCAGAACTGTTCTATGAATTTAAGAAATTAAAATTTTAAAGTTAATTCGTTTTCAAAATCTGTGAACTCAGGAAGGCTTAGATGTTTGTTAGCCCTTTGTAGGACCAAGAAAAGCCAACAATGTTCATTGATGACATATAGACCTCTGAGTGAAAAACGTTTATATGATGAAAAAACTTGTGAAACAATCTGGAAAATAAGAGTTCATGGTTTAAAAACCCTGCTGCAAATAATGAAGTAGAAATGGAAGCAGAAAGTTGAATATATTTTTTAAAAAATCAACAAAAATAAGTAGCAGAACAAAAATCAGATAGGGACTATTACTGATGTTTTTGTAAAACTACTTGGTAAGGGAGTAACTCATTCTACTTGGGGAAATGAAGCTGTACCTAGAGGAATATTTCTCAATATTATCACTTAATTCTGACTTGGTAATAATTTTAATTACTACCACAAAACCAAACAGTAAAATTCCCTTGAATTTAATAATTTCTAAAATAAACAAATACCAAAGCTGTTCAACTGTTTGTCAATGTGCTATACTTTTATTATAAAATTATTTGTTAAAATACTTAAAACCTTGTAATAAAACATTAAGTTCTATGTGAATCAGTGTTTATGCAATTTTCCTGAAATAAACGTGGAGATTGCAATATATATTGGAAAGAAACATATAAAGTAGAACAAATTAACTTCTAAAGAAATCAAAACAGGACTTGATACCTTTTGGAAAATTCAGAGAAACAAGTTATTAAACTAAAAAGGAATTCTCAGACAACAAGTATGGAGAGTTATCAAGTACTCTGTCTGCAAGAATCTCAAGGCCAAGTGTATTTCCAGTCATCAAGAATAAGAGAGTTGAACATCAATTTGATTTACTTTTTTACAGGATTTTATGCACATTTATATAGTTTTCATATCTTAGGCAACAACACGGCAATGGTAAAATTGCCTTTTAAAAAAAGTATCTTTACTCATTTCAAAACAAAAATGAGTTCATACATAGATACATAGAGCCACAAAGTTCCAAGAAAGATAAATGAGTCTGGAAATGAGTGTTTTATATATATAATGTAATATAATAATTAAAATAAAGAAGATATATAGAAGTGAAATATCTCCAAACATTTTTAGAATAAATGGTTTGGATTTAGAAAACTCATGTCTTTCTTTCTTTCTTTTTTTTTTTAAATGGCAAAAATATTTACCTAATAGTATACCTCTAAACCAAAAGTGCTAATAAGCTTATACAGAAATTAGGTATAATTATTTATCAAATAAGTATTTGAATACAAATTATTATTGTTTTTAAGGGAAATATTATTTTCTTCAATAATATATGTTACATATAAGGACAAAAGGCAGATACAATTTCTATTTTCCATCCTTTTGAAAAGAAAACCAGTCTTCCATCAAGGATGTAACAGTTCAATTTAAAAATTTATTGAGAACTCAACCTTTGTTTTTTTGAAAAATTTAATGCTAATATCATGAATACACATAAATTTATAAAACTCTCAAATGTACTTACTTTTAATATCAACACCATAAAAATGTTGTCTATGTGTCTTATGCTACTACAAAATCACAGATGAACTGGATGGGATATAATATGGACATAATACATCTCTCTGCAAAACTGTGAAATGCATAAGGAAATAAGTTATGGATGAATATGTATATGTACAATAATACTGTGATGTGCTAACAATATGTGTCTTGACACATATTTCATATGAGAGAGGAGTTTTGCAGATGGTGTTATAAGAAACTATTGATTTTATGTGCACCAAAAAATTCTTGTTGGAAGGGAGAATGAATGAGCTGTTTAAATACAAAACACCAGAGTAAATTAAGTCTATCTATTGACAGTAATCAAGATGACTCCCTCTATCACATCAGGAGAAAGAGGTAGAATGGAGAGATCTTTCTGCAAACATATCTTGGGTTCCCATCTTTTGTGTATGCCTCACAACAAAAGGGAGGAAATACCTTAATTTATTGCTATAAATGTGATGATTAATAAAGAGTCAGTCTACTCATTAGAAAGCCCCTTATTTAGAGTGGAGTGTGTGTGTGTGTTTGTGTATGTGCATGGGTGTATAATGATGTATGTTTTAACATTTACTTGTGGATTTTTCCCCTTCCATACTTTTTCATGAGGTCATGTTTGCAAGCTCAGGAGTAACAGCTGGGACAGCAATAAAGTGTTCCATATAAATGAATAGATTGTGAAAGTATACTGAAATTGGATAAAAACAAGATGAATCCAGCTGAGGTGAATTTGGAAAGAATCAGAGAGAAGTGTAGTGATGCTGAAATGCTGCTGAGAAGGGACAAACAAGAATATATCTTGAGGAAGTGTGGCTGAGATGGTGTGGTAGAGTAGGAAGACACTGAGCTTACCTCTTCCAATGGGCACACCAAAATTACAATCATTTACAGAGTAACTATCTATGAGAATGATCTGAAGACAAGCAGAAAAGATTTTCCATACTAAAGATATAAAGAAAGATTAACAATAAGACAGGTAGGAGATGCAACAAATAGTATAGTCAAGACCAACAAACTAAAAACAAAAGGATAATCAAAATTGCAGAGGGTCTCCCCAGGGAGTGAGGGTTCTGAGTCCCACACTGGGCTTCACAGCCCAAGGGCCCTGCACTGTGAAGACAAAACCCCAGAATATCCAGCTTTGAAGGTTAGCAAGGCTTGCTTGCTTACAAGAGGGCCTGAGGGGTGTAGGAAAAATTGGATTTCACCCTGTGTATGCAGATGCTGGTGGCATGTATTTTGGGGGTACCATAAGGACACTGGTGCTAATAAGTCCCACTTTGGAGTCCTCTTTCTAGCCTACAGCTCCAGGGGCTTGCCAGACCAACAAAGGGCCAGAGCCACCACATAACGCACTACCTGGCAGCCAACCAGACCAGGGTCCAGCTCCACTTACCAGTGTACCCACAGTAGTTTGCCTCAGCACAACAGAAGGGCCCAAGCATCCCACAAGAGCAACTGTGTTCTAATATCATTTCCTCTGGTGACCAGAGGAAACTGTGTTTCTGGGCCCCATAGGATGTCTCCATCATAAGGCTACTTCTACAAGATTGGGAAACATAATCAATATACCTAATACATAGTAATAAACACAGAGAATTAGGGAAAATGAGGAGACAGGAATATGATACAAACAAAAGAACAATACAAAACCTCAGAAAAAGAAATAAATAAAGTGGGGATAAGCAATCTACCTGGTAAAGAGTTCCAGGTAATGATCATAAATATGCTCAACAACCTCAGTAGAAGAATAGATAAACACAGTAAGAAATTTTAATGAAGTGTTAGAAAATAAAAAGAAGAACCAAACAGAGCTGAAAAATACATTAACTAAAATTTAAAAAAAAAAACACTAGAAGGAATGAATAGAAGATTAGATGATACAGAGGAATGAAACAGTAAATTGTAAAAGAGAAGAGTGGAAATCATACAAGTTGAATAGAAAAAGAAAAAAAAAAAAAGAATTTTAAAAACAAAGATAGCTGAAGAGACATCCAGAACAGCATCAGGCATATTAACATTCACAGTATAGTCTTCCCAGAAGGAAAAAAGGGAAAGGGACAGATAACTTACTCAAAAAGATAATAGGTGAAAATGTCCCTAACCTGGAAAAGGAAAGAAACATCCTGTTCCAGGAAGCAACATAGTCCCAAACAAGATGAACTCAAATAATTGTGGTCTTGGGGATATATATATATATATATATATATATATATCCAGAAACATTCTTTTCAAGTGCATACGGAACATGCTCAGGATACACCACATGCTAGGCCACAAAACAAGGCCCAGTAAATTTAAGAAAATTAAAATCATATAAGTATTTTTCCAACCACTATGTTATGAGACTAGAAATCAAACAGAAGAAAAATACTGCAAAAAAATGAGAAGGCTAAAGAATAGGCTATTAAACAACCAATGGGCCAATGAAGAAAAAAAAGAAGAAATCAAAATATATCTGGAGACAAATAAAAATGGCAGCATGATACAAATCTACGGGACTCAGAAAAACATTTTTAAGAGAGAAATTTATAGTGATACAGGACTGTCTCAGGAAATAAGAAAAAAATCTTAAATAAACAAACTATCCTTACACCTAAAGGAACTTAAAAAAGAACAAACAAATCCCAAAGTTAGTAGAAGGAAAGAAATCATAAAGATCGGAGCAAAAATAAATGAAATAGAGAAAAGAACGAAAGAAAGAAAGAAAGAAAGAAAGAAAGAAAGAAAGAAAGAAAGAAAGAAAGAAAGAAAGAAAGAAAGAAAGAAAGAAAGAGAGAGAGAGAGAGAGAGAGGGAGGGAGGGAGGGAGGGAGGGAGGGAGGAAGGAAGAGAAAGAAAGAAAGAAAGAGATCAATGAATCTAAGACCTGGTTCTTTGACAAGATAAGCAAATTGATAAACCACTAGCCAGACTCAGCAAGAAAAAACAAAAAGATTGCTCAAATCAAGTCAGAAATGAATGAATAAAAGTTACAACCAACACCACAGAAATACAGAGGATCATAACAGACTACTATGAAAAATCATGGACCAACAAATTAGACAACCTAGAAAAAAATGGATAAATTCCTAGAAATGTAAAACCTCCCAGGACTTAAAATGGAAGAAATAGAAAATATGAACAGATAAATTACCAGTAATGAAATTGAGTCAGTAATCAAAAAACTCCCAACAAACAAAAGCCTGAGACTTCCACTTCACAGGTAAAATTTTATCAAGTATTTAAAGAGAGTAAGCATCTATCCTTCTAAAACTATCCCAAAAGATTGAAGAGGAAGCCATGCTTCTTAACTCATTCTATGAGACCAGCATCACTCTGATACCAAAACCAGACAAAATACTATTAAAAAAAAAAAATTACAGGGAAATATCACTGATGAACATAGGAGCAAAAATCCTCAACAAAATATTAGCAAACAAAATTCAACAATACATTAAAAGGTCATTCACCATGATCAATTTGTATTTATACCAGGAATGCAAGGGTGTTCAATATATGCACATCAATCAATATGATATACCATGTTAACAAATTAAAGAATAAAAATTATATGATCATATCAATAGATGCAGAAAAATCTTTTACCAAATTCAACATCCATTTGTGATAAAAACTCTCAATAAAGTGGGCATAGGGAGAACATGCTCAACACAATAATGACCATATATGACAAACCCACAGCTAAAGTCATACCCAATGGTGAAAAAAATTAAGCTATCTCTCTAAGATCAGGAACAAGACAAGGATGCCCACTCTCACTACTTTTATTCAACATAGTATCCGAAGTCCTATCTATAGCAATCAGATAAGAAAAATAAATTTTAAAAATCCAAATTGGAATTAAAACTATCACTATTTGCACATAACATAATATTATATAAAACAAAACCACCAAAAAACTATGAGAACTAATACATGAATTCAGTAAAGTTGCAGGATACAAAATTAATATATGGTAATCTGTTCCATTTCTGTGCACTAACAGAAAACTGTTAGAAAGAGACATTTTTTAAAAAGACAATTCCGTTTACAATCACATCAAAAAGAATAAAATACCTAGGAATAGAATAAAGCTATCCAAGGAGTTAAAGTCTTGTGCTTGGGAAACTAGAATTATTGATTAAAGATTGGAAGATGACACAAATGGGCAGATATACCATGCTCATGGATTAGGGGAATTAATATTGTTAAAGTGACCATTTTGCCCAAGGCAATCTACAGAGTCAATCCATCCTTATGAAAATACCAATGGCATTTTCACAGGATAGAACAAATAATTCTAAAATTTCTATTGAAAGAGAAATAAAAAATGGCCAAAACAACTTTCAGAGAGAAAAACAAAGCTGAATGTTTCATGTTCCAGATTTCAAACAATACTACAAATCTACATTAATCAGAACATATGGTACTGGCACACAAATAGGCACATATATCAGTGAAACAGAAGAGGGAGCCCAGAAATAAACCCACATTTATTTAATTAATAAATAATTAATATGGTCAATTAATCTATGACAAATGAGAAAAGAATATTTAACGGGGAGAAGACAGGTTCTTCAATAAATGGTGCTGGGAAAACTGTATAGCTACATGCAAAATAATCACACTGGACCGTTTTCTTACACCATATATAAAAATAAATTAAAAATGGATTAAAGACTTCAATGTAAGACCTGAAACAATAAAACTCCTAGAAGAAAACATAGGGAGTACACTCATTGACATTGATCTTAGCAATATTTTTGGATCTGTCTCCTCAGGGAAGGGCAACAAAACAACTGGGACTACATCAAACTGAAAAGTTTTTGCACAGCAAAGGAAACCATCAACCAAGTGAAAAGACAGCTTACTGAATGGGAGAAGATATTTTCAAAAAATATATCTGAAAAGGGGTTACTATTCAAAATATACAAAGAACTCATGCAACTCAATGATGAATAAACAAACAACCTGATTAAAAATTGGTCAGAGGATCTGAATAGATATTTTTTTTTTCCAAAGAAGACATACAGGTAGCCAAGAGACACATGAAAAGATGCTCAACATCACTAATCATGAGGGAAATGCAAATCAATATCAAAATGAGATACCACCCCACACCTGACAAAATAGCTATCAACACAAAGACAACAAAAATGTGTTGACAAGAATGTGGGAAAAGGGAACACTCATGCACTGTTTTGGGGATTGTAAATTGGTGCAGCCACTGTGGAAAACAGTGTAGCTTCCTCAAAAAATTAAAAATGGAACTGTCATATAATCCAGCAATTTCACTTCTGTGTATTTACCCAGAGAAAAAAAAACATTAATTCAAAAAGATACATGCACCCCTATGTTTATTGTAACATTATTTCTAATAGCTAAGAATTGGAAGCAACCTAACTGTTCATGACTGATGAATGGATAATGAATATGTGGTATGTATATATATATATATATATATATATATATATATATATATATATATATATATATATATATACACACACACACACACATACATATACATATACACACACACACAATGGAATATTACTCAGCCATAAAAAATGAAATCCTCCCATCTGGGACAATGTGTATGGATCTAGAGGACATTATACTAAGTAAAATAATTCACACAAATACCACATGATCTCACTTATATGTGGAATTGTGGAATCTGAAAAACAAAACAAACAAAACAAAATGAAAACAGACTCACAGATACAGAGAACAAATGGGTGATTGCTAGAAGGAAGATGGGTGGGAAGATAATAGGTGGAGGCGATTAAGAGATAGAAAGCTTCAGTTATATAATGTCATGCATATGAAGTATACAGCAGAAGGAATATGGTCAATAATATTTTAGTAACTCTGTACAGGGACAGATGGTCAGTACATAATGTATGCAAATGTGAAATCAATATGTAGTACAACTGAAACTAACATAATATTATACATCAACTATATTTCAATAAAAAATAAAAATAATATTACAAATGACCAAGAAAGAAATTTTAAATAAAATCAATTTTAAGGAAGGATATTTAAATTGTATTTCCTAGGGATTATAATGCAAGGTAAAAAAAAATAATAATAAGGAAACCTAAAGCTGCAGTGTCTTCTGTTCACTTTAACGCAGGGATTAAAAAAAATCAAAATCAAAGTATGGCAGACTAGCAGACATGGAAGTCAGAGAACACAGTGTTCTTAATATAGAGATTATTTATGAAAGAGACATAACAAATTACTAAAATGGACTAATCAAAAAACATAATGGCTATTACATTAGGATATTTGTGATTTTTTTTAATCATGCTATTGTCTAGGCTATAACAACATTTCTTTTGAATTTGTAGTTAGTGAAAATCTGAGCAATGCTTTCAACTCAGCACATAGTTGCATCATTGAGTTATAGGTAACCAGAAAATAAAGTGTCTTTTTTTCTCCTTTTGCATTCTTTAAATATTATTTAACATCCACTAAAGTAGACTTTTTTTTAGTCCTTTAACTCTTTCAAATAATAATAATAAGGCCCTAAAAATATGGAGTTCAAATAAAGTTATCTTAATAAATGAAACATATTAATCTATATGCATAAAAGGACATAGGTGAATCATTTTAAATGGATATGGAACTATTAACTACCTCACATTTTTCAAATGTATGTTTTTTTCAAATGTATTTAAACTATTATTTTCTTATAAACTTTCCTTGTTCCTACTCATTTGCATCAAAGATGAATCAGAAAGCTCTTCATTAGTATTTTTTATTAATAATGTAAATGGAAATGTTTACCTTTGTCTCTATGATGGAACCAGGAATTTGAGGTATCAATGGATGGTTATCTATACAGGCATTTAAATAATTCCTGTTTTCAACCCCAATTTTTACTTCCCCCTTCTGCCATATTTATGATATCTGAGCCCAGAGTCTCACAGTGGTTTCTTGGATAAAGTGCACCCATTTCTCCTGTTGCCCCTTGGTAAGTTTCCCTCTTCAGGTTTTATATATCAATCTGTTTTTATTTCTATCCATTTCATTGTAAATAAATTGTTATGGATTATGTACATATGTGTTCAACTGGATGAATTTTCACAAAGAAAAAATGCCCATGTAAGCAGCACTCAGATATTGAAATAATAGGTTGGACCATATAAAATTGCCAGTATTGACCATTTTTGAGCCAAAAAAGAATAATTTATGTTTTTCAACCTAGCACAATATTACCAGTACTCCAGAAGCTACCCAGCATACCCTCCCAGTCAATAGCACTCTACCTAAGGCAACCACTCTATTGCTTTCTAACATACTGTAGTTTTTGCCTGTTTTTGTAATTTATATAAATGGTATCATTCAATGTGTATTATTTTCTTTCTCCTTTCTATCACCCAACTTTATATTTGTGAGATTTATCATTATGGTTGCACATAGTAAGAATTATTTCATTTTCATAGCTGTATATTTTTCCATTGTATAAAAACACTATGCTTTATCCATTGAACTCTTGAAAAATATTTGAGATAATTTCAGTTTGAGGTTATTACAGTTGATATAGCTTAAATTTTGGTGCATATCTCTTAGTGAATACGTATACTTCTTTATTCTCAGGATATTTCTGAATGAAATTGACATATAAGTTTATATGTATTTGTTGAGCTTTCTCAGATACAAAAGAGGATTTTCCAAATTTTCCACTTTTCCAATGTACACTCCCACTAGCAGAGTGTAAGGTAAGAGTTCCTGTTATTCTACATCTTTGCTATTATTTAGTATTGCCACCCTTTTTAATTTTAGCTTTTCTACTGAGTATCTAATGGTATTACCTTGGGTATTTAATTTGAATTTCTCATCCTAATGAAAATGAATCCTTCACATGTTTATTGGTCACTTGGATATCTTCTCTTGTAATATATCTTTTTAAGTATTTGCTCATTTTATTTTTCAAATGGGTTACATGTCTTTCTATTACTGATTTGTGATAATTTTTAAGTATGTGGCAATAACTACTAAAACTTAACATATGCATATTTAAAACCAGCAATTCTAGTCCTGGGTATATACTCTCAAAAACATATGGTCTTACACATAGAAATGCATAACCAAGAATTTTATGGCATTATATTTTGTAATAACCAAAATCTTGATATAATCCAAGTATTCATCAACCATTGACTACAGTATATTTATATAATAGAATATTATACAGCATTGAGAATTAGCTATCTGTATAATGATGAATCTCTCAAATATAATTTTGCATGAAAAAGACATATACAAAAGGATATAGGTCACATCCTTCCATTAATAATATGAGATACAGGTAAATTATGTTTGTAGACACAGGTAAAATATGTGTTAGAAACTATGACAATGATGTCCTTGGAGTAAATGATGACTGAGAGGGTGCACAAGGGAGTCTCTGGTGTGTTGGTAATGTTTTATTTATTGCAGTTTAGCATTTTTAGGCCCAGTCTTTGCAGACATGAATTTATTTGAAAATAGCAACAAAGGTTCAGATATTGCAATTGACTGGTTTATTGTAGTATTTCTACAAAATCAGTAAGTTTAAAGCCACATCAATTCCAATATCCTCTTATCCTTAAAAATTTAAATAAGTTGGCAAAAATTCTTGATGGATTTCAAAATTTCTAGACAAAACAATATTGTTTAAATCAATTATAGAATGTATTGATACTTCCAAGATCAATTGCTACGTTCATGGTTTGAGGAAACAAGGAAATAATTCTTATCATCAGCCAAAACTAATCTTAGCATAAAAGCCTTTGGATTCACTAGGTTTTTAGATGAAGAATTTAAATCTATCTACACTTTATAGCTAGATTTTTAATTCCCTCCACTACTTACTTTCCATACCAATAGCAGGTCATATAATGTTTTAATTTATAGTTAAAGTAAATATAAGTAATTATCTTTACTTTTTATTTACCATCAATCATCGTGGATATAATGAAAATAAAATAAATATTTGTGTTTTTTTAAAATAAAGTCTCATGAAATATATATAAGAAAGATGGAAAATATTATTGAAGAGGCTGTGTAACTATTTGAATATTCATAAGTATATGTGTTTACAAGATTTAGTTCTAGAAATGAAGGGAAATATTTCTCTGTAACATATGGTACATACAATTTTAATAAGTAATATTTCAGTAATAGTTAGAACAAAGTTAATATAATACCACCGGTGATAAACTCTAGTGCTCAATGATTAATAATCTAAAATCAAATGCTTAATTTAGCAGAATATAAAAGCTAAATCACTTAAATATATGTTTGATCTGGCAGAAATTGTGTACTAAGCTAAAAATGTATAATTTTGTACTACAGAGAAATAACAATGCTTCCAGCTCCTGCAAACATGGAAAACTTTTGGGTCTCTTTCCCCCAAATTAATCATGTAGTTCTTTAGATGTAAAGGTGAATGTAAGTTTCAGAAATGAAGCATTGCATATTAGTCTTAGCTAATTTGGTTGTACAGAATTCTTAGTTCCTTTTGGAAAATACTTGTGTCCATTGGTAAAGTTAGAAACAGATGGATTTAGTTATCTCCTATATTACCTTACTCATAGTTTATAATGAGAGTTATGGAACAAATTTTGCCATTATCACAATCATTTGTCAAATATTTATGTGTAAGCTAGTACATAAATATTAGGTCCTTGTTTTCTGTTCCTCAAGATACAGCCTCATTTTCAGAGGCAATTTTCACCAACTCTTAAGGTCAGCATGATGTGATAGGAAATCCTCCATACCAATAACTGGATTAGAGATCATTTAGGGTATTAAGCCTCAGGTGCCTTCCATAAAGATATAGGCTATAAGCATTGCTACATATCTAGAATGTCTGACATATTTCAATCAATCCTCATAACTTGAATACTAAAATTTTCCTGATGGGAACCCCAAACTAATTTTATAATGATTAGTAATCAACCTTTAATTTCACCAATAAAACCCTAGTTATGATCTTCCCTGTGCTGATGAACAACACTTCTGGTTTTGATCAGAGGATAAAGTAGCTGAAATATTTGTATGAATCATATCTGGATTTGGGCTTTCTGACAAAATAATAGTTTACCACCCTTTGGCTGTGTATTTCTGAGTACATGACGGGACAATCTGAATTATAATTTAATTTATTTGAAAAAGTCACAAACATAGACATAAATATGCGCATACCATATGAAACTGGCTATAGAAACTATTTTAGAGTTACTTAATTGCAAAAATATTAACCATAGGGGACTTCCCTGGTGGTGCAGTGGATGGGAATACACGCTCCCAATGCAGGAGGCCCAGGTTCGATCCCTGGTTGGGGAACTGGGTCTCACATTCATGCTGTAAGTGAGAGTTCACAAGCCACAACTAAGAAGCCAGCATGCTGCAACTAAGGAGCCCACCTGACACAACAAAAGACCTGGCACAACCAAATAAATAAATAAATATTCAAAAAAAATTAACCATAAAAAGTGAAAAACTCTGGAGAGGTGATAAACACTATTGAACTGCTGTACATTTATCTAAGGTAAGTTTGGGGAGGTGGCTAAAGCCTGCTAAAGAGAGAAGTTGGAGATAGTTCTAAGAGGGTAATAGAGGAAATCTTTTTAAGTTTTGGTAATGCTGGTACACATTTGTGTATCCTCAATACAATAAGGACCAAGTCAACATCAACTCATTTAGAACTAGACAAGTGTCAAGAAAGCCCTGTTGAAGAAGATCTGGTGGACTGAAATGACTGGGGACTTTTCTCTAATGGTTTAAATGTGAAATTCTGACTGTAAGAAAAGTCTGCTCAGGTGGCAGCAAGCAGGTGTGCTCAAAAGTGCCTTCGTGTGGACTTCTGATTTCAGTTTTGACATGTAAACAGCTTGGAAATTGCACTCTCATCCTTCCAACAAAAAAATGCTAAGAAAATTAAAAATAAACTACATTCCTTGGGCCCATAAATAATGATACCACTATAGAAATATTAGAATGGCTAAAATCCATAAACCTGATCAGATCAATTTGCTGATAAGGATGGAAATCAACAGAAACTCTCCTTCATAGTTGATGAAAATGAAAATAATACGGACACTTTGTAAGACTGTTTGGTGCATTCTTACAGAGTTAAACATAATATTACTGTATGTCCCAGTAATAGCTCTCCTGATCTTACATAAATAATTGGAAAACATATGTTCACACAAAAGCTTGCACATGAATGTCCATAGCAGCTTTATTCCTAATCATTAAAAACTGTAAGAAAAAAGATGTCCTTTAGCAGCTGAGTTGATTGGCAACCTATAACATAATACGATACATTTGAATACTATTCAGAGGTAGGAAAAAATAAAAATTCAAGCCCTGGTTAACTCTTATTTGTTTTAACATCTTTATTGGAGTAAAATTGCTTTACAATGGTGTATTAGTTTCTGCTTTATAACAAAGCGCATCAGTTATACATATACATATATCCTCATACCTCCTCCCTCCTGTAGCTCCCTCCCATCCTCCCCATCTCACCCCTCTAGGTAGTCACAAAGCACCAAGCAGATCTCCCTGTGCTATGTGGCTGCTTCCCACTATCTATTTTACATTTGGTAGTATATATATGTCCATGCCTCTCTATCACTTCGTCCCAGCCTAACCTTCCCCCTCCCCATATCCTCAAGTCCATTCTCTACATCTGTGTCTTTATTCCTATCCTGCCCCTAGGTTCTTCAGAATTTTTTTTTTTTTTTTTAGATTCCATATATATGTGTTACCATACATTATTTGCTTTTCTCTTTCTGATTTACTTCACTCTGTACGACAGACTCTAGGTCCATCCAACTCACTACAAATAACTCAATTTCATTTCTTTTTATGGCTGAGTAATATTCCATTGTATATATGTGCCACACCTTCTTTATGCATTCACCTGTTCATGGACACTTAGGTTGCTTCCATGTCCTGGCTATTGTAAATAGAGCTGCAATGAATATTGTGGTAAATGACTCTTTAGGAATTATGGTTTTCTCAGGGTATTTGTCCAGGAGTGCGATTGCTCGGTCTTATGGTAGTTTGATTTTTAGCTTTTTGAGGAACCTCCGTACTATTCTCCATAGTGGCTGTATCAATTTACATTCCCACCAACACTGTAAGAGGGTTCCTTTTCCTCCACACCCTCTCCAGCATTTATTGTTTGTAGATTTTCTGATGATGCCCATTCTGACTGGTGTGAGGTGATACCTCATTGTAGTTTTGATTTGCAGTTCTCTAATGATTAGTGATGTTGAGTATCCTTTCATGTATTTGTTGGCAATCTGTATATCTTCTTTGGAGAAATGTTTATTTAGGTCTCCTGCACATTTTTGGATTGGGTTGTTTGATATTTTGATATTGAGCTGCATGAGCTGCTTGTAAATTTTGGAGATTAATCCTTTGTCAGTTGCTTCATTTGCAAATATTTTCTCCCATTCTAAGGGTTATCTTTTAGTTTTGTTTATGGTTTCCTTTGCTGTGCAAACGTTTTTAAGTTTCATTAGGTCCCATTTGTTTATTTTTGTTTTTATTTCCATTTCTCTAGGAGGTGGGTAAAATAGGATCTTGCTGTGATTTATGTCAAAGGGTGTTCTTCCTATGTTTTCCTCTAAGAGTTTTATAATGTCCAGACTTACACTTAGGTCTTTAATCCATTTTGAGTTTATCTTTGTGTATGGTGTTAAGAAGTGTTCTAATTTCATTCTTTTACGTGTAGCTGTCCAGTTTTCCCAAAACCACTTATTGAAGAGGTGTCTTTTCTCCATTGTATATTTTTGCCTCCTTTATCAAAGATAGGGTGACCATATGTGCATGGATTTATCTCTGGTCTTTCTATCCTGTTCCATTTACCTATATTTCTGTTTTTGTGCCAGTACCATACTGTCTTGATTACTGTAGCTTTGTAGTACAGTCTGAAGTCAGGGAGTCTGATTCCTCCAGCTCTGTTTTTCTTTCTCAAGATAGTTTTGGCTATTAGGGGTCTTTTGTGTTTCCATACAAATTGTGAGGTTTTTTTGTTCTAGCTCTGTGAAAAATTCCATTCGTAGTTTGATAGGGATTGCATTGAATCTGTAGATTGCTTTGGGTAGTATAGTCATTTTCACAATGTTGATTCTTCTAATCCAAAGACATGGTATATCTCTCCATCTGTTTGTATCATCTTTAATTTCTTTCATCAGCTTCTTATTGTTTTCTGCATACAGGACTTTTGTCTCCTTAGGTAGGTTTATTCCTAGGTATTTTATTCTTTTTGTTGCAGCAGTAAATGGGATTGTTTCCTTGATTTCTCTTTCTGATCTTTTGTTGTTAGTATATAGGAATGCAAGAGATTTCTGTGTATTAATTTTGTATCCTGCAACTTTACTAAATTCATTGGTAAGCTCTACTAGTCTTCTGGTAGCACCTTTAGGGTTTTCTATGTACGGTATCATGTCATCTGCAAACAGTGACAGTTTTACTTCTTCTTTTCCAATCTGGTTTCCTTTTATTTATTTTTCATCTCTGATTGCTGTGGCCAAGACTTCCTAAACTGTGTTGAATAATAGTGCTGAGAACAACATACTTGTGTTATTCCAGATCTTAGAGGAAATGTTTTCAATTTTTCACCATTAAGAATGATGTCTGCTGTGGGTTTTTCATGTATGGTCTTTATTATGTTGAGGTAGGTCCCTCCCTCTATGCCAACTTTCTGGAGAGGTTTTATCTTGAATGGTGTTGAACTTTGTCAAAAGCATTTTCTGCATCTATTGAGATGATCATACGCTTTTTATTCTTCAGTTTGTTGACATGGTGTATCACACTGATTGATTTGTGGATATTTAAAAATCCTTGCATCCCTGCGATAAATACCACTTGATCATCGTATATGATCTTTTTAATGTGTTGCTGGATTTAGTTTGCTAGTATTTTGTTGACGATTTTTACATCTATATTTATCAGTAATATTGGCCTCTAATTTTCTTTTTTTTATGATATATTTGTCTGGTATTGGTATCAGTGTTATGTTAGCCTCATAGAATGAGTTGAGAGGTGTTCCTTCCTTTGCACATTTTTGGAATAGTTTCAGAAGGATAGATGTTAACTCTTCTATAAACGTTTGGTAGAATTTACCTGTGAAGCCACCTAGTCCTGGACTTCTGTTTGTTGGGAGATTTTAAATTACTTATTCAATTCTGTTACTGGTACTTGGTTTGTTCATATTTTCTATTCTTCCTGGTTCAGTCTTGGGAGATTGTACTTTTCTAAGAATGTGTCCATATCTTCTCATTGTCCATTTTATTGGCATATATTTTTTCATAGTGGTCTTTTATGTTTTCTTGTATTTCTGTGGTGTTGGTTGTAACTTCTCCTTTTTAATTTCTGCTTTTACTGATTTGAATCCTCTCCTTTTTTTTCTTGATGAGGCTGGCTAAAGGTTTATCAATTTTGTTTATCTTCTCAAAGAACCAGCTTTTAGTTTCATTATCTTTGCTATTGTTTTCTTTGTCTTTCATTTATTTCTGCTCTGATCTGTGTAGCATTTTATTTCTAATTAACCTTCTTGTTCCAAAAGTCTGGTGGCCACTGCATATGATGGGTGATGGATACCTGACTTTCCAAAGGTAATGAAGTAATTACTGAATTTAATCCTAAATTAGTCTGATATTAAACCCAGATTCCCAATCTTTAGAATTGGTCCATAGGTCAAACTTTACTGACCCATGATTTGGAGAAACAAAATGAGGACACAAACCAAATTGTTAGGTGAATGGCCCCAGAAATTTTCTTTGGGTTGACTCTTGATAAACTGTCTGGGACTGGGGCTATTATTCTCCTGAAATATGCAAGCATCCCATATGTACAGGAAACAGGCAGCCTACAAGTCATGGTAAAGGAGAACATGGCGTGGTAAGCTTACAGCTGAATTTTTCATAGAAATAAGACCTCTCAATATTCCAATATTTGGGAATGAGCAAAATTCCACCCTCCCTAAGCTTTTCAGTAGCTGATCGGCTTCAGTTAATAGCAGTTGTGTATTACCACTAAATCTTAGGCTCTCTGGTGCATTAAACAAACTTTTTCACTCAACCTACTAATCTTTTCTCATGTTCCCTATAACATGAGAAAGTAGGTACCAGTCTACTGAAGCATGGCACTCCCCTGAACAGAAGACTGAAAAAACAGGATCCCAGGTAGCCTATGGATTCACCATTGACAAAGTTTTTTTGTTAATATGTGCCCAAACCCACTGAATGACACATTTTGAATGTGTTCTCTCAAAAAGACTTGGATAATATTTGTGAAGTAATTGTTACCTCATTGGAAAATTCAGAGCTCTTTTGAATGTTAATTATCACTGTAAAATTAACATTTAAAATTTTCTAGTATATATTGCTTGTTTACAAGTCCTTACTTATTTTTCATATAAAGTATGCCAAAAACATGCATTATAAATGTTAAAGTAGAAGAAATGAGCCAGCAGTTCATTTCTGAAAACAGTCATCCAAATTTTCAATTAAGGTTGACTGTGTTTATATATTACACCATTTGCATTATCCAGGAGACAGTTATTCTTTCCCAAATACTAATACTTTCTCAAGTTACTAAAGTTGTCTGTGGCTTTATATACCATGCAGATTGTTGCATTATAAGAAAATATAAAATACACTAAGGGGTATATTAACAAGTGAGTGACATTAAAACATAAAAAAATAAAAATGAACAAAATAAAAATAACATATCACTGCTATATGACCATTACAATCTGTTTTATTTTGTGTGCCCTTTAAGTCATTATTTTTAAGTCTATATAATTGTGAGCATGTTCTCTATACCAGTGAACAATAAACATTTTAATTTAATATTTAACTTATATATTCAGTTGAGCATGTGCTAACAAAGGCTGCACAGTATTCAATGAGATAGAAATAAATGTGAAAACATCATATCTTTAGGTTACAATTCTACTATTGACAATTAGCTCAATGTGGGGTTAAATTTGCTCACATTTAACACATCGCTCAATATATATGGACATGTACTTTGTAATAAATTCATATATTTTAACCTCATCATATAATTTAATATTTACCTTAGATTAAGAGCTTTCTGGAACTGAAGTAGAGCTAGTTGAACACTCTTACTTTTTTGATTTTCCATAGAGGAGTCATTAGCCAAGTATGTAATTTAAGTTTGAATAGTTCTACAAGGCTCTGTGTGCCCAAATTTTCTCCTGTTGAGTTTGTCACTGATATATTAACATGTTAGGGAAAATTATGTTTTTACTTTAATTATTTCAGTTTAAAGAACATTTGTTTATTTTTTTCCTAATAGGTATACTAGTGTATTGAGAAGACTACTGACAGTATGTTTAAAATGGTAAGCATATGAATCTTGGCTTTACTTACTCAGGTGGAAAGATCTTACAGAAATGAGTTAAATTGTTCATTTTAAAAATCTAAATATAATTCCTACTTCAGAGGATTATATTAAAGATAAAATAAAACAATATATTGGAAAGTGCCTTCCCTATTGCCTAATAGATATTTTAAATTCAAAAAGTATTATTCATGAAAGGTTAAACCTAATTATTTTGACTCTATAATAAAATGGGCAAATCAACAAAGGATTAATCTCCAGAATATACAAACAGCTCGTGCATCTCAATATCAAAAGAACAACCAACCCAATCCAAAAATGGGCAGAAGACCTAAATAGACATTTCTCCAAAGAAGACATACAGATGGCCAAGAGGCACATGAAAAGATGCTCAACATCACTAATCATTAGAGAAATGTAAATCAAAACTACAATGAGGTATCACCTTACACTGGTCAGAATGGGCATCATCAGAAAATCCACAAACAATAAATGCTGGAGAGGTTGTGGAGAAAAGGGAACCCTCATGCACTGTTGGTGGAAATGTAAATTGATACAGCCACTATGGAGGACAGTATGGAGATTCCTTAAAAACTAAAAATAGAATTACCATATGACCCAGCAATCCCACTACTGGGCTTATACCCTGAGAAAACCATAATTCAAAAAGACACATGCATCCCAATGTTCATTGCAGCACTATTTACAATAGCTAGGTCATGGAAGCAACATAAATGTCCATTGACAGAAAAATGGATAAAGATGTGGTACATATATACAATGTAATATTACTCAGCCATAAAAAGGAATGAAGCTGGGTCATTTGTAGAGATGTGGATGGACCTAGAGACAGTCATACAGAGTGAAGTAAGTCATAAAGGGAAAAACAAATATCATATATTAAAACATATATGTGGAATCTAGAAAAATGGTACAGATGAACTGGTTTGCAAGGCAGAAATAGAGACACAGATGTAGAGAACAAACGTATGGACACCAAGGGGGGAAGGGAGGTTGGGATGAATTGAGAGATTGGGATTGACATGTATACACTAATATGTATAAAATAGATAACAAATGAGAACATGCTGTATGACACAGGGAACTCCACATCACTGTACAGTAGAAACTAACACAACATTGTAAAACAACTATACACCAATAAAAAATAAAATGGGCAATATTACTGATTAAACAACATACACTGTTTACATATCAGAAATATAACTTTTCTTGTACAAAGTGTGTTATTTTCCTTAATGTTAACAAGTAATAGTAGAGACTCTTAGTTATTCCATGATTCAAAATATAAAATTGGTTTTTAAATATCATATTATATATATGTGTTTGTGTATATATATATATATGTATATATATATATATATACATATATATATATACACATTTGTGTGTATTATATAGAGTAGCTGATGTTGCTCTATTTTTACAGTCAAGTTGAGGATTAGTACCTTTCCTTTCTTTGTGATCTTTCATTTGCAGAGACATCATAATACTAGGCTTAGTCCGATGACTACATTGGAGATATGATATGTCTGTTTTCTTCGTTCGTAATGAAGCTGACAGTTGATGGCCTTGCTGTCAGCCATAGTTTTGTTTTCTTTTTCCTCATACACATTTTCTTACTGATTATAATTTTCAGCTAAAGGTTAGATTTTTCTGTAAGTAAATTGATTTTTTTTCTTTAAATTTGTTCCAGTCTTGGGTGTCTTGTTACTTAAGATGCCTAGAAATGTGGCAAGTCAAAATAAATAAAAATGAGTTTTGTTGGAATTAAGAAAAAATAAGAAAACCTGTGTTTAGCATAAAACATTTTTTAATGGCTAACTTTGCTATTTCTATGACTTTTTAATGAATTAGTTGCTTAGTAAAATAGTCCCAAGTAAAAATCTCATGTATAGCTAATACTCATCTACATTTCACAGTTTAATAAACTTTCTAAAAATGTCTTAATATTTTTGTTTTGGTACAATTTAAATTGAAATAAAATATTAAAACATTAGATACAATTAGCAAATATTTTTGTATATTGTGCAAAGGTAAAGTAAATAACATTTTGTGTGCTTGTTGTTGACTCAGAGAGTAAACTGTATTTTTATTGTAAAATATATTAAATAGAAGAATATATCTTTGTCTCTAATATAACATTAAACCTTATTCCACAGTGTAACTCTGAGATCAAATGCAATTATACATAATTAACCTTACATTGAATTTTGGTAACAGTTGAGTTCCTAATTTAAATTTTTAGTTCTGAAAAGATTATATCTATAAATAGATGGCATATTACTCTATGCAAGTTGGGACATACACCACAGTTATAACACTGTTGTTGCAATATTGTAAGTTATGGAGTGGGTTGAGTCAACCAGGACTATGGCAATTCTAATTATCAGAAATTGTAAAATTCAGATCATCAGTTAGGTCTTGTAGTAGAACATAGCATGTTGTTGATTGAAATGAGAGATAATATTTTGGCTACCATGTAGATAATAAAGTTAATATTTTGTTTAAAAATATAAGGGATTGCCTCGAGGTCTTGCCCTGATTGTGGGTGGAGGTAACATGTATGATATAAAATTACTTTTAAAAATCAAGTTTATCCAAGTAAAATTCACATACACACAATATACAGTTATATATACTACATAATGAACAAACTGTACATGTATATTCAATATAATGAACATACACAAACAATACATTTTTATTGTATGCATACCAAATAATGAGAGGTGAAATGTACACAGTCAAGTAATCACTAATCAAATTTAGATACAGAATGTCTGTTATTCCATAAAGTCATGCCATTTGAAGTGTATCCCATTCCCTTATGCTCTATAAAACCTATTAAACAATGATCTGTTTTCTGTCACTGTGGAAATGAAGTATTACAATATATAATCTTTAGTGTTTGAGTTCTTCTTCTCAGCCTAATGATTTTAAAATCCATTAACACTATTGCAATTTACTGCTTTTTTTTTTTTTAATATTTTAACTCCTGAGCAGTGTTTCATGATATGGATACTAGTTTGTTTATCCATTCATCTGTTCATTGATATTAAGGCTGTTTCCCATTTTGGCTATTATAAATAAAGTTATCATGAAATTTGTATAGATTTTTACCTGTGTGTTGTGTTGCTGTTTTCCTATGGATGTCTATTTTCATTTCTATTTGGTGAATGTCTGGGGTGTGCAATTGTTGGGTCACATGGTAACTCTATATTTAACTAAAAAAGTATCAAAACCTTCTCTAAAGTTGTACTAACTTTACAATTCTACCAACAAAGTCTGAAAGTTCCACTTGTTCCAAAACCTAGTCATCATTTGGTTTTGTGATCCTTTTAACTTTTCATTGTTGTCACACTGGTAAGTATGTAATATTGTCTTAGTGTGATTTTAATTTGCTTTACCTTCTTGACAAAAGGCATTAGGACCTTTTTATTGTACTTATTGTGTTTATAATCCTGGTTAAAATATATTATGTGTTTATAAATATTGCTGGATTTGATTTTTTAATATTTTTTGAGAATATTTGTTGAGAATTTTCTGCCTATGTTCATGAAGAATAACATTCTTTTATCATGCTATATCTCAGTCAGCTTTTGGTATCTAGGTAGTACTGCATTCATAATATAAATTGAGATTAATTTCATTCTTTTTTAAATTTTCTGAAGAAGTTTGTGTATTATTGATACTATTTTTTCCCAAAATGTTTGATGGAAGTCTCCAGGCACTGAATTTTCTTTATGAGAAAACATTTGGTTAAATACATTTACTAGCTATAAGAAATTCATGTTTCTCTTTTTTGTTAAATTTTGTTTTGTTTTTTAAGGACTTCTTCATTTCCCTTATGTTGGTGAAATTCTGTCTTATAAAGGACCATGTATCTCTCCCCAGCTCTGACCTATGCCTCCTAGTCTGACTGCCCTTTTGAGCTTGGAATTCAACATCGTTCACCAAAGGTATAAAATTTTTGCAGTTAGAAAGTCAGGGTAATAATGGGGTAGTTCTCATGATTCTCCCTCTTTTATGTATCATAGTTTCATAGTTCCTGTTGACCCCAAACAGTTTACCATATGTTTTGTCCAGTGCTACAGGTGTTTAGCTTGGAGTGCTAGCCCAATACCAGCTATTCCATCATTGTGGGCCCACTCTCCCTTACTCCATCATAGCTGGAAGCTGATATTCCCTAAATGACTTTTAATTATTTAATTTAAAAGACTTTCAAAAGAAACTTAAGACAATGCAATTAATTATGGCATTAAGATAAAATTACAAAAAAACAATAAGTAAAAAATTACTATAATTCTATTGCAGTTTATGCTTTCTGTCTAAATCTGTAATTGTTTCCCTGTATGAATAAAATGGCACTCTAATGAACTTCTAAATCTTCTGTTTCATTATATAATATCAGAGGAATAATATTTTTGAGAAGAAAGAAAACTTTTATACATTTTAAAGATGTACTTATATAGAATTTTACAGCTTGTATGAATAAAGATTTTAATTTACAAGTAATGATTTGATTCACCTACCAAGGCACTAAGGTCTTTAATAGAACTTGCTCTGTCATTATTATTCATAATTCCATAAAGTGACATAAATGGAAATAGTGCCTTGGAAAGGTCAGTATACAGGTAAATCCATTTCCTAAAGAACTTATAATTCTAAATCTCTTCAACAAGCTCCTCACTACCCAAACCCTGGACACTCATCAGAATAAGATGGCTTGTGATCACTGTTCCATTTGACATTAACAGTATATAGAAGTCCAACTAAATTAAAGCTTTAATATATTTCAAAAGTGTATTTTTAAATTGGAAAACAAAACATAATACTCTCATGAGTCTACATTATTTTATTAGATTTAAAGTATTTTATAAATATTAACTGAGTGGTTTACGGTATAGCAGAAGAGTAATATCTTATCTCAAAGTTAACTTTAAACCATTGTTTTTGTTTGTTTGTTTAATATGGCAACTAGAGCAGGAAATAAAAACAGCCCTTTCGGTACTTGCCGTAAATGAATTTGATTTTTGCCTGCACTTATATAGCTTAATGAAGATACCATTCCCTGTATCTTGTCACTGGGCATATGTCTACACAATCTTGTGCCCCCTTAGTTATTGCTATTTCATTAATTAATTCTATCTTCAAATATATGTGATGAATCAGAATAATTCAGAATTTCACAGACACTCGAAATATACTTGTAATCGAAAACAAACTTATGGTTACCAAAGGGAAAATGTGGAGGGGGGAGGGATAAATCAGGAGCCTGGGATGAACACACTCATACTACTATAAATAAGAGAGATAAACAACAAGGAACTATTGTATAGCACAGGGAACTCTACCTAATATTCTGTGATAACCTATATGAGAAAAGAATGAATATATATATATGTATAACTGAATCACTTTGCTGTACACCTGAAACTAACACAATATTGTAAATCAACTATACTCCAATAAAATTAAAATATTAAAAAATAATAAATAAATAAATAAAAAATATATATAGGTAAATGTTGGAATCATTATGACAACTCTTTTTAAAGCTTGTCATTCAGAGTAGGGTGGAATTAGCTAACTCTTTACAAAACATTAAGAATGTGGAAAAGACTTTTAGCAATTTAACTGTATTCAAAGGATGAACAAAGAAATCCTACTTAATGCTTTAACATTTGAGAATAGTATGGTTTCCATTTTTAAAACGTATAAGTGGAGAGTCAAGTTTTTCCTATAGCTACATGAGAATGTTCTCTTTAAGGAAAATGCTAAGCCATTTTTAGTAGTTACAAAGAGATAACATAATTATCTCACTCTGTGGAGGTGTGAAGGGTTTCTTGATGCACTGCCTCTGAGAGTATGAAAAAGCCTCTAACCCAAGAAACTCAGGAAGATAGAGAAGGCAGGGTTCAGGAATCAGTGGATGGAAGCAGGCATGTGAGCCATCCACTCTTGTTACTATGAAGAGTGATCCACCTTTGTCTTGAGGGCATTCCAGGCTCCCATTTTCCTTATTCAATGCCTAATATGCATGGAACTAAGAATGAGAATCTTAGCCTTACTGACTAGAGTTGGAGATACAAGCTTAATTATTAAAATCTTGTGTTTCTGTATTATCTTCCATAATATGTGGTCTTTTTTCTTTCTTTTTATTTAATTTAATTTAATTTATTTATTTATTTATGGCTGTGTTGGGTCTTCGTTTCTGTGCGAGGGCCTTCTCTAGTTGTGGCAAGTGGGGGCCACTTTCATCACGGTGCACGGGCCTCTCACTATCGCGGCCTCTCTTGTTGTGGAGCACAGGCTCCAGACGCGCAGGCTCAGTAGGCTCACGGGCCCAGTTGCTCTGCGGCATGTGGGATCTTCCCAGACCAGGGCTCAAACCCGTGTCCCCTGCATTGGCAGGCAGATTCTCAACCACTGCGCCACCAGGGAAGCCCCATATGTGGTCTTTTTAACAACACTTTATAAAATTACTTTGTATTCACACTGTCTTAATGTTACCCTTCTTTTTGAATGCTTCCTCCTATCCAACTAGCATGTAAAAATGGAAATAAAGCTTCCTCTAATCCAGGAGTGCTCTCCCACATAATGGTGGAGAATTTAGGCCAGCTTTGTGCTAGTATTTGAAAAATTGTACCTTGGTGATATCTTCCTGAGGTTCTTTATTCCCCCACTCCCCACTCTTCTTTTGGTCATAAAGTTACAAAACTTCAAGGGCCAAGATTGCTTAGGACATCAAGGTCAGTTCTAGAATTGACTACACTTGGGCTTTCCATTTCAGGATTGAGGGTTAAAGTATTCTAATAATTAACAGAATGCTTTTGTTTGGAAGATCACTTATGCTGTTGAGCTTCTAAATCTGTGGTGGAAGGAGATAAATGAAGAATTTAGAGAATATAGAATCCTGACATTGCTCAAATTCTGCTATAGAAGAGCTCATAAGAGGAGTCAGTGCCAGTTATTAATTTTCATGTTAACAGCAAGTTATTTGAAATATGGGGATTTTTTCTCTAAATTAACTTTGAGAACTATGAAGTTGAATCTCCAGCATGGTAATAATATACATTCTGAACTGTAACATTTGCCAGGGTTTTAAGGAAGTCCTATAGTGGGACCTTATAATTAGAAAAATGCTAAAGACTGTTTTATTTATTTTAGCATATTGAGGCATACTCTAATAAAATATGAATGGCTACTGTATGTGGCACAATGTTCATAATGCAATATTAAGTGAGGGTAAGTTATAAATTCATGCAATATGATAATTTTAATGTAATTAAAATATTTTTGTGGTATGTATAAAGTCTCAAAAGCCTTGCAAATAGTGGTTTGTAAAATTTGAATATATAGGATTTTGTTGATTTTTGAGCTGTATATTTCTTTACATTTTACCCTTCCCAATGTCAGGTATGCTTAATAATTAATAGTGTTTTATAGTTTAATAGGTAGAGGGTATTTTTTTTAACTCAGTGGTACATTTTAATATCATTGGTATCTTAGATCTAATAAAATGTTATTCTTAATCAGAATTTCCACATTTCTGCCTGATAGCAAAACACCACCTCATCAATTTTTCTCACTTCTGCACAATTCCTCTTTGTTTCTTATCTTAAACATTTTCTTCTATGAATCTTCACTTGTGGTTCTCATCCTGGAAGAGATTTTGCCCCTAAGGGGCAAAATTTGTCAGTGCCTGGAGATATTTTTGATTTTCACACTGGAGTCCCAAATTACCCAGGATAAAGTGTCAATAGTGCCGAAGTTAAAGAACCCTGGCAGGAAAATTCTCTGCTGCCAGCACAAAATACAAACCTTAGGATATGAGTCTCATATGTGAGACTGTAGCTTTCCACCATTCCAGGTAAAACAAAACAAACAAAAAAACAACAAAAACCTCTCAACTCATTATAAGACTTGGAAGGTAAAACATATAAATGTAACACTATTTGTACTGAAACAGGGGTTTTAAACTTTGACTCTCAACTAGAATCACCTGAGAAACTGTGAAAATGCTAATGATTCGTCTTACCTCCAGAGATTCTGAGGTAGTTGATATGGGGCATGTAGTTGTTCTTGGCTTTGGGAGTTTTTTCAAGTTCCCCATGTGATACTAAGTCAATATTAAGAAGCACTTCCCTAAGGTGTCTCTTTTTATAACCACCTGGAGACTGCGTTGCAGAAGTCAACTTACTTTTGACTCTCATTTAATATGAAGATGATGACCTTTGAACCTGACAGTTTAAACAAATGGCATTTTGTTCACTGGTTTTCTGAAAACTCCATAGTGGAAGAAATTGTGGTCCCAGTTCTTCTGGCCTGGGAGAAACTATATTGGAGATCTGATGTTATATATGTTACTGACCACAAATGCCACATGATCACTGAAGGATAAAGAGGAATATTTTATTTTTCTTAGATAAATTCCCAATGCCTGAATGAGGTTAATATGACTTTTGGGCAGTGCAATTATTTTTCCACTGTGTATTCTTTAATGGAAAGTTATAAAAATACTATGCTAATTTTAGTGATTGGTCTAATTGTTTCCTTATTTTTTGTATACTTCAAATTTCTGAAATGTACATATACATAATCATTTTCATGTAAGTATAATAGCTTTGAATGAAATATATATATATATATATACATTCTTCTATATTAATTCAAAAGCTATGTTTTGGTGAAGGATTAAATGTTTTATGCATCTATACCAGTGTAAATGACAATGTTATTAATTAAAAAGTACAATCATGATAAATTGTGTGAGAAAATAAATGATTAATTTGTTTTTAGCTACATTGAGTATTATTTGCCAGTAAGGTATTTTGGTGGACAGTACCATTAGGCAGTTAGAAATGTATAAATTAATTTAATATATTCGAACTATTTTATTTTTTTCCTGTTTTTTTAATTAATTTTTATTGGAGTATAGTTGCTTTACAATGGTGTGTTAGTTTCTACTGTACAGCAAAATGACTCAGCTATACATACACGTATATCCCCTCTTTTTTAGATTTCGTTCCCACTTAGGTCACCACAGTGCATTAAGCAGAGGTCCCTGTGCTTTACAGTATTTCTCATTACTTATCTACTTTATACATAGCGTCAATAGTGTATATGTGTCAATCCCAATCTCCCAATTCCTCCCACCCCACCCCTTTCCCCCTTGGTATCCATACATTTGTTCTTTACATCTGTGTCTCTATTTCTGCTTGGCAAATAAGGTCATCTATACCATTTTTCTTGATTCCATATATATGCGTTAATATACAATATTTGTTTTTCTCTTTCTGACTTACTTCACTCTGTATGACACACTCTAGGTCATTCTATGTCTCTACAAATGACCAAATTTCATTCCTTTCTATGGCTGAGTAATATTCCATTGTATATATGCACCACATCTTCTTTATCCATTCCTCTGTTGATGGACATTTAGGTTGCTTCAATGTGCTGGCTCTTGTAAATAGTGCTGCTATGAACATTAGGGTGCATGTGTCTTTTTGAATTAAGGTATATGCTCACTAATGGGATTGCTGGGTCATATGGTAGTTCTATTTTTAGTTTTTTAAGGAACCTCCATACTGTTTTCCATAGTGACTGTATCAGTTTACATTCCCACCAACAGTGCAAGAGGGTTCCCTTTTCTCCACAACCTCTCTGGCATTTATTGTTTGTAGAATTTTTTTTGATGGTCATTCTGACTAGTGTGAGGTGATACCTCATTGCAGTTTTGATTTGTATTTCTCTAATAATTACTGATATTGAGCAGCTTTTCATGTGCTTATTGGCCATCTGTATGTTTTCTTTAGAGAAATGTTTATTTAGGTCTTCTGCTCATTTTTTGCTTGGGTTGTTTGTTTTATTGATATTGAGCTGCATGAGCTGCTTGTAAATTTTGGAGATTAATCCTTTGTCAGTTGCTTCATTTGCAAATATTTTCTCCCATTCTGATGGTTGCCTTTTCATCTTGTTTGTGGTTTTCTTTGTTATGCAAAAGCTGTTAAGTTTAATTAGTCCCATTTGTTTATTTTTGTTTTAATTTTCATTACTCTAAGAGTTGGGTCAAAAAAGAACTTGCTGCAATTTATGTCAAAGCGTATTATGCCTGTGTTTTCCCCTAAGAGTTTTATAGTGTCTGGCCTTACATTTAGGTCTTTAATCCATTTTGAGTTTATTTTTGTGTATGGTGTTTTGTGTAGGGAGTGTTTTAATTTCATTCTTCTACATATAGCTGTCCAGTTTTCCCAGCACCACTTATTAAAGAGGTTGTTTGTTCTCTATTGTATATTTTTGCCTTCTTTGTCATAGATTAGGTGACCATAGGTGTTTATTCAAACTATTAATATAAATTTGGCAATATTGTATAGTCAGATGGTATTAAAAATTAACAGTAAGAGATATTTTTCTCTACAGTGAGAAACATAAAATGAGGGAAGAAAAATGGTAACAGAAGTAATTTGGTGGAATCACTGCATTTATGTTGTGAGAGATAGAGGAGGAAGAGTAAACATAGAACAACTATCAGAACACAAGGAACTTAATCAGCCATCACTTGCTACAGAAGGTAATAGTTTAAGAAGGGTGAAGATGATAAATTGGGAAAAGACTAAAAAGAAATGTAAAATGATGCCAAAAGAAGTTGGAGTATTGACCTTGGTATATAGGAAGTTATTATGACTTTTGAGATAATAAAAGGGTGAGTAAAATTCAAACAACAAAAGAAAATGAATAAATAAATAGAAGGTGTAGGTACAGATTATGGTACTCATGTGTAAGATAATACAAAAGGAAAAAGAAAGAAAAGTTGTTTGAGGTGACAGCTGTATGCAAATAAGATATATATTTCCTGAATTTTAGTTTATTTTAATCCTAATTTTAAAAAAATTAGAATAGAGCTTATTTGTGAGAAAAAACAAAAAGACAGGGGACCAGTAAAAGCTATTTAAAAATGACAATTAAAAAGTTAAACATATAATTTATATATTCTAAATAAATAACTGATAGCCTGAGTTCCTATTGCATAGTGGTGACAAACATTGGCAGTCTCTTATCTTTGGTTAAAAATAAAGTTAATTCATTGGAAGAGAAAATATGGTGAAGATGGAATTTAAAAATTACTTTAGAGGCAATATAATCTGCTAAGAGTGAGCAACTTAGATACATTTTCATGGAATTAGTTTCAATTTGATATACCTTAAGTGCCCACCACATTCCAGACAAAGTATAAATATTGGGTATACAACATAATGCATAGTATTGTTCATAAGTGTTACACAGATCAGTGAGATATAAAAAGAAGTTTCTATTTTTTTATGATAATGTTTCAGTGTGTCAACTGATATGATTTGGGTGTAAATTGATAAAACAGACTTCCAAAATGAAATAGAAAAGTTGAATTTTGGATCAATAAGTAATAAAAAATATTTAATTTTAAAAACCTCACATAGATATATAATAATATCAAACAAACATTTGGCGGCTTTTAGGAACCACTTAAATTTACTTTTGTGCATGCAAACATTTTCCTCACAATTACCATTTGTTCTTGAATATGAATGAAAAAATTTAACAAATTTGGAAAAAAAAGTTTATCTTCAGAGAATTTAAATTTACCAATTATCTAATTTTTCATAACTAGAAAGCACATGATGAGTCTACATTTATTTTCTCTTATAGCAAATTATGAGAATTACAGTTGAAATATTTTCCTGCTGTATGAAGCACTTTCCTCTTCTATGGGATTAGGGCTGAGGTTTTCAGTAATACATAATTAACTCAAAACACTTTAAAGAGAAAGCCAAAGTAAATTTTGAGAGATTTGTTCATGGTATTTTTCCTTAATGTGCCTTCTTTCCTCTACCATCTCAATACTACTTCCCATTTCCTTGGTTGCCTGTAGGAAATAACACTAATCTGCTGACAAGCTAAGACTAACTATACATTTCTGTGTTAAATTTTATACGTGAATCAATAGAATCAAAGAAAATTATAAAAGGCAGATAATATTACAAAATATGAAATCACCAATATATGTATAAATACTCAATATATGTATAAATACTCAAAAATGTCTAAAGTACAAAATCTTTGGTTTATTTTCTAAATTTAATATTTAATTGTTTCCTTTCAGTTTTGATCTTGGAGCAATGATCGTTTAAAACTACATAATTTCTATTCATGGGGATGAAAACAGTGTAGAACAATGAAAAGCAACCTCTTCATAGGTTAAAAAAAAAATAATGATACTTAAAGAAAAGGCTTTGAAGTAAGAGTAACTAAAATTTGAACATTGTCTTTCCACATTACTGACTGTACATGCTTGACAATTTGTATAAGCTCCTTGGTGTTTATTTCTTTTGTTAAAAAAAAAAGAGGGGCTTCCCTGGTGGCGCAGTGGTTGAGAATCTGCCTGCTAATGCAGGGGACACGGGTTCGAGCCCTGGTCTGGGAAGAACCCACATGCCGCAGAGCAACTAGGCCCGTGAGCCACAACTACTGAGCCTGTGTGTCTGGAGCCTGTGCTCCACAACAAGAGAGGCCACGGTAGTGAGAGGGCTGCACACCACGATGAAGAGTGGCCCCCGCTTGCAACAACTAGAGAAAGCTCTCACACAGAAACGAAGACCCAACACAGCCAAAAATAAATAAATAAATAATAAATAAATAAATAAATAAATAAATAAAAAAGAAATATGAGATGGTAGTGATCATTAGACACATTCTTTTCTGAGGGAGGAGGTCATGATGATGCAGTAAGAGGACATAAAACTCAGCTACCCTCAGGAGCACATCAAAAATATATCTACATGTGGAAGAAGTCGCTCCAAAAACTAATTAGAAACTGGCAGAGAGACACATGTACAAAAAAAGCTGGAAGAAAGATACACACACAATTGGGCAGGAAGAGAAGAAAAGCAATCAGGGACTCAGAGGAAAAGGGAGATTACGCAGGTGAATACCCACCCTGGGGAGTGGCAGTTTGAGCCCCAGATTGGGTGTACTAGTCCTGGTGTCATATGTAGAGGAGAAAAATTTCCTTGGCTAGTTTGAGAACTGTTGGGACAAATAGAAGATATGGGGAAGCCTGGACTCTGCTTGTGAGGAGCACACACATGCTGACTAGCCCCCAAGGCAGGGCAGAGAGGTCAGCTCTAGTGGCTTTCCTTTGATCACCTTTCTGTGTGCCCCAGTCTGAGCTGAGTAAATGCTACAGCTATGCTCACTCCACTCCACAACACAACACTGGATCTAGGAAAACCACAACTAGGGAAAAGACTCAACCGTGGGAGGCAGAGGTCCTGGGTCAGAGTCAGGGTAAAGCAGCAGTGACTGTCCTTGGAGCTTACTCAACCAGAGCCTTGGAAGCCACCCTGATGTCTTATGGCAGCTACTCCACCACAGCTAAATTCCTGATACATGCCAAGAGTCCATGTGCGCTCCCACCAGCTCTATGGAGGTAGTGATTAGCTGTGAGGGACAAAGGGGGCTTAAACATGAGGCTATCTGAGCAAAACCATTGATGCCTACATAAGCAGGGCAAGGGACCTCTTTCTGTACACAGGCCCCACTTGCTTCATCATTCCCTTACTCAGGGGTTAAGGTCCCAGTGCAGGACAGGGAAAAACACACACATAAAGGGAGCAAAGCCAGCTCAAGCCCAGTCCTCAGGGCTTCTACTCCAGAAACTTGGAATCTGACTCTGCCCCTGATAGGGTGGTTATGGCCACAGAGAAGAGAGAAAGTTCCAGCTTACATTTGGCTCAGACTCTACTCCATCTCCAGCTCCACCCACTACCAAGGTGATAGCTGCCAGCACACCCTGAGGAAAGATGTGACTGGCAACCAAGTCAAATCCAACCCTCCTACCAAAGGCATTGGGCACATGCAGTTTATAGAGGGATGCTCCCACATAAGAATACCCCTTCAAGACCACAACAGGTAACTCTTTCACCTAAATTCATAGAGGTGAAGAAAGTTAAGCAAAACAAAAAGGCAGAGGAATAACTCTCAAATGAAAGTGTAAGAGGAGATCCCTGAAAAAACAAATAACAAAATAGGAATAAATGATTTTCCAGATAAAGAATTCAAAACATTGGTAATGAAAATGTTAACATAATTAGGAAAAATAATTGATCTAAATACTGAACATTTTAACAAGGAACTAGAAAAATATAAATGATGCAATCATAAATGAATAATTCAATGGCTGAAATTAAAAAAACACACAGGAAGGAATAAATTGCAGACTAAGTGATACAGAAGAAGGTATAAGTGATCTGGAAGATAGAATAATGGAAATCACCCAATCAGAAAAGCAAAAGAAAAATCTATTGAAATAAAATGAAAACAATTTAAGCGATCTCTGAGATAGCATTAGGCATTCCAAAATACACATTATAGGGGTTCCAAAAAGAGAAGAGAGAGAAGTGGATCGAAAATGTATTTCAGGAAATTATGGCTGAAAATTTCCGAAACCTGAAGAAGGAAAGAGATATCTTGGTACAGGAAGCAAAGAGGGTCCCAAACAAGATAAACCCAAACAGACCTACATTAGGACATAACATAATTAAAATGGCAAAAGTTAAAGAGAGAATTGTAAAGGTGGCAAGAGAAAAACAGAGTCGTATACAAAGGAATCCATCTAAGGCTATCAACTGATTTCTCTGCAGAAATGTTGTAGGCCAGAAGGGAGTAGAATGATATATTCAAAGTGCTGAAAGGGAAAAACCTGCAGTCTAGGATAGTCTACCCAGGAAGATTATCATTTCAGCAAGATTATCATTTAGAGTAGCAGAGATAAAGAATTTTTCAGACAAGCAAAAAGTGAAAAAGCTCTTCAATACTAAACCTACCTAAAAATAAATATTGAAGGGTCATCTCTAAATGGAAAAGAAGTAAAGTCTATAGGAAATGAAAAATCTCACTAGGAAAGACAAATATATAATAAGGACTGAGAATCAACAACTTAAATAAGCCAGTGTGTATATTAAAGGACAAAATTTTATAAAAGCAAATATAACTATAATAAACAGTTAAGGGATAAGCATGAAGATGTAAATATGACATCAGAAACACAAAAGATGGGAGAGAGGAGTAAAATATGTAGATCTTTTAGAATGTGCTTGAACTTAAATGACTACCAGTTTAAAACAAGTAGATATAATTATAGGTCAACATATATGAACTCTTTGGTAACCACAAATCAAAAACCTACAATAAATATACAAAAACGAAAATGAAAGGAACACAGGCATACTACTAAAGAAAATTATCAAACCACAAGGGAAGAACAAAAAGAAGAAAAAAAGAACAGAGAAGAAAGATAAAAACAACCAGAAAACAAGTAATAAAATGACAATAAGTAAATGCCTATCAGTAATTACTTAAAATGTCAGTGAACTAAACACTCCAATCAAAATACATAGGGTGACTGACTGGATAAAAAAAACAAGACCCTTCAATAGGCTGCCTACAAGAGACTCACTTCAGGGCTAAAGACACACATACTGAAAGTGAGGGGATGGAAAAAGATATTTTATGAAAACAGATTACATGCTAGGCCAAAAAATAAGTCTCAACAAATTTAAGAGTATAAAAGTCATATCAAGCACTTTTTCTGGCCATGAGATGAAACTAGAAATCAATTACAGAAAGAAAAATGGGAAAGAACAAACACTTGGCACCCAAAAAAAGATGCTGCTAAAACAACAGTGGGTCAATGAAGAAATCAAAGACAAAATCAGAAAATAGCTTCAGACAAATGAAAATGTAAACACAACATTTCAAAATTTATGGGTTGCAGCCAAAGCAGTTCTGAGTGGGAAGTTTATAACAATACATGTCTTCCTCAAAAAATAAGAAAAATCTCAAATAAACAACCTAACCTACAAATAAGGAATTATAAAAAGAAGAACAAGTAGAGCCCAAAGTCAGCAGAGGAAAGGAAATAATAAAGGCCAGAGAGGAGACAAATAAAATACAGATGAAGAAACAATGAAAAAGATCAATGAAACTGAGGTGTTTTTTTTTTTGAAAAAAAACAAAATTGATACACCTTAAACCAGGCTCATTGGGAAGAAAAGAGAGAGGACTCAAATAAACATAATAAGTGAAAGAGAAAAAATAACAAGTGATACCACACAGAGTTATTCAAAAATCATGAGAATACTAAGAAGAGCTATATGCCAACAAATTGGACAACGTAGAAGAATGGACCAATTTCTAGAAACATACAACCTGCCAAGACATAAAGATGGCTTATGGGCACATGAAAAGATGTTCAACATCCCTAATTATTAGAGAAACTCAAATCAAATCTACAATGAGATATCACCTCACAACTGTCAGAATGGCTATTTTCAAAAAGCCTACAAATAACAAATGTTGGCAAGGATGTGGAGAAAAGAGAACACAGTTACCCTGTTGGCAAGGATGTGGAGAAAAGAGAACACAGTTACCCTTTTGGTAGGAATATCATTTGGTGCAGCCACTATGGAAAACAGTATGGAGATTCCTTAAAAAACTAGAACTACCACATGATTGAGAAATTCCATTCTTAGGTTTCATTTTGGAAAAAAATGAAAACACTAATTTGAAAAGATATGTGAACCCCAATGTTCATATCAGTACTATTTACAATAGCCAAAATATGGAAGCAACCAAAATGGCCATCAACAAGCGACTGGATAAAGAAGATGTGGTATATATATATATATATATATATATACAATGGAATATTACTAAGCTGTAAAAAAGATTGAAAGTCTGCCATTTGCAGCAATGTGGATGGACAAAGAGAATAAGTTTAGTGAAATAAGTCAGACAGAGAAAGACTAATCCTGTATAATATCATGTGTAAGTGGAACTTAAGAAGTAATACAAATGAATGTATATGCAAAACAGAAACAGACTCACAGGTATAAAAAAGAAAACCAGTGGTTACCAAAGGGGAGAGAGAAGGGAGAGGGCAAGTTAGGCATATGGGGTTAAGAGATGTGTATGAAATAGATAAGCAATAAGGATATGTTGTATAGCAAAGCGAATCACAGCTATTAACTTGTTGTAACTTTTGATATAGTCTGTAAAAATACTGAATCACTATTCTGTATACCTGAAACTAATATAATATTGTAGATCAAATATACTTCAATAAAAAAAGATAGAACTTGACAATAAGTGAGTAAATAAACACTTCCTTTTGATAGCTAACACTTCAGATTACAACCGGAAGAAAGAAGGGGAGGTTTGTGAACACAAATTAATGTTTCAATAAAACAGATTTACATCCCCCCCAAAATAAAGACATTGTTTTCTGTAGTGTATTTTCAATAGTACGGTTACAACAGTAGTTGTTATTGATAGTTATATTAATTATATAAATATATATACTAATATATAAATATGATGACAATGATGAAGTAAAAGTAACAATAATAATGCAGGTAGCAATAATAAAAGGGAGCTTTGTTTTCTTGCAGTATGAAGGCTAAATTATGAAAAATGAATATGGGGTGTATTCAGAAGTGATTATTAGTAATCTTATTTAAGATTTGTTTTTTGAAATTGTTATCCAAGTTGGCTTAATTTTCTGCTTCACTAATTGACCACTGAACAACTCAGTACTCTACCAATGCTCCCGTATCTCTTATTTCAAGACTGTAATAAAGAGAAACAAGTTCATGCTCTCTTAGAGTAATATAATCAAGTTATCCTCGGGCTATGCTGCCTATATTTTTCCTCTGACTGATTTATGAGGAAACATGACTGAGAACAGCATGCAAATGGCATTAGACACGAGTTTAAGTAACCTATGCTCAGATGTAGGTAGTCTTTTGCCTGTAATTCAAGTCAGCTTTTTTTTTTTTAATTTATTTTTTGGCCACGCCACGTGGCATGTGGGACCTTAGTTCCCCCACCAGGGATGGAACCTCCACCCCCTGCATTGGAAGAGAGGAGTCTTAACCACTGGACCACCAGGGAAATCCCAAGTCAGCTTTAAATATAGGTAAAGTAGATAATTGTATAGGGTTTGAACTCTGAAGGAAATTAACAATTTCTCTAGGTGAGTCATTGCCAGCCTGGAAACAATTTTTTTACTGACTTACAAAGCTGTGGTTCATTACCAGCCAATTATTGGGGTAGTATGTGTTCAATATCCTGTGAGCTAGTTCTTAACTCATTATCTAGATAAGAATTCCCAGTATGTTGTGTGATCTTAATCCTCCCTTTGCAACTACTAACGTTATATTTCTGTACATATCCAGCAATAAGGGATCAATCCCTACAGACATTTTTATGATATCTGTAGTAAATTCTCAATATTTTATAATTTCCACTATATTTCAAATTACCTAAACTGAGTTCTGAGTGTGTGTGTGTGTGTGTGAGAGAGAGAGATAGAGAGAGAGTGGGGGGTAGGTGGAATTAGAGATTGATTTCCAGAGAAAGTTTTAAAGCAGAAAAACATTTCAAGATCTATTTCTTTTAATTATATATATGTTTACCATGACATAGAATATGGAAGTGTACTAATACAAAATTTGGTTTCTTAAATTTTTCATACAGACATAATATTCAAATTAATTAGAAAGTGAGAAATAACTCATGATGCTCTTTTTTGGATTTAATTGCAGATTTATTAACAATCTTTAAGATATTATTGGGCAGATCTGAAGTAAGGCTACAAAACAATAATTACTATATAATCTATTTAATTCTGTGGTTTTTAGTGTATATAACCATTATTGCTCTATGTGATGAGGTTCTAACAAAGCATGACACAATAGATTACTTGTGAAGATATTTTAGAAAGGATTGACAAAAGTTTGAAAATTTTGATTTTCCAGGATTGGAAGTAAAATATATGGAATCATTGGGTGAGCAACAGTTACCATAAATTGAGTTTAAGTTCTTTGTCTGATACTATGGGTCTCTGAGGGTAACAGTGCCTTGTCTGCTCAGGAAAAATGTACCTAACTCAGAGCTCAACAATACACTGCTGTTGATACATGGGCATCAGATTTTACCACCTAAAAGACAGAAACCTGAACTCTACCCTCTCCATATAGCATCTTCTCTGCTTACTCAGGAGTTTGTTTTTCTTAGGAGTAGTAGATGGCACTTATAAGCTATTCCAATAAAACAAGATACAAATAGATCTAATCCAACTGCAAATCACATCAAAATCAAGTGATAATCTGGGGCTTTTCTTCCTTTCCAAGAACTAAGCCTCAATTTTCTTAGTTTATTTTAAAATAATTCACACCAATTTATCTGTATTTTATAATACAGATAACATTTATAATTTTAAGTATATCTAATTAAATAAATAAAAATAATTTTTATTAATTTTCTGAGTGGAAGGCTAAAGGTGGTTAAGTGGGGAGAAGAAAGTAGTGATCACTCTCTATTAGGAAACATCATAAGTCATGACATAGGGTTGGCTTTTTTACATAAATCAGGTTTATTGAGTGATAATTGGTATAATTTAGATGTAAAATTTACCCTTTGGGATGTTCCATATATATTTTTAAAAACAAATCACTGTGTAGCAGCCACTACACAATTGAGGTGAGGTATATTTCCATCAACCCTTAAAGTTTCCCCATGCACCTTTATAGCTGCCTCCCACTTCTATAGCCCTTGGCAAGCATTGATTTATTTTCTGTCACTATCATTACTTATTTTTATAGCAGATCATAAGATGGAATCATATATTACCTAGGATTTTATATGTGGCTCATTTTACTTTCAGTTATGATTGTTTCATGCTGTTAGATATATAAGTCATCCATTCATTCCTTTTTATTGTTCAGTGGCATTTTGCTTTATGTATGTACCACAATTTGTTTAGCCATTCACCATTTGAAAGACATAGCTTTTTATATCCAGTTTTGTGGAATTATGAATAAAGCCACTATAAAAATTCACCTGTGTGTGAACGTATGTTTCATTTTTCTTTTTTCTCTCATTTTAAAAATTATTTTTCAACTTAATTCAAGTATTATTGAAGAAAGGTACATATTTAAGTTTACAAAATGATGGTCTCATAAATATACATTTATGAGATCATCACAATCAAACTAATTAGCATTTATTGCCTCACATTGTTACCATTTTTTATTTTTCTTATCATCCTCCCCACAACCACTCCACTGACAATCACCTGTTAGTTCTCTATATCTATGTCTCTGTATCTGTTTTACTATGTTTGTTCATTTGTTTGTTATTTTTTAATTCCATATATAAGTGATAACATACAGTATTTGTCTTTGTCAGAGTTATTTTACTTAGCAAAATGTCCACTAGGTCCAGCTATGATGTCACAATGGCAAAATTTCATTTCTGTTTTGTGAATGAGTAATAATCCATTGTGTGTGTGTGTGTGTATATATATATATATATATATATATATATATATATATATATATACACCATATTTTCTTTAACCATTCATTGGTCAATGGACAATTAGGTTGCTTTCATATCTTGGCTATTATAAATAATGCCTAAATGAACATAGGGGTGAATATGTGTTTGTTTTTTGTTTGTTTTTTGTTTTTAAAGATTGATTGATTGATTGATTGATTGATTGCTGTGTTGGGTCTTCGTTTCTGTACGAGGGCTTTCTCTAGTTGCGGCGAGCGGGGGCCACTCTTCATCACGGTGTGTGGGCCTCTCACTGTCGTGGCCTCTCTTGTTGCGGAGCACAGGCTCCAGACGCGCAAGCTCAGTAGTTGTGGCTCACGGGCCTAGTTGCTCCGCGGCATGTGGGATCCTCCCAGACCAGGGCTCGAACCCGTGTCCCCTGCATTGGCAGGCAGATTCTCAACCACTGCGCCACCAGGGAAGCCCCGAATATGTGTTTTTATATTAGCATTTCAATACTCTGAAAAATACCCAGAAGTTGAATTTCTGGATCGTACAGTAGTTCTATTTTTAATTTTTTGAGGAATTACTTACTGTTGTCCACATATAGTACATGGAAAATAAACATTCCCACCAAAAGTGTGCTAGAGTTCTCTTTTCTCCACATCCTTGTCAATACTTTATATTTCTTGTCTTCTTGATGACAGTCCTTCTGGCAGGTGTGACGTGATATCTTGTTGGGATTTTGATTTGCATTTCCGTGATAATTAGTGATGATGAGCATCTTTTCAAGTGTTTGTTGGCCATCTGTATATCTTCTTCAGAAAAATGCCTATTTGGATCCTCTGCCCATTTTTTAATTGGATGGTTTTCTTTTGAGGTCGAGTTGTGTAAGTTCTTTGTATATTTTAGATACTAACTCCTCATCAGATACATCATTTGCAAATATCTTCTTCCATCTGAAATGTTGTCTTTTTGTTTTGTTGATAGTTTCCTTTGATGCACAAAAGCTTTTTAGTTTGATGTAGTCCCACTTGTTCTATTGTTTTTCTTTATTTTCCTTGTCTTGGGAGACAAATCCAAAAATATTACTAAGACCAATATCAAAGAATGTACTATCTATGTTTCCTTCTAGGAGTTTTATTGTTTCAGGTCATACATTTAAGTCTTTAATCCATTCTGAGCTTATTTTTGTATATGGTGTGAGAAAGTAGCCCAATTTGATTCCTTTGCATATAGATGTCTAGTTTTCTAAACACCATTTACTGAAGAGGCTGTCTTTTTCCCATTTATATTCTTACCCCTTTGTCATAGATTAATTGACCGTATAAGAGTAGATTCATTTCTGAGTTCTATTCTGTTCCCTTGATGTAGATGCCTGTTTTTGTGCTGGTACAATACTGTTTTGATTAATATAGCTTTGTAGTATAGTTTGAAATCAGGGAGCAGGGTACCTCCATCTATGTTCTTCTTTCTCAAAATTATTTTGACTATTCAAGGTCTTTCACGTTTCCATACAAATTTTAGAACTATTTGTTCTAGTTCTGTGAAAAAAATGCCAGTGCTTTTTTATAGGTATTGCATTGAATATGTAGATTGCCTTGCCTTCCAATATTATGTTGAGTGAAGTGGTGAGAGTGGGCATCCTTGTCTTGTTGCTGTTTTAGAGAAAATCCTTCTAGTTTTTCACTGTTGTGTATAATGTTAGTTATAGACATGTACATGACATTTATTATATTGAGTTATGTTCCTTCTTTTCCCACATATTGAGAGCTTTTATCATATATGGATGTTGAATATTGTCAAGAGCCTTTGTGCATCTATTCAGATGATCAAAAGGCTTTTATTCTTCAACTTAAAATTTTTTTTATTTTATATTGGAGTATACTTGATTAACAATATTGTGTTAGTTTCAGGTGTGCAGCAAAGTGATACAATTATACATAAACATGTATCTATTATTTTTCAAATTTTTATCCCATTAGGATATTACAGAATATTGAGCAGTTTTCCCGTGCTATACAGTAGGTCCTCGTTGGTTATCAGTTTTCAATATACCAGTATGTATGTCAAGCCCAGACTCCCAGTCTATCCCTCCTCACCCTCCCCTTCCCGCCTGGTAACAATAAGTTTGTTCTCTAAGTCTGTGAGTCTGTTTCTGTTTTGTAAATAAGTTCATTTGCATCATTTTTCTTAGATTCCACACATAAGCAATATCATATGATATTTGTCTTTCTCTGTCTGACTTACTTCACTTAGTATGATAACTTCCACGTCCATCCATGGAGATTATCTCTGGTGTCTCAATTTGTCTAGCTTTCTGTGATTGCAGTTTTTGTTTTGCAGGCTACAGATTATAGTTCCTCTTGCTTCTGCTACCTGCCACCTGGGGGATGAGGCTGGTCTAAGGAGCTTTTGCAAGCTTCCTAGTGGGAGGGACTTGTTCCTGCCCACTGGTGGGTGGAGCTGGTTCTTGTCCCTCTGGTAGGCAAGGCTGTGTCAAAGGGTGTGTTTAGAGGTGGCTGTGAGCTCAGGAAGATTTTAGGCAGCCTGTCTGCTGAGGGGTGGGGTTGTGCTCCCACCCTGTTGGTTGTTTGGCCTGAGGCATCCCAACACTGGAGTCACAGGCTGTAGGGTGGGGCTATATCTTGGTAAGAAAATGGAAGCCTCCAGGAGTACTTACACCAATGAGTACTCCCAAGAACTACTGCCACCAGTGTCTTTGTCCCCACAGTGAACCACAGCCACCCCCCACCACCCCAGGAGACCCTCCAATACAAACAGACTTTCAGTCTGTGTGTGCCTTTAGATGTGAAGTGAGTCTCTTGTAAGCAGCATATATATGTGTCTTGTTTTTGTATCCATTAAGCCACACTTTATGCCTTTTGATTGGGGCATTAAGTTCATTTACATTTAAGGTAATTATTGGTACTCATGCCATTTAGTTAATGTTTTTATTTTATATGTATTTCTTTTTTGTTCTCTTCTTCTTTTACTCATTTCCCTTGTGATTTGATGACTATCTCTAATATTATGTTTGGATTCTTTTCTTTTTTGTGTGTGCATTTATCACTTTTAGCTTGTTGTTACCATGAGGATTTTATATACCAATATTTATTCATATGTGATTAAGTTGCTGATCTCTAAAGAAAGAATGCTTTTTAACAATACTGTATTTTTACTCCCCCTCCTCCATGTTTACTGTTTTTGACATCATATTTTACACCTTTTTGTTTATGTATTCATTAACTATATATTGTGTATGTAGATTATTTTACTACTTTGTCTTCAACTTTCCTACTAGACTAGTAAATGCTTGATCTACTAACTTTACTACATTTTACTACCTTTACTGTCTTTACCAATGAGATTTTTCCTTTGGTATTTTTTATATTTCTACTGTGGCCTTTTTTGTTTTTTTTTTTTTCACTTAGAAAAGTCCCTTTAACATTTCTTTAAACCTTGGTTTCATGGTGCTGAACTTTTTTAGCTTTTGTTTGTCTATAAAATTTTAATCTTCCCTTCAAATCTGAATGAAAGCCTTGCTGGGTAAGTGTTCTTTGTTGTAGATTTTTTTCCCTTTCATCACTTTAAATAAATCATGCCACTCCCTTCTGGCCTGCAGACTTTCTGCTAAAAAGTCAGCTAATAGCTTTATGGGAGCTCCCTCGTATATAAGTTGTTTTTTTTTTTCCCCCCTTGCTGCCTTTAATATTCTCTCTTTATCTTCAATTTTTGCAATTTTAATGACAATATGTCTTGGTGTGGTACTCTTGGACTGATCCTGTTTGGGACTCTACTTTCTAGACCTGGATATCTATTTTCTTTCCCAAGTTAGGAAATTTTTCAGCTATTATATCTTCAAAAATGTTCTCTGCCTTTTCTCTCTTCTCCTTCCGGGACCCCTATAATGTTAATGTTAGTAAGCTTGATGTTGTCCCAGAGGTCTCTTAAATGGTTTTCTTTTTCCTTATTGTTTTTTTCTTTTCTTTGTTTATCTTCAGTGATTCCCACTACTTTGTTCCTGATACATTTCTCTGTATTATCTAATCTACTGTTAATTCCTTCTAGTTTCTTTTTTATTTCATTTATTATATTATTCCACTCTGGTTCTTCTTTATATTTTTAACTCTTTGTTCTAAACTTCTAATTTCTCACTCTGTTCATTCATTCTCTTCCCAATTTATTTGAGCATATTTGTGATCATTACCTTAAACTCTTTATTGGGTACATTGTTTATCTTCATGACACATAATTCTTCTTCTAGGGTTTTTCTTATTCCTTCTTTTAGAACAGATTCCTCTGTCACTTCATTTTACTTAATTTGCTGTTTTTATTTCTATGTATTTGATAGGTTGGTTCCATTTCCTAACCTTGGAGAAGTTGCCTTTCGTAGGAGACACACTATGTGTTTCAGCGGTGCACTCCCTTCTAGTCACCAGTTGCTCTAGGTATTTACCTTATGTGGGCTGTGTTGGCCTTTCTGTTGTAGTGGACTCACTACTGTAGGTATTCTGGTAGGTGTCACTGTTCCCAAGTCCAGTTTGTTGCTAGGCCCTGCCTTGTGCATTGATTGATGGCCACTGGTAGGCAGAGCTGGGTCACAAGGTGGATGGCATGGAGACTTGGGGGTTCCAAGGTTAATGCTGGCCCATTGGTGGTTGGAGCCAGGTCTAGGATGGCTGACTCTGGGGCCTGGAGTCCTGGATCTAGTGTTGGCCTACTGGTGGGTGGGGCTGGTTTCTGAAATGTCTGACTACAGGTTTGGGGATTTCCTAAAAATGATGTATACCCACTTGTGAGTGGGACCATATCCCAGGGCAACTGGTTGAGGGGTCCAAGGTACTTGGAGCCAGGTTTTGGGATCTCTGGCTACAGGTTCCTGGGGGGCCTGGAGTTGGTGTTAGCCTGCTACTAGGCAGGACCAGTTTCTGACAAGGCTAGCTGTAGCGTCCAGGGTGTCCAGAAGCTGGTGTCAACCCATTGGTTGGCAGAACCAAATCCTGGCATAGCTGACTAAGGGGTCCAAAGTTTCCTGGAGTTGTTGTTGGCCCACTGTGTGTAGGACTGGGACTAATGGATTTCCAGGGCTGGTGCTAGCCTGTTGGTAGCTGGGCTAGGTCCTGACACACCAAGCTACAGACCTGTGATGGTCCAAATATTGGTGCCCGTCTGCTGATGTGTGAGGATATGGCCCAAGGGATCCCAGGACTGGTACCTGCCCACTGATGGGTGAAGTTGGGTCCTGAGGTCTATGGCTCCAATGACCTGGAGGTCGTGGAGTTGTTGTCAGTCAGAGTGGGCAGAGCCAGGGCCCAGGGCTTCCTGGTGCCTGCCCAATTGTGGGTGAGACTGGTCCCAGGACTAGTGTTGGTGCACTGGTGATTGAGGCTGGGTCCTTGGGCCTTCAGGTGGACAAGTCTCGGTCCTAGGTCAGCTGGGAGCTCAGAGGGTCTTAAAGCAGTCAGTCAGTTGGTGGGTGGGGCCATGTCTCCACCTGGCTAAGTGCTTGGCTTGACGCATGCCAGTACTGGTGCTGACAGGCTGGTAGTTGGGGCTGGGCTCTGACTCTAATAAGCTAGAGGTAGGATTCCAAAATGGCACTTGCTAGCAATAGTGTCCTCATTGTAGAACAAGCTCTCAAAAATTGCTGCCACTAGTGTCTACGTCCTCAGGGAGAGTCCCAGTTGCTTCCTACTTCTCCAGGTAGGTCCAAGATTAGTGAATGGGTCTGGCCCAGGCTCCTTTCAAATTGCTACATCTGCACTGCGTCTCAAAGCTTGTGAGATTTTCCATGAGTTATTTGAAAGTGGAGTCTTTATTACCTACAGCCTTCTGGTTCTTCTACCCAAGTCTCGCTGGCCTTCACAGCTAGATGATCTGGGTTCTTATCTTCCTGGTAAAGGACCCCTAGTCTTGGGAGACCCATGTGGGGCTCAGAACCCTTGCTCTTGAAAAGAACCTCTGCAATGTGATTATACTCCTGTTTGTGGGTCCCCTCCTCAAGGGTGTGGATCCTGACTATTCCACACCTCCACTCCTCTTACCCATATCATTTGGTTCCTTTTTTGTATTTTAGTCATGGACAACTTTTTTGCTGATTTTCAGGTCATTCTCATACATAGTTGCCCTGTAAATAGTCATAATTTCAGTGTGCCCATAGGAGGAGGTGAACTCAGGGTCTTCCTACTCTGCCATCTTTGTCACACCCCTGGTTTCATTTAACTTGACTAAGGATCTATAAGTGGATTGCAGAATATATGGAAACCACCACACTATTTTTCACAGTGCATGTGCCATTTTTCATTCATACTGTCAACACATGAGTTTTAGCTGTTTTACATCCTTTCCAGAACTTAAAGTTTTGAGGTTTTTAATATGTTTTAATTGTTTAATTTTTAATAGGTTTTAATAGGTTTTTAAATATGTTTTAATATGTTTTATTTAATGGATTAATGTTTTAATCCATTGTGTTTTAATTTTTCATTTCTCTGATGGTGCACAATGTTGACTAACATATCAGGTATTAGATATGTGTATATTTTCCTTAGTGAAGTCTCTATTCAAATCTTTGCCCCATTTTCTTACATATATATTTTAATTTCATAAGTTGTTAAAGTTCTTTCTATTTTCTGGATACTGGGGTTTTAAAAATATATATATGCTAAATATACATTTGTTAAATATGTGTATATTTTTAAAATATGTATTCATGTATTTGTTAGTTATATATATATATTCTCTTAGTCTAGCTTCTGTTTTTGTACTTTTAACTGAGTCTTTCTAAGAGAAAAGGTTTAATTTTGATCAATGTTTTCTTTTTAGTTTATGATTTTTTACCTAAGATATTTTTGCCCAAACTGAAGTCACACTATTCATGCCCTATATTTTCCTTTGAAGTTCAGAAGTTTTGGGTTTTAATTTAGCCTATGATCCACTGCAGGTTAATTATTTCAATATGTTGAATGTATGGGTCAAGGTTAATTTTTGTGCATAGGGCTATACAGTTATTTCTATACTATTTATTTATGCATTGAATTGCCTTAACATCTTTGTCAAAAATCAATTGACTACATATGAGTTTATTTCTGAAGACTATCTAATTACATTGAATAATTTGTCTACCATTTTGATAATAACACACTTCTGCACATTGAATAAATCACCAAATTTGCCCTTGTTTTTCAAAATTATTTAAGTTCTCCTTGTTCAGTTGCTTTGCCACATAAATTCTGTAATTTACCTGTCAATGCCTACAGAGATCCGGCTGGGAGATTGACTGCTCATGTTCTCCAACATGTCCACATGACCAACAAGGGAATCTCTCTCTAGCCTCCTACCCTGCCCTCATTTTGTCTCAAACAGCAAATGGAAATGTGAGAAAAAGAGTTCACAAGTGAATGTGAACTTCCTTTTTGGTGGAAATCTCAGGGTTGCTATACTATCACACCAGTCTATAATTTGCATTGTGATAGTCATTTCAATTTTACATTATTTCTTTTCACCCACTTTTTTGTAAGACTGTCTCTTCATCCTATTATCTGTCACAGGTGAGACAGTCATCATGTCTTGTCTTCCCTACACAGAGGACTGTCTTCCTTGGATTGCTGGTTACCCATTGCCCTGGGATATTGTCTCTCTGATGTACTCAAGATAAGTTATAATTTAGTTGTACATATGTATTTTTCTCATTATTAAGAATAAACATTTTATATGTAAACATTCTAAAAGAATGGATTAAGTTAGCAACATGATAAACCTGCCAAGTGTAAATACAAAAGCAATGCCATTATTGACTGACACTAATTATTTTCATAAAAGACACATGCAACTGAAATAATTATAGTTAACAGTAGTTGTATAAACAGAAGGATATTGATATTTTAAGAAGCAGCAACCAGGAGCCAAATTGAGAGGGACTGCATCTATGTGGTTATGCCAGCTATAAAAGTTCTTTCTTATGCTTTCTTCTTTCCTTCTTCCATCTTCTTCCTTACTTCCTTCCTTCTTTCCACTTTACTTTCTTTATTCATTTAATCTTTCCTTCACTCCTTTTTGCATCTTACCTTATCCTCCTTCATTCTACTATTCACCAAAACATTTCTGAAATATCAATATATTATAAACATTCTTTGAATGCTAGAAATGCTTTCATTGCTAGCAAAAATATAAGCAATGTTTTAACTATATATATATATATATATATACATATATATATATAGAGAGAGAGACTGTTCTACAAAAACCTCAAAAAAGAAAAAGAAATTCAAACATAACACTAAAGACAGTAGTCAAATCACAAGGGAAGAAAACAAAAGAAGAAGAAAGGGGAAAAAAGACTTACAAAAACAAATCCAAAACAATTAACATAATGGCAATAAGAAAACACATATCCATATGTATTAAATGTAAACAGACTAAATGCTGCAATGAAAAGACACAGACTAGCTGAATGGATACAAAAACAAGACACGTAGCTAAGATGCCTACAAGAGAGTCACTTCAGATCTAGAGACACATACAGACTGAAAGTGAGAGGATGGTAAAAGATATTCCATGCAAATGGAAATCAACAGAAAGCTGGAGTAGCAATACTCATATCAGATAAAATAGACTTTAAAATAAAGAATGTTACAAGAGACAAGGAAGGACACTACATAGTGATCAAGGTATCAATCCAGAAGAAGATATAACCATTGTAAATATATATGCAACCAACATAGGAGCAGCTAAATATATAAGGCAAATATTAACGGATATAAAGGAAAAGTTGACAGTAACACAATAATATTAGGGGACTTTAACATCCCACGAACATCAATGGACAGAAAATCAATTAGGAAATACTGATCTTAAATGAAACATTATGAAAGATGGACATAATTGATATATATAGGACACTCCATCGAAAAGCAGCAGAATACACATTCTTTTCAAGAACACATGGAACATTCTCCAGGATAGATCACATGCCAGGCCATAGATCAAGCCTTTGTAAATTTAAGAAAATGGAAATCATATCCAGCAACTTTTCCAACTGCAACTTTATAAGAACAGAAATCAATTATGGAGATAGGAGAAGATGACGGAAGAGTAAGACGTGGAGATCACCTTCCTCCCCACAGATACATCAGAAATACATCTACACGTGGAACTGCTCCTATAGAACACACAATAAATGCTGGCAGAAGACGTCAGACCTTCCAAAAGGCAAGAAACTCCCCACATACCTGGGTAGGGCAAAAGAAAAAAGAAATAACAGAGACAAAAGAATAAGGATGGGATCTGCACCAGTGGGAGGGAGCTGTGAAGGAGGAAATGTTTCCACACACTAGTAAGCCCCTTCGCGGGTGGAGACTGTGGGTGGCGGAGGGGGAAGCTTCGGAGCCACGGAGGAGAGTGCAGCAACAGGGGTGCAGAGGGCAAAACAGAGAGATTCCGGCACAGAGGATTGGTGCCGACCAGCACTCACCAGCCCAAGAGGCTTGTCTGCTCACCCGCCGGGGCGGGCTGGGGCTGGGAGCTGAGGCTCGGGCTTCAGTCGTATTGCAGGGAGAGGACTGGGGTTGGTGGTGTGAACAGAGCCTGAAGGGATTAGTGCACCACAGCTAGCCGGGAGGAAGTCCGGGAAAAGGTCTGGAGCTGCCGAGCAGGCAAGAGACTTTTTCTTGCCTCTTTGTTTCCTGGTGCGCGAGGAGAGGGGATTCAGAACGCTGCTTAAAGGAGCTCCAGAGACCTGCGTGAGCCACGGCTCTCAGCGCAGACCACAGATACGGGCATGAGACGCTAAGGCTGCTGCTGCTGCCACCAAGAAACCTGTGTGCAAGCACAGGTCACTATCCACACTGTCCCTCCTGGGAGCCTGTGCAGCCTGCCACTGCCAAGGTCCCATGATCCAGGGACAACTTCCCTGGAGAACGCATGGCAAGCCTCAGGCTGCTGCAATGTCACACCACACTCTGGGGTTTCAGGCTCACCCCGCATCCATATCCCACCATCCTCCCGTCCTGAGTGAGCCAGAGCCCCCGTAGCAGCTGCTCCTTTAACACCGGCCTGTGTGAGTGAAGAACAGACAACCTCAGGCAACCTTCATGCAGAGGCGGGTCCAAATCCAAAGCTGAACCCGAGGAGCTGTGCGAACAAAGAAGAGGAAGGGAAATTTCTCCCAGCAGCCTCAGAAGCAGCAGATTAAAGCTCCACAAACAACTCGATGTACCCTGCATCTGTGGAATACCTGAATAGACAACAAATCATCCCAAATTGAGGAGGTGGACTTAGGGAGCAAGATATATTATTTTTCCCCTTTTCCTCTTTTTGTGAGTGTGTATGTGTATGCTTCTGTGTGAGATTTTGTCTGTATAGCTTTGCTTTCACCATTTGTCCTAGGGTTCTGTCTCTCCATTTTTGTTTTTGTTTTTGTTTACTATAAAATTTTTTTTTTAATAATTATTTTTTATTTTAATAACTTTATTTTATTTTATCCTCTTTCTTTCTTTCTATTTTTTCTCCCTTTTATTCTGAGCCATGTGGATGAAAGGCTTTTGGTGCTCCAGCCAGGCATCAGGGCTGTGCCTCTGAGGTGGGAGAGCCAACTTCAGGACACTGCTCCACAAGAGACCTCCCAGCTCCACGTAATACCAAATGGTGAAAATCTTCCAGAGATCTCCATCTCAACACCAAGACCCAGCTTCACTCAATGACGAGCAAGCTACAGTGCTAGACACCCTATGCCAAACAACTAGCAAGACAGGAATATAGCCTCATCCATTAGCAGAGAGGCTGCCTAAAATCATAATAAGGCCACAGACACCCCAAAACACACCACCACACGTGGACCTGCCCACCAGAAAGACAAGATCCAGCCTCATCCAACAGAACACAGGCACTAGCCCCCTCCACCAGGAAGCCTACACAACCCACTGAACCAAACTTAGCCACTGGGGACAGACACCAAAAACAACAGGAACTACAGAACTGCAGCCTGTGAAAAGGAGATGCCGAACACAGTAAGATAAGCAAAATGAGAAGATAGAAAAACACACAGCAGATGAAGGAGCAAGGTAAAAACACACCAGGCCTAACAAATGAAGAGGAAATAGGCAGTCTACCTGGAAAAGAATTCAGAATAATGATAGTAAAGATGATCCAAAATCTGAGAAATAGAATAGACAAAATGCAAGAAACATTTAACAAGAACCTAGAAGAACTAAAAAGGAACCAAGCAATGAGGAACAACACAATAAATGATATTAAAAATACTCTAGAAGGGATCAATAGCAGAATAACTGAGGCAGAAGAACGGATAAATGACCTGAAAGATAAAATAGTGTAAATAACTACTGCAGAGCAGAATAAAGAAAAAAGAATGAAAAGAACTGAGGACAGTTCCAGAGACCTCTGGGACAACATTAAACGCACCAACATTCGAATTATAGGGGTCCCAGAAGAAGATGAGAAAAAGAAAGGAACTGAGAAAATATTTGAAGGGATTATAGTTGAAAACTTCCCTAATATGGGAAAGAAATAGTTAATCAAGTCCTGGAAGCACAGAGAGTCCCATACAGGATAAATCCAAGGAGAACACACCAAGACACATATTAATCAGACTATCAAAAATTAAATATAAAGAAAACATATTAAAAGCATCAAGGTAAAAACAACAAATAAAACACAAGGGAATCACCATAAGGTTAACAGCTGATCTTTCAGCAGAAACTCTGCAAGCCAGAAGGGAGTGGCAGGACATATTTAAAGTGATGAAGAACAAAAACCTACAACCAAGATTACTCTACCCAGCAAGAATCTTATTCAGATTTGATGGAGAAATTAAAACCTTTACAAATAAGCAAAAGCAGAGAGAGCTCAGCACCACCAAACTAGCTTTACAACAAATGCTAAAGGAACTTCTCTAGGCAAGAAACACAAGAGAAGGAAAACACCTACAATATCAAACACAAAACTTTTAAGAAAATGGGAATAGGAACATACATATCGATAATTACCTTAAATGTAAATGGATTAAATGTTCCCACCAAAAGACACAGACTGGCTGAATGGATACAAAAACAAGACCCGTATGTATGCTGTCTACAAGAGACCCACTTCAGATCTAGGGACACATACAGACTGAAAGTGAGGGGATGGAAAAAGATATTCCATGCAAATGGAAATCAAAAGAAAGCTGGAGTAGCAATTCTCAAATCAGACAAAATAGACTTTAAAATAAAAACCATTAAAAGAGACAGGGAAGGACACTACAAAATGATCAAGGGATCGATCCAAGAAGGAGATATAACAATTGTAAATATTTATGCACCCAACATAAGAGCACCTCAAAACATAAGGCAAATACTAACAGCCATAAAAGGGGAAATCGACAGTAACACAATCATAGTAGGGGACTTTAACACCCCACCTTCACCAATGGACAGATCATCCAAAATGAAAATAAATAAGGAAACACAAGCTTTAAATGATACATTAAACAAGATGGACTTAATTGATATTTATAGGACATTCCACCCAAAAAACCCAGAATACACATTTTTCTCAAGTGCTCATGGAACATTCTTCAGGATAGATCTTATCTTGGGTCACAAATCAAGCTTTGATGAATTTAAGAAAATAGAAATCGTATCAAGTATCTTTTCCGATCACAATTCTATGAGACTAGATATCAATTACAGGAAAAGATCTGTAAAAAATACAAACACATCGAGGCTAAACAATACACTACTTTATAACGAAGTGATCACTGAAGAATTCAAAGGGGAAATCAAAAAATATCTACAATCAAATGACAATGGAGACACGAAGACCCAAAACCTATGGAATGAGGCAAAAGCAGTTCTAAGAGGGAAGTTTATAGCAATACAAGCCTACCTCAAGAAACAGGAAACATCTCAAATAAACAACCTAACCTTGCACTTAAAGCAATTAGAGAAAGAAGAACAAAAAAACCCCAAAGTTAGCAGAATGAAAGAAATCATAAAGATCAGATCAGAAATAAATGAAAAATAAATGAAGGAAATGATAGCAAAGATCAATAAAACTAAAAGCTGGTTCTTTGAGAAGATAAACAAAATTGATAAACCATTAGCCAGATTCATCAAGAAAAAAGGGTAGAAGACTCAAATCAATAGAATTAGAAATGAAAAAGGACAAGTAACAACTGACACTGCAGAAATACAAACAATCATGAAAGATTGGCAACTCTATGCCAATAAAATGGAAAACCTGGAAGAAATGGACAAATTCTTAGAAATGCACAACCTGCCGGGACTCACCCAGGAAGAAATAGAAAATATGAACAGACCAATCACAAGCACTGAAATTGAAACTGCAATTAAAACTCTTCCAACAAACAAAAACCCAGGACCAGATGGCTTCACAGGCGAATTGTATCAAACATTTAGAGAAGTGCTAACACCTATCTTTCTCAAACTCTTCCAAAATATTGCAGAGGGAGGAACACTCCCCAACTCATTCTACAAGACCACCATCACCCTGATACCAAAACCAGACAAAGAGGTCACAAAGAAAGAAAACTACAGGCCAATATCACTGATGAACATAGATGCAAAAATCCTCAAAATATTAGCAAACAGAATCCAATAGCACACTAAAAGGATCCTACACCATGATCAAGTGAGGTTTATTCCAGGAATGCAAGGATTCTTCAATATACGCAAATCAATCAATGTGATACACCATATTAACAAATTGAAGGAGAAAAACCATATGATCATCTCAATAGATACAGAGAAAGCTTTCGACAAAATTCAACACCCATTTATGATAAAAGCCCTGCAGAAAGTAGGCATACAGGGAACTTTTCTCAACAAAATAAAGGCCATATATGACAAACCCACAGCCAACATCGTCCTCAATGGTGAAAACCTGAAACCATTTCCACTAAGACCAGGAAAAAGACAAGGTTGCCCACTCTCACCACTATTATTCAACATAGTTTTGTAAGTTTTAGCCACAGCAATCAGAGAAGAAAAAGAAATAAAAAGAATCCAAATTGGAAAGAAGAAGTATAACTGTCATCGTTTGCAGATGACATGATACTATACATAGAGAATCCTAAAGATGCTACCTGAAAACTACTAGAGCTAATCAATGAATTTGGTAAAGTAGCAGGACACAAAATTAATGCACAGAAATCTCTTGCATTCCTATACACTAATGATGAAAAATCTGAAAGTGAAATTCAGAAAACACTCCCGTTTACCATTGCAACAAAAAGAATAAAATATCTAGGAATAAACCCACCTAAGGAGACAAAAGACCTGTATGCAGAAAATTATAAGACACTGATGAAAGAAATTAAAGATGACACAAATAGGTAGAGAGATATACCATGTTCTTGGATTGGAGGAATCAACATTGTGAAAATGACTCTACTACCCAAAGCAATCTACAGATTCAATGCAATCCCTATCAAACTACCACTGGCATTTTTCAAAGAACTAGAACACAAATTTCACAATTTGTATGGAAACACAAAAGACACCAAATAGTCAAAGCAATCTTGAGAACAAAAAAAGGAGCTGGAGGAATCAGGCTCCCTGACTTCAGACTATACTACAAAGCTACAGTAATCAAGACAGTATGGTACTGGCACAGAAACAGAAATATAGATCAATGGAACAAGATAGAAAGCCCAGAGATAAATCCATGCACATATGGTCACCTTATCTTTGATAAAGGAGGCAAGCATATGCAGTGGAGAAAAGACAGCCTCTTCAATAAGTGGTGTTGGGAAAACTGGACAGGTACATATAAAATTATGAAATTAGAACACTCCATACACAACCACTAACCACAACCACTATGGTACACTAACACCATACACAAAAATAAACTCAAAATGGATTAAAGACCTAAATGTAAGGCCAGACACTATCAAACTCTTAGAGGAAAACATAGGCAGAACACTCTATGACATAAATCACAGCAAGATCCTTTTTGACCCAGCTCCTAGAGAAATGGAAATAAAAACACAAATAAACAAATGGGGCCTAATGAAACTTAAAAGCTTTTGCACAACAAAGGAAACCATAAACAAGACGAAAAGACAACCCTCAGAATAGGAGAAAATATTTGCAAATGAAGCAACTGACAAAGGATTAAACTCTAAAATTTACAAGCAGCTCATGCAGCTCAATATACAAAAAAACAAACAACCCAATCCAAAAATGGGCAGAAGATCTAAATAGACATTTCTCCAAAGAAGATATACAGATTGCCAACAAACACATGAAAGAATGCTGAACGTCATTAATCATTCGAGAAACGCAAATCAAAACTACAGTGAGGTATCATCTCACACCGATCAGAATAGCCATCATCAAAAAATCTAGAAACAATAAATGCTGGAGAGTGTGTGGAGGAAAGGGAACACTCTTGCACTGTTGGTGGGAATGTAAATTGATACAGCCACTATGGAGAACAGTATGGAGGTTCTTTAAAAAACTAAAAATAGCACTACTATACGACCCAGCACTCCCACTACTGGGCCTATACCCTGAGAAAAGCATAATTCAAAAAGAGTCATGTACCAAAATGTTCATTGCATCTCTATTTACAATAGCCAGGACATGGAAGAACCTAAGTGTCCATCATCAGATGAATGGATAAAGAAGATGTGGCACATATATACAATGGAATATTACTCAGCCATAAAAAGAAACGAAATTGAGTTATTTGTAGTGAAGTGGATGGAGTTAGAGTCTGTCATACAGAGTGAAGTAAGTCAGAAAGAGAAAAACAAATACAGTATGCTAACACTTATATATGGAATCTAAGAAAAAAAAAAAGGTCATGAAGAACCTAGTGGCAAGATGGGAATAAAGACACAGACCTACTAGAGAATGGACTTGAGGATATGGGGAGGGGGAAGGGGAAGATGTGACAAAGTGAGAGAGTGGCATGGACATATATACACTACCAAATGTAAAATAGATAGCTAGTGGGAAGCAACCACATAGCACAGGGAGATCAGCTCTGTGCTTTGTGACCACCTAGAGGGGTGGGGTAGAGACGGTGGGAGGGAGGGAGCTGCAAGAGGGAAGAGATACGGGAACATATGTGTATGTATAACTGATTCACTTTGTTATAAAGCAGAAACTAACACACCATTGTGAAGCAATTATACTCCAATAAAGATGTTAAAAAAAAAAGAAATCAATTACAAGAAAAAAAACTGCAAAAAAACCCAGCACATGGATGTTGAAAAATATGCTACTGAACAACCATGAATCACTGAAGAATTTTTTTTAAAAAATACCTAGAAAGAAATGAAAACTAAAACACAATGATCCCAAACCTATGGGATGCAGCAAAAGTAGTTCTAAGAGGAAAGTTTAAAGCAATACAATCTTACCTCAGGAAACCAGAAAAATCTGAAATAAATAACCTAACATTACACCTAAATGAACTAGAGAAAGAAGAGCAAGCAGAATATAAATTTAGTAGAAGGAAAGAAATCATAAAGATCAGAGCAGAAATAAATGAAATAGTGATGAAGAAAACAATAGAAAAGATCAATAAACTAAAAGTTGGTTCTTTGAAAAGATACACAAAATTGATAAACATTTAATATGACTTATCAAGAAAAAAAGGGAGAGGGCCCAAATCAATAAAAGCAGAAATGAAGAAGGAGAAGTGACAATCAACACCATATAAATACAAAGAATTATAAGAGACTACTATGAACAACTATATGCCAATAAAATGGACAACCTAGAAGAAATGGACAAATTCTTAGAAAGGTACAATCTCCCAAGACTGAACCAGGATGAATGGAAAATATGAACAAACCAAGTACCAATAATGGTATTGAATCAGTAATTTAAAACCTCCTAACTAACAAAAGTCCGGGACTAGATGGCTTCACAAGTAAATTCTACCAAACATCTACAGAAAAGTTAAAATCTATCCTTCTGAAACTATTCCAAAAAATTGCAAAGGAAGGAACATTTCTCAACTGATTTTATGAGGCCAATATAACACTGATACAAATATGAGACAAATATTTCAAAAAAAAGAAAATTAGATTCCAGTATTACTGATGAACATAGATGTAAAAATCGTCAACAAAATACTAGGAAACCAAATACAGCAATATATTAAAAGGATCATATACCACGATCAAGTGGAATTTAACCCAGGGATGAAAGGATTTTTCAATATCCACAAATCATTGTGATAACCACATTAAAAAATTGAAAGATAAGAACTATATGATCATCTTAATACATGAAGAAAGAGCCTTATACAAAATCCAACATCCATTTATAATAAAAGCTCTGCATAAAAGGGGCAAAGAGGGAACATACCTCAACATAATAAAGACCATATATGACAAACCCACCACCAGCATCATACTCAGTGGTGAAAAGCTGAAAGCATTTCCTCTATGATCAAGAGCAATACAAGGATGCCCAGTCTCACCACTTTTACTGAACATAGTGTTAGAAGTCCTAGCTCAGCAATTAGACAAGGAATAGTAATAAATGGAATCTAACATGGAGAACAAGTAAATGGTCACTGTTTGCAAATGACATGATACCATAAATAGAAAATCCTAAAGATATCACCAGAAAAATACCTGAGCTCCTCAATGAACTCAGTAAAGTTGCAGGATACAAAATTAATCTACAGAAATCTGTTGCATTTCCATACACTAATGACAAACTATCGGAAAGAGAAATAAAGGAAACAATCTCATTTACCACTGCATCACAAAGAAGAAAATAACTAGAAATAAACTGACCTAAGGAGGTAAAAGACCTGTACTTGGAAAACTGTAAGGCCCTGATGAAAGTAACTGAAGACAACACAAACAGATGGAAAGATATACTGTGTTCTTGGATTGGAAGAATCAATATTGTTAAAATGACCATACTACCCAAGGCAAGCTACAGACTCAATGCAATCCCTATCTATTACCAATGGCATTTTTCTCAGAACTAGAACAAATAATTTTAAAATTTGTATGGAAACACAAAAGACCCTGAATAGCCAAAATAGTCTTGAGAAAGAGACACAGAGCTGGAGAAATCATACTCCCTGACTTCAGACTATACTACAAAACTACAGTAATCAAAAGAGTATGGTACTGGCACAAAAACAAACACATAGATCAATGGAACAGAATAGAGAGCCCAGAAATAAATCCATGCACTTTTGATCAATTAATCTATGACAAAGGAACCAAGAATATAAAATAGAGAAAAGATATTCTCTTCAACACGTGGTGCTGGGATCACTGGACAGCTACATGTAAAAGAATGAAATTAAAACATTCTCCAACACCATATAAAAAATAAACTCCAAATTGATTAAAAGTTTAAACATAAGAGTGGATACAATAAAACTCCTAGAGGAAAACATAGGCAGAGCACACTTTGACAGAAATTGTAGCAATAATTTTTTTGGATCCATCTCCTAAAACTAAGGAAATAAAAGCAAAAGTAAACAAATGGTACCTCATTACATTTAAAAGCTTTTTCAAAGTATAGAAAACTATCAACAAAATGAAAAGGCAACCTACTAAATGCAAGAAAATATTTGCAAATGAAATGACCAATGAAGGGTTAATATCCACCATATATAAACAGCTCAAAGAACTCAACATCAAAAACACAAATGAGCATTTGTGTTTATAATGAGCATTTTTCCAGAGAGGAAATGTTGATGGCCTACAGACACATGAAAAGATGCTTATCATCACTTTTCATCAGGGAAAAGCAAATCAAAATCACAATGAGATATCACCTCACACATGTCAGAAAGGCTATCATCAAAAAGAACACAAATAGCAAATCTTGGTGAGGATGTGGAGAAAAGGGAACCCTTGTACACTGTTGGTGGAAAGATAAATTCGTGCAGTCTTTGTGGAAAACAGTATGGAGGTTTCTCAAAAAAACAAAAAATAGAACTACCCTATGACCCAGCAATTCCACTCCTGAGTATATATCTAAAAAATAAAAACACTACTTCTTAAAGACACATGCACCCCAGTGTTCATAGCATTATTTGCAATTGCTAAGGTCTGGAAGAAGCCTAAGTGTCCACCAACAGACGAATGGATAAATAAGCTGTGGTATACATATACACAATGCAATACTACTCAGCCATAAAAAAAGAATAACATTTTGCCATTTCCAGCAACATGAATGGACTTGGAGGGTATTATGTTAAGTGAATTAAGTCAGACAGAGACAGACCTATACTGTATGATATCACATATGTGTAATCTACAAAATACCACAAACTATTTAATATAGCACAAAAGAATAAGACTCAAATATACAGAGAACAAACTAGTGGTTACTAGTGGTGAGTGGGAAGAGGGATGGGGCAATATAGGGGTAGAGGAATAAGAGGTTGAAACTATTTTGGTTAAAGCAAGCTACAAGGTTATATTGTACAACATGGGAAATATAGTCAATACTTTATAATAACAATAAAAGGAACATAACATCTAAAAAGTGAATTGCTATATTGTACACCTGTAACTTATATAATATTGTATATTCACTATATTTTAAAAAAAGAGTAAAAAAAAGTCTCTTGGAGTTGAAAATAGATTGACACAGCTATATCTTAGAGAACTTCCACAGTTTATTACATGGAGATTATGCAAAATGACATTTAGGAAATTACTTATAAGGATGGACCTAAATTAAGAGGCATGTAATGTAAATTTAATGGGTACCAAAGTGGTAAATTAGATATTCTTGATACTTCTCAGTAAAATATCCTTAAAGATAAATCAAAATTCAGTTAACTGACTATGAAGTTTGACTGGACATATCTTTTTTCATTAGCCAAAAAAGGGCTTAGAAGTACCTAAGTCTACAAAATATGTAACGTTAAACAAATTTTATTTCTCTTCACAAATTCTATTCTTGTCAAAATAGGGAAAAGTGTTGTATAAAGTTGACAACTGTGATGCTGCTCTCCAATTGGGAATTGAGAAAATATTTTTCTTAAACTATCCAGATGGCTTCTCAGCAATTCCCTCTTAAAAGTTCCCATAATTTCCTGTTTCTTTATCTCTAGTCAAGAAATTGTGACTTTAGAGCTCTACCCACCACCAGAGCCTCCCATCAAGCCTCTTAGATAGCCTCAACCACCAGAGGGCAGACAACAGAAGCAAGAAAAACTACAATCCTGCAGCCTGTGGACCAAAAACCACAGTTACAGAAAGATAGAGAAGATGAAAAGGCAGAGGGCTATGTACCAGATGAAGGAACAAGAAAAAACCCCAGAAAAACAACTAAATGAAGTGGAGATAGGCAACTTTCCAGAAAAAGAATTCAGAATAATGATAGTGAAGATGATCCAGGACCTCGGAATAAGAATGGAGGCAAAGATTGAGAAGATGCAAGAAATGATTAACAAAGACCTAGAAGAATTAAAGAACAAACAAACAGAGATGACCAATACAATAACTGAAATGAAAACTACACTAGAAGGAATCAATAGCAGAATAACTGAGGCAGAAGAACGGATAAGTGACCTGGAAGACAGAATGGTGGAATTCACTGCTGCGGAACAGACTAAAGAAAAAAGAATGAAAAGAAATGAAGACAGCCTAAGAGACCTCTGGGACAACATTAAATGCAACAACATTCGCATTATAGGGGTCCCAGAAGGAGAAGAGAGAGAGAAGGGATCCGAGAAAATATTTGAAGAGATTATAGTCGAAAACTTCCCTAACATGGGAAAGGAAATAGCCACCCAAGTCCAGGAAGCGCAGAGAGTCCCATACAGATTAAACCCAAGGAGAAACACACAGAGACACATAGTAATCAAAGTGGCAAAAATTAAAGACAAAGAAAAATTATTGAAAGCAGCAAGGGAAAAATGACAAATAACATACAAGGGAACTCCCATAAGGTTAACAGCTGATTTCTCAGCAGAAACTCTGCAAGCCAGAAGGGAGTGGCATGATATACTTAAAGTGATGAAAGGGAAGAACCTACAACCAAGATTACTCTACCCGGCAAGGATCTCATTTAGATTTGATGGAGAAATCAAAAGCTTTACAGACAAGCAAAAGCTAAGAGAATTCAGCACCACCAAACCAGCTCTACAACAAATGCTAAAGGAACTTCTCTAAGTGGGAAACACAAGAGAAGAAAAGGACCTACAAAAACAACCCCAAAACAATTAAGAAAATGGTCATAGGAACATACATATCGATAATTACCTTAAACGTGAATGGATTAAACGCCCCAACCAAAAGACATAGACTGGCTGAATGGATACAAAAACAAGACCCATATATATGCTATCTGCAAGAGACCCACTTTAGACCTAGGGACACATACAGACTGAAAGTGAGGGGATGGAAAAAGATATTCCATGCAAATGGAAATCAAAAGAAAGCTGGAGTAGCTATACTCATATCAGATAAAATAGACTTTAAAATAAAGAATGTTACAAGAGACAAGGAAGGACACTACATAATGATCCAGGGATCAATCCAAGAAGAAGATATAACAATTATAAATATATATGCACCCAACATAGGAGCACCTCAATACATAAGGCAACTGCTAACAGCTATAAAAGAGGAAATCGACAGTAACACAATAATAGTGGGGGACTTTAACACTTCACTTACACCAATGGACAGATCATCCAAAATGAAAATAAATAAGGAAACAGAAGCTTTAAATGACACAATAGACCAGATAGATTTAATTGATATATATAGGACATTCCATCCAAAAACAGCAGATTACACGTTCTTCTCAAGTGCGCACGGAACATTCTCCAGGATAGATCACATCTTGGGTCACAAATCAAGCCTCAGTAAATTTAAGAAAATTGAAATCATACCAAGCATCTTTTCTGACCACAACGCTATGAGATTAGAAATGAATTACAGGGAAAAAAACGTAAAAAAGACAAACACATGGAGGCTAAACAATACGTTACTAAATAACCAAGAGATCACTGAAGAAATCAAAGAGGAAATAAAAAAATACCTAGAGACAAATGACAATGAAAACACGACGACCCAAAACCTATGGGATGCAGCAAAAGCGGTTCTAAGAGGGAAGTTTATAGCTATACAAGCCTACCTAAAGAAACAAGAAAAATCTCAAGTAAACAATCTAACCTTACACCTAAAGAAACTAGAGAAAGAAGAACAAACAAAACCCAAAGTTAGAAGAAGGAAAGAAATCATAAAGATCAGAGCAGAAATAAATGAAATAGAAACAAAGAAAACAATAGCAAAGTTCAATAAAACTAAAAGTTGGTTCTTTGAGAAGATAAACAAAATTGATAAGCCATTAGCTAGACTCATCAAGAAAAAGAGGGAGAGGACTCAAATCAATAAAATCAGAAATGAAAAAGGAGAAGTTACAACAGACACCGCAGAAATACAAAACATCCTAAGAGACTACTACAAGCAACTCTATGCCAATAAAATGGACAACCTGGAAGAAATGGACAAATTCTTAGAAAGGTATAACCTTCCAAGACTGAATCAGGAAGAAACAGAAAATATGAACAGACCAATCACAAGTAATGAAATTGAAACTGTGATTAAAAATCTTCCAACAAACAAAAGTCCAGGACCAGGTGGCTTCACAGGTGAATTCTATCAAACATTTAGAGAAGAGCTAACACCCATCCTTCTCAAACTCTTCCAAAAAATTGCAGAGGAAGGAACACTCCCAAACTCATTCTATGAGGCCACCATCACCCTGATACGAAAACCAGACAAAGACACTACAAAAAAAGAAAATTACAGACCAATATCACTGATGAATATAGATGCAATAATCCTCAACAAAATACTAGCAAACAGAATCCAACAATACATTAAAAGGATCATACACCACGATCAAGTGGGATTTATCCCAGGGATGCAAGGATTCTTCAATATACGCAAATCAATCCATGTGATACAGCATATTAACAAATTGAAGAATAAAAACCATATGATCATCTCAATAGATGCAGAAAAAGCTTTTGACAAAATTCAACACCCATTCCTGATAAAAACTCTCCAGAAAGTGGGCATAGAGGGAACCTACCTCAACATAATAAAGTCCATATATGACAAACCCACAGCAAACATCATTCTCAATGGTGAAAAACTGAAAGCATTTCCTCTAAGATCAGGAACGAGATAAGGATGTCCACTCTCACCACTATTATTCAACATAGTTCTGGAAGTCCTAGCCACGGCAATCAGAGAAGAAAAAGAAATAAAAGGAATACAAATTGGAAAAGAGGAAGTAAAACTGTCACTGTTTGCGGATGACATGATACTATACATAGAGAATCCTAAAACTGCCACCAGAAAACTGCTAGAGCTAATTAATGAATATGGTAAAGTTGAAGGATACAAAATTAATGCACAGAAATCTCTTGCATTCCTATACACTAATGATGAAAAATCTGAAAGAGAAATTATGGAAACACTCCCATTTACCATTGCAACAAAAAGAATAAAATACCTAGGAATAAACCTACCTAGGGAGACAAAAGACCTGTATGCAGAAAACTATAAGACACTGATGAAAGAAATTAAAGATGATACCAACAGATAGAGAGATATACCATGTTCTTGGATTGGAAGAATCAACATTGTGAAAATGAGTATACTACCCAAAGCAATCTACAGATTCAATGCAATCCCTATCAAATTACCAATGGCATTTTTTACGGAGCTAGAACAAATCATCTTAAAATTTGTATGGAGACACAAAAGACCCCGTATAGCCAAAGCAGTCTTGAGGCAAAAAAATGGAGCTGGAGGAATCAGACTCCCTGACTTCAGACTATACTACAAAGCTACAGTAATCAAGACAATATGGTACTGGCACAAAAACAGAAACATAGATCAATGGAACAAGATAGAAAGCCCAGAGATTAACCCACGCACCTATGGTCAACTAATCTATGACAAAGGAGGCAAAGATATACAATGGAGAAAAGACAGTCTCTTCAATAAGTGGTGCTGGGAAAACTGGGCATCTACGTGTAAAAGAATGAAATTAGAATACTCCCTAACACCATACACAAAAATAAACTCAAAATGGATTAGAGACCTAAATATAAGACTGGACACTATAAAACTCTTAGAGGAAAACATAGGAAGAACACTCTTTGACATAAATCACAGCAAGATCTTTTTTGATCCACCTCCTAGAGTAATGGAAATAAAAACAAAAATAAACAAGTGGGACCTAATGAAACTTCAAAGCTTTTGCACAGCAAAGGAAACCATAAACAAGACGAAAAGACAACCCTCAGAATGGGAGAAAATATTTGCAAACGAATCAACGACAAAGGATTAATCTCCAAAATATATAAACAGCTCATTCAGCTCAATATCAAAGAAACAAACACCCCAATCCAAAAATGGGCAGAAGACCTAAATAGACATTTCTCCAAAGAAGACATACAGACGGCCACGAAGCACATGAAAAGATGCTCAACATCACTAATTATTAGAGAAATGCAAATCAAAACTACAATGAGGTATCACCTCACTCCTGTTAGAATAGGCATCATCAGAAAATCTACAAACAACAAATGCTGGAGAGGGTGTGGAGAAAAGGGAAACCTCTTGCACTGTTGGTGGGAATGTAAATTGATACAGCCACTATGGAGAACAATATGGAGGTTCCTTAGAAAACTAAAAATAGAATTACCATATGATCCAGCAATCCCACTACTGGGCATATACCCAGAGAAAACCGTAATTCAAAAAGACACATGCACCCGAATGTTCATTGCAGCACTATTTACAATAGCCAGGTCATGGAAGCACCCTAAATGCCCATCAACAGAGGAATGGATAAAGAAGATGTGGTACATATATACAATGGAATATTACTCAGCCATAAAAAGGAACGAAATTGAGTCATTTGTTGAGACGTGGATGGATCTAGAGACTGTCATACAGAGTGAAGTAAGTCAGAAAGAGAAAAACAAATATCATATATTAATGCATGTATGTGGAACCTAGAAAAATGTTACAGATGAGCCAGTTTGCAGGGCAGAAGTTGAGACACAGATGTAGAGAATGGACATATGGACACCAAGGGGGGAAAACTGCGGTGAGGTGGGCATGGTGGTGTGCTGAATTGGGCGATTGGGATTGACATGTATACACTGATGTGTATAAAATTGATGCCTAATAAGAACCTGCAGTATAAAAAAACAAACAAAACAACTAATACTAAACTTTCTTTGGGTTATTTGTATGGAAATATGTTAATATAAATGTTTCAGACATTACATGAAATTTCTAAAAATCTTATATTTGTATTTGTATGGAAATAGGTATGGAAATATGTTAATATAAATGTTTCAGACATTACATGAAATTTCTAAAAATCTTATATTTGTATTTGTATGGAAATATGTATGGAAATATGTTAATATAAATGTTTCAGACATTACATGAAATTTCTAAAAATCTTATATGTTCTGGTATAATCCTAGTTATTACTTTAAAATGTATATCTCAGAAATAACTAATTTTCTTGTCAACTGCATTATTATGAACTTTCATCAAATCTTTTAACGTGGTCATTTTTAAGTCTTTTGTCATTTACAGACAGTTCTGGGTGTACTCTGATGATTTTGCAAATATGTTCCTATAAAAGGGTTTCATCTTCAAGAAATTCACAGAAAAGACTCTGACAAGTACAGGTTTCTGGTAACTGACTGTACTGCTGAACTGAATGAATAAGCATTTTCAGAACTCTGATGAAAAACTGATGAACTCATAAAAGTGCTAACAAAAGATCAAGATGAAAAAAAACAACAATTAATTACATGGGCCTGAGTGAACTGATGAGGATGAGTATAACTTATGTGACTTTCTGTCTGAATTTAAAAAAAAAAAAAAATCCCACAAGGACTCAGAGGCAAAGAATATACAAATCAATTTTCACTGCAAAGTAAAGGAGCTGTTACAGTGGAGGATTACTGCACTGAATGTCAATGTTATGACATAGTATGAGTGTGTTTCATGTTTGGTAATTGCAATCATTGTTGCTTTTGTTGTGGTCATCCATGTACAATGCTTGGTGTCAGTCTATTTATCTCTTGTAAAAATAAAATACAGTGTGTGTGTGTGTGTGTGTGTGTGTGTGTGTGTGAAAAAAAAAAAAATAAATAAAAATAATAATAAAAAAAAGAAATTGTGACTTTAATTTTAATGAAGTATTTGAATACAATATTGCAACTTTCATTTTGCCTAAGAAATTGAAATGTATTGGCAAACAATAAAAATACCCTTATTGTCTATATCTACATGTCTATCTTTTATGCCTAGTTTCTTTTCTTGAAATGTAGTTGATATAAATCAAATACATTTTTCAATTTTTAAAATTTGATAGAATAAATACTAGATAGACATTTAGGAATAGAAAGATCATACATGGAACTAGTATGATGCTTTAATTAGCATCAATTTCAATATCAATTAATTTAATATTATTTAATAAAGCATTTTATGTAGATAGAGCTTATTTTACAGATGTCTTTTATACCACATATATCTAATCCTAATGATATCAATTTGATTTATACATTTATTTTTCAAAGAAGTCAGTGATTTATTTAAAGTCCCCCAATTTGGAAAGGATGGCGACAGTTTTAGGAATAGTGATGCAGGGTCTAAAAATATAAGGTAATGAGCTGCAAGGAGACAAGCAAAAGTTAAATGAACAAAGATGGTTTGAGACAAATGAGTTTATGATGGGTGATTTTAACACAGTAGGTAAAACACTGTGCCACTGTAGTACATCCTTATTAAAATCAGATTGCTCATAGCTTGTCCTTCTAAGTATATTTATGCTCAGCTAACCATGTAATATTATTTTAAATAAGACAGATGAACAAATTAAAATGAAAAAAATACTTTAATTTATATGAAGTACAAATGTAAAATTTAATCTGACAATCATTATAAGCACCTAACCTTTAGTGTTCCTTAAATATTAAATAGTCTTGGTGCATAGACTCATAAGAAAAGATATGCCTGTTTATTTATTTTATTCACAGTTCAAATTTTCAATTTCATTTTGTACACAGTGAACACAGATGGTTCCAAATTTGGTTAGTGCTTCTAAGTTAGTTTTATGCGAATGTAATTTTGTCAAAAATCGTATTTCATCAGAGTGGAGAATAATTTATAAGTGAATTTTGCAGATGTGTGTGTTTGTGTGTATATATATATGTATTTCTGTGTATGTGTAGCTAACTATCTTTGGTACATTTGTCTACAGAAATCTCCTCACTCATAATAATGGTAATTTGATAGACTTTTAAAAATCTGTTGAACATATGCATGTTTTATTTTGATAATCTTTAAATGTTTGATTTAATAATGGTAGGTTTCAATGAAGATATCTTCAAAGTTAACCTAGAGCCCATAATATAAATAAAACTTATCAGAGACATATGTACACTCTGGAAGGAAAAGTGGTTTCCTGGCAGAAATTGTAAACTGGAATTGGAAGGGCATGCTTTGGACTGGTTTCAACACTGACTAACTTCGAGATTCTAATTAAGTTATGTAGTTTCTCAGTACTACAATTATCTCTTTAAAAAATAAACAAGGTGAATGTTTATGTTGTATAGTTTTTATAATATACGTAATGTGTGTTTGAGCTGGGTCTTCTTCCTTCCAGCTTAAAAATCATTTGATTGTATTACAAATACATGATGACTGGCACAGGATTTGTTAAGAGTACTTGGTTTTGGTTTAAAACATGAATTTTTCAAATGTCAATAAGATTTAATTATACTAGTGTATATATATTCTCAATTGGACTTATTTACAAAAATGATACAAAATAAAATCTGTTTTTATGTGGATATTAGATATACTGTCATTGCACTAATGAGAATTATTTCCGTTCAAAGAAAGTACATCCGTGTTTTTATTTTCATATAAGATATTAAGTATGGCTGTGTTCTAAAATATTAAGGAAGTCTTCTATTCCTTATAATAAAAATTATAAAATTACATTTAACCCTATAAGAATTCACTTTTGAGCATAAAATATTATAATTTGATTTTTAATTACTGTCATATATTTACATGGAAATTACTTTTTAACATTGGTGGCTGGAAAGAAAGTAACGGCATTCTTATAAAAGTCCAACTTTTATTGCTTTCATCTTTAAGAAAAAAATGATGCCCTTAATTGTTGCTATTGTAATACATGTACTAACATTGTATTTTTGCTATCAGTTTCTAGGCCATAATAAAGATGAATAGGCGGCTGACACAGCTTTGAAGATACCATTCCAAATGTCCTGCTTGTGAGAAATTCATCATACTGTCTAATACTTAGCAGTGAAAGTAATTCAAGGACAACTGACTCTGTACTAGCACTTCATCATTTCAAAAAGGTTACAGCCAAAGGATAGTTTTTAATTGTTTATATGATATAGGATTAAATTGTCCCCTTCACGCTGCACCTAGGAAGAACAGAGTAAGCTTAAGAACACTGCAAAAGAAACTGCTAGGAAATTCAAATGATTTCTATAATGCTTGGACATCAGGTAAATAAGGAATATAAATTTTCTTTTATATCTTAAGTCAGAATCTGAATGTAGATTTTCCAAAGTTCGGTTGAAACAACAGTCTTTGAACTATGAAGGTTAGGAAGAATACAATTGTGTGTTAACATTGATGGGAAAATAGCAGATACAAATTGAATGACTCTCTAGACTATCTTCTCTGTCTTTGTTGCACATTTATATGGGGAAGGTACTGAATTCCTACAGGGAAGCAGTATTGAAAAGTAACACAGACAGAAATAGCTTGCCTCCAGCTAGACTAATGGCAAGGTCAGATTACATCAATTAAATCAGGAACTCTCTAAGATAAAGTTCACTAACACACTCAGGGATTTTCTTTTCCCAAGATAAATGTTTCCTTTTATAAGTAGAGGAATTTCATTGTAGTTTTATATCAGTAGCAAAGTAAGGTGAAAAACAGTAAAGGAAAACTAGGGCAGTAATACATATATATATATGTATTATAATATACATATGTTTGTAAAATGGTATTTGAAGGAAGCTAAAATGCAGCATAGTCTAAATTTTTTAATAAATACACCATTGTATTCATTGATATCATTATGAAATTTCTAGGAATAGTTGGGTTTTATTATTTTTGTTTTTCTCTTCTGAAAAATTATAATAAGAAAATGTTCTAAATCTTTGACAAGAAAGTGTAATTCACATTATTTAACATACAGAAATCTGTATATATTTAATTTATACCCCTGTGAAGCCATCACCACAATCTATGCCATACAGATATTCATTACCTCCAAAGGTTTCTTTCTGCCCTATTTGTTCATTATTATAATTTTGTAATAAGAACACAACATATGACCTATACTCTTAGAAAAATTTTAAGTATATAATACAGTACTGTTAACGATAGGCAATATACTATACAGTAGACCTCTAGAGCTTATTCATCTTGCACAACTGAAACCTTGTACCCTTTGCCTAATACTTCACTTTTTCCCCTGTCAGCCCCTGGCAAGCACTATTCTACTCTCTGCTTCTATGAGTTTGACCATTTTAGATATTTCATGTAAGTGGTATCATGTAGTACTTGTCTTTCCATATCTGGCTCATTTCTCTCAGCATAATGTCCTCTAGGTTCATCCAATGTTGTCACAAATGGCGGGATTTCCTTCTTTTTTGTGGTTGAATTAAATTTCATTGTATGCATACACCACATTTTCTTTATTCATTCTTTTGTGAATGAACATTTAGGTTGCTTCCATGTTTTGGCTATTATGAATAATGCTACAATGCACTCTGAAGTGCAGATAGTTGAGTTTTAGTTTTGCCTGAAAAACATTTATTAACTTTGAGAGTATTATAACCAGTCATTTAAAAAATGTATTTTTCTTTTTCAGTATCATTTTCAATTAATTATATATGTATATATAATTAATACATTAATCACTTGAGATGTACTATAAATAGTTTAGAAATAGAGTGTAGACAAAAGTGGTAGCTCTACATGGAAAATGAGTTTTAGCTGTAAAAAAATATATATATATATATATATATATTTACTTGAATACTATTTTTCTTAAATAATTTGATAACATCGTTTTTATAATATGGGATATTAAGAGGGGTTCTAACAATTATTTCTTATCAATAAACCTTTATTAACTGCCTACTGCATGCAAAACTTTTTGGTTGGTAAACAATACTGAAGAAATGAAGATGAACTTTACAGGGACGGGGCATCATATAGCATAGAAAATAATGAGCAAAAAAGAAAAGCACACAAGTAACTGTTCTACAAAAATGATGCAGAGGTATGAAGGTGAAAGAATTGTCAGAAGTAATTATTTTCAATGAAATAATTTGTGAGCAAATGTATCCAATTAAATAAAAAGTTCTATGCATTTGAAGCCTAGAATATGATGTTCCAGCATTGCCATACTAGAGTATGGAGAGATAACCCATGAAATCTTCAGTGTACAACACTAGGAAAATAGGAATTTTAATTAGGAAAAAATTTGTCTATATATATACAATGAAAGGGAAGTTATAGATGCTTAGAGATTTAAATAATACATTCTAAATTCATGACTACAGAGAAGAGATATGATCTTCAAAACAAAGTTTCACTTATAATCTTCTCTTTCTTCATGGCTTTGTATAGCTTTTTTCATAGCTTTATATATGTTCAGTGTATAAATAAATTAATTTTGAATTTTGAATCTCAATCTCTAATCTAAGAACCTCACTTCTCAGTCATAGTAACTAAGACTTTTTTAAACTGATATTATCTTCAGCAAAAAAATTGCAAACTATGTCAATCTTGCTTTAAATTGACTCCAAGACAATTAAAATTTTTAGATGTTAGAATTGCATTTATTTGAAACTACAACAATTTAGATTAATAATTTGCATTATTAGTGAATTTGATAAGTGTTACTTACTTTCCATTACCACAATTGTGTATATAGGCATATATACACACACTCACAAAAAAATTATTTACTTATTTAAAAATTTTCTCTTTGTCCTCAATTTATTTTTGCATCATTGCTCTGACTTCTCCATTTATTTTTCTCCATGTAAAATTTCTTTAGAAGAGTAGATTGTCTTGACATTTTTACAATTTCAGAAGTAACTACATATAATTTTTTAGGTAATTCCCCTAATTCTGTTAATGATACATCATTCTCTTGGCTTATCCTGAGTCTCATACATGGCATTGTCTCCATGCTTTTGTACATATTGTTATGAATTCTCAAAATGCCTTTAATTTCATTCCATTTTATCAAACTTAATGTTACTCTAGTTACAGCTTGGCTGTTATCTCCTCTGCTGGGCATTTCTTGAATCCCTGTGCTGTGTTAGATGTGCATTTATAGTCCAATATTTTACCATATATAATGTCTATTTAACACTATTTGTATGACTTTCCTGGACCACAAGCTAATATAGGGCAGACACTTTGGCTTATTTATCATTTTAGTTTCAGAGCCTAATACATTGCTAGAGACATAGCAGGTGCAAAATAATTGTTTATAAAATAACTGGCTATATTAATCAGTAATAATTAGGATTTATTTACAAATTTCTCTATAGTTTATGTAGAATCTGTCAACAACACTTGTTTCACAATATATCTCCTTACTCTTGAATCCAGCTGGCATCTTTCTAAAATATATTCTATTCCTTTATGCTTATAATTACTCCATTTAATTTTCAATTGTTTAAGGACCTTTTTTCTAATCTATCATATACACTGCATTCATGATAACTTCTCTTGAATGCTGAAGGTTTTACAGATTGTGTTCAGCTGCAGACCTTTGTGCCATCCTAAAGATTTTATTTTCTCTCTGAATGAGGTAATAATTTTCTTCTGAAGGAAGTTATTGGAGGTTTTAAGCAGTAATCATCCCTGATTTAAGATTCAAAAGACTCATGCAAGTTATAGAAATGCAGACTATGGCAGGACACAAGTGTGTTAGTGAAGAATATTTTTAGGATGTTATTTTAATAATCCAGGCAAGATATCATACTGGGTTAGATGAGGGCGATAGCTGAGAAAGTCCAAGAAATGTTTAGTGTTTTTTTTTTTTTTAGTATATCCAGCTTTGGAAATTAGAAGTAAAATAGTAACAGGATGCTCTTAGTGTTCGTCATATAGGCAGTTAATGGCCAACCCATCATTTAACTTACTCTCCTTTCTTTAATAGAATCCTGTTTTTTCTGGGGGTATCAATTAAGAAAGTTCCTACTCAGCCTTGAAAATATGATGACTATTGGTCATATTAGTAGCCACTAGGGAAATGAAAATTTCCACTATAAACTATTAGAATAAAAATAAAATAAAATAAAAGCCTAACAAGCAATGTGCTAGTGAGGATTCAGAACAGCTGGAACTATCTATCATACACTACTTAGAAAATAGTTTGGCAGTTTTTTTAACTTTGAATATATACTTACTACATGACCCACTAATCCAACTCATAGGTGTTTACCCAAGAGAAATAAAGCTTAACTTCCCATAAATATAGATAGATAGATGATACATAGATAGATGATAGATAGATAGATAGAGAGATAGATAAATGATAGATAGATAGATTTTCTACTTTTTAAATAATCAGCAAAAAATGGGAACAACCCAAATATTCTTCAACTTGTTATTGATAAAGAATAGGAGGAATATTCATATAAGGAAATAATAGGTAGCAATAAAAAGTAATTAACTGCCTGTATAAGAAGTCTCAAATGCAGTATTCTGAGTGAAAGAAGCCAAGTTCAAGTATGGAGCTTCCTTAAAAAAACCAAAGATAGAACTACCATATGACCCAGCAATCCCAGTACTGGGCATATACCCTGAGAAAGCCATAATTCAAAAAGTGTCATGTACCACAATGTTCATTGCAGCTCTATTTACAACAACCAGGACATGGAAGCAACCTAAGTGTCCATCGACAGATGAATGGATAAAGAAGATGTGGCACATATATACAATGGAATATTACTCAGCCATAAAAAAGAAATGAAATTGAGTTATTTGTAGTGAGTTGGATGGACCTAGAGTCTGTCGTACAGAGTGAAGTAAGTCAGAAAGAGAAAAACAAATACCATATGCTAACACATATATACGGAATCTAAAAAAAAAAAAAAAAAAAAAATTGCTTCTGAAGAACCTAGAGGCAGGACATGAATAAAGACGTGGAAGTAGAGAATGAACTTGAGGACATAGGGAGGGGGAAGGGTAAGCTGGGACGAAGTGAGAAAGTGGCATGGACTTATATATACTACCAAATGTAAAATAGAGAGCTAGCGGGAAGCAGTCGCATAGCACAGGGAGATCAGCTCTGTGCTTTGTGACCACCTAGAGGGGTGGGATAGGGAAGGTGGGAGGGAGGGAGATGCAAGAGGGAGGAGTTATGGGGACGTATGTAAATGTATAGCTGATTCACTATGTTATAAAGCAGAAACTAACACACCATTGTAAAGCAATTATACTCCAATAAAGATGTTAAAAATTAATTAATTAAAAAAAAAAGCCAAGTTCAAAAGGTATATACAGTGGGATCTATATGGGAATCTCCCAAAAACATAAGTGGAGGAGCAGGCACTAGATCAACGTTTTCAGGGCTCCAGGTGGGGAAATGGATTGACTACAAAGGAGCTCAGGTAAACTCTTTACTGTAATAAGAAAGTTTTATATCTTGATTATGGCGGCCACTACATGACTATATGCATTTGTTAAATTGAATAGAACTATACTTTATAAAGGGCAAATGTTATGGAATATATATTACCCACTTCAAACTTCTGAATCCACATATTAAATTATAAGAAATCAGTCCCGATTTTTGTATAGGGAACCATTATCCTGGTGGATAGAAAAAGGTAAGTAAATATTGATGAAAATGGCTGTGTATCATTGTCTACGTGGCATGTTATTAAAAATCTTTATATATTACTGAACGTTGTCAGACTTCTGAGAACCTTGTGGGTTATACCTTCTAAAATTAGAGCTATTTCACCAAATACACATTGTAATTATATTATCATTTTTTAAATATTTTTAAACCCATAGTTTTAATTGCCAGTTACATAGGAAATCTCTTAAAGTCTGTATAACTCTCTGTTCCAGAGTACAATTTATGAAGTTATTATGGCATTAGGGAGTTCCTTCATCTATTAGAGAAACCTTATTAAAGTACTGACATTCACAAAAACATTTTTTTTTTGCTATTGGTCTGAAATAATACCTACTGGTCTTCTGCTTTCATAGAAAAAGTACCTTTACACACACACATTCTCTCTCTCCCTCTCTTTCTCTCTCTCTCTCAGTAGATCAAAGATTAAGAATATAAGAATATAGCAGATCTTACCTTAGATTCTCAATGTCTTTTATAATTACCTGGGCCCAATATTAAGCAAAATCGTGTCTATTGATAACGGAATCTGGAAATACTTTAAAAAGAAACAATTAGATGGTCAGAGTTTAGATTATCTAAGCAGAATTAGGGACTTATAAACTATTTCTGATCTTCTAAAAAACACACATTTCTAGTTAATCAATATTTTCATCTGTTAAAGTACATATATGGTATTCTTTTTCTTTTAAATAATGTTACATATACGAAAGCTTTTCTTATCCTCCCATCCAATGATCTTAAAAACCATTGCCCTTGCATTGGGCTGCACCTTTTGAGGTAGACTCTCATGAAGCATGAGGTATACCTTAAATATTACATAATATTTATTATTTTCATTTGCTTTTGCTATCACTTATACAATAAAATATCATTCTGTCTTGGAATTTTAAAAAATTCAATTGTAGACTATTTTACTTTGTAAAGTTTTTAGTATTGATGTCTCATGTCTGTGATTTGTAAACTATTGTTTACATATGTTGTTGAGGTTGGCATTTCCTGATTTTCTATTTTTACAAAAATATTTGGAGGTAACATAGGCAGTGTGACATCTTGTCTCTAAAGTTCTTTCAAATATGTCATTTTTAATGAATAATATTTGAATAAATGAGCAAATCTTTTCTTCATAATTTATATAATAATTTAAAAGAAAATTTTAATAAAAATTCATCATCAATCTTTAAAACACACATAATTAAATCAGTGTCTGACAATAGCCTGCCAATATTTAATTTTATCCTCTTTGTTCTTATTGCCTACGTTTTGAAATTTTGTTTCATGTAAAGTTTGGATTTTCAAGTCAGTACTTTTAATTCCAAAAATAAAAATAGATATTAGTCCTGTGAGAACTCCATTTTCAATTATTTTCTGGTACATTAACAATAACAACAATGGAAGTGACAGTGTCTACTCCTTCTCCATCGTGCTTCTGCTCTTCCTTCTCCTTCTAAATCTTTAAGGTTTACTGATTCAATAGTAAAACTTTAGATGACTAATAAAATAAAACTGTGATGGGGAAAACGAGTCGTATTATTTTTAATTGATATTTACAGTTATGTTTAACTTGCTTATTTTGGTTTCTAAAAGAACCACATTAACATCTTCTTAGTATAAGAGGAAAATTTTTGCCACTTTGCCTTGTAAATATATTTTATATTGTTATATTAGACCATAATGTAGTCAGAAATTGTTCAAATATTAGAGAAATCTTAAATAAGTCCTCTGGCTTAAATATTGCATTTGATCCTTATGTGCAGAGAAGAATATATGTAGCAAATGGTTTATGTTACAAAGAGAGAGGTTAGACTATATGCCACATTATTTTCTGAAATATTTGCTGATTTTTTTTTCTGGGAGTTTACAACTATACAATTTATCTACAGAGGAAAATAAAGATAACAGGTGTTAAAAAGAACCTTGTATGCAAGAAGAATATTTACTTTCAAATAAATTGTTTTTACTATCTAATAGGTTAAGCAAGTTTAATATTGTAGAAAAATGAATAATATCTGAAGACAGAAGTAACTAAATCCGTATGAATTATCAGTGGTCTTAGAGAACATTTTCAGTGCAGAGAGGCCTATACTCAAGTTATGCTTTGTAAACCAAGGAGTCTCATTTTTATTTTAACAGAAATGTCAGCACTTTATAAATTACAAGGTAACAGGGAAATATTATTTATTCTGCTAACATACCAGCAATAAATATAATAATATTAATTCATAGGAATAAAATGGGATAACTTTAAAATATGAACTACCACAATGTTAACTACTTTTACTATTTAGATGCTTGAGTAAAAAAATGCCATAAAGTCATCTCTTGATAATGCTTGCATTTATACAGTCATAAGCTTTTGGAAGTTGCTGAGAGTATACAATACTTAACATTTCTAAATAAAAAGAAATGTATTTAGAGAACTTTTACTTTTGTTTTCAACATTATATTATCGTTAATATTAACGCAAATGTATTTTTAAGAATCAATTCAGCTTCCTTAAAATTATCTCAGTTTTGGGAGAAAAGTCCTTAAAATTTGTATTTTATCTGAAGTTACTTTCACAATAATTTTCCATACTGTGTTGAGTTTGCATGATGTTGACAGGAATTTAAAGGAAAGAAAAACATTATAAAATGATTTTCCTTATAAAATACATTCACTTGTGGCATATAATTTTGGTAAAAATTCAGATGTAATTTTAAATACAAACACTTGCAAGACTGGTAAGCAGGAGGAAATTCAGTATGTCTTATATGTTTTGAACAAATAGATGAGTAATGATGAATTACTAGTAATAACAGGGAGAGATGATCTTTTAACAGTTATATGATGTCTCACAAGTCAATTTTTGTTTAATTGTGAACATTTTTCAGCTTTCAATATCATATTATGTGTATATCATTTCTCCTTAGAAAATATTAAATGGTTTCAGAGTAGAATAAATTGTCAATTTTCATTCAGTTTCATATTGTCCTTGACTGCAGCAGGTAGTCATTAATGCCATGAGGTGTAGCTGAAGTCATAAGAAAACCTGAAATGGATTCAATACTGAATTTAAATAGAAATTACAATCACTGTTACTATATTTGAAAAATATTAATATCTGCCCCACCTACATCCTCAGAGAAAGTTTTCAATTATCACTAAATTTGTTTCTCAGTTTCTCTCAGAATAAAGTGATACTCACTTTTCTTTGAAAAGAAAAGGAACCTAAAGCTCTGCTCTTCATCTCACTGCCTCTTTGTACAACTCATGCTGGCAGAGAGTTCTGCAGTACTTTTAATATAATTGTATTGCCTTTGGTTTGCAAAAGAAGTATATTAGCGATGGTGTAGTGCATACTCTCAGACCTATAAGCTATAATATGTGAACATTTTCCATTATTAATGTAAAACAAGTGCTTTTTTAATATGAATTTTAAAATCCCATATCTGTGGGATGTGGTAAATATATTTTTAGCACTGGATATTAACTTTGGAATTTAGTTTCCTCTTATCTAATATTGCTTTATGTTTATCTTCAGAACTGCATATTTTACTGTTTAATTTGTCTTAAACTCATTTGAATTCACCAAATAGTTCCATGATACTGGAATTGTATGCAAGGTATGCTAACAACTTATAAACTAAATAAGCAGGTTAACCAGGTTAATTGGGTTTTCACTTTCCCAATTACATTCCTGCTTATTTTAATTAATATTGTTAAAGTATATTGATATTATATTAGCATTTGCTATACAATTTTCTTTCATTCATGTGTAATTTTCAGTTCTGCCCTTATTTTGGAGAAGCCACTCTTTAAAATAAAACTATATTTCACAACTATGCATGCATTTTTTTTCCATTCCTCTTTTTTATATATGTCTCAGATCTAATCAAATGTCTTAGAAGCTTATGTCTAATGTTTAAACACAATTGACTGTGTACACAGTGTTACCCTAGTGATTTATTGGCCTGAATTTCCACAGTTTCTTTATCTGTTATCTATTACTGACCCTGAGAAAATTCAAGACAGTATAGGATCAATAATGGATGTCACCACTTAATGACAAAAACCTAAACAAAAAATTTTGATCTAGTAAGTCTTTCTACGGGCTTATTCTTTATTTTTCATATCAAAATTATCTCATCTACACGATTGACACTATTATTCTATGGCATAGATATCACATAAGATGATTCAATGGGCATATATTTATTTAAGTTTTTGAGAAATATTTTATTAAAATGTATAAGATTCATGTCTAAACAGCTTCCTTTACTCCTTTTATTATTTCTACCACATTATGTTATTCATTGGACATCAAAATTTCTTATTTGATGTTAGCTCTCACAGTTAATCAATGTTATTTATACTGTGTAAGGAAAGGCAAGTCACTCACACACACACACACACACACACACACACACACACACAGCAACCATACTATAATTTTGGAGTACAGTATTAGAGTAACAAATTTCACCCAAACATAGTACCTTAATAACTAGAGATCTGAGGTTCAGGTTCTGACCCTTTCTTATAGCTGTGTAATTTTAAGCAATTTACTTAACCTTACTCTTTCTTTTTTATAAACTTCTTTAAAATATTTTTTAATTGAAGTATAGTTGATTTACAATATCATGTTAGTTTCAGGTGTACAGCACAGTGATTTAGTTAAGAATGTCATAACAACACTACCTGTTCTTGAGATATTATGAAGATAGGATGAGTCATTATATGTTAAGTGATAAGAAGAATGTCTGTGATTAAGTGCTAAATAAGTGTTAGTGTCTATCAATACTACATAAAATATGTAGTGAAGGGATAGATTTTCTAATGCTATACATTATCCACATAATTTTTTGGGGGGGAATGTCATAAATCTCAGATTGTTTGAGAAAGTTCTGATTTATCCCTGGTCTTCATCTAATAACTTATTCATATGATAATAATTCGGTGCTAATTTTACTCTCAGAAGTGTAAATTATATAGTCACCCTATGAGAACTCAACTTCCTCTACATAGAATTTACTATTTTTTGTTTCTTCCTGTAACTCTCCAGTAAATTTATTCCGAATAAAGTTACCAAGGACTTCTGTTATGCTAATCTCATTTTGCATTTTGTGTTCTTATCTGAATTGAGTGTTGTATAGCATATAACATTGTTGACTACTTCCTCATTTTGAGACAGGATTGGATCTGGGACCCTTTGCTGCAGTGCTGCAGTGCTTGCACCTGGACAAATATCTCCTTAAGCAACAAAATACAAAGACACTATAAGGAACTAAACATAATTGCATACATGCACAGTTGGGGCAAATTGTGGACAAAAAGACACACACAAAAAAATCCAACTGCCACTTCTGAAGAGTTGGGAGCAAAAGCAGGGTGTCAGGAGAAAAGGCAGGGTACTGCGCATGCCTCCTGCATTCAACACCACCAAAGGTGTGGGCAAAACACCTAAGCTACCCCTCCAGCCTGAACCCTGGACATACCTCTACCCTCACCTCAAATAAGGAACAAGCTTGTCCCCGCCTTGGGGAGCAAGTAAGGGAAACTGTTAAATGTTTTCACTCCCTCCTGCAGGTATAGGAGCCCCAGTAAAGTCTTGCCTGAATTTTTTGACTGACCTCTTATCAATTTCTATTTATTGGGCAAGGTCAAGGAACCCTGGTCTATATCAGACTTAGTGGCACCCAATGTGGGGCAGTTATCCCCTTCTGGGGAGAGGATCTGAGCACCTCCAGGGCCACCAAATGCAGCTTCCCCATGGGTGAAAAGTGGTCACCTGAAACTCTTGTTTCAACATCACCGCACTTGATAGGTCTGCCTTCTTGGCCCCTGGGGATCTCAGTACCTTCATTGAGGCAATGCTTTCCCCTCCCCTTTGTCCTTTTCCCTCTCCTAATATCTCCCTACTGCTCCTTTCTTTGTCCTCTCCTACTTCTCTGTCTTATCCTTCCAAGAGAGTGATGTCAGGCAACTACAGCATCACTCTTCTCAGGTTGTGAGGCCATGCTCCCTCTGGCCGGCAATGGCTCACTTTGATGGGTGACAAGAAGAGGTGGCAGAGGCTCTCCTCACACCATGATGGGAGATTTATGAGAGTGACACAGGTTTAAATCTCATATAGTGTAGTGGCTAGAAGTCCTATAGTCCCAGTATTCTTACCTTTATTTTCTTTCTGTCTCTTTCTCTTTTTCGGTCTTTTCTGCCCCTCCTGCCTTTACCTCTCCCTTGATCCTTATACCTGCACTCCCATCTCCTTTAACCTGAACACTTCTTTTTGTGTCTTTAAGGTTTTGCCATTGACATCTTTGTTTTATGTAGTTTTATCTGTCCAACTGCTCCTGCAAGTCTCTGCCAACATTGTGGGCATGGTAGAGCACTTAAGCCTTGAAATACAAACACAGCCCACATTGCCTGAGACTCTGTCTTTGGGTTACTTAGTGGGATTTTAAACAGCAAAAAAAAAAAAAAAAGGAAAGGAGCTGGCATCTCTCCCTTCTGCCTTTGCAACATAACTTTTCTGCCTGAGCTTGAGGAACTTGCATTTCCCTCTTCCTGGACTCTCGGGGACTACCTGATCCATCTGTAGTACCCCAGACGGGGGTGGGAAATGGCCATTTTAAAATCAAGTGGGAAAACTGTGATATCTCTGTTCCTGTCTGTCTTTATGTAAATACTAACTTGTAAATAAGCTGTATTTAATTGGCTTAAAGGAAATTGAGCACTTATACACAGTCTCAGAAATATAAAAGAAAACTTGCCAGTATACATTTCAGGTTCACCTGATCTGGGAAATATTCAATATTGAATTAATATCTGATATTAGAGGTAGCTTAGGCTTGTGGGTAATACAGACCTGTCTTTAGAGTCATCAACATTAAGTATAATACTTTTATTGTACCTAGGGTTACTGAAAGTCAATAAATGCATATTGCTTCTCTTATGACATTTGTCCACAGGGAAAATAACCTGATATGATTAAATTTTTAAGTAAATATAACTGAGACATGAGCTTTTTGGTAACTCTATAGGAATAATTATGTTTTGGAAATGTCCATCTAAAATAGTCCCTCCTAATTTTGGTAACTTGAAACTAAATTAAGTTAAATGATAGGAATTCATTGAATATCCAGGAAATTTCAAATAATATAGAATATTGGAACATTAATTGCTAAACAGGTCTAAATTTATTACTTTTGTCTTCTTATGAGAGAGAAACTAAAGATGTTTGATGCCACATTGAGATGTTCTCTACTGATATATAGAATGCTAATGTAAAAGACAGTTCATGGTTGCTTAAGGAAAGTGGTCTGTGTGTTTTCAGAAAACAAGGTATGAGGAATGGAAATACATTTTGTTAAAGGAAAAAGGTTGATTTTGTCCTAAAGCTGGTTGTTTCTGAATGGAAAAATAAGGGATGAAATAATACAAATACAGAAAGTTGCAAAAGGTTCACAGAAGAGGAACATTAAGAAAAGAATTTTGTACCTGGTCAGGATTTTCTAAAGTTGGATTAAGTTTAATTAGGTAAATGGATTTTATTAAGAGAAGGCTGATGCAAGACTGGATTTGCTTTGTCTCCCATAAGACAACAAAATTTTCCTGGAATGTTGCTTTTGATAACATATTGTGTGAGTTCCTGTGACTTTAAGTGATCTGTATGTACTTTTGAAATCTTTTTTTCACCTTAGATCAAATGAATGAGTATTGTTTCACAGCAACCTATGATCCCATCTTACCAGGTGTTTTAAAACTTTAGGAAAAATTTTGATGGACTTCCCAAATATCAAATTCTAATTAAAGTTCTTTTGACTTCCAGTTAACTTTGGGATGCTTCAAGGGGCCCCTAGAGCATCCCCAAAAGAGATTCTAAACTAATTAGGTTCATTTGTTATGTTAAATTACCAAACATGGGGAAATATTGTCCAAATTCACTGATGACTGTGTCAGGTGAAATCATCAGGCTCTCCCCAATTTTATCATAGCTGCCAAACAGATAGGGGAAAGGGTTTTGGGTTCTTCTGGGGACTAGTTTCTCACCTTACTCTATGTCCAAAAAATCCCCTATGGGAATACTCCCACCTCTAGGTCCTCAGGTCCTGACCCCTGTGGCATTTTCCATTGTGCCCAAATCCAATTCCTCAGGAGTTCCTTTTTGCACCTCTATGACCCCCTTCACTCCAGGCCTTGGCAGCCCACACACTATTACAGACTACCTATTGGGCTGGCCACTTCCAAGCAGCCTACATCCTAAGTTTTATAGATGCTCAATCTCGAGGAATACATTCCAACATAGGGAAATTTGTTATAGGACATAAGCTTTATAGACAACAGATCCCCCTCAAGAAGAGCCCTGGCACTAGTTCAAAACCTCCTCTATTGGGGACCCCTTGCATGAGGGACTGGCTCAACCAGAAACCTCTGGTTAGGCAATGGGAGAGTAGAGGATGCTCAAAATCCCATTAGGTAAGAAGGAAATTCAGAGGACACTCTGACCCCCTTCTGACAAAAGGCTCTTGGTAAAATGTATCTGCTCTTTCTTGGTTGTAGGTTACTCAACAAGGGAGGATCCTCTTCAAAGTCAGAAGAAACACCTCTGGAATGTATCCTTAAAAATTGGAAATTTTTAAAAATAAATGTGCTAAAAGGGAAAAACAAACTCTACTAGCCTGGCCTTTATATAATTTGGGGGGTTGGAGAATAATGGCCTAAAAATGGGACTCAATAAAGCTGTTAACAAAAAAGGACCCGGCATACGATAAGTACTATAAAAACATTTGCCCATGTTATTATTTATGGGCAACTTGTATTTTTACCATGAATTTTCTGTACAGGTTTTGTGGTTTTGCCTAATTGGTTCTTAATTCCTTTTTCTTTTCAATTTGTATGAATAATTTACATTTAAAAGATAATAAATTTGTCATAAACAATATATTAGACTGGTAGAAATTTAAACTACTATTCCCAGGACAGACTCCTTTATAAGCTTAAAACACAGGTATGACACCATTCTTTTGAATGTACCACAGATATTACAAACACAATATGTTAAAAATGTAATTTGTCATTTACTTGCTGCATATCTGCTTCTACTATGATCACCGTCTCAGTTTATCATACAATCATGGAGTTGCTACATGCCTTCCATTCAGAAAGGGAAATCAGGGCCTTACGTCGAGGCTGGTGCTCAAGTTGAGTTTCAATTTAGGTATAGAGCAGAGCAAGATGAGTTTCCAGCTAGGAACTGGAAGCACAAGGTTTCTTTCGAGAAAACTCATTTTCTTCTCTGAACCATGCCGGCAGTGACTAAAAGCCTGGTAACAACAATGCTTTTCAGGTAGCTTCAAGGCCGCATTAAAGGAGCTTTCAAAATGGGAAAACAAGCTTTGTGCCATCAGTCTCCCATTTCCAGGTTGATACGCAGCATAAGTACAGGTTGATGCTAACAAGTCAAAAGAGACTCAAGTTACCCACTGGGGCTTTCAGTGAATCAACTTTTTTCTACGACCGGTCTTCTGTGTCCAGGAAAGTGCCTAAACAAAATATGCGTGAGGGAGACTTAGGGGCCTGTGCTTCTTCCAAAGACCTGCAGTATTACTCCAAGAACTGTGCTTAAATTGAACTTGGAATGCAAGCCGACCACCTCCTTGAGAATGCGTGACTCTAAGTGTAAAAGATGAAAAGGGATTAGAAGCAGAGTGTTTTTCTCAATAGAGTTCAGCTAGGGGAATGAGGTTACATCCATTGCATGGAGGACAGTCTAGAAGTGTGTTCCTGAATCCTGTGTAGAGCTGAGGTAATCTGGCTCTCCCAAGGAAGAGTGCAGTGTGTTGCCTTTCTCTAGCTAACACTGGGGTGTTCCAAAAGGCCTACGGGTCTGGATGTTGCTTAAAGGGACCAGAGCTTCCTGGCTGTACCCAGTGTTCTGGTACCAAAACGGGTGCTGAAGCAAGATCCCTAGGGGTCTTGAAAAGCTTACTACTGTGAAACTAAAGCATAACAGTGAAGAAGGCCTCATGGGGCTTCTGCACGCCTCCAGTGTAGCAAGGCAAATCAGGGTCTTACTTCCAGGCTACAGCTCACGTTGAGTTTCACTTTAGATATAGAGCAGAGGAGGATGAGCTTCCAACTAGGAACTGGAAGCACAAGGTTACTTACGGGAAAACTCATTTTCTTCTCAGAAACATGCCAGCAGTGACTAAAACCCCGGCAACAACAATGCCTTTCAGGTAGCATCGAGGCCGCATGAACGGAGCTTTCCTAATGGGGAAACAAGCCTTGAGCCATCAGTCTCCAATTTCTAGGTTGACACGTAGCAAAAGTACATGTTGATGCTAACAGGTCAAAAGACACTCACGTTACCCACTGAGGCTTTCCCTGAATCAAAGCTTTTCTCTGACCGGTGTTCTGCGTGCAGCGAAGTGCCTAAACAAAGGAAGCGCGAGGGAGACATAGGGCCCTGTGCATTTTCCAAAGGCCTGCAGTGTTACAATAAGAACTGTGCTTATGTTGTACTTGGAATGCAAGCCGACCACCTCCTTGAGGATGCGTGACTCTAAGTGTGAAATGTGAAAAAGGATTAGAAGCAGAGTGTTTTTCTCAATAGAATTCAGTTAGGGGAATGAGGTTACATCCATTGCATGGAGGACAGTCTAGAACTGTGTTCTTGAATGTTGTGTAGAGCTGCGGTAATCTGGATTTCCCAAGGAAGTGTGCAGTGTGTGGCCTTTCTCTAGCCAAACCTGGGGTGTTCCGAAAGGCCTATGGGGCTGGATGTTGCTAAACAGGACCAGCGTTTCCAGGCTGTACTAAGTGTTCTGGTACCGAAACAGGTGCTGAATCAAGGTCCCTAGGAGTCTTGAAAAGCTTACTACCGTGAAACTAAAGCAGAACAGCGATGAAGGCCTCATGGAGCTGCTGCACGCCTCCGGTTTTGCAAGGAAAATCAGGGTCTTACTTCGAGGCTAGTGCTCACGTTAACTTTCACTTTTGGTATAGAGCAGGGCAGGGTGAGCTTCCAACTAGGAACTGTAAGCACAAGGTTTCTTATGGGAAAACTCATTTTCTTCTCAGAACCATGCCGGCAGTGACTACAACCCCGGTAACAACAGTGCTTTTCAGGTAGCTTTGATGCCGCATGAACGGAGTTTTCATAATGGGAACACAAGCCTTGTGCCATTAGTCTCCAATTTCTATGTTGACACGCAGCATAAGTACATGTTGATGCTAACAAGTCAAAAGAGATTCAGATACCCACTGGGGATTGCCCTGAATCAACTTTTTTCTACGACCGGTGTTCTGCGTGCAGCTAAGTGCCTATATAAAGGATGCACAAGGTAGATTTAGGGGACTGTGCAGCTTAAAAAGACCTGCAGTGTTACACCAAGAACTGTGCTTAAATTGTACTTGGAATGCAAGCCGACCACCTCCTTGAGGATGCGTGACTCTAAGTGTAAAAGGTGAAAAGGGATAAGAAGCAGAGTGTTTTTCTCAATAGAGTTCAGCTAGGGGAATGAGGTTATATGCATTGCATGGAGGACAGTCTAGAAGTGTGTTCGTGAATCCTGTGTAGAGCTGAGGTAATCTAGCTCTCCCAAGGAAGAGTGCAGTGTGTTGCCTTTCTCTAGCCAAAAGTGGGTTGTTCCAAGAGGCCTACGAGGATGAAGTTGCTTAACTGACCCTGAGCTTCCTGGCTCTACTCAGTATACTGGTACCAAAACGGGTGCTGAAGCAAGGTCCCTAGGAGTGTTGAAAAGCTTACTACTGTGAAACTAAAGCAGAACAGTGAAGAAGGCCTCATGGAGCTGCTCCACGCCTCCCGTTTTCAAGGCAAATTAGGGCCTTACTTAGAGGCTAGGGGTCATGTTGACTTTCACTTTAGGTATAGAGCAGAGCAGGGTGAGCTTCCAACTAGGAACTGGAAGCACAAGGTTTTCTTCGAGAAAACTCATTTTATTCTATGAGCCATGCCGGCAGTATCTAAAATCACGGTAAAAACAGTGCTTTTCAGGTAGCTTCGGGACGACATGAGTGGAGCTTTCAAAATGGGAAAACAAGCTTTGTGCCATCCGTCTCCCATTTCCAGATTGACACGCAGCATAAGTACATGTTGATGCTAAGAATTCAAGAGAGATTCACGATACCCACTGGGGCTTTCCCTTATTCAACTTTTTTCTACGACCGGTTTTCTGCGTGCAACGAAGGGCCGAAACAAAGGATAGGCGAGGGAGACTTAGGGGCCTGTGCATCTTCAAAGACCTGCAGTGTTACACCAAGAATTGTGCTTAAATTGTACTTAGAATGCAAGCCAACCAGTTCCTTGAGGATGCGTGACTCTAAGTGTAAAAGGTGAAAAGGGATAAGAAGCAGAGTGTTTTTCTCAATAGAGTTCAGCTAGGGGAATGAGGTTACATCCATTGCATGGAGGACAGTCTAGAAGTGTGTTCCTGAATCCTGTGTAGAGCTGAGGTAATCTGGCTCTCCCAAGGAAGACTGCACTGCGTTGCCTTTCTCTAGCCAACACTGGGGTGTTCAAAAAGGCCTACGGGGCTGGAAGTTGCTTAACTGGATCAAAGCTTCCTGGCTCTACTCAGTATAGTGGTTCCGAATCGGGTGCTTAAGCAAGGTCCCTAGGAGTCTTGAAAAGCTTACTACTGTGAAACTAAAGCATAACAGTGAAGAAGGCCTCGTGCAGCTGCTCCACGCCTCCCGCTTGGCAAGGCAAATGAGGGCCTTACTTCAAGGCTATCGCTCACGTTGACTTTCACTTTAGGTATAGAGCAGAGCTAGGTGAGCTTCCAACTAGGACCTGGAAGCACACTGTTTCTTTTGAGAAAACTCATTTTCTTCTCTGAGCCATGCAGGCAGTGACTAAATGCACTGTAACAACAATTCTTTTCAGGTAGCTTCGAGGCCTCAAGAATGGAACTTTCATAATGGGAAAACAAGCCTTGTCCCATCAGTCTTCAATTGCTAGGTTGACACGCAGCATACACGCAGGACCAGAATTTCTCGCCTCTACGCAGTGTCTGTTTCCGAAACGGGTGCTGAAGACAGGACCCTAGGAGTCTTGGAGAGCTTACTACCGTTACACTAAAGCAGAACAGCGATGAAGGCCTCATGGAACTGCTGCACGCCCCCCGTTTTACAAGGCAAATCAGGGCTTTACTTCGAGGCTAGTGCTCACTTTGACTTTCACGTTTGGTATAGAGCAGAGCAGGGTGAATTTCCAACTAGGAACTGGAAGGACAAGGTATTTTTCAAGAAAACTCATTTTCTACTCTTAGCGATGCCGTCAGTATTTAAATACCTGGCACCAACAATGATTTTCAGTTATCTTCGAGGCCCCATGAACGGAGCTTTCCGAATAGGAAAACAAGCCTTGTGCCATCAGTCTCCAATTTCTAGGTTGACACGCAGCATACACGCAGGACCAGAACTTTCTTCCTCTACGCAGTGTTCTGCTTCCGAAATGGGTGCTGAAGCCAGTTCCCTAGGAGACTTGGAAAGCTTACTACCGTTCAACTAAAGCAGAACAGCGATGAAGACCTCATGGAGCTGCTGCACGCCTCCCATTTTGCAAGGAAAATCATAGCCTTACATTGAGGCTGGTGCTCACGTTGACTTTCACTTTTGGTATAGAGAGGGACAGGATGAGCTTCCAACTAGGAACTGGATGTACAAGGTTTCTTACGGGAAAACTCATTTTCTTCTCGGAACCATGTCGGCAGTGACTAAAACCCTAGCAAGAATAATGCTCTTCAGGTAGCTTCGAGGAAGCATGACCGGAGATTTCCTATTGGGAAAACAAGCCTTGTTCCATCAGTCTCCAATTTCTAGGGTGACACGCAGCATACACGCAGGACCAGAGCTTCCTGGCTGTCCGCAGTATTCTGATACCAAAACGGGTGACGAAGCAAGGTCCCTAGGAGTCTTGGAAAGCTTACTACCGTTAAACTACAGCAGAACAGTGAAGAAGGCCTCATGGAGCTGCTCCACGCCTCCCATTTGGCAAGGAAAATCAGGGCCATACTTCGAGGCTAGGGCTCAAGTTGACTTTCATTTTTGGCATAGAGCAGAGCAGAGTGAGTTTCCAAGTAGCAACTGGAAGCACAAGGTTTCTTTCGAGAGAACTCATTTTCTTCTATGAGCCATGGTGACAGTAACTAAAACCCCGGCAACAACAGGGCTTTTCAGGTATTTTTGAGGCCGCATGAACGGAGCTTTCTTACTGGGAAGACAGGTCTTGTGCCATCAGTCTCCAATTTTTAGGTTGAGACGCAGGACCAGAGCTTCCTGGCTCTCCGCAGTGTTCTGATACCGAAACGGGTGCTGAAGAAAGGTCCCTAGGAGTCTTGGAAAGCTTACTACTGTTTAAATAAAGCGGAACAGCGATGAAGGCCTTATGGAGCTGTTGCACGCCTCCCGTTTGACAAGGCAAATCAGGGCCTTACTTTGAGGCTTGGGCTCACGTTGACTTTCACTTTAGGTATAGAGCAGAGCAGGGTGAGCTTCCAACTAGGAACTGGAAGGACAAGGTATCTTTCGAGAAATTCATTTTTTCTCTTAGACATGCCGGCAGTGACTAAAAGCCCGGCAAAAACAATGCTTTTCAGGTATCTTTGAGGCCACATGAACGGAGCTTTCATAATGGGCTAACAAGCCTTGTGCGATCTGTCTACAATTTGCAGGTTGACACGCAGCATACACGGAGGACCAGAGCTTCCTGGCTCTGTGCAGTTCTGTTAACGAAACGGATGCAGAAGCAAGGTTCCTAGGAGTCTTGGAAAGCTTACTACCGTTAAACTAAAACGGAATAGCGATGAAGCCCTCATGGAGGAGTTACACGCCTCCCATTTTGCAAGGATAATCCGAACCTTACTTGGAGGCTAGTGCTCCCCTTGACTTTCACTTTCGTTATAGAGCAGAGCAGGGTGAGCTTCCAACTAGGAACTGGAAGCACAAGGTTTCTTACGGGAAAACTCATTTTCTTCGCAGAAGCAGGCAGGCAGTGACTAAATCCCCGGCAACAACCATGATATTCAGATATTTTCGAGGCCGCATGAACGGAGCATTCCTAATGGGAAAACAAGCCTTCTGCCATCAGTCTCCTATTTCTAGGTTGACACGCAGCATACACGGAGGACCAGAGCTTCCTGGCACTATGCAGTGTGCTGTTACAGAAACGGGTGCTGAAGCAAGGTTCCTAGGAGTCTTGGAAAGCTTACTACCGTTAAACTAAAGCACAACAGCGACGAAGGCCTCATGGAGCTGCTGCATGCCTCCCGATTTGCAAGGGTAATCAGGGACTTAATTGGAGGTTAGTGCTTACGTGGACTTTCACTTTTGGTATAGATGAGACCAGGGTGAGCTTCCAACTAGGAACTGGAAGCACAAGGTTTCTTTCGAGAAAACTCATTTTCTTCTCTGAGCCATGCCGGCAGTACCAAAAAACACGGTAACAACAGTGCTTTTCAGGTAGCTTCGAGACTGCATGAGTGGAGCTTTCAAAATGGGAAAACAAGCTTTGTGCCATCAGTCTCCCATTTCCAGATTGACACGCAGCATAAGTACTTGTTGATGCTAACAAGTCAAAAGAGATTCACGATACCCACTGGGGCTTTCCCTGATTCAACTTTTTTCTACGAACGCCTTTCTGCGTGCAGCAAAGTGCCTAAACAACGGATGCGCGAGGAAGACTTAGGGGCCTGTGCATCTTCCAAACACCAGCAGTCTTACACCAAGAAATGTGCTTAAATTGTACTTGGAATGCAAGCCGACCAACTCCTTGAGGATGCGTGACTCTAAGTGTGAAAGGTGAAAAGGGATTGGAAGCAGAGTGTTTTTCTCAATAGAGTTCAGCTAGGGGAATGAGGCTACATCCATTGCATGGAGGAGAGTCTAGAAGTGTGTTCCTGAATCCTGTGTAGAGCTGAGGTAATCTGTCTCTCCCCAAGAAGAGTGCAGTGTGTTGCCTTTCTGTAGCCAACACTGGGGTTTTCCAGGAGGCCTACAGGGCTGGAATTTGCTTAACTGGACCAAAGCTTCCTGGTTCTACTCGGTATACTGGTACCGAAACGGGTGCTAAAGCAAGATCCCTAGGAGTCTTGAACAGCTTACTACTGTGAAACTAAAGCATAACAGTGAAAAAGGCCTCATGGAGCCACTCCACGAATCCCGTTTGGCAAGGCAAATCAGGGCCTTCCTTCGAGGCTAGGGCTCACGTTGACTTTCACTTTAGCTATAGAGCAGAGCAGGGTGAGCTTCCAACTAGAAACTGGAAGCACAAGGTTTCTTACGGGAAAACTCAGCATCTTCTCAGAACCATGCAGCAGTGAGTAAAACCCCGGCAAGAACAGTGCTTTTCAGGTATATTCGAGGCCACATAAACGGAGCTCTCATAATGGGCAAACAAGCCTTGTGCCATTATTCTTCAATTTGTACGTTGACACGCAGCATACTCGCAGGACCAGAGCTTCCTGGCTCTAGGAACTTTTCTGATACCGAAACGGGTGCTGAAGCAAGGTCTCTAGGAGTCCTGGAAAGCTTATTACCGTTAAACAAAAGCAGAACAGCGATGAAAGCCTCATGGAGCTGCTGCTCGCCTCCCGTTTTGCACGGATAATCAGAGCCTTATTTCGAGGCTAGTGGTCCCCTTGACTTTCACTTTCGTTATAGAGCAGAGCAGGGTGAGCTTCCAACTAGGAACTGGAAGCACAAGGATTCTTTCAGGAAAATTCATTTTGTTCGCAGAAGCAGGCAGCCAGTGACTAAATCCCCGGCAACAACAATGCTTTTCAGGTATGTCCGAAGCCGCATGAACGGAGCTTTCCTAATGGGAAAACAAGCCTTGTGCCATCAGTCTCCAATTTCTAGGTTGACACGCAGCATACACGGAGCACCAGAGATTCCTGGCTCTATGCAGTGTGCTGTTACCGAAACGGGTGCTGAAGCAAGGTTCCTAGGAGTCTTGGAAAGCTTACTACCATTCAACTAAAGCACAACAGCGCTGAAGCCCTCATGGAGCTGCTGCATGCCTCCCGATTTGCAAGGATAATCAGGGCCTTACTTGGAGGTTAGTGCTCACGTGGAGTGTCACTTTTGGTATAGAGGAAAGCAGGGTGAGCTTCCAACTAGGAACTGGAAGCACAAGGTTTCTTTCGAGAAAACTCATTTTCTTCTCTGAGCCATGCCAGCAGTACCTAAAAACATGGTAACAACAGTGCTTTTCAGGGAGCTTCGAGACTGCATGAGTGGAGCTTTCAAAATGGGAAAACATGCTTTGTGCCATCAGTCTCCCATTTCCAGATTGACACGCAACATAAGTACATGTTGATGCTAACAAGTCAAAAGAGATTAACGATACCCACTGGGGCTTTCCCTGATTCAACTTTTTTCTACGACCGCTTTTCTGCGTGCAGCAAAGTGCATAAACAGCGGATGCACGAGGAAGATTTAGGGGCCCGTGCATCTTCCAAAGACCTGCAGTGTTACACCAAGAACTGTGCTTAAATTGTATTTGGAATGCAAGCCGACCACCTCCTTGAGGATGCGTGACTCTAAGTGTGAAAGGTGAAAAGGGATTCGAAACAGAGTGTTTTTCTCAATAGAGTTCAGCTAGGGGAATGAGGTTACATCCATTGCATGGAAGACAGTCTAGAAGTGTGTTTCTGAATCCTGTGTAGAGCTGAGGTCATCTGGCTCTCCCAAAGAAGAGTGCAGTGTGTTGCCTTTCTCTAGCCAACACTGGGGTGATCAAAAAGGCCTACGGGGCTGGAAGTTGCTTAACTGGATCAAAGCTTCCTGGCTCTACTCAGTATACTGTTTCCGAATCGGGTGATTAAGCAAGGTCCATAGGAGTCTTGAAAAGCTTACTACTGTGAAACTAATGCATAACAGTGAAGAAGGGCTCATGCAGCTGCTCCACGCCTCCCGTTTGGCAAGGCAAATCAGGGCCTTACTTCGAGGCTAGTGCTCACGTTGACTTTCACTTTAGGTATAGAGCAGAGCAGGGTGAGCTTCCAACTAGGAACAGGAAGCACAAGGTTTCTTACGGGAAAACTCAGTATCTTCTCAGAATCATGCAGCAGTGTGTAAAACCCCGGCAAGAACAGTGCTTTTCAGGTATGTTCGAGGTCGCATGAACGGATCTTTCCTAATGGGAAAACAAGCCTTGTGCCGTCAGTCTCCAATTTCTATGTTGACACGCAGGAAACACGGAGGATCAGAGCTTCCTGGCTCTATGCAGTGTGCTGTTACCGAAACGGGTGCTGAAGCAAGGTTCCTAGGAGTCCTGGAGAGCTTACTACCGTTAAACTAAAGCACAACAGCGCTGAAGCCCTCATGGAGCTGCTGCATGCCTCCCGATTTGCAAGGATAATCAGGGCCTTACTTGGAGGTTAGTGCTCACGTGGACTTTCACTTTTGGTATAGAGGAGAGCAGGGTGAGCTTCAAACTAGGAACTGGAAGCACAAGGTTTCTTTCGAGAATACTCATTTTCTTCTCTGAGCCATGCTGGCAGTACCTAAAAACACGGTAAAAACAGTGCTTTTCAGGTAGCTTCGAGACTGCATGAGTGGAGCTTTCAAAATGGGAAAACAAGCTTTGTGCCATTAGTCTCCCATTTCCAGATTGACACGCAGCGTAAGTACATGTTGATGCTAACAAGTCAAAAGAGAGTCACGATACCCACTGGGGCTTTCCCTGATTCAACTTTTTTCTACGAACGCCTTTCTGCGTGCAGCAAAGTGCCTAAACAACGGATGCGCGAGGAAGACTTAGGGGCCTGTGCATCTTCCAAACACCAGCAGTGTTACACCAAGAACTGTGCTTAAATTGTACTTGGAATGCAAGCCGACCACCTCCTTGAGGATGCGTGACTCTAAGTGTGAAAGGTGAAAAGGGATTCAAAGCAGAGTGTTTTTCTCAATAGAGTTCAGCTAGGGGAATGAGGTTACATCCATTGCATGGAGGACAGTCTAGAAGTATTTAACTGAATCCTGTGTAGAGCTGAGGTAATATGGCTCTCCCAAAGAAGAGTGCAGTGTGTTGTCTTCTCTAGCCAACACTGGCGTGTTCCAAGAGGCTTACGGGGCTGGAAGTTGCTTATCTGGATCAAAGCTTCCTGGTTCTACTCAGTATACTGGTACCGAAACGGGTGCTAAAGCAAGGTCCCTAGGAGTCTTGAAAAGCTTACTAGTGTGAAACTAAAGCATAACAGTGAAGAAAGCCTCATGGAGCTGCTCCACGCCTCCCATTTGGCAAGGCAAATCAGGGCCTTACTTCGAGGCTAGGGCTCACGTTGACTTTCACTTTAGCTATAGAGCAGAGCAGGGTGAGCTTCCAACTAGGAACTGGAAGCACAAGGTTTCTTACGGGAAAACTCAGTATCTTCTCAGAACCATGCAGCAGTGAGTAAAACCCCGGCAAGAACAGTGCTTTTCAGGTATATTCGAGGCCACATAAACGGAGCTCTCATAATGGGCAAACAAGTCTTGTGCCATCAGTCTTCAATTTGTACGTTGACACGCAGCATACTCGCAGGACCAGAGCTTCCTGGCTCTAGGCACTTTTCTGATACCGAAACGGGTGCTGAAGCAAGGTCTCTAGGAGTCCTGGAAAGCTTATTACCGTTAAACTAAAGCAGAACAGCGATGAAGGCCTCATGGAGCTGCTCCACGCCTCCTGTTTGGCAAGGCAAATCAGGACCTTACTTCGAGGCTAGGGCTCACGTTGAATTTCACTTTAGGTATAGAGCAGAGCAGGGTGAGCTTCCAACTAGGAACTGGAAGCACAAGGTTTCTTACGGGAAAACTCAGTATCTCCTCAGAACCATGCCGGGCAGTGACTAAAACCCCGGCAACAACAATGTTTTTTTTTTTTTTTTTTTTCACACACACACACACTGTATTTTATTTTTACAAGAGGTAAATAGACTGACACCAAGCATTGTACATGGATGACCACAACAAAAGCAACAATGATTGCAATTACCAAACATGAAACACACTCATACTATGTCATAATATTGACATTCAGTCCAGTAATCCTCCACTGTAACAGCTCCTTTACTTTGCAGTGAAAATTGATTTGTATATTCTTTGCCTCTGAGTCCTCGTGGGATTTTTTTTTTTTTAATTTCAGACAGAAAGTCACAAAAATTGTACTCATCCTCATCAGTTGACTCAGTCCCATGTAATTAATTGTTTTTTTTCATCTTGATCTTTTGTTAGCACTTTTATGAGTTCATCAGTTTTTCATCAGAGTTCTGAAAATGCTTATTCATTCAGTTCAGCAGTACAGTCAGTTACCAGAAACCTGTACTTGTCAGAGTCTTTTCCATGAATTTCTTTAAGATGAAACCCTTTTATAGGAACATATTTGCAAAATCATCAGAGTACACCCAGAACTGTCTGTAAATGACAAAAGACTTAAAAATGACCACGTTAAAAGATTGGATGAAAGTTCATAATAATGCAGTTGACAAGAAAATTAGTTATTTCTGAGATATACATTTTAAAGTAATAACTAGGATTATACCAGAACATATAAGATTTTTAGAAATTTCATGTAATGTCTGAAACATTTATATTAACATATTTCCATACCTATTTCCATACAAATACAAATATAAGATTTTTAGAAATTTCATGTAATGTCTGAAACATTTATATTAACATATTTCCATACAAATAACCCAATGAAAGTTTAGTATTAGTTGTTTTGTTTGTTTTTTTATACTGCAGGTTCTTATTAGGCATCAATTTTATACACATCAGTGTATACATGTCAATCCCAATCGCCCAATTCAGCACACCACCATGCCCACCTCACCGCAGTTTTCCCCCCTTGGTGTCCATATGTCCATTCTCTACATCTGTGTCTCAACTTCTGCCCTGCAAACTGGCTCATCTGTAACATTTTTCTAGGTTCCACATACATGCATTAATATATGATATTTGTTTTTCTCTTTCTGACTTACTTCACTCTGTATGACAGTCTCTAGATCCATCCACGTCTCAACAAATGACTCAATTTCGTTCCTTTTTATGGCTGAGTAATATTCCATTGTATATATGTACCACTTTTTCTTTATCCATTCGTCTGTTGATGGGCATTTAGGTTGCTTCCATGACCTGGCTATTGTAAATAGTGCTGCAATGAACATTCGGGTGCATGTGTATTTTTGAATTACGGTTTTCTCTGGGTATATGCCCAGTAGTGGGATTGCTGGGTCATATGGTAATTCTATTTTTAGTTTTTTAAGGAACCTCCATATTGTTCTCCATAGTGGCTGTATCAATTTACATTCCCACCAATAGTGCAAGAGTGTTCCCTTTTCTCCACACCCTCTCCAGCATTTACTGTTTGTAGATTTTCTGATGATGCCCATTCTAACAGGAGTGAGGTGATACCTCATTGTCGTTTTGATTTGCATTTCTCTAATAATTAGTGATGTTGAGCAACTTTTCATGTGCTTCGTGGCCGTCTGTATGTCTTCTTTGGAGAAATGTCTATTTAGGTTTTCTGCCCATTTTTGGATTGGGGTGTTTGTTTCTTTGATATTGAGCTGAATGAGCTGTTTATATATTTTGGAGATTAATCCTTTGTCCGTTGATTCATTTGCAAATATTTTCTCCCATTCTGAGGGTTGTCTTTTCGTCTTGTTTATGGTTTTCTTTGCTGTGCAAAAGCTTTGAAGTTTCATTAGGTCCCACTTGTTTATTTTTGTTTTTATTTCCATTACTCTAGGAGGTGGATCAAAAAAGATCTTGCTGTGATTTATGTCAAAGAGTGTTCTTCCTATGTTTTCCTCTAAGAGTTTTATAGTGTCCAGTCTTATATTTAGGTCTCTAATCCATTTTGAGTTTATTTTTGTGTATGGTGTTAGGGAGTATTCTAATTTCATTCTTTTACATGTAGCTGTCCAGTTTTCCCAGCACCACTTATTGAAGAGACTGTCTTTTCTCCATTGTATATCTTTGCCTCCTTTGTCATAGATTAGTTGACCATAGGTGTGTGGGTTAATCTCTGGGCTTTCTATCTTGCTCCATTGATCTGTGTTTCTGTTTTTGTGCCAGTACCATATTGTCTTGATTACTGTAGCTTTGTAGTATAGTCTGAAGTCAGGGAGTCTGATTCCTCCAGCTCCATTTTTTTGCCTCAAGACTGCTTTGGCTATTCGGGGTCTTTTGTGTTTCCATACAAATTTTAAGATGATTTGTTCTAGCTCCGTAAAAAATGCAATTGGTTATTTGATAGGGATTGCATTGAATCTGTAGATTGCTTTGGGTAGTATACTCATTTTCACAATGTTGATTCTTCCAATCCAAGAACATGGTATATCTCTCCATCTGTTGGTATCATCTTTAATTTCTTTCATCAGTGTCTTATAGTTTTCTGCATACAGGTCTTTTGTCTCCTTAGGTAGGTTTATTCCTAGGTATTTTATTCTTTTTGTTGCAATGGTAAATGGGAGTGTTTCCATAATTTCTCTTTCAGATTTTTCATCATTAGTGTATAGGAATGCAAGAGATTTCTGTGCATTAATTTTGTATCCTGCAACTTTACCATATTCATTAATTAGCTCTAGCAGTATTCTGGTGGCAGTTTTAGGATTGTATAGTGTCATGTCATCCACAAACAGTGACAGTTTTACTTCCTATTTTCCAATTTGTATTCCTTTTATTTCTTTTTCTTCTCTGATTGCCGTGGCTAGGACTTCCAGAACTATGTTGAATAATAGTGGTGAGAGTGGACATCCTTGTCTCGTTCCTGATCTTAGAGGAAATGCTTTCAGTTTTTCACCATTGAGAATGATGTTTGCTGTGGGTTTGTCATATATGGCCTTTATTATGTTGAGGTAGGTTCCCTCTATGCCCACTTTCTGGAGAGTTTTTATCAGAAATGGGTGTTGAATTTTGTCAAAAGCTTTTTCTGCATCTATTGAGATGATCATATGGTTTTTATTCTTCAATTTGTTAATATGGTGTATCACATGGATTGATTTGCGTATATTGAAGAATCCTTGCATCCCTGGGATAAATCCCACTTAATCGTGGTGTATGATCCTTTTAATGTGTTGTTGGATTCTGTTTGCTAGTATTTTGTTGAGGATTTTTGCATCTATATTCATCAGTGATATTGCTCTGTAATTTTCTTTTTTTGTAGTGTCTTTGTCTGGTTTTCGTATCAGGGTGATGGTGGCCTCATAGAATGAGTTTGGGAGTGTTCCTTCCTCTGCAATCTTTTGGAAGAGTTTGAGAAGGATGGGTGTTAGCTCTTCTCTAAATGTTTGATAGAATTCACCTGTGAAGCCACCTGGTCCTGGACTTTTGTTTGTTGGAAGATTTTTAATCACAGTTTCAATTTCATTACTTGTGATTGGTCTGTTCATATTTTCTGTTTCTTCCTGATTCAGTCTTGGAAGGTTATACCTTTCTAAGAATTTGTCCATTTCTTCCAGGTTGTCCATTTTATTGGCATAGAGTTGCTTGTAGTAGTCTCTTAGGATGTTTTGTATTTCTGCGGTGTCTGTTGTAACTTCTCCTTTTTCATTTCTGATTTTATTGATTTGAGTCCTCTCCCTCTTTTTCTTGATGAGTCTGGCTAATGGCTTATCAATTTTGTTTATCTTCTCAAAGAACCAACTTTTAGTTTTATTGATCTTTGCTATTGTTTTCTTTGTTTCTATTTCATTTATTTCTGCTCTGATCTTTATGATTTCTTTCCTTCTTCTAACTTTGGGTTTTGTTTGTTCTTCTTTCTCTAGTTTCTTTAGGTGTAAGGTTAGATTGTTTACTTGAGATTTTTCTTGTTTCTTTAGGTAGGCTTGTATAGCTATAAACTTCCCTCTTAGAACCGCTTTTGCTGCATCCCATAGGTTTTGGGTCGTCGTGTTTTCATTGTCATTTGTCTCTAGGTATTTTTTTATTTCCTCTTTGATTTCTTCAGTGATCTCTTGGTTATTTAGTAACGTATTGTTTAGCCTCCATGTGTTTGTCTTTTTTACGTTTTTTTCCCTGTAATTCATTTCTAATCTCATAGCGTTGTGGTCAGAAAAGATGCTTGGTATGATTTCAATTTTCTTAAATTTACTGAGGCTTGATTTGTGACCCAAGATGTGATCTATCCTGGAGAATGTTCCGTGCGCACTTGAGAAGAACGTGTAATCTGCTGTTTTTGGATGGAATGTCCTATATATATCAATTAAATCTATCTGGTCTATTGTGTCATTTAAAGCTTCTGTTTCCTTATTTATTTTCATTTTGGATGATCTGTCCATTGGTGTAAGTGAAGTGTTAAAGTCCCCCACTATTATTGTGTTACTGTCGATTTCCTCTTTTATAGCTGTTAGCAGTTGCCTTATGTATTGAGGTGCTCCTATGTTGGGTGCATATATATTTATAATTGTTATATCTTCTTCTTGGATTGATCCCTGGATCATTATGTAGTGTCCTTCCTTGTCTCTTGTAACATTCTTTATTTTAAAGTCTATTTTATCTGATATGAGTATAGCTACTCCAGCTTTCTTTTGATTTCCATTTGCATGGAATATCTTTTTCCATCCCCTCACTTTCAGTCTGTATGTGTCCCTAGGTCTAAAGTGGGTCTCTTGCAGATAGCATATATATGGGTCTTGTTTTTGTATCCATTCAGCCAGTCTATGTCTTTTGGTTGGGGCGTTTAATCCATTCACGTTTAAGGTAATTATCGATATGTATGTTCCTATGACCATTTTCTTAATTGTTTTGGGGTTGTTTTTGTAGGTCCTTTTCTTCTCTTGTGTTTCCCACTTAGAGAAGTTCCTTTAGCATTTGTTGTAGAGCTGGTTTGGTGGTGCTGAATTCTCTTAGCTTTTGCTTGTCTGTAAAGCTTTTGATTTCTCCATCAAATCTAAATGAGATCCTTGCCGGGTAGAGTAATCTTGGTTGTAGGTTCTTCCCTTTCATCACTTTAAGTATATCATGCCACTCCCTTCTGGCTTGCAGAGTTTCTGCTGAGAAATCAGCTGTTAACCTTATGGGAGTTCCCTTGTATGTTATTTGTCATTTTTCCCTTGCTGCTTTCAATAATTTTTCTTTGTCTTTAATTTTTGCCACTTTGATTACTATGTGTCTCTGTGTGTTTCTCCTTGGGTTTAATCTGTATGGGACTCTCTGCGCTTCCTGGACTTGGGTGACTATTTCCTTTCCCATGTTAGGGAAGTTTTCGACTATAATCTCTTCAAATATTTTCTCGGGTCCCTTCTCTCTCTCTTCTCCTTCTGGGACCCCTATAATGCGAATGTTGTTGCATTTAATGTTGTCCCAGAGGTCTCTTAGGCTGTCTTCATTTCTTTTCATTCTTTTTTCTTTAGTCTGTTCCGCAGCAGTGAATTCCACCATTCTGTCTTCCAGGTCACTTATCCGTTCTTCTGCCTCAGTTATTCTGCTATTGATTCCTTCTAGTGTAGTTTTCATTTCAGTTATTGTATTGGTCATCTCTGTTTGTTTGTTCTTTAATTCTTCTAGGTCTTTGTTAATCATTTCTTGCATCTTCTCAATCTTTGCCTCCATTCTTATTCCGAGGTCCTGGATCATCTTCACTATCATTATTCTGAATTCTTTTTCTGGAAAGTTGCCTATCTCCACTTCATTTAGTTGTTTTTCTGGGGTTTTTTCTTGTTCCTTCATCTGGTACATAGCCCTCTGCCTTTTCATCTTCTCTATCTTTCCGTAACTGTGGTTTTTGGTCCACAGGCTGCAGGATTGTAGGTTTTCTTGCTTCTGTTGTCTGCCCTCTGGTGGTTGAGGCTATCTAAGAGGCTTGATGGGAGGCTCTGGTGGTGGGTAGAGCTGACTGTTGCTGTGGTGGTCAGAGCTCAGTAAAACCTTAATCCACTTGACTGTTGATGGGTGGGGCTGGGTTCCCTCCCTGTTGCTGTGGCGGTCAGAGCTCAGTAAAACCTTAATCCACTTGACTGTTGATGGGTCGGGCTGGGTTCCCTCCCTGTTGGTTGTTTTGCCTGAGGCAACCCAACACTGCAGCCTACCCGTGCTCTTTGGTGGGGTTAATGGCAGACTCTGGGAGGGCTTACGCCAAGGAGAACATCCCAGAACCTCAGCTGCCAGTGTCCTTATCCCCATGGTGAAAGAGAGCCACCACTCGCCTCTGCAGGAGACCCCCCAACACCAGCAGGTAGGTCTGGTTCGGTCTCCCCCAGGGTGACTGCTCCTTCCCCTGGGTCCCGATGCACACATTACTTTGTGTGTGCCCTCCAAGAGTGGGGTCTCTGTTTCCCCCAGTCCTGTCAAAGTCCTGCAATCAATTCCCACTAGGCTTCAAAGTCTGATTCTCTAGGAATTCCTCTTCCCGTGGCCGGACACCCAGGTTGGGAAGCCTGACGTGGGGCTCAGAACCTTCACTCCAGTGGGTGGACTTCTGTGGTATAAGTGTTCGCCAGTCTGTGAGTCACCCACCCAGCAGTTATGGGATTTGATTTTACTCTGATTGCGCCCCTCCTACCGTCTCACTGTGGCTTCTCCTCTGTCCTTGGACGTGGGGTATCCTCCTTGGTGAAGTCCAGGGTCTTCCTGTCAATGATTGTCCAGCAGCCAGTTTTGATTCTGGTGCTCTCGCAAGAGGGAGTGAGAGCACGTCCTTCTACAGCGCCATCTTGGTTAATCCTCCAACAACAATGCTTTTCAGGTATCTTTGAGGCCACATGAACGGAGCTTTCATAATGGGATAAAAAGCCTTGTGTGATCTGTCTACAATTTGCAGGTTGACACGCAGCATACACGGAGGACCAGAGCTTCCTGGCTCTGTGCATTGTTCTGTTACCAAAACGGGTGCAGAAGCAAGGTTCCTAGGAGTCTTGGAAAGCTTACTACCGTTAAACTAAAGCGGAATAGTGATGAAGCCCTCATGGAGGAGTTGCACGCCTCCCGTTTTGCAAGGATAATCCGAGCCTTACTTCGAGGCTAGTGTTCCCCTTGACTTTCACTTTCGATATAGAGCAGAGCAGGGTGAGCTTCCAACTAGGAACTGGAAGCACAAGGTTTCTTTCGGGAAAACTCATTTTCTTCGCAGAAGCAGGCAGGCAGTGACTAAATCCCTGGCAACAACAATGCTTTTCAGATATTTTCGAGGCCGCATGAATGGAGCTTTCCTAATGGGAAAACAAGCCTTGTGCCATCAGTTTCCAATTTCTAGGTTGACACGCAGCATACACGGAGGACCAGAGCTTCCTGGCTCTATGCAGTGTGCTGTTACCGAAACGGGTGCTGAAGCAAGGTTCCTAGGAGTCTTGGAAAGCTTACTACCGTTCAACTAAAGCACAACAGCGATGAAGGCCTCATGAAGCTGCTGCATGACTCCCGATTTGCAAGGATAATCAGGGACTTACCTGGAGGTTAGTGCTCACGTGGACTTTCACTTTTGGTATAGAGGAGAGCAGGGTGAGCTTCCAACTAGGAACTGGAAGCACAAGGTTTCTTTCGAGAAAACTCATTTTCTTCTCTGACCCATGCTGGCAGTACCGAAAAACATGGTAACAACAGTGCTTTTCAGGTAGCTTAGAGACTGCATGAGTGGAGCTTTCAAAATGGGAAAACAAGCTTTGTGCCATCAGTCTCCCATTTCAGATTGACACGCAGCATAAGTACAGCTTGATGCTAACAAGTCAAAAGAGATTCACGACACCCACTGGGGATTTCAATGATTCAATTTTTTTCTACGAACGCTTTTCTGCGTACAGCAAAGTGCCTAAACTACGTTTCCGTGAGGGAGACTTAGGGGCCTGTGCATCTTCCAAAGACCTGCAGTGTTACACCAAGAACTGTGCTTAAATTGTACTTGGAATGCAAGCCGACCACCTCCTTGAGGATGCGTGATTCTAAGTGTAAAAGGTGAGATGGGACTAGAAGCAGAGTGTTTTTCTCAATAGAGTTCAGCTAGGGGAATGAGGTTATATGCATTGCATGGAGGACAGTCTAGAAGTGTGTTGCTGAATCCTGTGTAGAGCTGAGCTAATCTGGCTCTCCCAAGGAAGAGTGCAGTGTGTTTCCTTTCTCTAGCCAACAATGGGTTCTTCCAAGAGGCCTACGAAGATGAAGTTGCCTAACTGGCCCTGAGCTATCTGGCTCTACTCAGTATACTGGTACCGAAAAGGGTGCTGAAGCAAGGTCCCTAGGAGTCTTGAAGCTTACTACCATGAAACTAAAGCATAACAGTGAAGAAGGCCTCATGGAGCTGCTCCACGCCTCCCGTTTGGCAAGGCAAATCAGGGCCTTACTACCAGGTTAGGGCTCACGTTGACTTTCACTTTAGGTATAGAGCAGAGCAGGGTGAGCTTCCAACTAGGAACTGGAAGCACATGGTTTCTTACGGGAAAACTCAGTATCTTCTCAGAACCATGCAGCTGTGAGTAAATCCCCGGCAACAACAATGCTTTTCTGGTATATTGGAGGCCATATAAACGGAGCTTTCATAATGGGCAAACAAGCCTTGTGCCATCAGTCTTCAATTTGTACGTTGACACGCAGCATACTCGCCGGACCAGAGCTTCCTGGCTCTAGGCACTTTTCTGATACCGAAACGGGTGCTGAAGCAAGGTCTCTAGGAGTCTTGGTAAGCTTACTGCCGTTAAGTAAAGCAGGACAGCGATGAAGGACTCATGGAGCTGCTGCACACCTCCCGATTTGCAAGGAAAATCAGAGCCTTACTTCGAGGCTAGTGCTCCCCTTGACTTTCACTTTAGTTATAGAGCAGAGCAGGGTGAGCTTCCAACTAGGAACTGGAAGCAAAAGGATTCTTTCGGGAAAACTGATTTTGTTCGCTGAAGCATGCTGCCAGTGACTAAATCCCTGGCAACAACAATGCTTTTCAGGTATGTTCGAGGCCGCATGAATGGAGCTTTCTAAATGGGAAAACAAGCTTTGTGCCATCAGTCTCCAATTTCTAGGTTGACACGCAGCATACACGGAGGACCAGAGCTTCCTGGCTCTATGCATTGTGCTGTTACCGAAACGGGTGCTGAAGCAAGGTTCCTAGGAGTCTTGGAAAGCTTACTACCGTTAAACTAAAGCACAACAGCGAAGAAGGCCTTATGGAGCTGCTGCATGCCTCCCGATTTGCAAGGGTAATCAGGGCCTTACTTGGAGGTTAGTGCTCACGTGGACTTTCACTTTTGGTATAGAGGAGAGCAGGGTGAGCTTCCAACTAGGAACTGGAAGCACAAGGTTTCTTTCGAGAAAACTCATTTTCTTCTCTGAGCCATGCAGGCAGTACCTAAAAACACGGTAAAAACAGTGCTTTTCAGGTAGCTTCGAGACTGCATGAGTGGAGCTTTCAAAATGGGAAAACAAGCTTTGTGCCATCAGTCTCCCATTTCAGATTGAAACGTAGCATAAGTACAGGTTGATGCTAAAAAGTCAAAAGAGATTTACGATACCCACTGAGGCTTTCCCTGATTCAACTTTTTTCTACGAACGCTTTTCTGCGTGCAGTAAAGTGCCTAAACAACGGATGCGTGAGGAAGACTTAGGGCCCTGTGCATCTTCCAAACACCACCAGTGTTACACCAAGAACTGTGATTAAATTGTACTTGGAATGCAAGACGACCACCTCCTTGAGGATGCGTGACTCTAAGTGTGAAAGGTGAAAAGGGATTAGAAGCAGAGTGTTTTTCTCAATAGAATTCAGCTAGCGGAATGAGGTTACATCCATTGTATGGAGGACAGTCTAGAAGTGTGTTTCTGAATCCTGTGTAGAGCTGAGGTCATCTGGCTCTCCCTAAGAAGAGTGCAGTGTGTTGCCTTTCTCTAGCCAACACTGGGGTGTTCCAAGAGACCTACGGGGCTGGAATTTGCTTAACTGGACCAAAGCTTCCTGGTTCTACTCAGTATACTGGTACAGAAATGGGTTCTGAAACAAGGTCCCTAGGAGTCTTGAAATGCTTACTAGTGTGAAACTAAAGCATAACAGTGAAGAAGGCCTCATGGAGCTGCTCTACGCCTCCCATTTGGCAAGGCAAATCAGGGCCTTCCTTCGAGGCTAGGGCTCACGTTGACTTTCACTTTAGGTATAGAGCAGAGAAGGGTGAGCTTCCGAATAGGAACTGGAAGCACAAGGTTTCTTACGGGAAAACTCAGTATCTTCTCAGAACCATGCAGCAGTGTGTAAAACCCCGGCAAGAACAGTGTTTTTCAGGTATATTCGAGGCCACATAAAGGGAGCTCTCATAATGGGCAAACAAGCCTTGTGCCATCAGTCTTCAATTTGTACGTTGACACGCAGCATACTCGCAGGACCAGAGCTTCCTGGCTCTAAGCATTTTTCTGATACAGAAAAGGGTGCTGACGCAAGGTCTCTAGGAGTCTTGGAAAGCTTACTACCGTTAAAGTAAAGCAGAACAGCGATGAAGTTCTCATGGAGCTTGCTGCATGCGTCCCGATTTGCAAGGATAATCAGGGCCTTACTAGGAGGTTAGTGCTCATGTGGACTTTCACTTTTGGTATAGAGGAGAACAGGGTGAGCTTCCAACTAGAAACTGGAAGCACAAGGTTTCTGTCGGGAAAACTCAGTATCTTCTCAGAACCATGCAGCAGTGAGTAAATCCCCGGCAACAAAAATGCTTTTCAGGTATATTCGAGGCCATATAAACGGAGCTTTCATAATGGGCAAACAAGCCTTGTGCCATCTGTCTTCAATTTGTACGTTGACACGCAGCATACTCGCAGGACCAGAGCTTCCTCGCTCTAGGCACCTTTCTGATACCTAAACGGGTGCTGAAGCAAGGTCTCTAGGAGTCATGGAAAGCTTACTACCGTTAAAGTAAAGCAAAACTGCGATGAAGGCGTCATGGAGCTGCTGCTCGCCTCCCGTTTTGCAAGGATAATCAGAGCCTTACTTCGAGGCTAGTGGTCCCCTTGACTTTCACTTTCGTTATAGAGCAGAGCAGGGTGAGCTTCCAACTTGGAACTGGAAGCACAAGGATTCTTTCGGGAAAACTGATTTTGTTCGCGGAAGCAGGCAGGCAGTGACTAAATCCCCGGCAACGACAATGCTTTTCACGTATGTTCGAGGCCGCATGAACGGAGCTTTCCTCATGGGAAAACAAGTCTTGTGCCATCACTTTCCATTTCTAGGTTGACACGCAGCATACACAGAGGACCACAGCTTCCTGGCTCTATGCAGTGTTCTGTTACCGAAACGGGTGCTGAAGCAAGATTCCTAGGAGTCTTGGAAAGCTTACTACTGTTAAACTAAAGCAGAACACCGATGAAGGCCTCATGGAGCTGCTGCATGCCTCCCGATTTGCAAGGATAATAAGGGCCTTACTTTGAGGGTAGTGCTCACGTGGACTTTCACATTTGGTATAGAGGAGAGCAGGGTGAGCTTCCAACTAGGAACTGGAAGCACAAGGTTTCGAGAAAACTCATTTTCTTCTCTGAGCCATGCCGGCAGTACCTAAAAACACGGTAACAACAGGGCTTTTCAGGTAGCTTCAAGACTGCATGAGTGGGGCTTTCAAAATGGGAAAACAAGCTTTGTGCCATCAGTCTCCCATTTCCAGATTGACACGCAGCATAAGTACCAGTTGATGCTAACAAGTAAAAGGAGATTCACGATACCCCCTGGGGCTTTCGCTGATTGAACTTTTTTCGACGACCGCTTTTCTGCGTGCAGCCAAGTGCCTAAACAAAGGATGCGCGAGGGAGACTTATGGGCCATTGTTTCTACCAAAGACCTTCAGTGTTACACAAAGAACTGTGCTTAAATTGTACTTGGAATGCAAGCCGACCATCTCCTTGAGGTTGCGTGACTCTAAGTGTAGAAGGTGAAAAGGGATTAGAAACAGAGTGTTTTTCGCAATAGAGTTCCGCTAGCGGAATGACGTTACATCCATTGCATGGAAGACAGCCTAGAAGTGTGTTCCTGAATCCTGTGTAGAGCTGAGGTAATCTGGCTCTCCCAAGGAAGACTGCACTGCGTTGCCTTTCTCTAGCCAACACTGGGGTGTTCAAAAAGGCCTACGGGGCTGGAAGTTGCTTAACTGGATCAAAGCTTCCTGGCTCTACTCAGTATAGTGGTTCCGAATCGGGTGCTTAAGCAAGGTCCCTAGGAGTCTTGAAAAGCTTACTACTGTGAAACTAAAGCATAACAGTGAAGAAGGCCTCGTGCAGCTGCTCCACGCCTCCCGTTTGGCAAGGCAAATCAGGGCCTTAATTCGAGGCTAGGGCTCACGTTGACTTTCACTTTATGTATAGAGCAGAGCAAGGTGAGCTTCCAACTAGGAACTGGAAGCACAAGGTTTCTTACGGGAAAACTCAGTATCTTCTCAGAACCATGCAGCAGTGAGTAAAACCCCAGCAAGAACAGTGCTTTTCATGTATGTTCGAGGCCGCATGAACGGAGCTGTCCTAATGGGAAAACAAGCCTTGTGCCATCAGTCTCCAATTTCTAGGTTGACACGCAGCATACACGGAGGACCAGAGCTTCCTGGATCTATGCAGTGTGCTGTTACCGAAACGGGTGCTGAAGCAAGGTTCCTATGAGTCTTGGAAAGCTTACTACAGTTAAACTAAAGCACAACAGCAAAAAAGCCTCATGGACCTGCTGCATGCCTCCCCATTTGCAAGGAAAATCAGGGACTTACTTGGAGGTTAGTGCTCACGTGGACTTTCACTTTTGGTATAGAGGAGAGCAGGGTGAGCTTCCAACTAGGAACTGGAAGCACAAGGTTTCTTTCGAGAAAACTCATTTTCTGCTCTGACCCATGGTGGCAGTACCTAAAAACAAGGTAACAACAGTGCTTTTCAGGTAGCTTTGAGACTGCATGAGAGGAGCTTTCAAAATGGGAAAACAAGCTATGTGCCATCAGTCTCCCATTTCCAGATTGACACGCAGCATAAGTACATGTTGATGCTAACAAGTCAAAAGAGATTCACGATACCCACTGGGTCTTTCCCTGATTAACTTTTTTCTACGAACGCCTTTCTGCGTGCAGCAAAGTGCCTAAACAACGGATGCTCTAGGAAGACTCAGGGGCCTGTGCATCTTCCAAACTCCAGCAGTGTTACACCAAGAACTGTGCTTAAATTGTACTTGGAATGCAAGCCGACCACCTCCTTGAGGATGCGTGACTCTAAGTGTAAAAGGTGAAAAGGGATTAGAAGCAGAGTGTTTTTCTCAATAGAGTTCAGCTAGGGGAATGAGGTTACATCCATTGCATGGAAGACAGTCTAGAAGTGTGTTTCTGAATCCTGTGTAGAGCTGAGGTCATCTGGCTCTCCCAAAGAAGAGTGCAGTGTGTTGCCTTTCTCTAGCCAACACTGGGGTGATCAAAAAGGCCTACGGGGCTGGAAGTTGCTTAACTGGATCAAAGCTTCCTGGCTCTACTCAGTATACTGTTTCGAATCGGGTGATTAAGCAAGGTTCCTAGGAGTCTTGAAAAGCTTACTACTGTGAAACTAATGCATAACAGTGAAGAAGGGCTCATGCAGCTGCTCCACGCCTCCCGTTTGGCAAGGCAAATCAGGGCCTTACTTGGAGGCTAGGGCTCACGTTGACTTTCACTTTAGGTATAGAGCAGAGCAAGGTGAGCTTCCAACTAGGAACTGGAAGCACAAGGTTTCTTACGGGAAAACTCAGTATCTTCTCAGAATCATGCAGCAGTGAGTAAAACCCCGGCAAGAACAATGCTTTTCAGGTATGTTCGAGGTCGCATGAACGGAGCTTTCCTAATGGGAAAACAAGCCTTGTGCCGTCAGTCTCCAATTTCTAGGTTGACACGCAGGAAACACGGAGGATCAGAGCTTCCTGGCTCTATGCAGTGTGCTGTTACCGAAACGGGTGCTGAAGCAAGGTTCCTAGGAGTCCTGGAGAGCTTACTACCGTTAAACTAAAGCACAACAGCGCTGAAGCCCTCATGGAGCTGCTGCATGCCTCCCGATTTGCAAGGATAATCCGGGCCTTACTTGGAGGTTAGTGCTCACGTGGACTTTCACTTTTGGTATAGAGGAGAGCAGGGTGAGCTTCAAACTAGGAACTGGAAGCACAAGGTTTCTTTCGAGAAAACTCATTTTCTTCTCTGAGCCATGCTGGCAGTACCTAAAAACACGGTAAAAACAGTGCTTTTCAGGTAGCTTCGAGACTGCATGAGTGGAGCTTTCAAAATGGGAAAACAAGCTTTGTGCCATTAGTCTCCCATTTCCAGATTGACACGCAGCATAAGTACATGTTGATGCTAACAAGTCAAAAGAGATTCACGATACCCACTGGGGCTTTCCCTGATTCAACTTTTTTCTACGAACGCCTTTCTGCGTGCAGCAAAGTGCCTAAACAACGGATGCGCGAGGAAGACTTAGGGGCCTGTGCATCTTCCAAACACCAGCAGTGTTACACCAAGAACTGTGCTTAAATTGTACTTGGAATGCAAGCCGACCACCTCCTTGAGGATGCGTGACTCTAAGTGTGAAAGGTGAAAAGGGATTCGAAGCAGAGTGTTTTTCTCAATAGAGTTCAGCTAGGGGAATGAGGTTACATCCATTGCATGGAGGACAGTCTAGAAGTATTTTCCTGAATCCTGTGTAGAGCTGAGGTAATATGGCTCTCCCAAAGAAGAGTGCAGTGTGTTGTCTTCTCTAGCCAACACTGGCGTGTTCCAAGAGGCTTACGGGGCTGGAAGTTGCTTATCTGGATCAAAGCTTCCTGGTTCTACTCAGTATACTGGTACCGAAACGGGTGCTAAAGCAAGGTCCCTAGGAGTCTTGAAAAGCTTACTAGTGTGAAACTAAAGCATAACAGTGAAGAAAGCCTCATGGAGCTGCTCCACGCCTCCCATTTGGCAAGGCAAATCAGGGCCTTACTTCGAGGCTAGGGCTCACGTTGACTTTCACTTTAGCTATAGAGCAGAGCAGGGTGAGCTTCCAACTAGGAACTGGAAGCACAAGGTTTCTTACGGGAAAACTCAGTATCTTCTCAGAACCATGCAGCAGTGAGTAAAACCCCGGCAAGAACAGTGCTTTTCAGGTATATTCGAGGCCACATAAACGGAGCTCTCATAATGGGCAAACAAGTCTTGTGCCATCAGTCTTCAATTTGTACGTTGACACGCAGCATACTCGCAGGACCAGAGCTTCCTGGCTCTAGGCACTTTTCTGATACCGAAACGGGTGCTGAAGCAAGGTCTCTAGGAGTCCTGGAAAGCTTATTACCGTTAAACTAAAGCAGAACAGCGATGAAGGCCTCATGGAGCTGCTCCACGCCTCCTGTTTGGCAAGGCAAATCAGGACCTTACTTCGAGGCTAGGGCTCACGTTGAATTTCACTTTAGGTATAGAGCAGAGCAGGGTGAGCTTCCAACTAGGAACTGGAAGCACAAGGTTTCTTACGGGAAAACTCAGTATCTCCTCAGAACCATGCCGGGCAGTGACTAAAACCCCGGCAACAACAATGCTTTTTTTTTTTTTTTTTTTCACACACACACACACTGTATTTTATTTTTACAAGAGGTAAATAGACTGACACCAAGCATTGTACATGGATGACCACAACAAAAGCAACAATGATTGCAATTACCAAACATGAAACACACTCATACTATGTCATAATATTGACATTCAGTCCAGTAATCCTCCACTGTAACAGCTCCTTTACTTTGCAGTGAAAATTGATTTGTATATTCTTTGCCTCTGAGTCCTCGTGGGATTTTTTTTTTTTTAATTTCAGACAGAAAGTCACAAAAATTATACTCATCCTCATCAGTTGACTCAGTCCTATGTAATTAATTGTTTTTTTTCATCTTGATCTTTTGTTAGAACTTTTATGAGTTCATCAGTTTTTCATCAGAGTTCTGAAAATGCTTATTCATTCAGTTCAGCAGTACAGTCAGTTACCAGAAACCTGTACTTGTCAGAGTCTTTTCCATGAATTTCTTTAAGATGAAACCCTTTTATAGGAACATATTTGCAAAATCATCAGAGTACACCCAGAACTGTCTGTAAATGACAAAAGACTTAAAAATGACCACGTTAAAAGATTTGATGAAAGTTCATAATAATGCAGTTGACAAGAAAATTAGTTATTTCTGAGATATACATTTTAAAGTAATAACTAGGATTATACCAGAACATATAAGATTTTTAGAAATTTCATGTAATGTCTGAAACATTTATATTAACATATTTCCATACATATTTCCATACAAATACAAATATAAGATTTTTAGAAATTTCATGTAATGTCTGAAACACTTATATTAACATATTTCCATACATATTTCCATACAAATACAAATATAAGATTTTTAGAAATTTCATGTAATGTCTGAAACATTTATATTAACATATTTCCATACCTATTTCCATACAAATACAAATATAAGATTTTTAGAAATTTCATGTAATGTCTGAAACATTTATATTAACATATTTCCATACAAATAACCCAATGAGAGTTTAGTATTAGTTGTTTTGTTTGTTTTTTTATACTGCAGGTTCTTATTAGGCATCAATTTTATACACATCAGTGTATACATGTCAATCCCAATCGCCCAATTCAGCACACCACCATGCCCACCTCACCGCAGTTTTCCCCCCTTGGTGTCCATATGTCCATTCTCTACATCTGTGTCTCAACTTCTGCCCTGCAAACTGGCTCATCTGTAACATTTTTCTAGGTTCCACATACATGCATTAATATATGATATTTGTTTTTCTCTTTCTGACTTACTTCACTCTGTATGACAGTCTCTAGATCCATCCACGTCTCAACAAATGACTCAATTTCGTTCCTTTTTATGGCTGAGTAATATTCCATTGTATATATGTACCACTTTTTCTTTATCCATTCGTCTGTTGATGGGCATTTAGGTTGCTTCCATGACCTGGCTATTGTAAATAGTGCTGCAATGAACATTCGGGTGCATGTGTATTTTTGAATTACGGTTTTCTCTGGGTATATGCCCAGTAGTGGGATTGCTGGGTCATATGGTAATTCTATTTTTAGTTTTTTAAGGAACCTCCATATTGTTCTCCATAGTGGCTGTATCAATTTACATTCCCACCAATAGTGCAAGAGTGTTCCCTTTTCTCCACACCCTCTCCAGCATTTACTGTTTGTAGATTTTCTGATGATGCCCATTCTAACAGGAGTGAGGTGATACCTCATTGTCGTTTTGATTTGCATTTCTCTAATAATTAGTGATGTTGAGCAACTTTTCATGTGCTTCGTGGCCGTCTGTATGTCTTCTTTGGAGAAATGTCTATTTAGGTTTTCTGCCCATTTTTGGATTGGGGTGTTTGTTTCTTTGATATTGAGCTGAATGAGCTGTTTATATATTTTGGAGATTAATCCTTTGTCCGTTGATTCATTTGCAAATATTTTCTCCCATTCTGAGGGTTGTCTTTTCGTCTTGTTTATGGTTTTCTTTGCTGTGCAAAAGCTTTGAAGTTTCATTAGGTCCCACTTGTTTATTTTTGTTTTTATTTCCATTACTCTAGGAGGTGGATCAAAAAAGATCTTGCTGTGATTTATGTCAAAGAGTGTTCTTCCTATGTTTTCCTCTAAGAGTTTTATAGTGTCCAGTCTTATATTTAGGTCTCTAATCCATTTTGAGTTTATTTTTGTGTATGGTGTTAGGGAGTATTCTAATTTCATTCTTTTACATGTAGCTGTCCAGTTTTCCCAGCACCACTTATTGAAGAGACTGTCTTTTCTCCATTGTATATCTTTGCCTCCTTTGTCATAGATTAGTTGACCATAGGTGTGTGGGTTAATCTCTGGGCTTTCTATCTTGCTCCATTGATCTGTGTTTCTGTTTTTGTGCCAGTACCATATTGTCTTGATTACTGTAGCTTTGTAGTATAGTCTGAAGTCAGGGAGTCTGATTCCTCCAGCTCCATTTTTTTGCCTCAAGACTGCATTGGCTATTCGGGGTCTTTTGTGTTTCCATACAAATTTTAAGATGATTTGTTCTAGCTCCGTAAAAAATGCAATTGGTTATTTGATAGGGATTGCATTGAATCTGTAGATTGCTTTGGGTAGTATACTCATTTTCACAATGTTGATTCTTCCAATCCAAGAACATGGTATATCTCTCCATCTGTTGGTATCATCTTTAATTTCTTTCATCAGTGTCTTATAGTTTTCTGCATACAGGTCTTTTGTCTCCTTAGGTAGGTTTATTCCTAGGTATTTTATTCTTTTTGTTGCAATGGTAAATGGGAGTGTTTCCATAATTTCTCTTTCAGATTTTTCATCATTAGTGTATAGGAATGCAAGAGATTTCTGTGCATTAATTTTGTATCCTGCAACTTTACCATATTCATTAATTAGCTCTAGCAGTATTCTGGTGGCAGTTTTAGGATTGTATAGTGTCATGTCATCCACAAACAGTGACAGTTTTACTTCCTATTTTCCAATTTGTATTCCTTTTATTTCTTTTTCTTCTCTGATTGCCGTGGCTAGGACTTCCAGAACTATGTTGAATAATAGTGGTGAGAGTGGACATCCTTGTCTCGTTCCTGATCTTAGAGGAAATGCTTTCAGTTTTTCACCATTGAGAATGATGTTTGCTGTGGGTTTGTCATATATGGCCTTTATTATGTTGAGGTAGGTTCCCTCTATGCCCACTTTCTGGAGAGTTTTTATCAGAAATGGGTGTTGAATTTTGTCAAAAGCTTTTTCTGCATCTATTGAGATGATCATATGGTTTTTATTCTTCAATTTGTTAATATGGTGTATCACATGGATTGATTTGCGTATATTGAAGAATCCTTGCATCCCTGGGATAAATCCCACTTAATCGTGGTGTATGATCCTTTTAATGTGTTGTTGGATTCTGTTTGCTAGTATTTTGTTGAGGATTTTTGCATCTATATTCATCAGTGATATTGCTCTGTAATTTTCTTTTTTTGTAGTGTCTTTGTCTGGTTTTCGTATCAGGGTGATGGTGGCCTCATAGAATGAGTTTGGGAGTGTTCCTTCCTCTGCAATCTTTTGGAAGAGTTTGAGAAGGATGGGTGTTAGCTCTTCTCTAAATGTTTGATAGAATTCACCTGTGAAGCCACCTGGTCCTGGACTTTTGTTTGTTGGAAGATTTTTAATCACAGTTTCAATTTCATTACTTGTGATTGGTCTGTTCATATTTTCTGTTTCTTCCTGATTCAGTCTTGGAAGGTTATACCTTTCTAAGAATTTGTCCATTTCTTCCAGGTTGTCCATTTTATTGGCATAAAGTTGCTTGTAGTAGTCTCTTAGGATGCTTTGTATTTCTGTGGTGTCTGTTGTAACTTCTCCTTTTTCATTTCTGATTTTATTGATTTGAGTCCTCTCCCTCTTTTTCTTGATGAGTCTGGCTAATGGCTTATCAATTTTGTTTATCTTCTCAAAGAACCAACTTTTAGTTTTATTGATCTTTGCTATTGTTTTCTTTGTTTCTATTTCATTTATTTCTGCTCTGATCTTAATGATTTCTTTCCTTCTGCTAACTTTGGGTTTTGTTTGTTCTTCTTTCTCTAGTTTCTTTAGGTGTAAGGTTAGATTGTTTACTTGAGATTTTTCTTGTTTCTTTAGGTAGGCTTGTATAGCTATAAACTTCCCTCTTAGAACCGCTTTTGCTGCATCCCATAGGTTTTGGGTCGTCGTGTTTTCATTGTCATTTGTCTCTAGGTATTTTTTTATTTCCTCTTTGATTTCTTCAGTGATCTCTTGGTTATTTAGTAACGTATTGTTTAGCCTCCATGTGTTTGTCTTTTTTACGTTTTTTTCCCTGTAATTCATTTCTAATCTCATAGCGTTGTGGTCAGAAAAGATGCTTGGTATGATTTCAATTTTCTTAAATTTACTGAGGCTTGATTTGTGACCCAAGATGTGATCTATCCTGGAGAATGTTCCGTGAGCACTTGAGAAGAACGTGTAATCTGCTGTTTTTGGATGGAATGTCCTATATATATCAATTAAATCTGTCTGGTCTATTGTGTCATTTAAAGCTTCTGTTTCCTTATTTATTTTCATTTTGGATGATCTGTCCATTGGTGTAAGTGAAGTGTTAAAGTCCCCCACTATTATTGTGTTACTGTCGATTTCCTCTTTTATAGCTGTTAGCAGTTGCCTTATGTATTGAGGTGCTCCTATGTTGGGTGCATATATATTTATAATTGTTATATCTTCTTCTTGGATTGATCCCTGGATCATTATGTAGTGTCCTTCCTTGTCTCTTGTAACATTCTTTATTTTAAAGTCTATTTTATCTGATATGAGTATAGCTACTCCAGCTTTCTTTTGATTTCCATTTGCATGGAATATCTTTTTCCATCCCCTCACTTTCAGTCTGTATGTGTCCCTAGGTCTAAAGTGGGTCTCTTGCAGATAGCATATATATGGGTCTTGTTTTTGTATCCATTCAGCCAGTCTATGTCTTTTGGTTGGGGCGTTTAATCCATTCACGTTTAAGGTAATTATCGATATGTATGTTCCTATGACCATTTTCTTAATTGTTTTGGGGTTGTTTTTGTAGGTCCTTTTCTTCTCTTGTGTTTCCCACTTAGAGAAGTTCCTTTAGCATTTGTTGTAGAGCTGGTTTGGTGGTGCTGAATTCTCTTAGCTTTTGCTTGTCTGTAAAGCTTTTGATTTCTCCATCAAATCTAAATGAGATCCTTGCCGGGTAGAGTAATCTTGGTTGTAGGTTCTTCCCTTTCATCACTTTAAGTATATCATGCCACTCCCTTCTGGCTTGCAGAGTTTCTGCTGAGAAATCAGCTGTTAACCTTATGGGAGTTCCCTTGTATGTTATTTGTCATTTTTCCCTTGCTGCTTTCAATAATTTTTCTTTGTCTTTAATTTTTGCCACTTTGATTACTATGTGTCTCTGTGTGTTTCTCCTTGGGTTTAATCTGTATGGGACTCTCTGCGTTTCCTGGACTTGGGTGGCTATTTCCTTTCCCATGTTAGGGAAGTTTTCGACTATAATCTCTTCAAATATTTTCTCGGGTCCCTTCTCTCTCTCTTCTCCTTCTGGGACCCCTATAATGCGAATGTTGTTGCATTTAATGTTGTCCCAGAGGTCTCTTAGGCTGTCTTCATTTCTTTTCATTCTTTTTTCTTTAGTCTGTTCCGCAGCAGTGAATTCCACCATTCTGTCTTCCAGGTCACTTATCCGTTCTTCTGCCTCAGTTATTCTGCTATTGATTCTTTCTAGTGTAGTTTTCATTTCAGTTATTGTATTGGTCATCTCTGTTTGTTTGTTCTTTAATTCTTCTAGGTCTTTGTTAATCATTTCTTGCATCTTCTCAATCTTTGCCTCCATTCTTATTCCGAGGTCCTGGATCATCTTCACTATCATTATTCTGAATTCTTTTTCTGGAAAGTTGCCTATCTCCACTTCATTTAGTTGTTTTTCTGGGGTTTTTTCTTGTTCCTTCATCTGGTACATAGCCCTCTGCCTTTTCATCTTCTCTATCTTTCCGTAACTGTGGTTTTTGGTCCACAGGCTGCAGGATTGTAGGTTTTCTTGCTTCTGTTGTCTGCCCTCTGGTGGTTGAGGCTATCTAAGAGGCTTGATGGGAGGCTCTGGTGGTGGGTAGAGCTGACTGTTGCTGTGGTGGTCAGAGCTCAGTAAAACCTTAATCCACTTGACTGTTGATGGGTGGGGCTGGGTTCCCTCCCTGTTGCTGTGGCGGTCAGAGCTCAGTAAAACCTTAATCCACTTGACTGTTGATGGGTCGGGCTGGGTTCCCTCCCTGTTGGTTGTTTTGCCTGAGGCAACCCAACACTGCAGCCTACCCGTGCTCTTTGGTGGGGTTAATGGCAGACTCTGGGAGGGCTCACGCCAAGGAGAACATCCCAGAACCTCAGCTGCCAGTGTCCTTATCCCCATGGTGAAAGAGAGCCACCACTCGCCTCTGCAGGAGACCCCCCAACACCAGCAGGTAGGTCTGGTTCGGTCTCCCCCAGGGTGACTGCTCCTTCCCCTGGGTCCCGATGCACACATTACTTTGTGTGTGCCCTCCAAGAGTGGGGTCTCTGTTTCCCCCAGTCCTGTCAAAGTCCTGCAATCAATTCCCACTAGGCTTCAAAGTCTGATTCTCTAGGAATTCCTCTTCCCGTGGCCGGACACCCAGGTTGGGAAGCCTGACGTGGGGCTCAGAACCTTCACTCCAGTGGGTGGACTTCTGTGGTATAAGTGTTCGCCAGTCTGTGAGTCACCCACCCAGCAGTTATGGGATTTGATTTTACTCTGATTGCGCCCCTCCTACCGTCTCACTGTGGCTTCTCCTCTGTCCTTGGACGTGGGGTATCCTCCTTGGTGAAGTCCAGGGTCTTCCTGTCAATGATTGTCCAGCAGCCAGTTTTGATTCTGGTGCTCTCGCAAGAGGGAGTGAGAGCACGTCCTTCTACAGCGCCATCTTGGTTAATCCTCCAACAACAATGCTTTTCAGGTATCTTTGAGGCCACATGAACGGAGCTTTCATAATGGGATAAAAAGCCTTGTGTGATCTGTCTACAATTTGCAGGTTGACACGCAGCATACACGGAGGACCAGAGCTTCCTGGCTCTGTGCATTGTTCTGTTACCAAAACGGGTGCAGAAGCAAGGTTCCTAGGAGTCATGGAAAGCTTACTACCGTTAAACTAAAGCGGAATAGTGATGAAGCCCTCATGGAGGAGTTGCACGCCTCCCGTTTTGCAAGGATAATCCGAGCCTTACTTCGAGGCTAGTGTTCCCCTTGACTTTCACTTTCGTTATAGAGCAGAGCAGGGTGAGCTTCCAACTAGGAACTGGAAGCACAAGGTTTCTTTCGGGAAAACTCATTTTCTTCGCAGAAGCAGGCAGGCAGTGACTAAATCCCGGGCAACAACCATGATTTTCAGATATTTTCGAGGCCGCATGAATGGAGCTTTCCTAATGGGAAAACAAGCCTTGTGCCATCAGTTTCCAATTTCTAGGTTGACACGCAGCATACACGGAGGACCAGAGCTTCCTGGCTCTATGCAGTGTGCTGTTACCGAAACGGGTGCTGAAGCAAGGTTCCTAGGAGTCTTGGAAAGCTTACTACCGTTCAACTAAAGCACAACAGCGATGAAGGCCTCATGAAGCTGCTGCATGACTCCCGATTTGCAAGGATAATCAGGGACTTACCTGGAGGTTAGTGCTCACGTGGACTTTCACTTTTGGTATAGAGGAGAGCAGGGTGAGCTTCCAACTAGGAACTGGAAGCACAAGGTTTCCTTCGAGAAAACTCATTTTCTTCTCTGACCCATGCTGGCAGTACCGAAAAACATGGTAACAACAGTGCTTTTCAGGTAGCTTAGAGACTGCATGAGTGGAGCTTTCAAAATGGGAAAACAAGCTTTGTGCCATCAGTCTCCCATTTCAGATTGACACGCAGCATAAGTACAGCTTGATGCTAACAAGTCAAAAGAGATTCATGACACCCACTGGGGATTTCAATGATTCAATTTTTTTCTACGAACGCTTTTCTGCGTGCAGCAAAGTGCCTAAACTACGTTTGCGTGAGGGAGACTTAGGGGCCTGTGCATCTTCCAAAGACCTGCAGTGTTACACCAAGAACTGTGCTTAAATTGTACTTGGAATACAAGCCGACCACCTCCTTGAGGATGCGTGATTCTAAGTGTAAAAGGTGAGATGGGACTAGAAGCAGAGTGTTTTTCTCAATAGAGTTCAGCTAAGGGAATGAGGTTATATGCATTGCATGGAGGACAGTCTAGAAGTGTGTTCCTGAATCCTTTGTAGAGCTGAGCTAATCTGGCTCTCCCAAGGAAGAGTGCAGTGTGTTTCCTTTCTCTAGCCAACAATGGGTTCTTCCAAGAGGCCTACGAAGATGAAGTTGCCTAACTGGCCCTGAGCTATCTGGCTCTACTCAGTATACTGGTACCGAAAAGGGTGCTGAAGCAAGGTCCCTAGGAGTCTTGAAGCTTACTACCATGAAACTAAAGCATAACAGTGAAGAAGGCCTCATGGAGCTGCCCCACGCCTCCCGTTTGGCAAGGCAAATCAGGGCCTTACTACCAAGTTAGGGCTCACGTTGACTTTCACTTTAGGTATAGAGCAGAGCAGGGTGAGCTTCCAACTAGGAACTGGAAGCACATGGTTTCTTACGGGAAAACAGTATCTTCTCAGAACCATGCAGCTGTGAGTAAATCCCCGGCAACAACAATGTTTTTCAGGTATATTGGAGGCCATATAAACGGAGCTTTCATAATGGGCAAACAAGCCTTGTGCCATCAGTCTTCAATTTGTACGTTGACACGCAGCATACTCGCCGGACCAGAGCTTCCTGGCTCTAGGCACTTTTCTGATACCGAAACGGGTGCTGAAGCAAGGTCTCTAGGAGTCTTGGTAAGCTTACTGCCGTTAAGTAAAGCAGGACAGCGATGAAGCCCTCATGGAGGAGTTGCACGCCTCCCGATTTGCAAGGAAAATCAGAGCCTTACTTCGAGGCTAGTGGTCCCCTTGACTTTCACTTTAGTTATAGAGCAGAGCAGGGTGAACTTCCAACTAGGAACTGGAAGCAAAAGGATTCTTTCGGGAAAACTCATTTTGTTCGCTGAAGCATGCTGCCAGTGACTAAATCCCTGGCAACAACAATGCTTTTCAGGTATGTTCGAGGCCGCATGAACGGAGCTTTCTTAATGGGAAAACAAGCCTTGTGCCATCAGTCTCCAATTTCTAGGTTGACACGCAGCATACACGGAGGACCAGAGCTTCCTGGCTCTATGCATTGTGCTGTTACCGAAACGGGTGCTGAAGCAAGGTTCCTAGGAGTCTTGGAAAGCTTACTACCGCTAAACTAAAGCACAACAGCGATGAAGGCCTCATGGAGCTGCTGCATGCCTCCCGATTTGCAAGGGTAATCAGGGCCTTACTTGGAGGTTAGTGCTCACGTGGACTTTCACTTTTGGTGTAGAGGAGAACAGGGTGAGCTTCCAACTAGGAACTGGAAGCACAAGGTTTCTTTCGAGAAAACTCATTTTCTTCTCTGAGCCATGCTGGCAGTACCTAAAAACACGGTAAAAACAGTGCTTTTCAGGTAGCTTCGAGACTGCATGAGTGGAGCTTTCAAAATGGGAAAACAAGCTTTGTGCCATCAGTCTCCCATTTCAGATTGAAACGTAGCATAAGTACAGGTTGATGCTAACAAGTCAAAAGAGATTTACGATACCCACTGAGGCTTTCCCTGATTCAACTTTTTTCTACGAACGCTTTTCTGCGTGCAGCAAAGTGCCTAAATATCGGATGCGTGAGGAAGACTTAGGGCCCTGTGCATCTTCCAAACACCAGCAGTGTTACACCAAGAACTGTGCTTAAATTGTACTTGGAATGCAAGACGACCACCTCCTTGAGGATGCGTGACTCTAAGTGTGAAAGGTGAAAAGGGATTAGAAGCAGAGTGTTTTTCTCAATAGAATTCAGCTAGCGGAATGAGGTTACATCCATTGTATGGAGGACAGTCTACAAGTGTGTTTCTGAATCCTGTGTAGAGCTGAGGTCATCTGGCTCTCCCTAAGAAGAGTGCAGTGTGTTGCCTTTCTCTAGCCAACACTGGGGTGTTCCAAGAGACCTACGGGGCTGGAATTTGCTTAACTGGACCAAAGCTTCCTGGTTCTACTCAGTATACTGGTACAGAAATGGGTTCTGAAACAAGGTCCCTAGGAGTCTTGAAATGCTTACTAGTGTGAAACTAAAGCATAACAGTGAAGAAGGCCTCATGGAGCTGCTCCACGCCTCCCATTTGGCAAGGCAAATCAGGGCCTTCCTTCGAGGCTAGGGCTCACGTTGACTTTCACTTTAGGTATAGAGCAGAGAAGGGTGAGCTTCCGAATAGGAACTGGAAGCACAAGGTTTCTTACGGGAAAACTCAGTATCTTCTCAGAACCATGCAGCAGTGTGTAAAACCCCGGCAAGAACAGTGTTTTTCAGGTATATTCGAGGCCACATAAAGGGAGCTCTCATAATGGGCAAACAAGCCTTGTGCCATCAGTCTTCAATTTGTACGTTGACACGCAGCATACTCGCAGGACCAGAGCTTCCTGGCTCTAAGCACTTTTCTGATACAGAAAAGGGTGCTGACGCAAGGTCTCTAGGAGTCTTGGAAAGCTTACTACCGTTAAAGTAAAGCAGAACAGCGATGAAGTTCTCATGGAGCTTGCTGCATGCGTCCCGATTTGCAAGGATAATCAGGGCCTTACTAGGAGGTTAGTGCTCATGTGGACTTTCACTTTTGGTATAGAGGAGAACAGGGTGAGCTTCCAACTAGAAACTGGAAGCACAAGGTTTCTGTCGGGAAAACTCAGTATCTTCTCAGAACCATGCAGCAGTGAGTAAATCCCCGGCAACAAAAATGCTTTTCAGGTATATTCGAGGCCACATAAAGGGAGCTCTCATAATGGGCAAACAAGCCTTGTGCCATCAGTCTTCAATTTGTACGTTGACACGCAGCATACTCGCAGGACCAGAGCTTCCTCGCTCTAGGCACCTTTCTGATACCTAAACGGGTGCTGAAGCAAGGTCTCTAGGAGTCATGGAAAGCTTACTACCGTTAAAGTAAAGCAAAACTGCGATGAAGGCGTCATGGAGCTGCTGCTCGCCTCCCGTTTTGCAAGGATAATCAGAGCCTTACTTCGAGGCTAGTGGTCCCCTTGACTTTCACTTTCGTTATAGAGCAGAGCAGGGTGAGCTTCCAACTTGGAACTGGAAGCACAAGGATTCTTTCGGGAAAACTGATTTTGTTCGCGGAAGCAGGCAGGCAGTGACTAAATCCCCGGCAACGACAATGCTTTTCACGTATGTTCGAGGCCGCATGAACGGAGCTTTCCTCATGGGAAAACAAGTCTTGTGCCATCACTTTCCATTTCTAGGTTGACACGCAGCATACACAGAGGACCACAGCTTCCTGGCTCTATGCAGTGTTCTGTTACCGAAACGGGTGCTGAAGCAAGATTCCTAGGAGTCTTGGAAAGCTTACTACTGTTAAACTAAAGCAGAACACCGATGAAGGCCTCATGGAGCTGCTGCATGCCTCCCGATTTGCAAGGATAATCAGGGCCTTACTTTGAGGGTAGTGCTCACGTGGACTTTCACATTTGGTATAGAGGAGAGCAGGGTGAGCTTCCAACTAGGAACTGGAAGCACAAGGTTTCGAGAAAACTCATTTTCTTCTCTGAGCCATGCCGGCAGTACCTAAAAACACGGTAACAACAGGGCTTTTCAGGTAGCTTCAAGACTGCATGAGTGGGGCTTTCAAAATGGGAAAACAAGCTTTGTGCCATCAGTCTCCCATTTCCAGATTGACACGCAGCATAAGTACCAGTTGATGCTAACAAGTAAAAGGAGATTCACGATACCCCCTGGGGCTTTCGCTGATTGAACTTTTTTCGACGACCGCTTTTCTGCGTGCAGCCAAGTGCCTAAACAAAGGATGCGCGAGGGAGACTTATGGGCCAGTGTTTCTACCAAAGACCTTCAGTGTTACACAAAGAACTGTGCTTAAATTGTACTTGGAATGCAAGCCGACCATCTCCTTGAGGTTGCGTGACTCTAAGTGTAGAAGGTGAAAAGGGATTAGAAACAGAGTGTTTTTCTCAATAGAGTTCCGCTAGCGGAATGACGTTACATCCATTGCATGGAAGACAGCCTAGAAGTGTGTTCCTGAATCCTGTGTAGAGCTGAGGTAATCTGGCTCTCCCAAGGAAGACTGCACTGCGTTGCCTTTCTCTAGCCAACACTGGGGTGTTCAAAAAGGCCTACGGGGCTGGAAGTTGCTTAACTGGATCAAAGCTTCCTGGCTCTACTCAGTATAGTGGTTCCGAATCGGGTGCTTAAGCAAGGTCCCTAGGAGTCTTGAAAAGCTTACTACTGTGAAACTAAAGCATAACAGTGAAGAAGGCCTCGTGCAGCTGCTCCACGCCTCCCGTTTGGCAAGGCAAATCAGGGCCTTAATTCGAGGCTAGGGCTCACGTTGACTTTCACTTTATGTATAGAGCAGAGCAAGGTGAGCTTCCAACTAGGAACTGGAAGCACAAGGTTTCTTACGGGAAAACTCAGTATCTTCTCAGAACCATGCAGCAGTGAGTAAAACCCCAGCAAGAACAGTGCTTTTCATGTATGTTCGAGGCCGCATGAACGGAGCTGTCCTAATGGGAAAACAAGCCTTGTGCCATCAGTCTCCAATTTCTAGGTTGACACGCAGCATACACGGAGGACCAGAGCTTCCTGGATCTATGCAGTGTGCTGTTACCGAAACGGGTGCTGAAGCAAGGTTCCTATGAGTCTTGGAAAGCTTACTACAGTTAAACTAAAGCACAACAGCAAAAAAGCCTCATGGACCTGCTGCATGCCTCCCCATTTGCAAGGAAAATCAGGGACTTACTTGGAGGTTAGTGCTCACGTGGACTTTCACTTTTGGTATAGAGGAGAGCAGGGTGAGCTTCCAACTAGGAACTGGAAGCACAAGGTTTCTTTCGAGAAAACTCATTTTCTGCTCTGACCCATGGTGGCAGTACCTAAAAACAAGGTAACAACAGTGCTTTTCAGGTAGCTTTGAGACTGCATGAGAGGAGCTTTCAAAATGGGAAAACAAGCTATGTGCCATCAGTCTCCCATTTCCAGATTGACACGCAGCATAAGTACATGTTGATGCTAACAAGTCAAAAGAGATTCACGATACCCACTGGGTCTTTCCCTGATTAACTTTTTTCTACGAACGCCTTTCTGCGTGCAGCAAAGTGCCTAAACAACGGATGCTCGAGGAAGACTCAGGGGCCTGTGCATCTTCCAAACTCCAGCAGTGTTACACCAAGAACTGTGCTTAAATTGTACTTGGAATGCAAGCCGACCACCTCCTTGAGGATGCGTGACTCTAAGTGTAAAAGGTGAAAAGGGATTAGAAGCAGAGTGTTTTTCTCAATAGAGTTCAGCTAGGGGAATGAGGTTACATCCATTGCATGGAAGACAGTCTAGAAGTGTTTTTCTGAATCCTGTGTAGAGCTGAGGTCATCTGGCTCTCCCAAAGAAGAGTGCAGTGTGTTGCCTTTCTCTAGCCAACACTGGGGTGATCAAAAAGGCCTACGGGGCTGGAAGTTGCTTAACTGGATCAAAGCTTCCTGGCTCTACTCAGTATACTGTTTCGAATCGGGTGATTAAGCAAGGTTCCTAGGAGTCTTGAAAAGCTTACTACTGTGAAACTAATGCATAACAGTGAAGAAGGGCTCATGCAGCTGCTCCACGCCTCCCGTTTGGCAAGGCAAATCAGGGCCTTACTTCGAGGCTAGGGCTCACGTTGACTTTCACTTTAGGTATAGAGCAGAGCAAGGTGAGCTTCCAACTAGGAACTGGAAGCACAAGGTTTCTTACGGGAAAACTCAGTATCTTCTCAGAATCATGCAGCAGTGAGTAAAACCCCGGCAAGAACAATGCTTTTCAGGTATGTTCGAGGTCGCATGAACGGAGCTTTCCTAATGGGAAAACAAGCCTTGTGCCGTCAGTCTCCAATTTCTAGGTTGACACGCAGGAAACACGGAGGATCAGAGCTTCCTGGCTCTATGCAGTGTGCTGTTACCGAAACGGGTGCTGAAGCAAGGTTCCTAGGAGTCCTGGAGAGCTTACTACCGTTAAACTAAAGCACAACAGCGCTGAAGCCCTCATGGAGCTGCTGCATGCCTCCCGATTTGCAAGGATAATCCGGGCCTTACTTGGAGGTTAGTGCTCACGTGGACTTTCACTTTTGGTATAGAGGAGAGCAGGGTGAGCTTCAAACTAGGAACTGGAAGCACAAGGTTTCTTTCGAGAAAACTCATTTTCTTCTCTGAGCCATGCTGGCAGTACCTAAAAACACGGTAAAAACAGTGCTTTTCAGGTAGCTTCGAGACTGCATGAGTGGAGCTTTCAAAATGGGAAAACAAGCTTTGTGCCATTAGTCTCCCATTTCCAGATTGACACGCAGCATAAGTACATGTTGATGCTAACAAGTCAAAAGAGATTCACGATACCCACTGGGGCTTTCCCTGATTCAACTTTTTTCTACGAACGCCTTTCTGCGTGCAGCAAAGTGCCTAAACAACGGATGCACGAGGAAGACTTAGGGGCCTGTGCATCTTCCAAACACCAGCAGTGTTACACCAAGAACTGTGCTTAAATTGTACTTGGAATGCAAGCCGACCACCTCCTTGAGGATGCGTGACTCTAAGTGTGAAAGGTGAAAAGGGATTCGAAGCAGAGTGTTTTTCTCAATAGAGTTCAGCTAGGGGAATGAGGTTACATCCATTGCATGGAGGACAGTCTAGAAGTATTTTCCTGAATCCTGTGTAGAGCTGAGGTAATATGGCTCTCCCAAAGAAGAGTGCAGTGTGTTGTCTTCTCTAGCCAACACTGGCGTGTTCCAAGAGGCTTACGGGGCTGGAAGTTGCTTATCTGGATCAAAGCTTCGTGGTTCTACTCAGTATACTGGTACCGAAACGGGTGCTAAAGCAAGGTCCCTAGGAGTCTTGAAAAGCTTACTAGTGTGAAACTAAAGCATAACAGTGAAGAAAGCCTCATGGAGCTGCTCCACGCCTCCCATTTGGCAAGGCAAATCCTGTGTACAGCTGAGGTAATCTGGCTCTCCCAAGGAAGACTGCACTGCGTTGCCTTTCTCTAGCCAACACTGGGTTGTTCAAAAAGGCCTACGGGGCTGGAAGTTGCTTAAGTGGATCAAAGCTTCCTGGCTCTACTCAGTATACTGATTCCGAATCGGGTGATTAAGCAAGGTCCCCAGGAGTCTTGAAAAGCTTACTACTGTGAAATTAAAGCATAACAGTGAAGAAGGCCTCATGGAGCTGCTCCAAGCCTCCCGTTTGGCAAGGCAAATTATGGCCTTACTTCGCGGCTAGGGCTCACATTGACTTTCACTTTAGTTATAGAGCAGAGCAAGGTGAGCTTCCAACTAGGAACTGGAAGCACAAGAATTCTTTCAGGAAAACTCATTTTGTTCGCGGAAGCAGGCAGACAGTGACTGAATCCCTGGCAACAACAATGCTTTTCAGTTATGTTCGAGGCGGCATGAACAGAGCTTTCATAATGGGAAAACAAGCCTTGTGCCATCAGTCATCAATTTGTACGTTGACACGCAGCATACTCGCAGAACCAGAGCTTCCTGGCTCTAGGCACTTTTCTGATACCGAAACAAGTGCTGAAGCAAGGTCTCTAGGAGTCATGGAAAGCTTATTACCGTTAAACTAAAGCAGAACAGCGATGAAGGCCTCATGGAGCTGCTGCACGCCTCCCGTTTTGCAAGGATAATCAGAGTCTTACTTCGAGGCTAGTGGTCCCCTTGACTTTCAGTTTCTTTATAGAGCAGAGCAGGGTGAGCTTCCAACTAGGAACTGGAAGCACAAGGATTCTTTCAGGAAAACTCATTTTGTTCGCAGAAGCAGGCAGGCAGTGACTAAATCCCCGGCAACAACAATGCTTTTCAGGTATGTTCAGGGCCGCATAAATGGAGCTTTCCTAATGGGAAAAGAAGCCTTGTGCAATCAGTCTCCAATTTCTAGGTTGACACGCAGCATACACGGAGGACCAGAGCTTCCTGGCTGTATGCAGTGTGCTGTTACCGAAACGGGTGCTGAAGCAAGGTTCCTAGGAGACTTGGAAAGCTTACTACCGTTAAACTAAGGCACAAAAGCGATAAAGGCCTCATGGAGCTGCTGCATGCCTCCCGATTTGCAAGGATAATCAGGGCCTTACTTGGACGTTAGTGCTCATGTGGACTTTCACTTTTGGTATAGAGGAGAGCAGGGTGAGCTTCCAACTAGGAACTGGAAGCACAAAGTTTCTTTCGAGAAAACTCATTTTCTTCTCTGAGCCATGCCGGCAGTACCTAAAAACACGGTAACAACAGTGCTTTTCAGGTAGCTTCGAGACTGCATGAGTGGAGTTTTCCAAATGGGAAAACAAGCTTTGTGCCATCAGTCTCCCATTTCCAGATTGACACGCAGCATAAGTACATGTTGAAGCTAACAAGTCAAAAGAGATTCCCGATACCCACTGGGGCTTTCCCTGATTCAACATTTTTCTACGAACGCCTTTCTGCGTGCAGCAAAGTGCCTAAACAACGGATCCGCGAGGAAGACTTAGGGGCCTGTGCATCTTCCAAACACCACCAGTGTTACACCAAGAACTGTGCTTAAATTGTACTTGGAATGCAAGCCGACCATCTCCTTCAGTATGCGTGACTCTAAGTGTCAAAGGTGAAAAAGTATTAGAAGCAGTGTGTTTTTCTCAATACAATTCAGTTAGGGGAATGAGGTTACATCCATTGCATGGAGGACAGCCTAGAAGTGTGTTCCTGAATCCTGTGTAGATCTGAGGTAATCTGGCTCTCCCAAGGAAGACTGCACTGCGTTGCCTTTCTCTAGCCAACACTGGGGTGTTCAAAAAGGCCTACGGGGCTGGAAGTTGCTTAACTGGATCAAAGCTTCCTGGCCATACTCAGTATACTGGTTCCGATTCGGGTGATTAAGAAAGGTCCCTAGGAGTCTTGAAAAGCTTACTACTGTGAAACTAAAGCATAACAGTGAAGAAGGCTTCATGGAGCTTCTCCACGCCTCCCATTTTCAAGGCAAATCAGGGCCTTCCTTCGAGGCTAGCGCTCACGTTGACTTTCACTTTAGCTATAGAGCAGAGCAGGGTGAGCTTCCAACTAGAAACTGGAAGCACAAGGTTTCTTACGGGAAAACTCAGTATCTTCTCAGAACCATGCAGCAGTGAGTAAAACCCCGGCAAGAACAGTGCTTTTCAGGTATATTCGAGGCCACATAAACGGAGCTCTCATAATGGGCAAACAAGCCTTGTGCCATCAGTCTTCAATTTGTACGTTGACACGCAGCATACTCGCAGGACCAGAGCTTCCTGGCTCTAGGCACTTTTCTGATACCGAAACGGGTGCTGAAGCAAGGTCTCTAGGAGTCCTGGAAAGCTTATTACCGTTAATCTAAGGCAGAACAGCGATGAAGGCCTCATGGAGCTGCTGCACGCCTCCCGTTTTGCAAGGATAATCAGAACCTTACTTCGAGGCTAGTGGTCCCCTTGACTTTCACTTTCCTTATAGAGCAGAGCAGGGTGAGCTTCCACCTAGGAACTGGAAGCACAAGGATTCTTTCAGGAAAACTCATTTTGTTCCCAGAAGCAGGCAGGCAGTGACTAAATTCCCGGCAACAACAATGCTTTTCAGGTATGTTCGGGGCCGCATGATCGGAGCTTTCCTAATGGGAAAAGAAGCCTTGTGCCATCAGTCTCCATTTTCTAGGTTGACACGCAGCATACACGGAGGACCGGAGCTTCCTGGCTCTATGCAGTGTGCTGTTACCGAAACGGGTGCTGAAGCAAGGTTCCTAGGAGTCTTGGAAAGCTTACTACCGTTAAACTAAAGCACAACAGCGCTGAAGACCTCATGGAGCTGCTGCATGCCTCCCGATTTGCAAGGATAATCAGGGCCTTACTTGGAGGGTTGTGCTCACGTGGACTTTCACTTTTGGTATAGAGGAGTGCAGGGTGAGCTTCCAACTAGGAACTGGAAGCACAAGGTTTCTTTCGAGAAAACTCATTTTCTTCTCTGAGCCATGCCGGCAGTACCTAAAAACACGGTAACAACAGTGCTTTTCAGGTAGCTTCGAGACTGCATGAGTGGAGCTTTCAAAATGGGAAAACAAGCTTTGTGCCATCAGTCTCCTATTTCCAGATTGACACGCAGCATAAGTACATGTTGATGCTAACAAGTCAAAAGAGATTCACGATACCCACTGGGGCTTTCCCTGATTCAACTTTTTTCTACGAACGCTTTTCTGCGTGCAGCAAAGTGCCTAAACAACGGATGCGCGAGGAAGACTTAGGGGCCTGTGCATCTTCCAAACACCAGCAGTGTTACACCAAGAACTGTGCTTAAATTTTACTTGGAATGCAAGCCGACCACCTCCTTGAGGATGCGTGACTCTAAGTGTAAAAGGTGAAAAGGGATTAGAAGCAGAGTGTTTTTCTCAATAGAGTTCAGCTAGGGGAATGAGGTTACATCCATTGCATGGAGGACAGTCTAGAAGTGTGTTCCTGAATCCTGTGCAGAGCTGAGGTCATCTGGCTCTCCCAAAGAAGAGTGCAGTGTGTTGCCTTTCTCTAGCCAACATTGGAGTTTTCAAAAAGGCTTACGGGGCTGGAAGTTGCTTAACAGGATCAAAGCCTCCTGGCCATACTCAGTATACTGGTTCCGAATCGGGTGATTAAACAAGGTCCCTAGGAGTCTTGAAAAGCTTACTACTGTGAAACTAAAGCATAACAGTGAAGAAGGCCTCATGGAGCTGCTCCACGCCTCCCGTTTTGCAAGGCAAATCAGGGCCTTACTTCGAGGCTAGAGCTCACGTTGACTTTCACTTTAGGTATAGAGCAGAGCAAGGTGAGCTTCCAACTAGGAACTGGAAGCACAAGGTTTCTTACGGGAAAACTCAGTATCTTCTCAGAACCATGCAGCAGTGAGTAAAACCCCGGCAAGAACAGTGCTTTTCAGGTATGTTCGAGGCCACATGAACAGAGCTTTCCTAATGGGAAAACAAGCCTTGTGCCATCAGTCTCCAATTTCTAGGTTGACACGCAGCATACACGGAGGACCAGAGCTTCCTGGCTCTATGCAGTGTTCTCTTACCGAAACGGGTGCTGAATCAAGGTTCCTAGGAGTCTTGGAAAGCTTACTACTGTTAAAGTAAAGCAGAACACCGATGAAGGCCTCATGGAGCTGCTGCATGCCTCCCGATTTGCAAGGATAATCAGGGCCTTACTTGGAGGTTAGTGCTCACGTGGACTTTCACTTTTGGTATAGAGGAGAGCAGGGTGAGCTTCCAACTAGGAACTGGAAGCACAAGGTTTCGAGAAAACTCATTTTCTTCTCTGAGCCATTCCGGCAGTACCTAAAAACACGGTAACAACAGGGCTTTTCAGGTAGCTTCAAGACTGCATGAGTGGGGCTTTCAAAATGGGAAAACAAGCTTTGTGCCATCAGTCTCCCATTTCCAGATTGACACGCAGCATAAGTACCTGTTGATGCTAACAAGTAAAAGGAGATTCACGATACCCACTGGGGCTTTCGCTGATTGAACTTTTTTCTACGACCGCTTTTCTGCGTGCAGCCAAGTGCCTAAACAAAGGATGCGCGAGGGAGACTTATGGGCCAGTGCTTCTACAAACGACCTGCAGTGTTACTCCAAGAACTGTGCTTAAATTGTGCTTGGAATGCAAGCCGACCACCTCCTTGAGGTTGCGTGACTCTAAGTGTAAAAGGTGAAAAGGGATTAGAAGCAGAGTGTTTTTCTCAATAGAGTTCAGCTAGGGGAATGACGTTACATCCATTGCATGGAAGACAGCCTAGAAGTGTGTTCCTGAATCCTGTTTAGAGCTGAGGTAATATGGCTCTCCCAAAGAAAAGTGCAGTGTGTTGTCTTTCTCTAGCCAACACTGGCGTGTTCCAAGAGGCTTACGGGGCTGGAAGTTGCTTATCTGGACCAAAGCTTCCTGGTTCTACTCAGTATACTGGTACCGAAACGGGTGCTAAAGCAAGGTCCCTAGGAGTCTTGAAAAGCTTACTACTCTGAAACTAAAGCATAACAGTGAAGAAAGCCTCATGGAGCTGCTCCACGCCTCCCATTTGCAAGGCAAATCAGGGCCTTCCTTCGAGGCTAGCGCTCACGTTGACTTTCACTTTAGCTATAGAGCAGAGCAGGGTGAGCTTCCAACTAGAAACTGGAAGCACAGGGTTTCTTACGGGAAAACTCAGTATCTTCTCAGAACCATGCAGCAGTGAGTAAAACCCCGGCAAGAACAGTGCTTTTCAGGTATATTCGAGGCCACATAAACGGAGCTCTCATAATGGGCACACAAGCCTTGTGCCATCAGTCTTCAATTTGTACGTTGACACGCAGCATACTCGCAGGACAAGAGCTTCCTGGCTCTAGGCACTTTTCTGATACCGAAACGGGTGCTGAAGCAAGGTCTCTAGGAGTCCTGGAAAGCTTATTACCGTTAATCTAAGGCAGAACAGCGATGAAGGCCTCATGGAGCTGCTGCACGCCTCCCGTTTTGCAAGGATAATCAGAGCCTTACTTCGAGGCTAGTGGTCCCCTTGACTTTCACTTTCCTTATAGAGCAGAGCAGGGTGAGCTTCCACCTAGGAACTGGAAGCACAAGGATTCTTTCAGGAAAACTCATTTTGTTCCCAGAAGCAGGCAGGCAGTGACTAAATCCCCGGCAACAACAATGCTTTTCAGGTATGTTCGGGGCCGCATGATCGGAGCTTTCCTAATGGGAAAAGAAGTCTTGTGCCATCAGTCTCCAATTTCTAGGTTGACACGCAGCATACACGGAGGACCGGAGCTTCCTGGCTCTATGCAGTGTGCTGTTACCGAAACGGGTGCTGAAGCAAGGTTCCTAGGAGTCTTGGAAAGCTTACTACCGTTAAACTAAAGCACAACAGCGCTGAAGACCTCATGGAGCTGCTGCATGCCTCCCGATTTGCAAGGATAATCAGGGCCTTACTTGGAGGGTTGTGCTCACGTGGACTTTCACTTTTGGTATAGAGGAGTGCAGGGTGAGCTTCCAACTAGGAACTGGAAGCACAAGGTTTCTTTCGAGAAAACTCATTTTCTTCTCTGAGCCATGCCGGCAGTACCTAAAAACACGGTAACAACAGTGCTTTTCAGGTAGCTTCGAGACTGCATGAGTGGAGTTTTCCAAATGGGAAAACAAGCTTTGTGCCATCAGTCTCCCATTTCCAGATTGACACGCAGCATAAGTACATGTTGAAGCTAACAAGTCAAAAGAGATTCCCGATACCCACTGGGGCTTTCCCTGATTCAACATTTTTCTACGAACGCCTTTCTGCGTGCAGCAAAGTGCCTAAACAACGGATCCGCGAGGAAGACTTAGGGGCCTGTGCATCTTCCAAACACCACCAGTGTTACACCAAGAACTGTGCTTAAATTGTACTTGGAATGCAAGCCGACCATCTCCTTCAGTATGCGTGACTCTAAGTGTCAAAGGTGAAAAAGTATTAGAAGCAGTGTGTTTTTCTCAATACAATTCAGTTAGGGGAATGAGGTTACATCCATTGCATGGAGGACAGCCTAGAAGTGTGTTCCTGAATCCTGTGTAGATCTGAGGTAATCTGGCTCTCCCAAGGAAGACTGCACTGCGTTGCCTTTCTCTAGCCAACACTGGGGTGTTCAAAAAGGCCTACGGGGCTGGAAGTTGCTTAACTGGATCAAAGCTTCCTGGCCATACTCAGTATACTGGTTCCGATTCGGGTGATTAAGAAAGGTCCCTAGGAGTCTTGAAAAGCTTACTACTGTGAAACTAAAGCATAACAGTGAAGAAGGCCTCATGGAGCTTCTCCACGCCTCCCATTTTCAAGGCAAATCAGGGCCTTCCTTCGAGGCTAGCGCTCACGTTGACTTTCACTTTAGCTATAGAGCAGAGCAGGGTGAGCTTCCAACTAGAAACTGGAAGCACAAGGTTTCTTACGGGAAAACTCAGTATCTTCTCAGAACCATGCAGCAGTGAGTAAAACCCCGGCAAGAACAGTGCTTTTCAGGTATATTCGAGGCCACATAAACGGAGCTCTCATAATGGGCAAACAAGCCTTGTGCCATCAGTCTTCAATTTGTACGTTGACACGCAGCATACTCGCAGGACCAGAGCTTCCTGGCTCTAGGCACTTTTCTGATACCGAAACGGGTGCTGAAGCAAGGTCTCTAGGAGTCCTGGAAAGCTTATTACCGTTAATCTAAGGCAGAACAGCGATGAAGGCCTCATGGAGCTGCTGCACGCCTCCCGTTTTGCAAGGATAATCAGAACCTTACTTCGAGGCTAGTGGTCCCCTTGACTTTCACTTTCCTTATAGAGCAGAGCAGGGTGAGCTTCCACCTAGGAACTGGAAGCACAAGGATTCTTTCAGGAAAACTCATTTTGTTCCCAGAAGCAGGCAGGCAGTGACTAAATCCCCGGCAACAACAATGCTTTTCAGGTATGTTCGGGGCCGCATGATCGGAGCTTTCCTAATGGGAAAAGAAGCCTTGTGCCATCAGTCTCCAATTTCTAGGTTGACACGCAGCATACACGGAGGACCGGAGCTTCCTGGCTCTATGCAGTGTGCTGTTACCGAAACGGGTGCTGAAGCAAGGTTCCTAGGAGTCTTGGAAAGCTTACTACCGTTAAACTAAAGCACAACAGCGCTGAAGACCTCATGGAGCTGCTGCATGCCTCCCGATTTGCAAGGATAATCAGGGCCTTACTTGGAGGGTTGTGCTCACGTGGACTTTCACTTTTGGTATAGAGGAGTGCAGGGTGAGCTTCCAACTAGGAACTGGAAGCACAAGGTTTCTTTCGAGAAAACTCATTTTCTTCTCTGAGCCATGCCGGCAGTACCTAAAAACACGGTAACAACAGTGCTTTTCAGGTAGCTTCGAGACTGCATGAGTGGAGCTTTCAAAATGGGAAAACAAGCTTTGTGCCATCAGTCTCCTATTTCCAGATTGACACGCAGCATAAGTACATGTTGATGCTAACAAGTCAAAAGAGATTCACGATACCCACTGGGGCTTTCCCTGATTCAACTTTTTTCTACGAACGCTTTTCTGCGTGCAGCAAAGTGCCTAAACAACGGATGCGCGAGGAAGACTTAGGGGCCTGTGCATCTTCCAAACACCAGCAGTGTTACACCAAGAACTGTGCTTAAATTTTACTTGGAATGCAAGCCGACCACCTCCTTGAGGATGCGTGACTCTAAGTGTAAAAGGTGAAAAGGGATTAGAAGCAGAGTGTTTTTCTCAATAGAGTTCAGCTAGGGGAATGAGGTTACATCCATTGCATGGAGGACAGTCTAGAAGTGTGTTCCTGAATCCTGTGCAGAGCTGAGGTCATCTGGCTCTCCCAAAGAAGAGTGCAGTGTGTTGCCTTTCTCTAGCCAACATTGGAGTTTTCAAAAAGGCTTACGGGGCTGGAAGTTGCTTAACAGGATCAAAGCCTCCTGGCCATACTCAGTATACTGGTTCCGAATCGGGTGATTAAACAAGGTCCCTAGGAGTCTTGAAAAGCTTACTACTGTGAAACTAAAGCATAACAGTGAAGAAGGCCTCATGGAGCTGCTCCACGCCTCCCGTTTGGCAAGGCAAATCAGGGCCTTACTTCGAGGCTAGAGCTCACGTTGACTTTCACTTTAGGTATAGAGCAGAGCAAGGTGAGCTTCCAACTAGGAACTGGAAGCACAAGGTTTCTTACGGGAAAACTCAGTATCTTCTCAGAACCATGCAGCAGTGAGTAAAACCCCGGCAAGAACAGTGCTTTTCAGGTATGTTCGAGGCCACATGAACAGAGCTTTCCTAATGGGAAAACAAGCCTTGTGCCATCAGTCTCCAATTTCTAGGTTGACACGCAGCATACACGGAGGACCAGAGCTTCCTGGCTCTATGCAGTGTTCTCTTACCGAAACGGGTGCTGAATCAAGGTTCCTAGGAGTCTTGGAAAGCTTACTACTGTTAAAGTAAAGCAGAACACCGATGAAGGCCTCATGGAGCTGCTGCATGCCTCCCGATTTGCAAGGATAATCAGGGCCTTACTTGGAGGTTAGTGCTCACGTGGACTTTCACTTTTGGTATAGAGGAGAGCAGGGTGAGCTTCCAACTAGGAACTGGAAGCACAAGGTTTCGAGAAAACTCATTTTCTTCTCTGAGCCATTCCGGCAGTACCTAAAAACACGGTAACAACAGGGCTTTTCAGGTAGCTTCAAGACTGCATGAGTGGGGCTTTCAAAATGGGAAAACAAGCTTTGTGCCATCAGTCTCCCATTTCCAGATTGACACGCAGCATAAGTACCTGTTGATGCTAACAAGTAAAAGGAGATTCACGATACCCACTGGGGCTTTCGCTGATTGAACTTTTTTCTACGACCGCTTTTCTGCGTGCAGCCAAGTGCCTAAACAAAGGATGCGCGAGGGAGACTTATGGGCCAGTGCTTCTACAAACGACCTGCAGTGTTACTCCAAGAACTGTGCTTAAATTGTGCTTGGAATGCAAGCCGACCACCTCCTTGAGGTTGCGTGACTCTAAGTGTAAAAGGTGAAAAGGGATTAGAAGCAGAGTGTTTTTCTCAATAGAGTTCAGCTAGGGGAATGACGTTACATCCATTGCATGGAAGACAGCCTAGAAGTGTGTTCCTGAATCCTGTTTAGAGCTGAGGTAATATGGCTCTCCCAAAGAAAAGTGCAGTGTGTTGTCTTTCTCTAGCCAACACTGGCGTGTTCCAAGAGGCTTACGGGGCTGGAAGTTGCTTATCTGGACCAAAGCTTCCTGGTTCTACTCAGTATACTGGTACCGAAACGGGTGCTAAAGCAAGGTCCCTAGGAGTCTTGAAAAGCTTACTACTCTGAAACTAAAGCATAACAGTGAAGAAAGCCTCATGGAGCTGCTCCACGCCTCCCATTTGCAAGGCAAATCAGGGCCTTCCTTCGAGGCTAGCGCTCACGTTGACTTTCACTTTAGCTATAGAGCAGAGCAGGGTGAGCTTCCAACTAGAAACTGGAAGCACAGGGTTTCTTACGGGAAAACTCAGTATCTTCTCAGAACCATGCAGCAGTGAGTAAAACCCCGGCAAGAACAGTGCTTTTCAGGTATATTCGAGGCCACATAAACGGAGCTCTCATAATGGGCACACAAGCCTTGTGCCATCAGTCTTCAATTTGTACGTTGACACGCAGCATACTCGCAGGACAAGAGCTTCCTGGCTCTAGGCACTTTTCTGATACCGAAACGGGTGCTGAAGCAAGGTCTCTAGGAGTCCTGGAAAGCTTATTACCGTTAATCTAAGGCAGAACAGCGATGAAGGCCTCATGGAGCTGCTGCACGCCTCCCGTTTTGCAAGGATAATCAGAGCCTTACTTCGAGGCTAGTGGTCCCCTTGACTTTCACTTTCCTTATAGAGCAGAGCAGGGTGAGCTTCCACCTAGGAACTGGAAGCACAAGGATTCTTTCAGGAAAACTCATTTTGTTCCCAGAAGCAGGCAGGCAGTGACTAAATCCCCGGCAACAACAATGCTTTTCAGGTATGTTCGGGGCCGCATGATCGGAGCTTTCCTAATGGGAAAAGAAGTCTTGTGCCATCAGTCTCCAATTTCTAGGTTGACACGCAGCATACACGGAGGACCGGAGCTTCCTGGCTCTATGCAGTGTGCTGTTACCGAAACGGGTGCTGAAGCAAGGTTCCTAGGAGTCTTGGAAAGCTTACTACCGTTAAACTAAAGCACAACAGCGCTGAAGACCTCATGGAGCTGCTGCATGCCTCCCGATTTGCAAGGATAATCAGGGCCTTACTTGGAGGGTTGTGCTCACGTGGACTTTCACTTTTGGTATAGAGGAGTGCAGGGTGAGCTTCCAACTAGGAACTGGAAGCACAAGGTTTCTTTCGAGAAAACTCATTTTCTTCTCTGAGCCATGCCGGCAGTACCTAAAAACACGGTAACAACAGTGCTTTTCAGGTAGCTTCGAGACTGCATGAGTGGAGTTTTCCAAATGGGAAAACAAGCTTTGTGCCATCAGTCTCCCATTTCCAGATTGACACGCAGCATAAGTACATGTTGAAGCTAACAAGTCAAAAGAGATTCCCGATACCCACTGGGGCTTTCCCTGATTCAACATTTTTCTACGAACGCCTTTCTGCGTGCAGCAAAGTGCCTAAACAACGGATCCGCGAGGAAGACTTAGGGGCCTGTGCATCTTCCAAACACCACCAGTGTTACACCAAGAACTGTGCTTAAATTGTACTTGGAATGCAAGCCGACCATCTCCTTCAGTATGCGTGACTCTAAGTGTCAAAGGTGAAAAAGTATTAGAAGCAGTGTGTTTTTCTCAATACAATTCAGTTAGGGGAATGAGGTTACATCCATTGCATGGAGGACAGCCTAGAAGTGTGTTCCTGAATCCTGTGTAGATCTGAGGTAATCTGGCTCTCCCAAGGAAGACTGCACTGCGTTGCCTTTCTCTAGCCAACACTGGGGTGTTCAAAAAGGCCTACGGGGCTGGAAGTTGCTTAACTGGATCAAAGCTTCCTGGCCATACTCAGTATACTGGTTCCGATTCGGGTGATTAAGAAAGGTCCCTAGGAGTCTTGAAAAGCTTACTACTGTGAAACTAAAGCATAACAGTGAAGAAGGCCTCATGGAGCTTCTCCACGCCTCCCATTTTCAAGGCAAATCAGGGCCTTCCTTCGAGGCTAGCGCTCACGTTGACTTTCACTTTAGCTATAGAGCAGAGCAGGGTGAGCTTCCAACTAGAAACTGGAAGCACAAGGTTTCTTACGGGAAAACTCAGTATCTTCTCAGAACCATGCAGCAGTGAGTAAAACCCCGGCAAGAACAGTGCTTTTCAGGTATATTCGAGGCCACATAAACGGAGCTCTCATAATGGGCAAACAAGCCTTGTGCCATCAGTCTTCAATTTGTACGTTGACACGCAGCATACTCGCAGGACCAGAGCTTCCTGGCTCTAGGCACTTTTCTGATACCGAAACGGGTGCTGAAGCAAGGTCTCTAGGAGTCCTGGAAAGCTTATTACCGTTAATCTAAGGCAGAACAGCGATGAAGGCCTCATGGAGCTGCTGCACGCCTCCCGTTTTGCAAGGATAATCAGAACCTTACTTCGAGGCTAGTGGTCCCCTTGACTTTCACTTTCCTTATAGAGCAGAGCAGGGTGAGCTTCCACCTAGGAACTGGAAGCACAAGGATTCTTTCAGGAAAACTCATTTTGTTCCCAGAAGCAGGCAGGCAGTGACTAAATCCCCGGCAACAACAATGCTTTTCAGGTATGTTCGGGGCCGCATGATCGGAGCTTTCCTAATGGGAAAAGAAGCCTTGTGCCATCAGTCTCCAATTTCTAGGTTGACACGCAGCATACACGGAGGACCGGAGCTTCCTGGCTCTATGCAGTGTGCTGTTACCGAAACGGGTGCTGAAGCAAGGTTCCTAGGAGTCTTGGAAAGCTTACTACCGTTAAACTAAAGCACAACAGCGCTGAAGACCTCATGGAGCTGCTGCATGCCTCCCGATTTGCAAGGATAATCAGGGCCTTACTTGGAGGGTTGTGCTCACGTGGACTTTCACTTTTGGTATAGAGGAGTGCAGGGTGAGCTTCCAACTAGGAACTGGAAGCACAAGGTTTCTTTCGAGAAAACTCATTTTCTTCTCTGAGCCATGCCGGCAGTACCTAAAAACACGGTAACAACAGTGCTTTTCAGGTAGCTTCGAGACTGCATGAGTGGAGCTTTCAAAATGGGAAAACAAGCTTTGTGCCATCAGTCTCCTATTTCCAGATTGACACGCAGCATAAGTACATGTTGATGCTAACAAGTCAAAAGAGATTCACGATACCCACTGGGGCTTTCCCTGATTCAACTTTTTTCTACGAACGCTTTTCTGCGTGCAGCAAAGTGCCTAAACAACGGATGCGCGAGGAAGACTTAGGGGCCTGTGCATCTTCCAAACACCAGCAGTGTTACACCAAGAACTGTGCTTAAATTTTACTTGGAATGCAAGCCGACCACCTCCTTGAGGATGCGTGACTCTAAGTGTAAAAGGTGAAAAGGGATTAGAAGCAGAGTGTTTTTCTCAATAGAGTTCAGCTAGGGGAATGAGGTTACATCCATTGCATGGAGGACAGTCTAGAAGTGTGTTCCTGAATCCTGTGCAGAGCTGAGGTCATCTGGCTCTCCCAAAGAAGAGTGCAGTGTGTTGCCTTTCTCTAGCCAACATTGGAGTTTTCAAAAAGGCTTACGGGGCTGGAAGTTGCTTAACAGGATCAAAGCCTCCTGGCCATACTCAGTATACTGGTTCCGAATCGGGTGATTAAACAAGGTCCCTAGGAGTCTTGAAAAGCTTACTACTGTGAAACTAAAGCATAACAGTGAAGAAGGCCTCATGGAGCTGCTCCACGCCTCCCGTTTGGCAAGGCAAATCAGGGCCTTACTTCGAGGCTAGAGCTCACGTTGACTTTCACTTTAGGTATAGAGCAGAGCAAGGTGAGCTTCCAACTAGGAACTGGAAGCACAAGGTTTCTTACGGGAAAACTCAGTATCTTCTCAGAACCATGCAGCAGTGAGTAAAACCCCGGCAAGAACAGTGCTTTTCAGGTATGTTCGAGGCCACATGAACAGAGCTTTCCTAATGGGAAAACAAGCCTTGTGCCATCAGTCTCCAATTTCTAGGTTGACACGCAGCATACACGGAGGACCAGAGCTTCCTGGCTCTATGCAGTGTTCTCTTACCGAAACGGGTGCTGAATCAAGGTTCCTAGGAGTCTTGGAAAGCTTACTACTGTTAAAGTAAAGCAGAACACCGATGAAGGCCTCATGGAGCTGCTGCATGCCTCCCGATTTGCAAGGATAATCAGGGCCTTACTTGGAGGTTAGTGCTCACGTGGACTTTCACTTTTGGTATAGAGGAGAGCAGGGTGAGCTTCCAACTAGGAACTGGAAGCACAAGGTTTCGAGAAAACTCATTTTCTTCTCTGAGCCATTCCGGCAGTACCTAAAAACACGGTAACAACAGGGCTTTTCAGGTAGCTTCAAGACTGCATGAGTGGGGCTTTCAAAATGGGAAAACAAGCTTTGTGCCATCAGTCTCCCATTTCCAGATTGACACGCAGCATAAGTACCTGTTGATGCTAACAAGTAAAAGGAGATTCACGATACCCACTGGGGCTTTCGCTGATTGAACTTTTTTCTACGACCGCTTTTCTGCGTGCAGCCAAGTGCCTAAACAAAGGATGCGCGAGGGAGACTTATGGGCCAGTGCTTCTACAAACGACCTGCAGTGTTACTCCAAGAACTGTGCTTAAATTGTGCTTGGAATGCAAGCCGACCACCTCCTTGAGGTTGCGTGACTCTAAGTGTAAAAGGTGAAAAGGGATTAGAAGCAGAGTGTTTTTCTCAATAGAGTTCAGCTAGGGGAATGACGTTACATCCATTGCATGGAAGACAGCCTAGAAGTGTGTTCCTGAATCCTGTTTAGAGCTGAGGTAATATGGCTCTCCCAAAGAAAAGTGCAGTGTGTTGTCTTTCTCTAGCCAACACTGGCGTGTTCCAAGAGGCTTACGGGGCTGGAAGTTGCTTATCTGGACCAAAGCTTCCTGGTTCTACTCAGTATACTGGTACCGAAACGGGTGCTAAAGCAAGGTCCCTAGGAGTCTTGAAAAGCTTACTACTCTGAAACTAAAGCATAACAGTGAAGAAAGCCTCATGGAGCTGCTCCACGCCTCCCATTTGCAAGGCAAATCAGGGCCTTCCTTCGAGGCTAGCGCTCACGTTGACTTTCACTTTAGCTATAGAGCAGAGCAGGGTGAGCTTCCAACTAGAAACTGGAAGCACAAGGTTTCTTACGGGAAAACTCAGTATCTTCTCAGAACCATGCAGCAGTGAGTAAAACCCCGGCAAGAACAGTGCTTTTCAGGTATATTCGAGGCCACATAAACGGAGCTCTCATAATGGGCACACAAGCCTTGTGCCATCAGTCTTCAATTTGTACGTTGACACGCAGCATACTCGCAGGACAAGAGCTTCCTGGCTCTAGGCACTTTTCTGATACCGAAACGGGTGCTGAAGCAAGGTCTCTAGGAGTCCTGGAAAGCTTATTACCGTTAATCTAAGGCAGAACAGCGATGAAGGCCTCATGGAGCTGCTGCACGCCTCCCGTTTTGCAAGGATAATCAGAGCCTTACTTCGAGGCTAGTGGTCCCCTTGACTTTCACTTTCCTTATAGAGCAGAGCAGGGTGAGCTTCCACCTAGGAAGTGGAAGCACAAGGATTCTTTCAGGAAAACTCATTTTGTTCCCAGAAGCAGGCAGGCAGTGACTAAATCCCCGGCAACAACAATGCTTTTCAGGTATGTTCGGGGCCGCATGATCGGAGCTTTCCTAATGGGAAAAGAAGCCTTGTGCCATCAGTCTCCAATTTCTAGGTTGACACGCAGCATACACGGAGGACCGGAGCTTCCTGGCTCTATGCAGTGTGCTGTTACCGAAACGGGTGCTGAAGCAAGGTTCCTAGGAGTCTTGGAAAGCTTACTACCGTTAAACTAAAGCACAACAGCGCTGAAGACCTCATGGCGCTGCTGCATGCCTCCCGATTTGCAAGGATAATCAGGGCCTTACTTGGAGGGTTGTGCTCACGTGGACTTTCACTTTTGGTATAGAGGAGTGCAGGGTGAGCTTCCAACTAGGAACTGGAAGCACAAGGTTTCTTTCGAGAAAACTCATTTTCTTCTCTGAGCCATGCCGGCAGTACCTAAAAACACGGTAACAACAGTGCTTTTCAGGTAGCTTCGAGACTGCATGAGTGGAGCTTTCAAAATGGGAAAACAAGCTTTGTGCCATCAGTCTCCCATTTCCAGATTGACACGCAGCATAAGTACATGTTGATGCTAACAAGTCAAAAGAGATTCACGATACCCACTGGGGCTTTCCCTAATTCAACTTTTTTCTACGAACGCTTTTCTGCGTGCAGCAAAGTGCCTAAACAACGGATGCGCGAGGAAGACTTAGGGGCCTGTGCATCTTCCAAACACCAGCAGTGTTACACCAAGAACTGTGCTTAAATTTTACTTGGAATGCAAGCCGACCACCTCCTTGAGGATGCGTGACTCTAAGTGTAAAAGGTGAAAAGGGATTAGAAGCAGAGTGTTTTTCTCAATAGAGTTCAGCTAGGGGAATGAGGTTACATCCATTGCATGGAGGACAGTCTAGAAGTGTGTTCCTGAATCCTGTGCAGAGCTGAGGTCATCTGGCTCTCCCAAAGAAGAGTGCAGTGTGTTGCCTTTCTCTAGCCAACATTGGAGTTTTCAAAAAGGCTTACGGGGCTGGAAGTTGCTTAACAGGATCAAAGCCTCCTAGCTCTACTCAGTATACTGGTTCCGAATCGGGTGATTAAACAAGGTCCCTAGGAGTCTTGAAAAGCTTACTACTGTGAAACTAAAGCATAACAGTGAAGAAGGCCTCATGGAGCTGCTCCACGCCTCCCGTTTGGCAAGGCAAATCAGGGCCTTACTTCGAGGCTAGGGCTCACGTTGACTTTCACTTTAGGTTTAGAGCAGAGCAAGGTGAGCTTCCAACTAGGAACTGGAAGCACAAGGATTCTTTCAGGAAAACTCATTTTGTTCGCGGAAGCAGGCAGGCAGTGACTAAATCCCCGGCAACAACAATGCTTTCCTGTTATGTTCGAGGCCGCATGAACAGAGCTTTCATAATGGGAAAACAAGCCTTGTGCCATCAGTCATCAATTTGTACGTTGACACGCAGCATACTCGCAGAACCAGAGCTTCCTGGCTCTAGGCACTTTTCTGATACCGAAACAGGTGCTGAAGCAAGGTCTCTAGGAGTCATGGAAAGCTTATTACCGTTAAACTAAAGCAGAACAGCGATGAAGGCCTCATGGAGCTGCTGCACGCCTCCCGTTTTGCAAGGATAATCAGAGCCTTACTTCGAGGCTACTAGTCCCCTTGACTTTCACTTTCTTTATAGAGCAGAGCAGGGTGATCTTCCAACTAGGAACTGGAAGCACAAGGATTCTTTCAGGAAAACTTATTTTGTTCGCAGAAGCAGGCACGCAGTGACTAAATCCCCGGCAACAACAATGCTTTTCAGGTATGTTCGGAGCCGCATAAACGGAGCTTTCCTAATGGGAAAAGAAGCCTTGTGCCATCAGTCTCCAATTTCTAGGTTGACACGCAGCATACACGGAGGACCAGAGCTTCCTGGCTCTATGCAGTGTGCTGTTACCGAAACGGGTGCTGAAGCAAGGTTCCTAGGAGTCTTGGAAAGCTTACTACCGTTAAACTAAGGCACAAAAGCGATAAAGGCCTCATGGAGCTGCTGCATGCCTCCCGATATGCAAGGATAATCAGGGCCGTACTTGGACGTTAGTGCTCATGTGGACTTTCACTTTTGGTATAGAGGAGAGCAGGGTGAGCTTCCAACTAGGAACTGGAAGCACAAAGTTTCTTTCGAGAAAACTCATTTTCTTCTCTGAGCCATGCCGGCAGTACCTAAAAACACGGTAACAACAGTGCTTTTCAGGTAGCTTCGAGACTGCATGAGTGGAGTTTTCCAAATGGGAAAACAAGCTTTGTGCCATCAGTCTCCCATTTCCAGATTGACACGCAGCATAAGTACATGTTGAAGCTAACAAGTCAAAAGAGATTCCCGATACCCACTGGGGCTTTCCCTGATTCAACATTTTTCTACGAACGCCTTTCTGCGTGCAGCAAAGTGCCTAAACAACGGATCCGCGAGGAAGACTTAGGGGCCTGTGCATCTTCCAAACACCACCAGTGTTACACCAAGAACTGTGCTTAAATTGTACTTGGAATGCAAGCCGACCATCTCCTTCAGTATGCGTGACTCTAAGTGTCAAAGGTGAAAAAGTATTAGAAGCAGTGTGTTTTTCTCAATACAATTCAGTTAGGGGAATGAGGTTACATCCATTGCATGGAGGACAGCCTAGAAGTGTGTTCCTGAATCCTGTGTAGATCTGAGGTAATCTGGCTCTCCCAAGGAAGACTGCACTGCGTTGCCTTTCTCTAGCCAACACTGGGGTGTTCAAAAAGGCCTACGGGGCTGGAAGTTGCTTAACTGGATCAAAGCTTCCTGGCCATACTCAGTATACTGGTTCCGATTCGGGTGATTAAGAAAGGTCCCTAGGAGTCTTGAAAAGCTTACTACTGTGAAACTAAAGCATAACAGTGAAGAAGGCCTCATGGAGCTTCTCCACGCCTCCCATTTTCAAGGCAAATCAGGGCCTTCCTTCGAGGCTAGCGCTCACGTTGACTTTCACTTTAGCTATAGAGCAGAGCAGGGTGAGCTTCCAACTAGAAACTGGAAGCACAAGGTTTCTTACGGGAAAACTCAGTATCTTCTCAGAACCATGCAGCAGTGAGTAAAACCCCGGCAAGAACAGTGCTTTTCAGGTATATTCGAGGCCACATAAACGGAGCTCTCATAATGGGCAAACAAGCCTTGTGCCATCAGTCTTCAATTTGTACGTTGACACGCAGCATACTCGCAGGACCAGAGCTTCCTGGCTCTAGGCACTTTTCTGATACCGAAACGGGTGCTGAAGCAAGGTCTCTAGGAGTCCTGGAAAGCTTATTACCGTTAATCTAAGGCAGAACAGCGATGAAGGCCTCATGGAGCTGCTGCACGCCTCCCGTTTTGCAAGGATAATCAGAACCTTACTTCGAGGCTAGTGGTCCCCTTGACTTTCACTTTCCTTATAGAGCAGAGCAGGGTGAGCTTCCACCTAGGAACTGGAAGCACAAGGATTCTTTCAGGAAAACTCATTTTGTTCCCAGAAGCAGGCAGGCAGTGACTAAATCCCCGGCAACAACAATGCTTTTCAGGTATGTTCGGGGCCGCATGATCGGAGCTTTCCTAATGGGAAAAGAAGCCTTGTGCCATCAGTCTCCAATTTCTAGGTTGACACGCAGCATACACGGAGGACCGGAGCTTCCTGGCTCTATGCAGTGTGCTGTTACCGAAACGGGTGCTGAAGCAAGGTTCCTAGGAGTCTTGGAAAGCTTACTACCGTTAAACTAAAGCACAACAGCGCTGAAGACCTCATGGAGCTGCTGCATGCCTCCCGATTTGCAAGGATAATCAGGGCCTTACTTGGAGGGTTGTGCTCACGTGGACTTTCACTTTTGGTATAGAGGAGTGCAGGGTGAGCTTCCAACTAGGAACTGGAAGCACAAGGTTTCTTTCGAGAAAACTCATTTTCTTCTCTGAGCCATGCCGGCAGTACCTAAAAACACGGTAACAACAGTGCTTTTCAGGTAGCTTCGAGACTGCATGAGTGGAGCTTTCAAAATGGGAAAACAAGCTTTGTGCCATCAGTCTCCTATTTCCAGATTGACACGCAGCATAAGTACATGTTGATGCTAACAAGTCAAAAGAGATTCACGATACCCACTGGGGCTTTCCCTGATTCAACTTTTTTCTACGAACGCTTTTCTGCGTGCAGCAAAGTGCCTAAACAACGGATGCGCGAGGAAGACTTAGGGGCCTGTGCATCTTCCAAACACCAGCAGTGTTACACCAAGAACTGTGCTTAAATTTTACTTGGAATGCAAGCCGACCACCTCCTTGAGGATGCGTGACTCTAAGTGTAAAAGGTGAAAAGGGATTAGAAGCAGAGTGTTTTTCTCAATAGAGTTCAGCTAGGGGAATGAGGTTACATCCATTGCATGGAGGACAGTCTAGAAGTGTGTTCCTGAATCCTGTGCAGAGCTGAGGTCATCTGGCTCTCCCAAAGAAGAGTGCAGTGTGTTGCCTTTCTCTAGCCAACATTGGAGTTTTCAAAAAGGCTTACGGGGCTGGAAGTTGCTTAACAGGATCAAAGCCTCCTAGCTCTACTCAGTATACTGGTTCCGAATCCGGTGATTAAACAAGGTCCCTAGGAGTCTTGAAAAGCTGACTACTGTGAAACTAAAGCATAACAGTGAAGAAGGCCTCATGGAGCTGCTCCACGCCTCCCGTTTGGCAAGGCAAATCAGGGCCTTACTTCGAGGCTAGGGCTCACGTTGACTTTCACTTTAGGTTTAGAGCAGAGCAAGGTGAGCTTCCAACTAGGAACTGGAAGCACAAGGATTCTTTCAGGAAAACTCATTTTGTTCGCGGAAGCAGGCAGGCAGTGACTAAATCCCCGGCAACAACAATGCTTTCCTGTTATGTTCGAGGCCGCATGAACAGAGCTTTCATAATGGGAAAACAAGCCTTGTGCCATCAGTCATCAATTTGTACGTTGACACGCAGCATACTCGCAGAACCAGAGCTTCCTGGCTCTAGGCACTTTTCTGATACCGAAACAGGTGCTGAAGCAAGGTCTCTAGGAGTCATGGAAAGCTTATTACCGTTAAACTAAAGCAGAACAGCGATGAAGGCCTCATGGAGCTGCTGCACGCCTCCCGTTTTGCAAGGATAATCAGAGCCTTACTTCGAGGCTAGTAGTCCCCTTGACTTTCACTTTCTTTATAGAGCAGAGCAGGGTGATCTTCCAACTAGGAACTGGAAGCACAAGGATTCTTTCAGGAAAACTTATTTTGTTCGCAGAAGCAGGCACGCAGTGACTAAATCCCCGGCAACAACAATGCTTTTCAGGTATGTTCGGAGCCGCATAAACGGAGCTTTCCTAATGGGAAAAGAAGCCTTGTGCCATCAGTCTCCAATTTCTAGGTTGACACGCAGCATACACGGAGGACCAGAGCTTCCTGGCTCTATGCAGTGTGCTGTTACCGAAACGGGTGCTGAAGCAAGGTTCCTAGGAGTCTTGGAAAGCTTACTACCGTTAAACTAAGGCACAAAAGCGATAAAGGCCTCATGGAGCTGCTGCATGCCTCCCGATATGCAAGGATAATCAGGGCCGTACTTGGACGTTAGTGCTCATGTGGACTTTCACTTTTGGTATAGAGGAGAGCAGGGTGAGCTTCCAACTAGGAACTGGAAGCACAAAGTTTCTTTCGAGAAAACTCATTTTCTTCTCTGAGCCATGCCGGCAGTACCTAAAAACACGGTAACAACAGTGCTTTTCAGGTAGCTTCGAGACTGCATGAGTGGAGTTTTCCAAATGGGAAAACAAGCTTTGTGCCATCAGTCTCCCATTTCCAGATTGACACGCAGCATAAGTACATGTTGAAGCTAACAAGTCAAAAGAGATTCCCGATACCCACTGGGGCTTTCCCTGATTCAACATTTTTCTACGAACGCCTTTCTGCGTGCAGCAAAGTGCCTAAACAACGGATCCGCGAGGAAGACTTAGGGGCCTGTGCATCTTCCAAACACCACCAGTGTTACACCAAGAACTGTGCTTAAATTGTACTTGGAATGCAAGCCGACCATCTCCTTCAGTATGCGTGACTCTAAGTGTCAAAGGTGAAAAAGTATTAGAAGCAGTGTGTTTTTCTCAATACAATTCAGTTAGGGGAATGAGGTTACATCCATTGCATGGAGGACAGCCTAGAAGTGTGTTCCTGAATCCTGTGTAGATCTGAGGTAATCTGGCTCTCCCAAGGAAGACTGCACTGCGTTGCCTTTCTCTAGCCAACACTGGGGTGTTCAAAAAGGCCTACGGGGCTGGAAGTTGCTTAACTGGATCAAAGCTTCCTGGCCATACTCAGTATACTGGTTCCGATTCGGGTGATTAAGAAAGGTCCCTAGGAGTCTTGAAAAGCTTACTACTGTGAAACTAAAGCATAACAGTGAAGAAGGCCTCATGGAGCTTCTCCACGCCTCCCATTTTCAAGGCAAATCAGGGCCTTCCTTCGAGGCTAGCGCTCACGTTGACTTTCACTTTAGCTATAGAGCAGAGCAGGGTGAGCTTCCAACTAGAAACTGGAAGCACAAGGTTTCTTACGGGAAAACTCAGTATCTTCTCAGAACCATGCAGCAGTGAGTAAAACCCCGGCAAGAACATGCTTTTCAGGTATATTCGAGGCCACATAAACGGAGCTCTCATAATGGGCAAACAAGCCTTGTGCCATCAGTCTTCAATTTGTACGTTGACACGCAGCATACTCGCAGGACCAGAGCTTCCTGGCTCTAGGCACTTTTCTGATACCGAAACGGGTGCTGAAGCAAGGTCTCTAGGAGTCCTGGAAAGCTTATTACCGTTAATCTAAGGCAGAACAGCGATGAAGGCCTCATGGAGCTGCTGCACGCCTCCCGTTTTGCAAGGATAATCAGAACCTTACTTCGAGGCTAGTGGTCCCCTTGACTTTCACTTTCCTTATAGAGCAGAGCAGGGTGAGCTTCCACCTAGGAACTGGAAGCACAAGGATTCTTTCAGGAAAACTCATTTTGTTCCCAGAAGCAGGCAGGCAGTGACTAAATCCCCGGCAACAACAATGCTTTTCAGGTATGTTCGGGGCCGCATGATCGGAGCTTTCCTAATGGGAAAAGAAGCCTTGTGCCATCAGTCTCCAATTTCTAGGTTGACACGCAGCATACACGGAGGACCGGAGCTTCCTGGCTCTATGCAGTGTGCTGTTACCGAAACGGGTGCTGAAGCAAGGTTCCTAGGAGTCTTGGAAAGCTTACTACCGTTAAACTAAAGCACAACAGCGCTGAAGACCTCATGGAGCTGCTGCATGCCTCCCGATTTGCAAGGATAATCAGGGCCTTACTTGGAGGGTTGTGCTCACGTGGACTTTCACTTTTGGTATAGAGGAGTGCAGGGTGAGCTTCCAACTAGGAACTGGAAGCACAAGGTTTCTTTCGAGAAAACTCATTTTCTTCTCTGAGCCATGCCGGCAGTACCTAAAAACACGGTAACAACAGTGCTTTTCAGGTAGCTTCGAGACTGCATGAGTGGAGCTTTCAAAATGGGAAAACAAGCTTTGTGCCATCAGTCTCCTATTTCCAGATTGACACGCAGCATAAGTACCTGTTGATGCTAACAAGTCAAAAGAGATTCACGATACCCACTGGGGCTTTCCCTGATTCAACTTTTTTCTACGAACGCTTTTCTGCGTGCAGCAAAGTGCCTAAACAACGGATGCGCGAGGAAGACTTAGGGGCCTGTGCATCTTCCAAACACCAGCAGTGTTACACCAAGAACTGTGCTTAAATTTTACTTGGAATGCAAGCCGACCACCTCCTTGAGGATGCGTGACTCTAAGTGTAAAAGGTGAAAAGGGATTAGAAGCAGAGTGTTTTTCTCAATAGAGTTCAGCTAGGGGAATGAGGTTACATCCATTGCATGGAGGACAGTCTAGAAGTGTGTTCCTGAATCCTGTGCAGAGCTGAGGTCATCTGGCTCTCCCAAAGAAGAGTGCAGTGTGTTGCCTTTCTCTAGCCAACATTGGAGTTTTCAAAAAGGCTTACGGGGCTGGAAGTTGCTTAACAGGATCAAAGCCTCCTGGCCATACTCAGTATACTGGTTCCGAATCGGGTGATTAAACAAGGTCCCTAGGAGTCTTGAAAAGCTTACTACTGTGAAACTAAAGCATAACAGTGAAGAAGGCCTCATGGAGCTGCTCCACGCCTCCCGTTTGGCAAGGCAAATCAGGGCCTTACTTCGAGGCTAGAGCTCACGTTGACTTTCACTTTAGGTATAGAGCAGAGCAAGGTGAGCTTCCAACTAGGAACTGGAAGCACAAGGTTTCTTACGGGAAAACTCAGTATCTTCTCAGAACCATGCAGCAGTGAGTAAAACCCCGGCAAGAACAGTGCTTTTCAGGTATGTTCGAGGCCACATGAACAGAGCTTTCCTAATGGGAAAACAAGCCTTGTGCCATCAGTCTCCAATTTCTAGGTTGACACGCAGCATACACGGAGGACCAGAGCTTCCTGGCTCTATGCAGTGTTCTCTTACCGAAACGGGTGCTGAATCAAGGTTCCTAGGAGTCTTGGAAAGCTTACTACTGTTAAAGTAAAGCAGAACACCGATGAAGGCCTCATGGAGCTGCTGCATGCCTCCCGATTTGCAAGGATAATCAGGGCCTTACTTGGAGGTTAGTGCTCACGTGGACTTTCACTTTTGGTATAGAGGAGAGCAGGGTGAGCTTCCAACTAGGAACTGGAAGCACAAGGTTTCGAGAAAACTCATTTTCTTCTCTGAGCCATTCCGGCAGTACCTAAAAACACGGTAACAACAGGGCTTTTCAGGTAGCTTCAAGACTGCATGAGTGGGGCTTTCAAAATGGGAAAACAAGCTTTGTGCCATCAGTCTCCCATTTCCAGATTGACACGCAGCATAAGTACCTGTTGATGCTAACAAGTAAAAGGAGATTCACGATACCCACTGGGGCTTTCGCTGATTGAACTTTTTTCTACGACCGCTTTTCTGCGTGCAGCCAAGTGCCTAAACAAAGGATGCGCGAGGGAGACTTATGGGCCAGTGCTTCTACAAACGACCTGCAGTGTTACTCCAAGAACTGTGCTTAAATTGTGCTTGGAATGCAAGCCGACCACCTCCTTGAGGTTGCGTGACTCTAAGTGTAAAAGGTGAAAAGGGATTAGAAGCAGAGTGTTTTTCTCAATAGAGTTCAGCTAGGGGAATGACGTTACATCCATTGCATGGAAGACAGCCTAGAAGTGTGTTCCTGAATCCTGTTTAGAGCTGAGGTAATATGGCTCTCCCAAAGAAAAGTGCAGTGTGTTGTCTTTCTCTAGCCAACACTGGCGTGTTCCAAGAGGCTTACGGGGCTGGAAGTTGCTTATCTGGACCAAAGCTTCCTGGTTCTACTCAGTATACTGGTACCGAAACGGGTGCTAAAGCAAGGTCCCTAGGAGTCTTGAAAAGCTTACTACTCTGAAACTAAAGCATAACAGTGAAGAAAGCCTCATGGAGCTGCTCCACGCCTCCCATTTGCAAGGCAAATCAGGGCCTTCCTTCGAGGCTAGCGCTCACGTTGACTTTCACTTTAGCTATAGAGCAGAGCAGGGTGAGCTTCCAACTAGAAACTGGAAGCACAAGGTTTCTTACGGGAAAACTCAGTATCTTCTCAGAACCATGCAGCAGTGAGTAAAACCCCGGCAAGAACAGTGCTTTTCAGGTATATTCGAGGCCACATAAACGGAGCTCTCATAATGGGCACACAAGCCTTGTGCCATCAGTCTTCAATTTGTACGTTGACACGCAGCATACTCGCAGGACAAGAGCTTCCTGGCTCTAGGCACTTTTCTGATACCGAAACGGGTGCTGAAGCAAGGTCTCTAGGAGTCCTGGAAAGCTTATTACCGTTAATCTAAGGCAGAACAGCGATGAAGGCCTCATGGAGCTGCTGCACGCCTCCCGTTTTGCAAGGATAATCAGAGCCTTACTTCGAGGCTAGTGGTCCCCTTGACTTTCACTTTCCTTATAGAGCAGAGCAGGGTGAGCTTCCACCTAGGAAGTGGAAGCACAAGGATTCTTTCAGGAAAACTCATTTTGTTCCCAGAAGCAGGCAGGCAGTGACTAAATCCCCGGCAACAACAATGCTTTTCAGGTATGTTCGGGGCCGCATGATCGGAGCTTTCCTAATGGGAAAAGAAGCCTTGTGCCATCAGTCTCCAATTTCTAGGTTGACACGCAGCATACACGGAGGACCGGAGCTTCCTGGCTCTATGCAGTGTGCTGTTACCGAAACGGGTGCTGAAGCAAGGTTCCTAGGAGTCTTGGAAAGCTTACTACCGTTAAACTAAAGCACAACAGCGCTGAAGACCTCATGGCGCTGCTGCATGCCTCCCGATTTGCAAGGATAATCAGGGCCTTACTTGGAGGGTTGTGCTCACGTGGACTTTCACTTTTGGTATAGAGGAGTGCAGGGTGAGCTTCCAACTAGGAACTGGAAGCACAAGGTTTCTTTCGAGAAAACTCATTTTCTTCTCTGAGCCATGCCGGCAGTACCTAAAAACACGGTAACAACAGTGCTTTTCAGGTAGCTTCGAGACTGCATGAGTGGAGCTTTCAAAATGGGAAAACAAGCTTTGTGCCATCAGTCTCCCATTTCCAGATTGACACGCAGCATAAGTACATGTTGATGCTAACAAGTCAAAAGAGATTCACGATACCCACTGGGGCTTTCCCTAATTCAACTTTTTTCTACGAACGCTTTTCTGCGTGCAGCAAAGTGCCTAAACAACGGATGCGCGAGGAAGACTTAGGGGCCTGTGCATCTTCCAAACACCAGCAGTGTTACACCAAGAACTGTGCTTAAATTTTACTTGGAATGCAAGCCGACCACCTCCTTGAGGATGCGTGACTCTAAGTGTAAAAGGTGAAAAGGGATTAGAAGCAGAGTGTTTTTCTCAATAGAGTTCAGCTAGGGGAATGAGGTTACATCCATTGCATGGAGGACAGTCTAGAAGTGTGTTCCTGAATCCTGTGCAGAGCTGAGGTCATCTGGCTCTCCCAAAGAAGAGTGCAGTGTGTTGCCTTTCTCTAGCCAACATTGGAGTTTTCAAAAAGGCTTACGGGGCTGGAAGTTGCTTAACAGGATCAAAGCCTCCTAGCTCTACTCAGTATACTGGTTCCGAATCGGGTGATTAAACAAGGTCCCTAGGAGTCTTGAAAAGCTTACTACTGTGAAACTAAAGCATAACAGTGAAGAAGGCCTCATGCAGCTGCTCCACGCCTCCCGTTTGGCAAGGCAAATCAGGGCCTTACTTCGAGGCTAGGGCTCACGTTGACTTTCACTTTAGGTTTAGAGCAGAGCAAGGTGAGCTTCCAACTAGGAACTGGAAGCACAAGGATTCTTTCAGGAAAACTCATTTTGTTCGCGGAAGCAGGCAGGCAGTGACTAAATCCCCGGCAACAACAATGCTTTCCTGTTATGTTCGAGGCCGCATGAACAGAGCTTTCATAATGGGAAAACAAGCCTTGTGCCATCAGTCATCAATTTGTACGTTGACACGCAGCATACTCGCAGAACCAGAGCTTCCTGGCTCTAGGCACTTTTCTGATACCGAAACAGGTGCTGAAGCAAGGTCTCTAGGAGTCATGGAAAGCTTATTACCGTTAAACTAAAGCAGAACAGCGATGAAGGCCTCATGGAGCTGCTGCACGCCTCCCGTTTTGCAAGGATAATCAGAGCCTTACTTCGAGGCTAGTAGTCCCCTTGACTTTCACTTTCTTTATAGAGCAGAGCAGGGTGATCTTCCAACTAGGAACTGGAAGCACAAGGATTCTTTCAGGAAAACTTATTTTGTTCGCAGAAGCAGGCACGCAGTGACTAAATCCCCGGCAACAACAATGCTTTTCAGGTATGTTCGGAGCCGCATAAACGGAGCTTTCCTAATGGGAAAAGAAGCCTTGTGCCATCAGTCTCCAATTTCTAGGTTGACACGCAGCATACACGGAGGACCAGAGCTTCCTGGCTCTATGCAGTGTGCTGTTACCGAAACGGGTGCTGAAGCAAGGTTCCTAGGAGTCTTGGAAAGCTTACTACCGTTAAACTAAGGCACAAAAGCGATAAAGGCCTCATGGAGCTGCTGCATGCCTCCCGATATGCAAGGATAATCAGGGCCGTACTTGGACGTTAGTGCTCATGTGGACTTTCACTTTTGGTATAGAGGAGAGCAGGGTGAGCTTCCAACTAGGAACTGGAAGCACAAAGTTTCTTTCGAGAAAACTCATTTTCTTCTCTGAGCCATGCCGGCAGTACCTAAAAACACGGTAACAACAGTGCTTTTCAGGTAGCTTCGAGACTGCATGAGTGGAGTTTTCCAAATGGGAAAACAAGCTTTGTGCCATCAGTCTCCCATTTCCAGATTGACACGCAGCATAAGTACATGTTGAAGCTAACAAGTCAAAAGAGATTCCCGATACCCACTGGGGCTTTCCCTGATTCAACATTTTTCTACGAACGCCTTTCTGCGTGCAGCAAAGTGCCTAAACAACGGATCCGCGAGGAAGACTTAGGGGCCTGTGCATCTTCCAAACACCACCAGTGTTACACCAAGAACTGTGCTTAAATTGTACTTGGAATGCAAGCCGACCATCTCCTTCAGTATGCGTGACTCTAAGTGTCAAAGGTGAAAAAGTATTAGAAGCAGTGTGTTTTTCTCAATACAATTCAGTTAGGGGAATGAGGTTACATCCATTGCATGGAGGACAGCCTAGAAGTGTGTTCCTGAATCCTGTGTAGATCTGAGGTAATCTGGCTCTCCCAAGGAAGACTGCACTGCGTTGCCTTTCTCTAGCCAACACTGGGGTGTTCAAAAAGGCCTACGGGGCTGGAAGTTGCTTAACTGGATCAAAGCTTCCTGGCCATACTCAGTATACTGGTTCCGATTCGGGTGATTAAGAAAGGTCCCTAGGAGTCTTGAAAAGCTTACTACTGTGAAACTAAAGCATAACAGTGAAGAAGGCCTCATGGAGCTGCTCCACGCCTCCCGTTTGCCAAGGCAAATCAGGACCTTACTTCGAGGCTAGGGTTCACGTTGACTTTCACTTTAGGTATAGAGCAGAGCAAGGTGAGCTTCCAACTAGGAACTGGAAGCACAAGGATTCTTTCGCACAAACTCATTTTGTTCGCGGAAGCAGGCAGGCAGTGACTAAATCCCCGGCAACAACAAGGCTTTTCAGTTATGTTCGAGGCCGCATGAATGGAGCTTTCCTAATGGCAAAACAAGCCTTGTGTCATCAGTTTCCATTTCTAGGTTGACACGCAGCATACACGGAGGACCAGAGCTTCCTGACTCTATGCAGTGTGCTGGTACCAAAAAGGGTGCTGAAGCCAGGTTCCTAGGAGTCTTGGAAAGCTTACTACTGTTAAACTAAAGCAGAACACCGATGAAGGCCTCATGGAGCTGCTGCATGCCTCCCGACTTGTAAGGATAATCAGGGCCTTACTTGGACGTTAGTGCTCATGGGGACTTTCACTTTTGGTATAGAGGAGAGCAGGGTGAGCTTCCAACTAGGAACTGGAAGCACAAGGTTTCGAGAAAACTCATTTTGTTCTCCAAGCCATGCCGGCAGTACCTAAAAACACGGTAACAACAGGGCTTTTCAGCTAGCTTCAAGACTGCATGAGTGGGGCTTTCAAAATGGGAAAACAAGCTTTGTGCCATCAGTCTCCCATTTCCAGATTGACACGCAGCATAAGTACCTGTTGATGCTAACAAGTAAAAGGAGATTCACGATACCCACTGGGGCTTTCGCTGATTGAACTTTTTTCTACGACCGCTTTTCTGCGTGCAGCCAAGTGCCTAAACAAAGGATGCGTGAGGGAGACTTATGGGCCAATGCTTCTACCAAAGACCTCCAGTGTTACACCAAGAACTGTGCTTACATTGTACTTGGAATGCAAGCCGACCACCTCCTTGAGGTTGCGTGACTCTAAGTGTAAAAGGTGAAAAGGGATTAGAAGCAGAGTGTTTTTTTTCCATAGAGTTCAGCTAGGGGAATGACGTTACATCCATTACATGGAAGACAGCCTAGAAGTGTGTTCCTGAATCCTGTGTAGAGCTGAGGTAATATGGCTCTCCCAAAGAAGAGTGCAGTGTGTTGCCTTTCTCTAGCCAACACTGGGGTGTTCCAAGAGGCTTACGAGGCTGGAAGTTGCTTATCTGGACCAAGGCTTCCTCGTTCTACTCAGTATACTGGTACCGAAACAGGTGCTAAAGCAAGGTTCCTAGGAGTCTTGAACAGCTTACTACTGTGAAACTAAAGCATAAGAGTGAAGAGAGCCTCATGGAGCTGCTCCACGCCTCCCATTTGGCAAGGCAAATCAGGGCCTTCCTTCGAGGCTAGGGCTAACGTTGACTTTCACTTTAGCTATAGAGCAGAGCAGGGTGAGCTTCCAACTAGAAACTGGAAGCACAAGGTTTCTTACGGGAAAAATCAGTATCTTCTCAGAACCAGGCAGCAGTGAGTAAAATCCCGGCAAGAACAGTGCTTTTCAGGTATATTCGAGGCCACATAAACGGAGCTCTCAAAATGGGCAAACAAGACTTGTGCCATCAGTCTTCAATTTGTACGTTGACAAGAAGCATACTCGCAGGACCAGAGCTTCCAGGCTGTAGGCACTTTTCTGATACCGAAACGGGTGCTGAAGCAAGGTCTCTAGGAGTCCTGGAAAGCTTATTACCGTTAAACTAAAGCAGAACAGCTATGAAGGCCTCATGGAGCTGCTGCACGCCTCCCGTTTTCCAAGGATAATCAGAGCCTTACTTCGAGGCTAGTGGTCCCCTTGACTTTCACTTTCGTTATAGAGCAGAGCAGGGTGAGCTTCCAACTAGGAACTGGAAGCAGAAGGATTCTTTCAGGAAAACTCATTTTGTTCGCAGAAGCAGGCAGGCAGTGACTAAAACCCCGGCAACAACAATGCTTTTCAGGTATGTTCGAGGCCACATGAACGGAGCTTTCGTAATGGGAAAACAAGCCTTGTGCCATCAGTCTCCAATTTCTAGGTTGACACGCAGCATACACGGAGGACCAGAGCTTCCTGGCTCTATGCAGTGTGCTGTTACCGAAACGGGTGCTGAAGCAAGGTTCCTAGGAGTCTTGGAAAGCTTACTACTGTTAAACTAAAGCAGAACACCGATGAAAGCCTCATGGAGCTGCTGCATGCCTCCCGATTTGCAAGGATAATCACGGCCTTACTTGGAGGTTAGTGCTCACGTGGACTTTCACTTTTGGTATAGAGGAGAGCAGGGTGAGCTTCCAACTTGGAACTGGAAGCACAAGGTTTCGAGAAAACTCATTTTCTTCTCTGAGCCATGCCGGCAGTACCTAAACACACGGTAACAACAGGGCTTTTCAGGTAGCTTCAAGACTGCATGAGTGGGGCTTTCAAAATGGGAAAACAAGCTTTGTGTCATCAGTCTCCCATTTCCAGTTTGACACGCAGCATAAGTACCTGTTGATGCTAGCAAGTAAAAGGAGAATCACGATACCCACTGGGACTTTCGCTGGTTGAACTTTTTTCTATGACCGCTTTTCTGCGTGCAGCCAAGTGCCTAAATAAAGGATGCGCGAGGGAGACTTATGGCCCAGTGCTTCTACCAAAGACCTGCTGTGTTACACCAAGAACTGTGCTTAAATTGTATTTGGAATGCAAGCCGACCAACTCCTTAAGGATGCGTGACTCTAAGTGTAAAACGTGAAAAGGGATTAGAAGCAGAGTGTTTTTCTCAATAGAGTTAAGCTATGGGAATGAGGTTACATCCATTGCATGGAGGACAGTCTAGAAGTGTGTTCCTGAATCCTGGGTAGAGCTGAGGTAATCTGGCTCTCCCAAAGAAGAGTGCAGTGTGTTGCCTTTCTCTAGCCAACACTGGGGTGTTCAAAAAGGCCTACGTGGCTGGAAGTTGCTTAACTGGATCAAAACTTCCTGGCTCTACTCAGTATACTGGTTCCGAATCGAGTGATTAAGCAAGGTCCCTAGGAGTCTTGATTAGCTTACTACTGTGAAACTAAAGCATAACAGTGAAGAAGGCCTTATGCAGCTGCTCCACACCTCCCATTTGGCAAGACAATTCAGGGCCTCACTTCGAGGCTAGGGCTCACGTTGACTTTCACTTTAGGTATAGAGCAGAGCAAGGTGAGCTTCCAACTAGGAACTGGAAGCACAAGGTTTCTTACGGGAAAACTCAGTATCTTCTCAGAACCATGCAGCAGTGAGTAAAACCCCAGCAAGAACAGTGCTTTTCAGGTATGTTCGAGGCCGCATGAACGGAGCTTTCCTAATGGGAAAACAAGCCTTGTGCCATCAGTCTCCAATTTCTAGGTTGACACGCAGCGTACACGGAGGACCAGAGCTTCCTGGCTCTATGCAGTGTGCTGTTACCAAAACGGGTGCTGAAGCAAGGTTCCTAAGAGTCTTGGAAAGCTTATTACCGTTAAACTAAAGCACAACAGCAATAAAGGCCTCATGGACCTGCTGCATGCCTCCCGATTTGCAAGGATAATCAGGGCCTTACTTGGACATTAGTGCTCACGTGGACTTTCACTTTCGGTATAGAGGAGAGCAGGGTGAGCTTCCAACTAGGAACTGGAAGCACAAGGTTTCTTTCGAGAAAACTCATTTTCTTCTCTGAGCCATTGTGGCAGTACCAAACAACACGGTAACAACAGTGCTTTCCATGTAGCTTCGAGACTGCATGAGAGGAGCTTTCAAAATGGGAAAACAAGCTTTGTGCCATCAGTCTCCCATTTCCAGATTGACACGCAGCATAAGTACATGTTGATGCTAACAAGTCAAAAGAGATTCACGATACCCACTGGGGTTTCCCTGATTCAACTTTTTTCTACGAACGCGTTTCTGTGTGCAGCAAAGTGCCTAAACAACGGATGCGCGAGGAAGACTTAGGGGCCTGTGCATCTTCCAAACACTAGCAGTGTTACACCAAGAACTGTGCTTAAATTCTACTTGGAATGCAAGCCGACCACCTCTTTGAGGATGCGTGACTCTAAGTGTGAAAGGTGAAAAGGGATTAGAAGCAGAGTGTTTTTCTCAATAGAATTCAGTTAGGGGAATGAGGTTACATCCATTGCATGGAGGACAGTCTAGAAGTGTGTTCCTGAATCCTGTGTAGAGCGGAGGTAATATGTCTCTCCCAAAGAAGAGTGCAGTGTGTTGCCTTTCTCTAGCCAACAATGGGGTGTTCCAAGAGGCTTACGGGACTGGAAGTTGCTTATCTGGATCAAAGCTTCCTGGTTCTACTCAGTATACTGGTACCGAAACGGGTGCTAAAGCAAGGTCCCTAGGAGTCTTGAAAAGCTTACTACTGTGAAACTAAAGCATAACAGTGAAGAAAGCCTCATGGAGCTGCTCCACGCCTCCCCTTTGGCAAGGCAAATCACGGCCTTACTTCGAGGCTTGGTCTCACGTTGACTTTCACTTTAGCTATAGAGCAGAGCAGGGTGAGCTTCCAACTAGAAACTGGATGCACAAGGTTTCTTACGGGAAAAATCAGTATCTTCTCAGAACCATGCAGCAGTGAGTAAAACCCGGGCAAGTACAGTTCTTTTCAGGTATATTCGAGGCCACATAAACGGAGCTCTCATAATGGGCAAACAAGCCTTGTGCCATCAGTCTTCAATTTGTACGTTGACACGCAGCATACTCGCAGGACCAGAGCTTCCTGGCTCTAGGCACTTTTCTGACACCGAAACGGGTGCTGAAGCAATTTCTCTAGGAGTCCTGGAAAGCTCATTACCGTTAAACTAAAGCAGAACAGCGATGAAGGCCTCATGGAGCTGATGCACGCCTCCCGTTTTGCAAGGATAATCAGAGCCTTACTTCGAGGCTAGTGGTCCCCTTGATTTTCAATTTCGTTATAGAGCAGAGCAGGGTGAGCTTCCAACTAGGAACTGGAAGCATAAGGATTCTTTGAGGAAAACTCATTTTGTTCGAAGAAGCAGGCAGGCAGTGACTAAATCCCCGGCAACAACAATGCTTTTCAGGTATGTTCGAGGCCGCATGATTGGAGCTTTCCTAATGGGAAAACAAGCCTTGTGCCAATAGTCTCCAATTTCTAGGTTGACACGCAGCATACATGGAGGACCAGAGCTTCCTGGCTCTATGCAGTGTGCTGTTACAGAAACGGGTGCTGAAGCAAGGTTCCTAGGAGTCTTGGAAAGGTTACTACCGTTAAAGTAAATCAGAAAAGCGATGAAGGCCTCATGGAGCTGCTGCATGCCTCCCGATTTGCAAGGATAATCAGGGCCTTACTTGGAGGTTAGTGCTAACCTGGACTTTCACTTTTGGTATAGAGGAGAGCAGGGTGAGCTTCCAACTAGGAACTGGAAGCACAAGGTTTCTTTCGAGAAAACTCATTTTCTTCTCTGAGCCATGGTGGCAGTACCTAAAAACACGGTAACAACAGTGCTTTTCAGGTAGCTTCGAGACTGCATGAGAGGAGCTTTCAAAATGGGATAACAAGCTTTGTGCCATCAGTCTCCCATTTCCAGATTGACACGCAGCATAAGTACATATTGATGCTAACAAGTCGAAAGAGATTCACGATACCCACTGGGGCTTTCCCTGATTCAAATTTTTCTACAAACGCTTTTCTTCGTGCAGCAAAGTGCCTAAACAACGGATGTGAGACGAAGACTTAGGGGCCTGTGCATCTTCCAAACACCAGCAGTGTTACACCAAGAGCAGTGCTTAAATTGAACTTGGAATGCAAGCCGACCACCTCCTTGAGGATGCGTGACTCTAAGTGTAAAAGGTGAAAAGGGATTCGAAGCAGAGTGTTTTTCTGAATAGAATTCAGTTAGGGGAATGAGGTTACATCAATTGCATGGAGGACAGTCTAGAAGTGTGTTTCTGAATCCTGTGTAGAGCGGAGGTAATATGGCTCTCCCAAAGAAGAGTGCAGTGTGTTGCCTTTCTCTAGCCAAGACTGGGGTGTTCCAAGAGGCTTACTGGAACGGAAGTTGCTTATCTGGACCAAAGCTTCCTGGTTCTACTCAGTATTCTGGTACCGAAATGGGTGCTAAAGCAAGGTCCCTAGGAGTCTTGAAAAGCTTACTACTGTGAAACTGAAGCATAACAGTGAAGAAAGCCTCATGGAGGTGCTACACGCCTCCCATTTGGCAAGGCAAATCACGGCCTTACTTCGAGGCTAGGGCTCACGTTGACTTTCACTTTAGGTATAGAGCAGAGCAGGGTGAGCTTCCAACTAGAAACTGGAAGCACAAGGTTTCTTACGGGAAAAATCAGTATCTTCTCAGAACCATGCAGCAGTGAGTAAAACCCCGGCAAGTACAGTTCTTTTCAGGTATATTTGAGGCCACATAAACGGAGCTCTCATAATGGGCAAACAAGACTTGTGCCATCAGTCTTCAATTTGTGCGTTGACACGCAGCATACTCGCAGGACCAGAGCTTCCTGGCTCTAGGCACTTTTCTGATACCAAAACGGGTGCTGAAGCAAGTTCTCTAGGAGTCCTGGAAATCTTATTACCGTTAAACTAAAGCAGAACAGCGATGAAGGCCTCATGGACCTGCTGCACGCCTCCCGTTTTGCAAGGATAATCAGAGCATTACTTCGAGGCTAGTGGTCCCCTTGACTTTCACTTTCGTTATAGAGCAGAGCAGGGTGAGCTTCCAACTAGGAACTGGAAGCACAAGGATTCTTTCCTGAAAACTCATTTTGTTCGAAGAAGCCAGCAGGCAGTGACTAAATCCCCGGCAACAACAATGCTTTTCAGGTATGTTCGAGGCCGCATGAACGGAGCTTTCCTAATGGGAAAACAAGCCTTGTGCCATCAGTTTCCATTTCTAGGTTGACACGCAGCATACACGGAGGACCAGAGCTTCCTGTTTCTATGCAGTGTGCTGTTACCAAAACGGGTGCTGAAGCAAGGTTCCTATGAGTCTTGGAAAGCTTACTACCGTTAAAGTAAAGCAGAAAAGCGATGAAGGCCTCATGGAGCTGCTGCATGCCTCCCGATTTGCAAGGATAATCAGGGCCTTACTTGGAGGTTAGTGCTCACGTAGACTTTCACTTTTGGTATAGAGGAGCGCAGGTTGAGCTTCCAACTTGGAACTGGAAGCACAAAGTTTCTTTCCAGAAAACTCATTTTCTTCTCTGAGCCATGCTGGCAGTAACTAAAAGCACCGTAACAACACTGCTTTTCTGGTAGCTTCGAGACTGCATGAGTGGAGCTTTCAAAATGGGAAAGCAAGATCTGTGTCTCAGTCTCACAATTCCGGATTGACACGCAGCATAAGGACGTGTTGATGTTAACAAGTCAAAAGAGATTCATGATACCCAGTGCGGCTTTCCCTGCTTCAACTTTTTTCTACGACAGCTTATCTGCCTGCAGCCAAGTGCCTAAACAAAGGATGCGTGAGGGAGACAGGTGCCTGTGCTTCTTCCAAAGACCTGCAGTGTTACAACAAGAACAGTGCTTAAATTGTACTTGGATGCAAGCCGACCACCTCCTTGAGGATGCGTGACTCTAAGTGTAAAAGGTGAAAAGGGATTCGAAGCAGAGTGTTTTTCTCAATAGAATTCAGCTAGGGGAATGAGGTTACATCCATTGCATGGAGGACAGTCTAGAAGTGTGTTCCTGAATCCTGTGTAGAGCTGAGGTCATCTGGCTCTCCCATGGAGGAGTGCAGTGTGTTGCCTTTCTCTAGCCAACACTGAGGTGTTCCAAAAGGCCTACGGGGCAGAAGTTGCTTAGCTGGCCCTGAGCTTCTTGGCTCTACTCAGTATACTGGTACTGAAACGGTTTCTAAAGAAAAGTCCTTAGGAATCTTGAAAAGCTTACTACGGTGAAACTAAGGCAGAACAGTGAAGAAGGCCTCATGGAGCTGCTCCATGCCTCCCGTTTGGCAAGGCAAATCAGGGCCTTCCTTCGAGGCTAGGGCTCACGATGACTTTGACTTTAGGTATAGAGCAGAGCAGGGTGAGCTTCCAACTAGGAACTGGAAGCACAAGGTTTCTTTCGGGAAAACTCATTTTCTTCGCAGAAGCAGGCAGGCAGTGACTAAATCCCTGGCAGCAACGATGCTTTTCAGGTATCTTCGAGGCCGCATGAACGGAGCTTTCCTAATGAGAAAACAAGCCTTGTGCCATCAGTCTCCAATTTCTAGGTTGACACGCAGCATACACGGAGGACCAGAGCTTCCTGGCTCTCTGCAGTGTTCTGTTACCGAAACGGGTGCTGAAGGAAGGTTCCTAGGAGTCTTGGAAAGCTTACTACAGCTAAACTAAAGAGGAACAGCGATGAAGGCCTCATGGAACTGCTGCATGCCTCCCACTTTGCAAGGATAATCAGGGCCTTACTTGGAGGTTGGTGCTCACGTTGACTCTCACCTTTGGTATAGAGGAGCGCGGGTTGAGCTTCCAACTTGGAACTGGAAGCACAAAGTTTCTTTCCAGAAAACTCATTTTCTTCTCTGAGCCATGCCGGCAGTAACTAAAAGCACCGTAACAACAGTGCTTTTCTGGTAGCTTCGAGACTGCATGAGTGGAGCTTTCAAAATGGGAAAGCAAGATCTGTGTCTCAGTCTCCCATTTCCGGATTGACACGCAGCATAAGGACATGTTGATGTTAACAAGTCAAAAGAGATTCACGATACCCAGTGGGGCTTTCCCTGATTCAACTTTTTTCTACGACAGCTTATCTGCCTGCAGCCAAGTGCCTAAACAAAGGATGCGTGAGGGAGACAGGTGCCTGTGCTTCTTCCAAAGACCTGCAGTGTTACACCAAGAACAGTGCTTAAATTGTACTTGGATGCAAGCCGACCACCTCCTTGAGGATGCGTGACTCTAAGAGTAAAAGGTGAAAAGGGATTCGAAGCAGAGTGTTTTTCTCAATAGAGTTCAGCTAGGGGAATGAGGTTACATCCATTGCATGGAGGACAGTCTAGAAGTGTGTTCCTGAATCCTGTGTAGAGCTGAGGTCATCTGGCTCTCCCAGGGAGGAGTGCAGTGTGTTGCCTTTCTCTAGCCAACACTGAGGTGTTCCAAAAGGCCTACGGGGCAGAAGTTGCTTAGCTGGCCCTGAGCTTCTTGGCTCTACTCAGTATACTGGTACTGAAACGGTTTCTAAAGAAAGGTCCTTAGGAGTCTTGAAAAGCTTACTACGGTGAAACTAAGGCAGAACAGTGAAGAAGGCCTCATGGAGCTTCTCCATGCCTCCCGTTTGGCAAGGCAAATCAGGGCCTTCCTTCGAGGCTAGGGCTCACGATGACTTTGACTTTAGGTATAGAGCAGAGCAGGGTGAGCTTCCAACTAGGAACTGGAAGCACAAGGTTTCTTACGGGATAACTCAAAATCTTCTCAGAAACATGCCGGCCGTGACTACAACTCTGGCAACAGCAATGCTTTTCAGGTATATTCGAGGCCACATGAACGGAGCTTTCATAATGGGCAAACAGGCCTTGTGCCATCAGTCTCCAATTTCTAGGTTGACACGCAGCATACTCGCTGAACCAGGGCTTCCTGGCTCTAGGCAATTTTCTGATATCGAAACGGGTGCTGAAGCAGGGTCTTTAGGAGTCTTGGAAAGCTTACTACCGTTAAACTAAAGCAGAACAGCGTTGAAAGCCTCAGGGAACTGCTGCATGCCTCCCGTTTTGTAAGGATATTCAGGGCCTTACATAGAGGCTGGCGCGCCCTTGACTTTAACTTTAGTTACAGTGCAGAGCAAGGGGAGCTTCCAACTGGGAACTGGAAGCACAAGGTTTCTTATGGGAAAACTCAATATCTTATCAGAACTATGCATGCAGTGACTAAAACCCCGGCAACAACAAAGCCTTTCAGGAATCTTCGAGGCCGCATAAACGGTGCTTTCATAATGGGCAAACAAGCCTTGTGCCAGCAGTCTTCAATATGTAAGTTGATACGCAGCATTCACGCAGGACGAAAGCTTCCTGGCTCTAGGCAGTTTTCTGATACCGAAACGGGTGCTGAAGCAAGGTCTCTAGGAGTATTGGAAAGCTTACTACCGTAAAACTAAAGCAGAGCCGCGTTGAAGTCCTCATGGAGAAGCTGCATGCCTCCCGTTTTCTAAGGATATTCAGGGCCTTACTTCGAGGCAAGTGCTCCCCTTGACTTTCACTTTAGTTATAGAGCAGAGCAGGGTGAGCTTCCAACTAGGAACTGGAAGCACAAGGTTTCTTCCGGGAAAACTTATTTTCTTCGCAGAAGGAGGCAGGCAGTGACTAAATCCCTGGCAACAACAATGCTTTTCAGGTATCTTCGAGGCCGCATGAACGGAGCTTTCCTAATGAGAAAACAAGCCTTGTGCCATCAGTCTCCAATTTCTAGGTTGACACGCAGCATACACGGAGGACCAGACCTTCCTGGCTCTCTGCAGTGTTCTGTTACCGAAACGGGTGCTGAAGGAAGGTTCCTAGGAGTCTTGGAAAGCTTACTACAGCTAAACTAAAGAAGAACAGCGATGAAGGCCTCATGGAACTGCTGCATGCCTCCCGCTTTGCAAGGATAATCAGGGCCTTACTTGGAGGTTGGTGCTCACGTTGACTCTCACTTTTGGTATAGAGGAGCGCGGGTTGAGTTTCCAACTTGGAACTGGAAGCACAAAGTTTCTTTCCAGAAAACTCATTTTCTTCTCTGAGCCATGCCGGCAGTAACTAAAAGCACCGTAACAACAGTGCTTTTCTGGTAGCTTCGAGACTGCATGAGTGGAGCTTTCAAAATGGGAAAGCAAGATCTGTGTCTCAGTCTCCCATTTCCGGATTGACACGCAGCATAAGGACATGTTGATGTTAACAAGTCAAAAGAGATTCACGATACCCAGTGGGGCTTTCCCTGATTCAACTTTTTTCTACGACAGCTTATCTGCCTGCAGCAAAGTGCCTAAACAAAGGATGCGTGAGGGAGACAGGTGCCTGTGCTTCTTCCAAAGACCTGCAGTGTTACACCAAGAACAGTGCTTAAATTGTACTTGGATGCAAGCCGACCACCTCCTTGAGGATGCGTGACTCTAAGAGTAAAAGGTGAAAAGGGATTCGAAGCAGAGTGTTTTTCTCAATAGAGTTCAGCTAGGGGAATGAGGTTACATCCATTGCATGGAGGACAGTCTAGAAGTGTGTTCCTGAATCCTGTGTAGAGCTGAGGTCATCTGGCTCTCCCAGGGAGGAGTGCAGTGTGTTGCCTTTCTCTAGCCAACACTGAGGTGTTCCAAAAGGCCTACGGGGCAGAAGTTGCTTAGCTGGCCCTGAGCTTCTGGGAAATTTTCATCGTTTGATATTATGTGGAGCTGGGCTCTTGTGGACCAGTGTCCTAAACTTGGCTCTCCCACCTCAGAGGCACAGGCCTGATGCCTGCCTGGAGCACCAAGAGCCTTTCATCCACACAGCTCAGAATAAAAGGGAGAAAAAATAGAAAGAAAGAAAGAGGATAAAATAAATATAAAATAGAATAAGAAGTTTATTAAGAAAAAAAAATTTTTACGTAAAAAAAAAAAAAAAGAACACACGAAATCCTAGGGCAAATGGTGAAAGCAAAGCTCTATAGACAAAATCTCACACAGAAGCATACACATACACACTCACAAAAAGAGGAAAAGGGGAATAAATAATATATCCTCCTCCCAAAGTCCACCTCCTCAATTTGGGATGATTAATTGTCTATTCAGGTATTCAACAGATGCAGGTGCATCAAGTTGTTTGTGGAGCTTTAATCCACGGCTTCTGAGGCTACTGGGAGCGATTTCCCTTTCTCTTCTTTGTTCGCACAGCTCCCGGGGTTCAGCTTTGGATTTGGACCCGCCTCTGCTTGTAGGTCACCTGAGGGCGTCTGTTCTTTGCTCACATTGGACGGGGGTAAAGGAGCAGCTGCTTCTGGGGCTCTGGCTCACTCAGGCCAGGGCGGGGGGAAGAGGGGTACGGATGTGGGGCAAGCCTGTGGCAGCAGATGTCAGCGTGACGTTGCAGCAGCCTGAGGCGAGCCGTGCGTTCTCCCGGGGAAGTTTTCCCTGGATCACGGGAGCCTGGCAGTGGTGGGCTGCACAGGCTCCAGGGAGGGGCGGTGTGGATAGTGACCTGTGCTCGCACACAGGCTTCTTGGTGGTGGCAGCAGCAGCCTTAGTGTCTCATGTCTATCTCTGGGGTCTGCGCTGATAGCCGCTGCAGGCGCCCATCTCTGGGGCTCCTTTTAAGCGGTGCTCTGAATCCCCTCTCCTCGTGCACCAGGAAACAAAGAGACAAGAAAAAGTCTCTTGCCTGTTCGGCAGCTACAGACCTTTTCCTGGACTTCCTCCCGGCTAGCTGTGGTGCACTAACCCCTTCAGGCTGTGGTCACGCCGCCAACCCCAGTCCTCTCCCTGCTATCTGACCAAAGCCCGAGCCTCAGCTCCCAGCCCCTGCCCGCCCCGGTGGGTGAGTAGACAAGCCTTGCGAGCTGGTGACTGCTGGTCGGCACCGGTCCTCTGTGTGGGAATCTCTCCGCTTTGCCCCCTGCACCCCTGTGGCTGTGCTCTCCTCCATGGCTCCAAAGCTTCCCCCCTCTGCCACTGGCAGTCTCAGCCCATGAAGGCAATTCCTAGTGTGTGGAAACCTTTCATCCTTCACAGCTCCCTCCCACTGGTGCAGTTCCTGTCCCTATTCTTTTGTCTCAGTTATTTCTTTTTTCTTTTGCCCTACCCAGGTACGTGGGGAGTTTCTTACCTTTTGCGAGGTCTGACGTCTTCTGCCAACGTTCAGTGTGTGTTCTGTAGGAGCAGTTCCACGTGTAGATGTACTTCTGATGTATCTGTGGGGAGGAAGGTGATCTCCACTTCTTACTCTTCTGCCATCTTGCCCAGCGCCTCCAAGTTTGTTAATTATAAATAGCAATAATTTATCAAAACAGCAATCACATGATAGTGTTTGAATATTTCGAAAAGTTGTTATAAGTAATACCAAAAGAACTATCTCCCATTAGCTATCTGTCCCACAGAAGCATTTAGCTCTTCAGTTGTTCCATTAGAGTCTTGGTACAAAAACGAATAAGTTAAATGTAATTATAGACTTAAGGTTTTAGAAAAATCTATGTCCTTGCTTGTTTATTCAGTATCATTTTCATTGAGTGATTCTAGAGGTTAGAATTATTCATTATCTTGAAGGCTTTAGGTTACAGAACAGAAAATACAAATGGAATCAACTCTTTACGTAGAAAGGTCCATCATTATTGAAACACCATTTTTTTTTATTACACTGAATACTTTTATTGGTGTGGTATGAACTTGCTTTTTAATATCCTGTAAATTTGCCTACTTGCCTTTGATTTCACAGTTGCCTATAACTCCTTTCTTGTGAAATGTCCAGAATAGACAAATCCTTAGGGACAGAAAGTGGATTCGTGATTGCTAGGGTTGGTTTGCTAGAGAGGAATGGGAAATGAGTAATAATGTCTATAGGCTTTTTGGGGGGAGTTATAAAATATTTGAAATTTAGAAAGTAATAACAATAACACAACTCTGTGGATATACACCAAAATCCACTGAATTGTATAATTTTTAAAGGGGGTATGTGAATTATACCACAACAAAACTGTTATAAAATAAATTCACTTTGAAACTTTTTCTGAAATGAGAACTCAGTGGTGATGGGAAGTAGGAGAACATATGAGAAATGTACCAGTATAACATGAAAAATATAATCTGGAAGGAAACTTCCAGTGTAGGGAAATGATAATTTGGAACTGTACAAATTAGTAAGTGTGAAGCAGGGAGACAATTTTGTTGTATACTAAAAGCATAAGCTCATAATTTTTTTTTTTTCTGATGGAACTGGGATTGAGTGTGGAATATAATATAGGACCAAAGAATGGCTTAAAAATGCATTTTCTTGTCTCAGGTAATCTTAGAACAATATGGTAAATGTTATGTATAATAAAACATAACAACATATAATAGGCCAGTTCAATTAAATATATCACCTATATAGTATTCAACTGGAGCTTCTTTTGTGGTATCAGCTTAAATTCTTTTTTTTTTTTTTTAATAATTCTTTATTTATTTTATTTTATTTTATTTTTGGCTGTGTTGGGTCTTCGTTTCTGTGTGAGGGTTTTCTCCAGTTGCGGCAAGCGGGGGCCACTCTTCATTGCGGTGCGTGCGCCTCTCACTATCACAGTCTCTCTTGTTGCAGAGCACAGGCTCCAGACGCGCAGGCTCAGTAGTTGTGGCTCACGGGCCTAGTTGCTCTGTGGCATGTGGGATCTTCCTGGTTCAGGGCTTGAACCCGTGTCCCCTGTATTGGCAGGAAGACTCTCAACCACTGTGCCACGAGGGAAGCCCCTCAGCTGAAATTCTTAATGAAAAATGGAGATAGTCATAAATTTCTCTGTGTGTGTGCGTGTGTGTGAGAGAGAGAGACAGAGAGAGAGAGAGAGAGAGAGAGGAGAGGGAGAGAGTATTTGTAGAGTGGTAAATGCCATGTTAGGTTGGGAAGGAGGTGGCTAGATCTTTGGTTTAGGTTCACACATTATATACCTGCTATAGAAGTAAAACATTAAGTTACTAAATATGACAGAGAAGAATTTAATATTGTGAGGCTCTACAACTTGACAAAAATTTAGGAAAACAGTAAAGTTATAAACAAGGAGAAATATAAGCTTTACATTCCAATAAAATCCTGAATTCAAATTTGCTTCTTTCAAATAACTTTTATAATTTATACTTTTGCATTTGAAGATCAAGAAAATATTGTCTCTTGCAAGTTTCCTATATCAAATCTGACAGCAAACCTCTCGGGCACAGTGGCAGAACCAAATTATTTTTAAGCAGTTATGCCCTGCATATGTTATATCTCAAGCAGAAATTAAATTTATGAACAGAAATTCAGTTGATTGTATAACAATTAAAATGTATTCCTTTATAGAGAATCTGTAGATAATCAGGATACAGATATTTATCACCTTATCTCCAAAATTGAATATAGATTTTATAATGATGGTGGAAATGAGAGTGAAAAAACTAGTAATTAGGTTAAATGTGGTATAGTTTTTTATTAAAATTACTTTGTTTTGGGTGCTAGTATATCAGTCAGGTTAAATTGTTATGTGGTGGTTAACAAAATTTAACCCAAAATCTTATTGTCTAAAAACAACAAAGTTTATTTCTCATTTACACCACATGACCAAGAAGGGGCAGACAGGTCACAAAGGGATAGAGGCTAATGAAGGCCTCATATCAATGCAATTATTCACCTGTGCTTTGACAGGGAAATGTGTACTGGCACTTAATGAATGTTTCAACAGGTTTCTGATATCTATTTCTTGTTCTTGCATTTCACTGGCCAATGTAATGATTGTGCTTATCTTCAAAAGAGTTGGGAAAGTGAAATCCTATTACGTTCCCAGAAAAAAGGAAACAGGGCTTATAAGGTGAAGAGCATTAATGAACCCAAGCATATCTCAGAGATATTTCAGGTTCAGTTCCAGACCACCACAATAAAGTGAATATCACAATAAAGTAAGTTCATGAATTTTTTGTTTTCCCAGTGCATATAAAAGTTATGTTTACAATATACTGTAGTCTATTAAGTGCAAAATAGCATGTCTAAAACATAATACACATACTTTAATTTAAAAAATCTTTATTGCTAAAAAATGCTAACCGTCATCTGATCCTTCAGTGACTTTTAATTTTTTGCTAGTGGAGGGTCTTGCCTCAATGTTTTGTTTGGTTTGGTTTGGTTTTTTTAGAACGCAGCAGGATTTTTTTTTTTTAAACAGATTTTAAAAGGATCCTTTGGCAGAGTTCTACACTCTCCAAATCCTTGGACTGATCTCCAGACCACCTTCTTGCACTGCCTGTAACTTGGGCTTGCCTCTCCTACAGGTCACTCATGCAGTGAGACTGTCCGGTCTGCCTCTCAGGCTGGAGTGTTACCCCAATGTTGATGGCTGCTGACTGATCAAAATGGTGGTTGCTGAAGGCTGGCGTGGCTGTGGCAAAGACAACAGTGAATTTTGCTACATTGGTTAACTCTTTCTTTCACAAATGATTTCTCTGTAAGTTCTTTGATAGCATTTTACACCCAGTCAAACTTCTTTCAAAATTGGAGTCTATCCTCTGAGAGCCTGCCCCTAATTTATCAGCTAAGCTTAGTAATATTCTAAATTCTTTGTTTGCATTTCAACAGTCTTCATTTGTAGTATACTTCCTCTCAAGAAACCACTTTCTTTGCTCATCCATACGAAGAAAATAATTTCCAGAAAGCTTTCAATCGACTTTTCCCAGATCCATCAGAAGAATCACTATGCAGCTATAGCCTTGCAAAATGTATTTCTTAAATAATAAGACTTGAAAGTCAAAAGTACTCCTAGATCCATGGGCTGCAGCATGAGTGTTGTATTAGTAGGCATGAAAACACCATTCATCTCATTTTGTATCTCCATCAGACCTCCTAGGTGACCAGGTGCACTGTCATTGAACAGTAATATTTTGAGAAGAATATTTTTTTTCTGAGCAGTAGGTCTCAAGAGTGGGCTTCAAATATTTAGTAAACCATGTTATAAATAGATTTGCTGTCATCAAGCCTTTGTTGTTCCATTTATAGAGCACAGGCAGAGTAAATTTAGCATAATTCTTAAGGGACTTAGGATTTTCAGAATGGTAAATGAGCTTAAATTTGCTTAAATTTCAAGGCACTAGCTGCATTAGCCCCTAACAAGAAAGCCAGCCTGTCCTTTGAAGCCAGGCATTGATTTCTCCTCTTTAGCTATGAAAGTCCTAAATGGGACCTTCTTTCAATAAAAGGTTATTTCATCTACATAAAAAATCTGTTGTTAGTGTACCTACCTTCATTTATTGTCTTAGCTAGATCTTCTGGATAACTTGCTACAGCTTCTACATTAGCACTTTCTGCTTCATCTTGCACTTTTATATTATGAAGACAGCTTCTTTCCTTAAACGTTATGAAACAACCCTTGCTAGCTTAAGCTTTTCTTCTGCAGCTTCCTCACCTATCTCAGCCTTCATAGAATTGAAGAGAGTTAGAACCTTGCCCTGGATTAGGTTTTGGCTTAATTAAATATTGTGGCTGGTTTGATCTTCTATCTAGACCATTAGAATTTTCTCCATATTAACAATAAGGCTGTTTCATCCATGTGTTCATTGAAGTAGCACTTTTAATTTACTTCAATAACTTTTGCTTTGTATTCACAACATGCCTAACTGTTTGGCACAAGAGGCCTAGCTTTCAGCCTATCTCAGCTATCAACATCCCTTCTTTGCTAAGCTATTTCTAGCTTTTGATGTAAAGTGGAATATGGACAAATCTTCCTTTCACCTGACTACTTAGAGGCCATTGTAGGGTCATTAACGGGCCAAACTTGTTATTATTGTGTCTCAGGGGACAGGGAGGTTGAGGAGGGGGACAGAGATAGACAATGGAGTGTAAGGGGAGCAGTCAGAACATACCTTTATCAATTAAGTTTGCCAGTTTTAATGGGGGTGGTTTGTAGCTCCCTGAAACTATTACAACAACAACATCAAAGATCACTGATCACAGATCACCATGACAAATACAATAATAATTAGAAAGTTTGAAATCCTATAAGTATTACCAAAATGTCACACAATGACAGGAAGTAAGAAAATGCTGTTGGAAAAATGGCACCAATAGACTTGCTTGACTCAGGTTTGCCACGAATCTTCAGTTTGTAAAAAAAAACCCAATAAAACAAAGTGCAATAAAATGAGGTATACCTATACTCAATAATTTCTGAGATAAAATTTTAATGTGCTAAATTGAGACTGAAAATAACTTTTATACTCATCTACCTTGTAAAAAGTTGAAAATTTGCAGAATTTGAGGAGCTTTGATAAAAGTTCACCATACCACCAAAAACATTTTGTTAGGGCTAAACTTAAGGCTAGGTTTTCTAAGTATGATAAAAATTGGTTAAAACAACTAAATATCTGTCTAATAAAAAGACGTTATTGTATTTCAGTGATAAAAGTAAATATAATAAATATATCTAAAATATATTGCATTTCAGTTCTATTAATTGGTATAAAAACAAGGTACTACAAAAATAAAACCTGGATAAATTTTATCTCTTAGCCTTTGGAGTATTAATTGAGATAAGTGATTAGCACAGAGATGTCTTATAGCAAGTATTCATAAGTAAAAGCTAAAATCATAAATAAAAAAATTTAACACATTTACTCCTCAGTTCATAAACAAGTCAAAGTTTGTTTTAATGAATGTATTATTACATTAATTAATTAATAAGAGTGTATTAATTTCCTGTAGTTGTTGTAACAAATTACCATAAACTTAGTGGCTTAAAACAACACAGATTTTGTATCTTTCAGTTAAGGAGATCTGAAGACCTAAAATCCATGTGTTGGTAAGCTGTACTGTGGAAGCCCTGGGAGAGAATCTCTCTCCTTGTCTTTTACAGATTTTAGAGGTTACCTGCATTCCATGGATCATGGCCCCCTTCCTTAATTTTCAAAACAGTAGTGCAACATCTTCAAGTCTCTCTTACCTCTGCTTCCATCATCATGTCCACTACTCTTTCTCTGACCTTCCTGTCTCCTTCTCATCAGGAGAGGATAACTTGTTCACAATATATTTACTTTCCTTATACTAGTTTGTTTTTGAATTTTAAAAACTTTACAAATTATTCTCAGTTAAAATACTTTTCTCCAACTAAAAAGTAATTTTAGTAGAATTTTCATTTGTGATGGTATCAAGTTTACCAATCATAACATTTTATTAAAAATTTTATATAGACAGATTTAAATGTACCAGGGGATTGACTAAATAAAGTCAGTATATAATAATTGAATGTGGTATTTTCCTCCAATGAACTCTTTCATATTTTTAACAAGTCTGAAATGAGATTTTCTTTCAAAAACAAACATGTAAAAACAAAGGAATCTAGTAGTTTTTTAGCAGAAATACTTCACCTTATCCTTGTTAGCCTAAGGTGAAAGAGAAATACTTTCACAAAATAACTGTCCCAATGATATAGAAAATTAAAAACTGAAGTCAATATTATAAATAGTCCTTGGAAACAAACTAGCAGCAAATGGCCAGTCTAGTTCATTGATATAATATGTTCTTTGCAATTTATACTTTTTAATCATTGCTTTGTTATTTGAGTTTATCATAATTGATACTAATGAAATCAAGGTGCTGGACTCAAGTTTTTACATGCTACAAGAATCACTTCTCCACTGAGAAGTCTCTGGCAAAAAAAAAGTTTCTGGCAGACTTGCTGGAAATTGAAGTAAATGTAAGGTAATCTTGACATAAAATTATTATAAAACTGTAATGCATGATCCAAATATTAACCTTGTAGCAGGAATATTAGTAATTATTCAAACATTCATATAGATTACAGCTTAATACAGATTGATGGTTTGGAGAGTGGATATTAATTTGAAAAACAAGATAAAAAGGATATCAAAATCAGGCATTATGCAAAGTGGTAAGTGATGTGAGATCAAAGAGAAGTTTAAAATGTTAATATGTGAATTTCTGAAACTTGTTGTCCATTTAGGAAGAAGTGGCTAATGAGGAACTATTTGGAGAACCATGAAAAGCTCAGTGTTACTACATAGACAATAACTATTATACAAATTAAGTCTTAAAATGCAAAAAGAAGTTTGGAGCAACTTTAAACAGAAAAGATGAAATCTGAATTTTCTGAAAGTATTGGTTTAGGGATAATGTTTAGCACATATTTTTTAAGTGTAGAAATTATTTTTTTGTGAATATACATTTTGTTATATGTACCAATGATTAGTTAAGTAGTATATGCATATGTGTTTCAGACAATTACTGGATTACACTGAGCACCAAAGAGCAACACAAATAAATTTAAGGATTTCTTCTTGTAAAAATATTAGGAAGTTAATAACTTCCCCAAATTATTGTGTAATAGGTGTCATCAATTTTTTTCTACATCTGGTTACTTAAAAGAAAAACTCAGTTTCTAATATGTTCATTTTGTATTTAAAACCTTGAGTACAATTTATATATTCACATAGATGTATGCACACCCTATTGCCAGGCACACCACACAATAACCTCATGACTACTTAAAGCTTTTTATTCAGAATGTACATAGATTTCCTAAAGTTGCCCCATTGCTGATATAAGACATTTGTAAAACCAGCATGATCTGGCTGCGCAAGAGCTTGTTAAAAATAATTTGATAGTAAATTTTTTAAAAATATTTATTTATTTATTTATTTTTGGCTGTGTTGGGTCTTCATTTCTGTGTGAGGGCTTTCTCCACTTGTGGCAAGCGGGGGCCACTCTTCATCGCGGTGTGCGGGCCTCTCACTATCGCAGCCTCTCCTATTGCAGAGCACAGGTTCCAGATGCGCAGGCTCAGTAGTTGTGGCTCACGGGCCTAGTTGCTCTACGGCATGTGGGATCCCCCCAGACCAGGGCTCGAACCCGTGTCCCCTGCATTGGCAGGCAGATTCTCAACCACTGCACCACCAGGAAAACCCCCGATAGTAAATTTTAATTATTCATTCAAGCAGTTTTATGCTACTTATATTTTGTCAGTGGAGTTTGATGGCAACATTGTGTCTTAGATTCTCATGCAATATATATTTATATAATTTATAAATTATATATTATATATATTATATAATATAATATATAAATATATATATTTATAAAATACAGTATAGAATATGCTTAATTTATTATATCAGCATGTTATGATTTTCAGGTCCTCATTGCAAATAATTAATAAAATAAAAGTGTATTGATAGAATAATATATATGATAATATTTTTTCTAACAGAAAATATATACTGATATCATACTGTAAGAAGAAAAAAAGGAAAAAGAACGAATAACACCCAGCACTCTTATAAAAAGGCATCCTACATAATGACAATGATTGGACATGATTACTTGATCTGTGCTTTCACTATTTTCTTTTAAGCTTGTTTACCACTAAGCAGGCAATTGGGTTATTCTGTATGATAATTGTATTTCCTGACATAAATTTTGCATCATGTCAACAACTCACTGAGTGGAAAGAAACTATGTGACATACTAAAAGGGTATATATATATGTTCTATATATAGGTGTTATACATACAAAACTTAGTGATAAGGATAAAACTTATAAGTCCTCAGCAAAAGTAAATTTTACCTAAATAGTGATAAACTGCAACAATATGTGTAGTAAATGAAGGTCATTGCAGCTAACAAAAATGGTAGTGTTAAAGAGTAATTTTTAAGAGAAGAAAATAATTAATTTAAGTGGAATCAAATATTATAAAATGAGATATACTAGAAGAAGTCACAGAAAAACAACTTGAGTTACTGATAACAATTTCTGGTAATATCTACCTGGTAATGGAGTTTATTACATAACTTCTGATAAAAAGTCCTGCTGAATGAAGTTAAAAGCATAAGCTGAGAGATGATGATTATATGTCATCATGATTTTTGTCAGATTGGATAGAGGAAAAAACCCAGGAAACATTATATTTTCAATGAGAAAGTAGGGAGAAAATCCTTAGATATCTGAATTTAGATTGATTGCCCAATATTTAAATCTTCTGCCATTTATGCTCCTTCCCCATTTGAATCCAAACACTTAAAGCTAAGGGTTATTTTTGCAATTATAGAAATGCAATAATATAAGTTTTATATTACTTTGTATATTAAACAATAAATAATAATAGAACTTGTGAATACTTGAAAAAAACTAATAATTTTATCAGCAGTTGATAATTAAAAGTAAATAACTTTAGATTGTTCATTTATGTTATAACATAATTTAATTTTTTTTCTGCCTACATATAAAAATCTTTGAATCCCAAATTGGAAGATAACATTTCCCAAAGCCAGAGATTCTCAACTTTTGCTGCACAGTAAAATCATCATGAGGTGAAAGAAGAGAAGGGTCTTTAAAAATATTAATATTTATTCTTGTCTCTTACCTTCAGGCATACAGATTTAATTGATACAGGATATGACCTTGCCATCAAGAGTTTTAGAAGCTCACTACATGATTTCAGTATTCAGTAAAGTCTGGGAACATAAAGCACTAATCCTCCTCAGAGATCCATCTTGGAGCTACCCGGAAAGAATTGAAAATTGAGAAAAACACTGAAATATATTTACAGTGCTATCAAATAGTATCTTGAAGGTCATTCTGCCTTCCAAAATTCTGTAACTAAATCACTAATAATGAGAAAAGATTTTAAATATTCAATGACTCAATTCCTGTTTATGACCCTTTTCTAATACAACCTCATGTCCAGGTTGCCTGTCTAGATCAAACTCAGATTTAGTTGCTAAATGTGGTGCAGTATGTTCTAGCTAAAACTGAAAGATTGGTGATCTTAGTTCAAAGTAATGACCAGGAGTAGACATGGTGGAAAGATAGTAGCTAATAATTCTGATCATACTACTATGTGTCTTCCATTTTACATTGTTCTCATAGTAACATCATGGAGTAGCAATAAATTTCCACCATTCAATACATAAAAAATGAATAATTTGAAAATTTTACTATCTTGTCCAAAGTGTGTGCTTTGGCAAAGTTTCTTGAGTCTGACTCAAAAGCCTTTGATCATTTCAACTTGCTGGATTTTTACTTTAGTTCCTTCTGGGACACAATAATCATCAAACAATTGAGATGCAGATTTAAAAGGAATAATTTGGATCATAGTGGGTCTCCTATATAGTTAAATCTGTGAAGGAGAATAAATATATATGAATGGACCTGAATGATACAAAGTCTCTTAATAGTCTCTTGACACCATCCTTGATAACTCAGCATCCAAATTAGTTCAACTGCTTGAATCTAATATAACTGGAAATCTTAAGGGGCAAAGATGCCAGAATAGGAGGATGTAGAGTTCATGTCTCCTCACAACTAGGGCACATACCAGAGGCTGGTGGGGGACCTTGACACCCAAGGGGATGGGAGGAACCCCAGATCTCTGGCTAAGGCATAGAGGGGAGCTGGGGAGGGGTGGTGGAGAAGGGGAAGCAGGATGGGACACATGTGCCAGAGGGGTGGCTGGGTGATGGGACGAGTTCCCATGTCTGGAGAGGCCCGCTCACTGCAAGGGGATCAATGGGGGCAGGGAGAGACTCTCAGGGGTTCAGAAGATCAGAGGGGAATGTAGCTAGTATTTCCCCCACCCATTCATGTCCTGGAAGACTGTTGGGGTCCCGGGCCTGGTCCTCTGCCCTCCAAGCACAGAGGAACTGCACTGAGCCTAAGCCCTGCCCCCACCCACCCAAGACATTTTCCAACCCTGTGGATGCTGAGCATAGGCCCTGCCCCCACCTAAGCTCCACTGCCCAGCCAAGGAATTTTCCTCCCTGTTTTCTTTTTGCTATTGTGTTTCTGTTTTACCTTCTGGTTGTTGTTTCATTTATATTTTTATAGTTTCTAATATATCTGTTAGTTTTCTCATTTAAAAATTTTTTTCTTCTTTGTTATTGTTTTGTTCCTTTTTTTTTTTTTTTGCCATGTCATGCAGCTTGAGGGGTCTTGGTTCATGGGCTGGGGGTTGGGCCTGAGCTCCTGTGGTGGGAGGACATAGTCCAAACCACTGGACTAACAGAGAACCTCAGACCCTTGGGAATAGTAATCAGAGTGAGGTCTCCCAGAGATCCTCATCTCAGCACCAAAACCTGGCTATACCCAACTGCCTGCAAACTCCAGTGGCGGAAGCCTCAGGCAAAACAACTAGTGAGACAGGAACACAGTACAACATACCAAAAAAAATGTGACTACCAAAACACCTGTTATTGATGAAGAAGCAAGGTAAAAACCTACAAGACCAAATAAATGAAGTGGAAAAAGACAACCTACCTTAATAAGAATTCAGAGAAATGATAGTAAAGATGATCCAAAATCACAGACATAGAATGGAGGCATGGATTGAGAAAATACAAGAAATGTTTAACAAAGACCTACAAGAACTAAGGAACAAACAGAGATGAAAAACAGAATAACTGAAATGAAAAATACACTACAAGGAATCAAGAGTAGAATGACTGAAGCAGAAGAGCAAGTAAGGGAGCTGGAAGATAGAATGGTGAGAATAACTGTCGAGGAGCAGAATAAAGAATTAAAGTAATTGAAGACAGTCTCAGACATCTCTGGGACAAAAATAAATGCACCAACATTTGAGGAGTACCAGAAGAATAAGAGAAAAAGAACAGGTCTGAGAAAATATTCAAAGAGGTTACAGTGGTAAACTTCCTTAACATTGGAAAGGAAATAGCCACCCAACTTCAGGAAGCACAGAGATTCCATACAGGATAAACCCTAGGGGAAACACAAAAAGACACATATTAATCAAATTAACAAAAATTTTATTTAAAAAAAAATATTAAAAGCAGCAAGTGGAAAGCAAAAAATACCATACAAGGGAACCCCCATTAGGTTCTTAGCTGATTTTTCAGCAGAAACTCTGCAAGCCAGAAGGGAGTGGCAAGATATATTTACAGTGATGAAAGGGAAAAACCTACAACCAAGATTACTCTATCCAGCAAGGCTCACATTCAGATCCAGTGGAAAAATCAAAAGCTTTGCAGACAAGCAAAAGCTAAGAGAATTCAGCACCACCAAACCAGCTTTACAACAATTGCTAAAGGAAATTCTCCAGGTGGAAAACACAAGAGAAGAAAAAGACCCACAAAAACAAACCCAAAACACTTAAGAAAATGTTAATAGGAACATATATATCAATAATTACCATAAATGTAAGTGGATTAAATTCTGCAACTAAAAGACACAGACTGGCTGAATGGCTACAAAAACAAGACCCATATATATGCTGTCTACAAGAGACCTACTTCAGACCTAGGGACACATACATGCTGAAAGCGAGGGGATGGAAAAAAATATTCCATGTAAATGGAAATCAAAAGAAAGCTGAAGTACCAATACTCATATCAGATAAACAGACTTCAAAATAAAGAAGAGATAAGGATAGGACACAAGAGATAAGGAAGGACACTATGTAATGATCAAAGGATCAATCCAAGATGAAGATATAACGATTGTAAATATATATGCACCCAACATAGGATCACCTCAATACATAAGGCAAATGCTAACAACCATAAAAGGGGAAATCTACAGTAACACAATAATAGTGGGGACATTAATACCCCACTTATACCAATGGATGGAATATCCAGACAGAAAATTAATAAGGAAACGCAAACTTTAAAAGACATAATGGACCAGAAAAATTTAACTGATATTTTTAGGACATTACACCCAAAAGTGGCAGAATACACTTTCTTCTCAAGTGCACATAGAACATTCTCCAAGATAGATCACATCTTGGGTCACAAATCAAGCCTCAGAAAATTTAAGAAAATTGAAATCATATCAAGCATATTTTCCAACCCCAACGCTATGAGATTAGAAATCAATTACAGAAAAAAAAAACTGTAAATAACACAAAACCATGGAGGTTAAACAGTGTGCTGCTAATAACCAAGAGATCACTGAAGAAATCAGTGGAAATAAAGCAAATAAAGCAAAACATAGAAACAAATGACAGCAAAAACATAATGACCCAAAACCTATGGGACACTGAAAAAGCAGTTCTAAGAGGGAAGTTTATAGCAATTCAATCTCACCTCAAGAAAAAAGAAAAATCTCAAATAAACAATGCAACATTACACCAAAAACAACTAGAGAAAGAAGAACAGAGAAAACTTAAAGTCAGTAAAAGGAAAGAAATCATAAAGATCAGAGCAGAAATAAATGAAATAGAAGTGAAGAAAACAATAGCAAAGATCAATAAAACTGAAAGTTGGTTCTTTGAGAAGATAAACAAAATTGATAAAACTATAGCCAGACTCATCAAGAAAAAAAGGGAGAGGACACAAACGAATAAAATGAGAAATGAAAAAGGAGAAGTTACAATGGACACTGCAGAAATACAAAGCATCATAAGAGACTACTACAAGCAACTATATGCCAATAAAATGGGCAACCTGGAAGAAATGGACAAATTCGTAGACTGGTAAAACATTCCAAGACTGAACCAGGAAGAAATAGAAAATATAAACAGACCAATCACAAGTAATGAAATTGAAACTGTGATTAAAACCTTGCAACAAACAAAAGTCCAGGACAAGATGGCTTCCCAGGCAAATTCTATCAAACATTTAGAGAAGAGCTAAAACCTATCCTCTCAAATTCTTCCAAAAAATTGCAGAGTGAGGAACACTCCCAAATTCATTCTACGAAGTCAACATCTCTGCGATACCAAAAGCAGACAAAGATATTACTAAAAAAGAAAATGACAAACCGATATCAGTGATGAACATAGACACAAAAAGCATCAACAAAATACTAGCAAACATAATCCAACAACACATTAAGAGGATCATACACCATGATCAAGGGGGATTTATCCCAGGAATGCAAGGATTCTTCAATATACACAAATCAATCAATGTGATCCACCATGTTAATTAATTAAAGTATAAAAACCATATGATCATCTCAATAGATGCAGAAAAAGCTTTTGACAAAATTCAATACTCATTTATGATAAAAACTCTCCAGAAAACGCGCATAGAGAGAACCTACCTCAACATAATAAATGTCATATATGAAAAACCCACAGCAAACCGAAAGCATTTCCTCTAAGACCAGGAACAAGACAAAGATGTCCACTCTCGCCACTTTTATTCAACTTATTTTTGGAAGTTGGACCACAGCAATCAGAGAAGAAAAGTAAATAAATCTAAATTGTAAAAGAAGAAATAAACCTATCACTGTCTGCAGAGCACATGATAATGTAAAGAAAATCCCAAAGATGCCACCAGAAAACTACAAGAGCAAATAATGAATCTGCTAAAGTTGCAGGATACAAAAATTAATGCACAGAAATAACTTGCATTCTTATACCCTAACAATGAATGTTCAGAAAGAAAAATTGAGGAAACAATCCCATTTACCATAGCATCAAAAAGAATAAAATACCTAAGAATAAGCCTACCTAAGGAGGCAAAAAACCTGTACTCAGAAAACTATAAAACACTGATGATGGAAAGCAAAGATGATACAAACAGATAGATACACCATGTTCTTGGATAGATACACCATGTTCTTGGATTGGAGGAACCAATATTGTCAAATTGACTATATTACCCAAAGCAATCTATAGATTCAATGCAATCCCTATCAAATTACCAATGGCATTTTTCACAGAATTAGAACCAAAAAGTTTACAATTTGTATTGAATTACAAAAGACCCTGAATAGCCAAAGCAAACTTGAGAAAAAAAACAGAGATGGAGGAATCAGGCTCCCTGACTTCAGATTATACTACAAAGCTACAGTATTCAAGAAGGTATGGTATTGGCACAAAAACAGAAATATAGATTAGCACAACAGGATAGAAAGCCTAGAGATAAATCCATGCACCTATGGTCACCTAATATATGACAAAGGAGGCAAGAATATACAATGGAGAAAAGACAGTCTTTTCAATAAGTGGTGCTGGGAAAACTGGACAGCTACATGTAAAAGAATGAAATTAGAACACTCCCTAACACCATACACAAAAATAAACTAAAAATGGATTAAAGACTTAAATGTAAGACTAGATACTATAAAACTCTTAGAGGAAAACATAAGAAAAACAATCTTTGACATAAATTGCAGCAAGATCCTTTTGACCCACTTCCTAGAGTAATGAAAAGAAAAAGAAAAATAAACAAAAGGGACCTAATTAAACATAAAATCTTTTGCAAAGAAAATAAAAAAACATAAAAAGATAAAATAACAACCTTCAGAATTGGAGAAAATATTTGCAAATGAAGCAATGAACACAGGAAAAATCTCCAAAATATACAAACATCTCATGGAGCTCAATATCAAGAAAACAACGAATCAAAAAAATGGGAAGGAGAACTAAATAGACATCTCTCCAAAGAAGACATACAGATGGCCAAGAGGCACATGAAAAGATGCTCAACATCACTAATTATTAGACAAATGCAAATCAAAACTACAATGAGGTATCACCTCACACTGGTCAGAATGGCCATCATCAAAAAATCTACAAACAATAAATGCTGGACAGGGTGTGGAGAAAAGGGAACACTTTTGCACTGTTGGTGGAAGTGTAAATTGATAGAGTCACTTTTGAGAACAGTATGGAACTTCCTTAAAAAACTAAAAATAGAACTACCATATGATCCAGCAATCCCACTACTGGGCATATACCCTGAGAAAACCATAATTCAAAAGGACACATGTACCTCACTTTTCATTGCAGCACTATTTACAATAACCAGGACATGGAAATAACCTAAATGTCCAACGACAAATGAATGGGTAAAGAAGATGTGGTACATACATACAATGGAATATTACTCAGCCATAAAAAGGAATAAAATTGGGTCATTTGTAGAGATATGGATGGACATAGAGTTTGTCATACAGAGTGCAGTAAGTCAGAAATAGAAAAACGAATATTATATATTAATGCATATGTGTGGAATCTAGAAAAATGGTACAGATGAACCTATTTGCAGGTCAGGAATAGAGAAGCAGATATAGAGAAAGGACATCTGGACAACAACACCAGGGGGGAAGGTGAGGGTGGGACTATTTGGGACATTAGGATTGACATATATATACAACCATGTGTAAAATAGATAGCTAGTGAGACCCTGCTATAAAGCACAGGAAGTGCAGCTCGCTGCTCTGTGATGACCTAGATGGATGAGATGGGGGAGTAGGAGGGAGGTCCAAGAGGGAGGGGTTATATGTATACATATAGCTGATTAGAAATCTTATGGGGCAAACAAGTGTGTGTGTGTGTGTGTGTATATATATATATATATATATATATATATATATATATATATATATACACACACATATATGAATGAGAGAGAGAGAGATACCATATATATGTATTAATATTATTTCTTATATTTCACATTTTTAAGTATTCCAAATGGAACAGATTGTTAAGTTATGAATTATGTTTGACAGTCTATTTTCACTTACTAAATCCCTTGTTATTTCCTTTACAGTACAATCTAAGTTACATCCTATAACCTTAATGAATGTCCTTAACAATCTGACTAAATTACCTTTCAAAACATGTCTGAACTGTGTGTGTGTCTCCTACAGTAACTATGAACTTACATTTCTCTGTTTATAATAATTTCTTTATTCATAAAATTCTCTGCTCTTTCTTGAAAACAACTGAGAAATATAATGACTTTTTTTCCAAGTACAAGTGTTACTTCTCCAAATTCTTCTAGGTCGAGATATAAGTAACCACTGCCCCCTTATAATCCTATCCCTCATGATGTTCTCTGTCTAAGTAGGTATCATGCTGGGCAGTATTGTGAACTTTTCAAGCACAGAACCTTGATATTAGAAAGACTGGCTTGAAATCTTGGTTCAACAACTTAGTAGGTGCATGATTTTGGTCACATTGTTTCATCTAAATACATTGTACTTTCCTCATCCTACTTAAGAGTTAGTATTTCATAAAGATGTTAAAAATAAGTAAGCTGAGGGATATAAAGTACACATTTCATAGTAAGCCCATGATATTGTTTAATATTTTAAAATTTTATGGTAAAGTCAACTTTTTGAGATATATCTTCACTGTATAGTCTATTATATATAAATTATGTATACATTATATGAATATACATAAAACACTTTTGAACCTATATTTTAAATTTGTTTCATCAGTTAGAAGAAAATAAATTCTGTAGTACTAAGGTCTTCTTCAATCACCAAGATATGATCTCTTTTTCAATACTGGGAGATTTTCTAACAAGTTCATATTCACTCTATTACCTTTCATTTATGTGCACACATAAATTTCTTTGTTCATTTACTTCCTCTCTTCTAAAATGTTATACCTTTCACTGTCTAGCTTAGATAAAAATATCTTCCTCCGTCCCTCTATCCTCTATAATAAACTCATATTCATTTGTTTCCATAACATAAAATTCACTACTTTAACCATTTATAAGTATACAATTAAATAGCATTAAATACACAGTTGTGTAACAATTACCACTATCTTTTTCAATAACATTTTTATCATCCCAAACAGAAACTCTGTACCCTTTAAGCATTAACTTCCCCTTTTCCCTTCCCTTTAACCCATAGTAACTTCTGTTCTACTTTTTGTCTCTATGAATTTGACTACTCTAAGTACCTCATATAAGTAGAATAATACAGTATTTGTCTTTTTGTGACTGACATTTTACTTGATATAATGTCCTCAAGGTTTATTCATGTTGTAGCATGTGTCAGAAATTTTCCCCATTTTTAAGGCTGAAAAATATTCCATTGTTATATATATACCACATTTTATTTATCCATTTTCAGTCAGTGAACACGTATTGTTTCCCTTCCACTTTTTGACTTTTATGGATAATCTTGTTATGAACACAGGTGTAAAAGTATCTTTTTGTGGGTCCCTGTTTTTAATTTTCAGGGTATATACCTGGAAGCAGAACTGCTGGATTATATGGAAACTCTATTTTTAGTCTTTTGAGGACCCTTGTACTCTTTTCCATAATGGCTGCACCATTTTACAGTCCCATTAACAGTGCATGAGGGTTCCAATTTTTTACATCATCATTAATACTTATTTTTGTTTCTTTGATAATAACCATCCTAATGAGCAGAAAGTAGTATCTCACTGTAACTTTGCTTTGTATTTCTCTAATGATTAGTAATATCATTCATTTTTTCATGTGCTTATTGACCATCTGCATATCTTAATAAATGCCTACTCAAAGTCTTTGCCCATTTTTCAAAAGTTGTGGTAAAAAATACATAATATTTACCATCTTAAACATTATTAAATGTACTGTTCACTAGTGTTAAGTATATTCACATTATTTGGCAACAGATTTCTAGAAGTTTTTCATCTTGTGACACTGAAATTCTATACCCACAAAATACTAACTACCCGTCTTTCTTCCTTCATCCCTTGACAACTACCTTTCTACTTTCTCTTTTCTATGATTTTTCCTACTTTAGATACTTTTGTGACTGACTTATTTTGCTTAGCATAATATCCTTGAGGATTATTCTTGTGTAGCATGACAGAATTTCCACTTTTTAAAGCTGCATAATATTTCATTGTGTGTACATGTCATATTTTCTATATCCATTCATCTGTTGATGGACATTTGAGTTGCTTCCTCCTCCAGGTTGTTGTGAATAATGCTACTATGAACATGGGTATAGAGATATCTTTTCAAGATACTTCTTTGAATTATTCGGGGGATATACTCAGAAGTAGAGTTGCTGGATCATCTTGCAATTCTATTTTTTAATTTTTTTTGAGGAACCTCTATACTGTTTTCCATAACATCGCTACCATTTTACACTTCTACCAACAGTGCACAAGAGTTCCAACTTCTCTGAATCCTCAACACATTATTTTCTGTTTTTTGGGTGTTTTCTTTTGATAATGGCCATCCTAATGGGTCTAATATCTCATTGTGGTTTTGATTTATATTTTATCTAATGATTAGTGATGTTGAACATATTTTCATGTGCTTATAGGTCATTTGTGTATGTTCTTTGGAGAAATGTGTATTCAAGCCCTATTTCCATTTTTAAGTGAGTAAATTGGTCATTGTTGTCAAGGTGTAGAGATTTCTTATGTAAGGTTTTTTTTTAATTAATTAATTTATTTTTTGGTCTTTGTCGCTGTGTAGGGGCTTTCTCTAGTTGTGGCGAGTGGGGGCTATTCTTTGTTATAGTGCACAGACTTCTCATTGTGGTGGCTTCTCTTGTTGCAGAGCATAGGCTCTAGACACTCGGGCTTCAGTAGTTGCAGTACACAGGCTCAGTAGTTGTGACGCATGGGCATAGTTGCTCCATGGCATATGGGATCTTCCTGAACCAGGGATCTGACCTGTGTCCCCTGCATTGATGGGCAGATTCTTAACTACTGTGCCACCAGGGAAGTCCTCTTATATAATTTGGATATTAATCCCTTAACATCTATATGATTGGCAATTATTTCATCCCATTCTGTAGGTGACCTTTACACTCTATTAGTTCTTTCCTTTGACACAAAATAGTTTTTAAGTTTGATGTAGTCCCACTTGTTCATTTTTTATTTTGTTGCCTCTGCCTTTGGTGTCATAACCAAGAAATCATTGGCAAATCCAATGTCCTAAAGTTTTTTCCTATATATTTTCTGGGAGTTTTAAAGTTTTGGGTCTTACATTTACAACTTTGATCCATTTTGTGATAATATTGTATATGGTATGAGGTAAGGGTTCTTATTTATTATTTTGCATGTGGATATTTAGTTTTTCTAACACCATTTTTTGAAGAACAGTCCTCTTCCCATTGAATTGTCTTGGTACCCTTTTCAAAAATCATTTGACCTTATATACAAGGATTTATTTCTGGGCTGTCATTTCTGTTCAGTGTGTCTGTATATCTGTCTTTATGCCTCTACAACATAGTCTTACTTATTGTTGCTTTGTAACGTTTGAAATCAGAAAGTGAAAGTCCTCCAGCTTTTCAAGATTGTTATGGCTATTCAGGGTCCCTTGATGTTCCATATAAATTTTAAGATGTTTTATTCTATTTTTAAAAAATGCCAATGGAATTTTGATAGGGATTGCATGGAATCTTCAGATCACTTCAAGTAGTATGGAATTTTAAGAATTTAAATCTTCCAATCCATGAGCATGGAATGTCTTTGTGTTTATTTGTATTTTATTTGGTTTCTTTTAGCAATGTCTTATAATTTTCACTGTACAAGTCCTTGACATTCTTGGTTAAGCTTTTCCCTAAGTATTTTAAACTTTTGATGCTCTAGTAAATGGGATTGCATTCTTAATTTTCTTTTCAGACTGGTCATTGTTAGAGTATAGAATTCCAAATTATTTTTTATGTTAATTTTTGTCCTGCAAATTTGTTATAATTGTTTATTAGTTATAGCAGTTTTTTTGGTGGACTCTTTAGGATTTTATGCATATCAGATTATGTCATCTGCAAATACAGATTATTTTATTTCTTTCTTTCCAGCATAGATGTATTTTATGTCTGTTTCTTGTCTAATTGCTCTATCTAGAACTTCCCTTCCAGTACTATGTTAAATAGCAATAATGAGAGTGGGCATTTTTGCCTGGTTCCTGATTCTACAGTCTTTCACCATTCTGTATGGTATTAGCTGTGGGCTTTTAGAATATGGTTTGTAGTATGTTGAAGTAGTTTCCTTCTATTCTTAGTGTGTTGAATGTTTTTTATCAAAAAAGGGGCTTGAATTTTGTCAAATGATTTTTCTGCATCAGTTGAGAGGATCTTGTATGTTTTGCCCTTGATTTTCTATTGTGGTATATTACATATGTTGAACCATCCTTGCATTCTGTAAATAAATCCTTCTTGATCATGTATTGATAATACTTTTAATATCCTGTTTAAATCAGTTTGCTAGTATTTTGAATTTAGAATTTTTGCGTCAATGTTCATAAGGCATATTGGCCTCTAGTTCTCTTATCTGGTAGTTTTTTTTTTTTTTTTTAAACATCTTTATTGAAGTATAATTGCCTTACAATGCTGTGTTAGCTTCTGCTCAACAACAAAGTGAATCAGTTATACATATACAATATGTTCCCATTTCTCTTCCCTCTTGCATCTCCCTCCCTCCCACCCTCCCCATCCCACCCCTCTAGGTGGTCGCAAAGCACCGAGCTGACCTCCCTGTGCTATGTGACTGCTTCCCACTAGCTATCTATTTTACATTTGGTAGTGTATATATGTCCATGACACTCTCTCACCCTGTCACATCTCACCCCTCACCCTCCCCATACCCTCAAGTCCATTCTCTAGTAGGTCTGTGTCTTTATTCCCGTCTTGCCACTGGGTTCTTCATGGCCTTTTTTTTTTTTTTTTTCCTTAGATTCCGTATATATGTGTTAGCATACTGTACTTGTTTTTCTCTTTCTGACTTACTTCACTCTGTATGACAGACTCTAACTCCATCCACCTCATTACAAATACCTCCATTTCATTTCTTTTTATGGCTGAGTAATATTCCATTGTATATATGTGCCACATCTTCTTTATCCATTCATCTGTCGATGGACATTTAGGTTGCTTCCATGTCCTGGCTATTGTAAATAGAGCTGCAATGAACATTTTGGTACATGACTCTTTCTGAACTATGGTTTTCTCAGGGTATATGCCCAGTAGTGGGATTGCTGGGTTGTATGGTAGTTCTATTTGTAGTTTTTTCAGGAACCTCCATACTGTTCTCCATAGTGGCTGTATCAATTTACATTCCCACCAACAGTGCAAGAGTGTTCCCTTTCCTCCACACCCTCTCCAGCATTTATTGTTTCTAGATTTTTTGATGATGGCCATTCTGACCGGTGTGAGATGATATCTCATTGTAGTTTTGATTTGCATTTCTCTAATGATTAATGATGTTGATCATTCTTTCATGTGTTTGTTGGCAATCTGTATATCTTCTTTGGAGAAATGTCTATTTAGGTCTTCTGCCCATTTTTGGATTGGGTTGTTCGTTTTTTTGTTATTGAGCTGCATGAGCTGCTTGTAAATCCTGGAGATTACTCCTTTGTCAGTTGCTTCATTTGCAAATATTTTCTCCCATTCTGAGGGTTGTCTTTTGGTCTTGTTTATGGTTTCCTTTGCTGTGCAAAAGCTTTTAAGTTTCATTAGGTCCCATTTGTTTATTTGTGTTCTTATTTCCATTTCTCTGGGAGCTGGGTCAAAAAGAATCTTGCTGTGATGTATGTCATAGAGTGTTCTGCCTATGTTTTCCTCTAAGAGTTTGATAGTGTCTGCCCTTACACTCAGGTCTTTAATCCATTTTGAGTTTATTTTTGTGCATGGTGTCAGGGAGTGTTCTAATTTCATACTTTTACATGTACCTGTCCAATTTTCCCAGCACCACTTATTGAAGAGGCTGTCTTTTCTCCACTGTATATGCTTGCCTCCTTTATCAAAGATAAGGTGACCATATGTGCGTGGGTTTATCTCTGGGCTTTCTATCCTGTTCCATTGATCTATATTTCTGTTTTTGTGCCAGTACCAAACTGTCTTCATTACTGAAGCTTTGTAATATAGTCTGAAGTCAGGGAACCTGATTCCCCCAGCTCAATTTTTCGTTCTCAAGATTGCTTTGGCTATTCGAGGTCTTTTGTGTTTCCATACAAATTGTGAAATTTTTTGTTCTAGTTCTGTGAAAAATGCCAGTGGTAGTTTGATAGGGATTGCATTGAATCTGTAGATTGCTTTGGGTAGTAGAGTCATTTTCACAATGTTCATTCTTCCAATCCAAGAACATGGTATATCTCTCCATCTATTTGTATCATCTTTAATTTCTTTCATCAGTGTCTTATAATTTTCTGCATACAGGTCTTTTGTCTCCTTAGGTAGGTTTATTCCTAGATATTTTATTCTTTCTGTTGCAATGGTAAACGGGAGTGTTTTCTTAATTTCACTTTCAGATTTTTCATCATTAGTGTATAGAAATGCAAGAGATTTCTGTGCATTAATTTTGTATCCTGCTACTTTACCAAATTCATTGATTAGCTCTAGGAGTATTCTGGTAGCATCTTTAAGATTCTCTATGTATAGTATCATGTCATCTGCAAATAGTGAGAGCTTTACTTCTTCTTTTCCGATTTGGATTCCTTTTATTTCTTTGTCTTCTCTGATTGCTGTGGCTAACACTTCCAAAACTATGTTGAATAATAGTGGTGAGAGTGGGCAACCTTGTCTTGTTCCTGATCTTAGTGGAAATGGTTTCAGTTTTTCACCATTGAGGACAATGTTGGCTGTGGGTTTGTCATATATGGCCTTTATTATGTTGAGGAAAGTTCCGTCTATGCCTACTTTCTGCAGGGCTTTTATCATAAATGGGTGTTGAATTTTGTAAAAAGCTTTCTCTGCATCTACTGAGATAATCATATGGTTTTTCTCCTTCAATTTGTTAATATGGTGTATCACATTGATTGATTTACGTATGTTGAAGAATCCTTGCATTCCTTGGATAAACCCCACTTGATCATGGTGTACGATCCTTTTAATGTGCTGTTGGATTCCGTTTGCTAGTATTTTGTTGAGGATTTTTGCATCTATGTTCATCAGTGATATTGGCCTGTAGTTTTCTTTCTTTGTGACATCTTTGTCTGGTTTTGGTATCAGGATGATGGTGGCCTCACAGAATGAGTTTGGGAGTGTTCCTCCCTCTGCAATATTTTGGAAGAGTTTGAGAAGGATAGGTGTTAGCTCTTCTCTAAATGTTTGATAGAATTCGCCTGTGAAGCCATCTGGTCCTGGGCTTTTGTTTGTTGGAAGGTTTTTAATCACCGTTTCAATTTCAGTGCTTGTGATTGGTCTGTTTATATTTTCTATTTCTTCCTGGTTCAGTCTTGGCAGTTTGTGCATTTCTAAGAATCTGTCCATTTCTTCCAGGTTGTCCATTTTTTTGGCATGGAGTTGCTTGTAGTAATCTCTCATGATCTTTTGTATTTCTGCAGTGTCAGTGGATACTTCTCCTTTTTCATTTCTAATTCTATTGATTTGAGTCTTCTCCCTTTTTCTTTTGATGAGTCTGGCTAATGGTTTATCAATTTTGTTTATCTTCTCAAAGAACCAGATTTTAGTTTCATTGATTTTTGTTATTGTTTCCTTCATTTCTTTTTCATTTATTTCTGACCTAATCTTTATGATTTCTTTCCTTCTGCTGGCTTTGGGGTTTTTTTGTTCTTCTTTCTCTAATTGCTATGGTGCAAGGTTAGGTTGTTTATTCGAGATGTTTCCTTTTTCTTGAGGTAGGCTTGTATTGCTATAAACTTCCCTCTTAGCACTGCTTTTGCTGCGTCCCATAGGTTTTGGGTCGTTGTATCTCCATTGTTATTTGTTTCTAGGTATTTTTTGATTTCCCCTTTGATTTCTTCAGTGATCACTTCGTTATTAAGTAGTGTATTGTGTAGCCTCCATGTGTTTGTATTTTTTACAGATCTTTTCCTGTAATTGATATCTAGTCTCATAGCGTTGTGGTTGGAAAAGATACTTGATACGATTTCAATTTTCTTCAATTTACCAAGGCTTGATTTGTGACCCAAGATATGATCTATCCTGGAGAATGTTCCATGAGCACTTGAGAAAAATGTGTATTCTGTTGTTTTTGGGTGGAATGTCCTATAAATATCAATTAAGTCCATCTTGTTTAATGCATCATTTAAAGCTTGTGTTTCCTTATTTATTTTCATTTTGGAGGATCTGTCCATTGGTGAAAGTGGGGTGTTAAAGTCCCCTACTATGATTGTGTTGCTGTCTATTTCCCCTTTTATGGCTGTTAGTATTTGCCTTATGTATTGAGGTGCTCCTATGTTGGGTGCATATATATTTACAATTGTTATACCTTCCTCTTGAATCGATCCCTTGATCATTATATAGTGTCCTTCTTTGTCTCTTGTAATAGTCTTTATTTTAAAGTCTATTTTGTCTGATATGAGAATTGTTACTCCAGCTTTCTTTTGATTTCCATTTGCATGGAATATCTTTTTCCATCCCCTCACTTTCAGTCTGTATGTGTCTCTAGGTCTGAAGTGGGTCTCTTGTAGACAGCATATATATGGGTCTTGTTTTTGTATCCATTCAGCCAGCATGTGTCTTTTGGTGGGAACATTTAATCCATTTACATTCAAGGTAATTATCAATATGTATGTTCCTATTCCTATTTTCTTAAATGTTTTGGGTTTGTTATTGTAGGTGTTTTCCTTCTCTTGTGTTTCTTGCCTAGAGAAGTTCCTTTAGCATTTGTTGTAAAGCTGGTTTGGTGGTGCTGAACTCTCTCAGCTTTTGCTTGTCTGTAAATGTTTTAATTTCTCCATCACATCTGAATGAGATCCTTGCTGGGTAGAGTAATCTTGGTTGTAGGTTTTTCTCCTTCATCACTTTAAGTATATTCTGCCACTCCCTTCTGGCTTGCAGAGTTTCTGCTGAAAGATCAGCTGTTAACCTTATGGGGATTCCCTTGTGTGTTATTTGTTGTTTTTCCCTTGCTGCCTTTAATATGTTTTCCTCATATTTAATTTTTGACAGTTTGATTAATATGTGTCTTGGCGTGTTTCTCCTTGGGTTTATCCTGTATGGGACGCTCTGTGCTTCCAGGACTTGATTAACTATTTCCTTTCCCATATTAGGGAAGTTTTCAACTATAAGCTCTTCAAATATTTTCTCAGTCCCTTTCTTTTTCTCTTCTTCTTCTGGGACCCCTATAATTCGAATGTTGGTGTGTTTAAAGTCATCCCAGAGGTCTCTGAGACTGTCCTCAGTTCTTTTCATTCTTTTTTCTTTATCCTGCTCTGCAGTAGTTATTTCCACCATTTTATCTTCCAGGTCACTTATCCGTTCTTCTGCCTCAGTTATTCTGCTATTGATCCCATCTAGAGTATTTTTAATTTCATTTATTGTGTTTTTCATCATTGCTTGGTTCCTCTTTAGTTCTTCTACTTCCTTGTTAAATATTTCTTGCATTTTTTCTATTCTATTTCCAAGATTTTGGATCATCCTTACTATCATTATTATGAATTCTTTTTCAGGTAGACTACCTATTTCCTCTTCATTTGTTAAGTCTGGTGTGTTTTGACCCTGCTCCTTCATCTGCTGTGTGTTTTTCTGTCATCTCATTTTGCTTATCTTACTCTGTTTGGGGTCTCCTTTTCACAGGCTGCAGGTTCGTAGTTCCTGTATTTTTTGTTATCTGTCCCCAGTGGCTAAGGTTGGTTCAGTGGGTTGTGTAGGCTTACTGGTGGAGGGAACTAGTGCCTGAGTTCTGGTGGATGAGGCTGGATCTTGTCTTTCTTGTGGGCATGTCCACATCTGGTGGTGTATTTTGGGGTGTCTGTGTCCTTATTATGATTTTAGGCGGATGGGGCTGTGTTCCTGTCTTGCTAGTTGTTTGGCATAGGGTGTTCAGCACTGTATCTTGCTGGTCATTGCGTGATGCCTGGTCTTGGTGTTGAGATGGAGATCTCTGAGAGATTTTTGCCGTTTGGTATTACATGGAGCTGGGAGGTCTCTTGTGGACCAGTGTCCTGAAGTTGGCTTTCCTACCTCAGAGGTACGGCCCTGATGCCTGGCTGGAGCACCAAGAGCCTTTCATCCACACGGCTCAGAGTAAAAGGGAGAAAAAATAGAAAAAAGAAAGAAAGAGGCTATAGTATAGTGAAGTAAAATAAAACTATTATAAAGCAAAGCTATACAGACAAAATCTCACCCAGAAGCATATACATATACACTCACAAAAAAACGAAAAGTGGAAAAATTAATATATCCTGCTCCGAAAGTCCACCTCCTGAATTTGGGATGATTCGTTTTCTATTCGGGTATTCAACAGATGCAGGCACATCAAGTTGTTTGTGGAGGTTTAATCCGCTGCTTCTGAGGCTGCTGGGAGAGATTTCCCCTTCTCTTCTCCGTTTGCACAGCTCCTGGGGATCAGCTTTGGATTTGGACCCGCCTCTGCGTGTAGGTCGCCTGAGGGCATCTGTTCCCCGCCCAGACAGGGCGGGGTTAAAGGGGCAGCTGCTTCGGGGGCTCTGGCTCACCCAGGCCGCGGGAAGGGAGGGGTACAGAGGAGGCGGGGCGAGCCTGCGGCGTCAGAGGCCGGCGTGATGTTGCACCAGCCTGAGGCACGCCGTGCGTTCTCCCGGGAAAGTTGTCTCTGGATCACGGGACCCTGGCAGTGGCGGGCTGCAAAGGCTCCCGGGAGGGGTGGTGTGGATAGTGACCTGTGATCACACACAGGATTTTTGGAGGCAGCAGCAGCAGCCCCAGCGTCTCATGCCCGTCTCTGGGGTCCGTGCTGATAGCTGCGGCTCGCGCCAGTCTCTGGAGTTCGTTTAGGCGGCGCTCTGAATCCCCTCTCCTTGCGCGCCGTGAAACAAAGAGGCAAGAAAAAGTCTCTTGCCTCTTCGGCAGCTGCAGACTTTTTCCCCATCTCCCTCCCAGCCAGCTGTGGTGCGCTAACCCCTTCAGGCTGTGTTCACGCCGCCAACCCCAGTCCTCTCCCTGCGATCCGACCGAAGCTGAGCCTCAGTTCCCAGCCCCTCCCGCCCCGGCGGGTGAGCAGACAAGCCTCTCGGGCTGCTGAGTGCTGCTTGGCACCGAGCCTCTGTGTGGGAATCTCTCCGTTTTTTCCTCTGCACCCCTGTTCCTGTGGGATCCGCAGTGATAGCCGCAGCTCGCGCCCGTCTCTGAAGTTCGTTTAGGTGGCGCTCTGAATCCCCTCTCCTCGCGCAGCAGGAAACAAAGAGGGAAGAAAAAGTCTCTTGCCTCTTCGGCAGCTGCAGACTTTTTCCCGGACTGCCTCCTGGCTAGCTGTGGTGCGCTAACCCCTTCAGGCTGTGTTCTCGCCGCCAACCCCAGTCCTCTCCCTGCGATCCGACCGAAGCCTGAGCCTCAGCTCCCAGCCCCGCCCGCCCCGGCAAGTGAGCAGACAAGCCTCTCGGGCTGGTGAGTGCTGGCCGGCACTGATCCTCCGTGTGGGAATCTCTCCGCTTTGCCCTCCGCACCCCTGTGGCTGCGCTCTCCTCCGTGGCTCTGAAGCTTCCCCCCTCTGCCACCCGCAGTCTCTGCCCGTGAAGGGGCTTCCTAGTGCGTGGAAATCTTTCCTCCTTCACAGCTCCCTCCCGCTGGTGCATGTGCCGTCCCTATTCTTTTGTCTCTGCTATTTCTTGTTTCTTTTGCCCTACCCAAGTACGTGGGGAGTTTCTTGCCTTTTGGGAGGTCTGAGGTCTTCTGCCAGCATTCAGTGGGTGTTCTGTAGGAGCAGTTCCACGTGTAGATGTATTTCTACTGTATCTGTGGGAAGGAAGGTGATCTCCGCGTCTTACTCTTCCGCCATCTTCTCTCCTCCCCCTATCTGGTAGTTTTATATCTGTCTTTGGTATCCAAATAATGCTAGTCTCATACAATAATTTATAGGAAAAATTTGAGGAGGATGTTTATTAATTCTTCCTTGAATGTTTGTGGTACTGGGCTTTTCTTTGTTGGGACGTTTTCCACCACCATTCCAAGCTCCTTAATATTTATAAGTCCATTCAGATATTTTATGTATTAATGATCCTGTTTTGGTAGGTTGTATGTTTCTATGAATTTATCCATTTTTTCTTCATTATCCAGTTTTTGATGTATAATTGTTCATAACAGTCTTTTGTAATTATTTTTATTTTTGTTACATTGGTGTAATGTCTCTTTTTTCAATTTGAATTTTGCATTTTGAGTCATCTCTCTTTTTCCTTAATGTAGCTAAGACTGTCAATTTTGTTAATCTTTTAAAAAAACAGCTTTTAGCTTGTTGATTTTTTTCTATTTTCTCTATTCTCTATTTCATTTTTCTCTCTCTCTCTCTCAGCCTCTCTCTAGTATTTGTTATTTCCTTCCTTCTGCTATCTGTGGGATTAGTTTGCTCTTTTCTCTAGTTACTTAAGATGTAGTTTAAGTTGTTGACTTGAGATCTTTTTTCTTTTTAAATATAGGGTTTTGCCACTATAAACTTTCCCCTTATTGCCATCTTCATAGTATTTCATACGTTTTGTTATGTTGTGTTTTTGTTTTCACTTGTCTCCAGATATTTTCTAAGTTTATTTTTGATTCCCCTTTTGACCCAGTGGCTACTTCAGAGTGCAATGTTTAAATACCACATATTTGTGGAATTCCCATTTTCTTCCTGCTATTGATTTCTAGGTGTTTTTTTTTTTTTTTTTCCATTGTGGTCAGAGAAGATATTCTGTATGATTTCAATTTTCTTAAATTTCTAAGATTTGTTTTGTGGCCTAACATGTTGTCTATATTAGAGATATTCCGTGTGTACTTCGGAAGAGTGTGTACTTTGCTGTTGTTGAGGGAGTGTTCTGTATATGTCCATTAGGTCCATTTGCTCTATAGTGTTGTTCATGTCCTTGTTTAATGATTTTCTGTTTGATTGTACTACTCATAACTAAAATTGGATTATTGAAACCTTCTGCTATTTTTGTGTTTCTGTCTATTCTTTCAGTTCTGTCAGCATGTACTTCATATATTTGGGAGCTCTATTCATGCATATATATTTTAAATTGATATATCTTTCTGGTGAATTTACCCATTTATCACTATATAATGTATTTCTTTTTCTCATGTGACAGATTTTGTCATAAAGTTATTTGGTCTGGTATAATTATGGCTATCATTGTTTTCGTGAGATTTCCATTTGTATGGAATATCATTTTCCACCCTTTTACTTTTAGCCTCTGTGTGTCCTTATAGGAAAAAATGATTCTCTTATAGACAGCCTAGAGTAGGACCTGTTCTTTTTTTTTATCCAGTCAACCAGCCTATGTCTTAAAATTGGTGCCTTTAATCATTTACATTCAAAGTAATTGCTGATAGTGAAGGACTTATTATTGAAATTTTGTAAATTTTTTCTGCATGTTTTGAAGCTTTTTTGTCTATCCTTTTTTTCCTTGCTGCTTTATTCATTTAATTTATTTTTTGTAGTGATCTCTTTTGATTTCCTTCTCATTTCCCTTTGTGTGTATTCTATAGATGCTTTATTTGTAGTTACCATTGCATTACATAAAATGTCTTAAAGTTGCAACAATTTAAAGTTGATAATAACTTTATTCACATATTAAAAGTTCTAATTTTTACATCTCTGCCTTACCTCATTTTTGTAATCGATGACATAAATTACCTCTTTTTATATTGCACATTCACAAACATAGATTTATAATTACTTTTTATGCTTTTTATTTTAGAATTCTATACCAGATTTAAAAGTGATTTACACACCTATGTTACAATAATACAGAATTATATATTTGCTTATATGTTTATCTGGTAGTTTTATATTTTTGTATGGCATTGTATTGCTGTTTATTGTCCTTTGTCTTCAACTTGAAGAAATCATTCTAGCATTTCTTGGAGGTTAATTTTTAGTGGTGGTAAAATTTCTCAGCTTTTACATATTTGGGGAAATCTTAATTTCTCCTTCATTTTTGCAAGATGCTTTTGGCAGATATAGTATTCTTAGCTGGCATTTTTTTTCTTTCAGCACTTTGAATATATCACCCCACTCCCTTCTAACCTGTTTCTGCAGATAAACCTGCTGAGAATCTAATAGATGCTCTCTTGTACATGACAAGTTGCTTTTCTCTTGCTGCCTTCAAGATTCTCTCTTTTCCTGTGACTTTTGTCAATTTGATTATAATTTGTCTTGGTGTAGGTCTCTTTATCCAAGTTGGAGGTCCTTGGGCTTCATGAATTTGTGTGTCCATTTCTTTTCTTAGATTTGGGAAGTTATTGGTGATTATATCTTCAAGTAGGTTATCTGCCCCTTTATTTCATTTTCTTCTGGGACTCTCATAATTTGTATGTTTTTCTTGATGATGTCCCATTAGTCCCTTAACCTATTTTCATTTTCCTTCACTTTTTATTTTTCAACCAATACCTCTGCAATTTCAAAAGTTCTGCCTATAAATTTGCTATTTCTTTGTTCTACTTGTTCAGGTCTCCTGTTGAGCTCCTCTCATGAATTTTTCAATTCAGTTATCATATTTTTCAGTTCCATAATGTCTGCTTGGTTCTTCATATTTTCTATTTCTTTGTTGATATTTTAATTTTGCTTATGCAATGTTTGCCTGATTTCACTTAGTTGTCTATCTGTGCTCTCTTTTAATTTATTGAACATCCTTTTGATGACAATTTTGAATTTCTTATTTGACAATTCATATGTCTCATTTCTTATTTGACAATTCATATGTCTCATTATTTAGGATCAGTATCTAGACATTTAATTTGTTCCTTAAAATATGCTTCTTGTTTCTTTGTATGACTTGTCACTTTTTCATTTTGAGGATTTTGGCATTTGAGGAATCTGCTAATTCTCACATATTTTGCAGTCTGGTTTCATACAGTGAGAACTTTCTCTTCTCATTCATATCAGTAATATGTTGGCATTTCTGGGTATTTTGCTTTTCCATATAATCTTTAGAATTAGTCAAAATCCATAAAATAACTTTGTGTGATTTTGTCTGGGATTTCTTTGAGTCTATAAATCAAGTTGGAGAGAATTGACATTTCAACAATATTGAGTCTTTCTATTAATGAAAAGAAAATATCTCTTGATTTAGTTATATATTCTTTGATCTCTTCCATCATAGTTTTGTTATTTTCCTCATTTAGATTCAGTACAAATTTTGTTGAATTTATACCTAAGTATTCTTTTATTTTGGTGCTAATGTAATTGGTATTATGTTTTAAAATTCAAATTCCAATTGTTCATTGCTGGTATAGAAGACAGCAATTGACTTTGGTATATTAACATATATACCAAACAATCAATTATTAATTCCAGAGTTTGTTATTGATTCACTGAGATTTTCTTCCTAGACAATTATGTTATCTATGAACAAAGACAGTTTTCTTTCTTCTCTCTGCATTTGTATACCTTTAATTTCCTTTCACATCTTATAACATTAGCTAGGACATCTAGTACAGATGGTCTGCCTCCAGGAATTCATCAGTTACTGTGTCACTGAAGGTTACTGAAATCATCAGCTTCTGCTTCAAATAAGCTGATCTCTATTTTTTTTTCTTTTCTCCCCTTCATTTTCAGAGTGATAGTTTGTTTTGTGACCAAGACAACCTTAATGTTCCCCTGAGCTTGACTAAATTTTAGACAGGTTTCTCCCAGATTATAAGCCTTTGACCTCACTGAGTAACCCCTCCCCTAATATCCTGCAGTACTTTCCACTAGTTCATCCCAGTGCTTAAAGGTCTTCCTGCTTATTGTGTCAGTGGCGTTAAATTTAATCTCTCTCCCCTATTTTAATTATCCAGAAGAAAATCTTCCTTTTCTATTTAACTTTGTCCAGTAGAATTTTTGCTTTAAAACCAGTGATCTAATTCTCTAATAAATCTAAGAAAAATCATTGGCTTTCAACTGTTTAATACTTTTCTTGCTGTGAAGGCAGGGCTGATGACTTGAAAATTTTTACATGTTGGAGTAGAAACTGGAAGTCTAGAAAGAACAGTCTTTCATTACAAACTTTCTGAGCAGCAAGGAACTGAGGCAATAATTTGTATGTCTTTCTTGAAGGGTAGTCTGAATATACTCAAGTGGTAATGGTGATCAGAAAGAATTCTAGGAAATGTGTTTGGGCCTTGGGAGTTCTCTGGATCAAGCTCAGTTAAGCCTCAATTCTATGCCAATAAAACAAATGGAGAATGACTGTAATTTAAGGATATTAATATAAATTTGGCCTAACTTGTACTTTTAGGCTATGAAACCCATAGATTGTTGACAGTTTTGCATTCATATTTTCTTGCATCTTATTCAACATGGCACAAGGGCCAGCTTTTGTTGCCTTTGCTTTCCACTTACATGCCTTAAATAAGTTCACTGGATTTATTGGATCATAGTTAGTTCAAAGTTCATTAATATTTACAACTTTTTTAAAAGCATAAAGGTATCCTGGAAATGATAATAGTTATTCAACAACACATTAATATTTAGTTTAACACTGAACAATTAAAATAACATTTGTTTTTATTTTAATTATATTGACCCCCAAAATCTATTCTACTATTTTACAATATAATAATTTTTTTGTGCCACTAATTATATAACAGTCATATTTTTACTGAATTTAATGGTTATTTCTATAATATTTTCTTATTTAGTATGTTTCTTATTTAGTTTCAGTACCACATGAAAAATCATACATTTAACATTTTTTAGTATTTATGTAAAGAGCTCTACATCTATTAGTCAAATTGTAATTTATATTTTGATTTACATATTAATTTAAAGAACATTCTTAAAACTTTCTTATTTTAAAATGTATGCTCTCCTTTTGGTAGAATGTTGGGTCATATTTCTTTGGCATTTTAAGATATTTTAAGAATATTTAAAAGGGATATAACATTAAAAATAATCTCCTATAGTCATATATATTTTCATTTTGTTTTGAGTATTCTTGGTAAACAGCCTCAATTATCCTTTTAACAGAATTTTTTAAGTAGTTTTTACTGTAACTATAGCTAACAAAATAAAGTATGTGCAATTTAATTATGAGTTAGTGAAAGCAACATATTCACCATCAGTCTTCAGTAATTATTAAAATAAAAAGATCTTTGTCTTTGGTTAACTAATCTGTACAGTTTGAACAATTTAATGTTTACTTCAATGAAATTCTGGCCCTGAAAATTTGTGAAAACAATTTCAATAATCATGACCAGATGTTGATATGCATGTTTTCATTGGAACTAAACCAGATAATAATATTACAAAATTCTACTATCAATATCAGATTTTTTTCATACCTTTTGATGTCTTTGGCCAATAAATAAATATGATCTTAAATAAACTTCTGTCCCAACTAAATTTTGGGGATTGGGTAAGTGGTTAAGCAATCTCAAAACACTTTACAAATGTAACAGTTTACAAAGAAACTTTCTGAAATGCTGTTCTCCATATCACTTCTTAATGAAGCTCATTTTTGCATCTATGTGATACCCTTGTATATGTCTTCCTATCTTTTTTAGGAAGTGTGCTTTTAACTGGGGAACCTGTTAGTCATATTGAAAGTCGATAATCAGTTCCTTATTTCTGGATGATGGTTACTCTATTTTTTCACAAATCTGAAAAAATGACTAGAATAAATTGTGACCTAATTCCTTTAACAGACTCTCTGTCATGGATATTGCATTCATGTATAGGAGAGCAAGTTTTAAAATCTCTTTCACATATTCTAACAAATGAATCTGTATTCTGTGATAAATCTTTATCTTTGACCTTTATATTAATATCCTATACTGAACACCATGAGATAACTTTTAATGAAATTAAGTTGACAGTTGCTAATAACATCAAAAAGTAATTGTTGTATGATGTAATTGCCTTGTCAATATTGCTATCTGAAGTTCAGTAGAGTTTTTATACATGTGATTTTCTAATATATTGCTTTGAACTCTAAGAAGTAGCAACTGAGACAACCATTACTTTTGATTACAAATAGCTTCAGAATTGATGAAACAGCTGATTTAGACAGTAACAGTCAGTACAAAAACCTCTTTTAAGATGTCTTGGTAACAAAACTTAGTGACAAGGAATTCATGTGTCTTCCTGCATATTATAAAACAGAATTCTCCATTGCAATTTAAACTTCCAGAGAAGACAGAATCTAAGATTATACATTGATCTTTGGCATAAACATATTGAGTGTAAAACTAGTGTAAATATAGAGTAAAACTATTTTATATAATGGAATGTGTCCCCAAATATGTTTTGTAAAATTAAACAGTCAGTTCCACTTAACAATTAAGTAAGAAAAGATGAAAACATAGATTCTGAAAGTAAAATGGAAAATTTTAAAAAATGTATAATAGATATTTATTACCCAGAACTAATACAAGAAGACAAAGAAATGGATGACCAATGTTTTTGCAAAGGGAAAAAGATAGCTCTTAAATTAATGCAACTTCACAGGATCCTAATATCCCTAGATAGTGATGTTAATTCACTCTATGGAATACTTATGCTATAACATTATAATTTGTTTATTGTGGTGATATTTCCAATCAAAACTTTTAATATTCCCCTTAAGTAATTTTAAGTAAAAGAGGTAGATAAAAATTCTCATTATGTTTTAATTTTAATGACAACTAAAGTTTTACTTGTTTTCAGTTTGTTATAGACTGAAAGATGGAGCTAATAATGTCTGTGGTGAACTTTTAATTTCAATATTCCTAAGTTAATTTTTTCTTCTTCAAGACACACTGTAGAATAATACAACTATTTTTTTATGATTGAAAATGCTTTTATCAATGTAATTATGCTTATATTTCTATAAGTTTCTGATGTGAGAGAGAGAGATAAAAAGATTATTTTAAAACAAACACTAATAATAATATCAACATTTGAATACAAATCAAAACCAACCCCTGGATGGTTAATATTAATTAACCAACATATTAATAACATTAACATATTAATGTTAATATTATAGTAGCAGTAATAGAAGTAGTAGTAGTAGAAGTGTTATAGTTAGTAGTATTAGTTATCAGAGTAAAAATAATATAAAATTATAGTGGCAATAATACAGGATAGTAAATTTCTTTATTGAAGTTGGAGAAATTACAAAATTATTTTTTAAATGATGAAGGATTACATTTAAATTTAAATTTGATAAATACAATTAAACTTATATTTGGAAAAATTTTTAAAAATATTTAAATTTTAAACTTTTATTGGCTTCACAACTTCTTTGTAATTATATTTTCCTATAAATAAGAATAGAAGTCCTGCATTTTATGATAATGCAGACGTGTCTCTAAACCTGGTATAGTGGTTGCGTGGTATAAGCCAGGCATGGATCCAGTTTTCCTGTTCAACTGCAACATTTTATTATTTTGTAAACTACTAAACCCTTTGCATATAGTTTAGTTTGAAAAATTGACTACTAAAATAGTTTAATATTGTTGTTACTCTATTAGAACGTATTACCATATGCTAACACATATATATGGAATCTAAAAAAAAAAATAGTTCTGAAGAACCTAGGGGCAAGACAGGAATAAAGATGCAGATGTAGAGAATGGACTTAAGGACATGGGAGGAGGGAAGGGTGAGCTGGGACAAAGTAAGAGAGTGACATTGGCATATATACGCTACCAAATGTAAAATAGATAGCTAGTGAGAAGCAGCCACATAGCACAGGGAGATCAGCTGGGTGCTTTGTGACCACCTAGAGGGGTGGGATAGGGAGGGTGGGAGAGAGACACAAGAGGAAGGGGATATGGGGATATATGTATACATATAGTTGATTCACTTTGTTATACAGCAGAAACTAACACAACAATGTAAAGCAATTATACTTCAATAAAGATGTTAAAAAAAAAAAATAAAAATAAAAATAAATTTAAAAAATACTTTAGTAATATGCCCTGTATCTTATTATGGAGAATAGAAAAATATAAGTTTTGAATATGAATTAAGAAAAACAAGAGTGGTTTCAACCTTTTAAAACAATTAATTTAAAATTAATATTTATAAGTTCTTATAAATCTCATATATCCAAAACTGCATGTGGAAAATGAAAAATCCAGAAAAACAAAGAACAAGTAATTCTCAGACCTGACATTCTGCCAGCCGGGCCACAAGCTGAGACGACATTGACAGGTCCTCGCGATTCGGCCTGACGCACCCCCTCTCGCAACATCATGGTGGCATACTGGCGACAAGCTGAACTCAGCTACATCTGATACTCCCAGATCTGTGCAAAAGCAGTGGGGGGTGCACTGAAGACAGGATTCAAAGCAAATGCCGAGAAGACTTCTGGCAGCAGCATAAAAATTGTGAAAATGAAAAAGGAATAATCTACCCTGATTACAGCTTGAAATGCTGCATGTTCAAGATGAAGATGTAATGTGGACATGTGTTATGGCAGATTGAAAATAATCTCCCTTCATGGAAAAAAACAAAACAAAACAAGTAATTCTAACTTGAGTTAAATGGGGAAGTGATGTGATGACATCCAATTGTCTTTTTCTTTGACTGATTAAATGCAGTCTTTTGAGAATAAACTTATTCTGATGGAAGAAGCAGACACAAGCATTCTCATCTGAATCATGCATTAGTATTCAAAAGGAAGAGCTCCATGGTTGTGCAAACCATGGAGGTTGTCACCTTTTGAAATATAGCTAAATCTTAATTAGGTGATAAGGTGGTAGAAGCTAATTAAACCTTGAAAGAAAAGTCAGCAATTTGATGCACACATCATTACTTTCAATATTTATTTGTTAAAAAAGTAAAAGTAATAAGTAGAGAACATTTTATTCTCCGTTCGAAACAAATAGAAATTGAGACACACAGGTGATTTTAAATTTTCTAGTAGCCACATTTTAAAAAGTAAAAAAGGTGAAATTAGTCTTAATGTATATATATATTTTTTAACCTAATGTGTTTAAAATATTATATCAAAATGTAGTGACTATAAAAACTGAGCTATTTTTTATTCACTTTTCATACTAAGTCTTCAAACAGTATTATTTTACCTCACAGCTCATCTCAATTTTTATCCACATTTCAAGTATTTAGCAACCATATGTGGTCAGTGGTTCATTTAACCACGCTATTGTCTTCATTATTATCATTTGAAATTTTGCTCAATTTGATAATTGAAAAAGAGTATTTTATTTTCCTATCTTTAATAGTTTACTGCATTTTGCTTATTCAACTGAGAATGATTCTAAGACTTCTGTTATCAAAAAAAAAATCTTATTGTAGCATATCATTTTATATCCCTTGCTAACTTTCTAACAATATTCTACAAAGACATATTTTTCTTTTCCTTCTTCACTGTTTCCTTGGGAAATGGATTCAACCAGTACCAATTACTAAAATTTTTTCTTCAAAAATATTTTGTTTCCTCCCTATCTCTTTTTTTTTTTTTTTAAAGATTGATTGATTGATTGATATGTTGGGTCTTCGTTTCTGTGCTAGGGCTTTCTCTAGTTGCAGCAAGCAGGGGCCACTCTTCATCACAGTGCGTGGGCCTCTCACTATCACGGCCTCTCCTGTTGCGGAGCACAGGCTCCAAATGCGCAGGCTCAGTAGTTGTGGCTCATGGGCCTAATTGCTCCACAGCATGTGGGATCTTCCCAGACCAGGGCTCGAACCCGTGTCCCCTGCATTAGCAGGCAGATTCTCAACCACTGTGCCACCAGGGAAGCCCCATCCTCCCTATCTCTTCATTCCACCCTGAACAATAAAAATGTAGAGAGTAACATAGGAAAATATATTTTGTACTTTTTTTGATATTGTGTTTCCCTGGATGTATTCCTACCTTCTCACTTTAAGAATAATCACAAAAATATTAATATTCTATATTTAGGGTTGTTTTTCAATGTTCAGTTATCATATACATGTTTCTCACATAAACTCAGGAAAATATTAATAATCCTACTCAACAAGTGAACAAACTTCACTGCAGAGCTTTAGAGCAAATGACTATTTTGCTCAATTTCCTCCATGGATTATTATAATACATGCATGTAGGAGTTTTGATTCTGAGTACAACAGTTTTAAATTATGACAGTCCTTAATTTATCTGAATGTTTTAGTTTTCACTCTCTTTCTTCTCATTCTTGATGTTGTCTCTTTATAATATCACAAAGTGCCAAAACTAAAAATGTCTTCCCCACATGAATTTTGCCCAAATTTTTGTCTTTTTTCTGTATTTTAGATCATAATTTCCAATAGTGGCTCAAATATTTTCACAAGCATAGCTTACTTGTCCTCAACATAACTCAAGAATCTCTTTGGTCCTTAGGATGTTTCCTCTCATATTAATCAAATGACTCAGTTAGTATTAATTGAATAGCATTTATATTTCAGCACTAAAATGGTTAACAAAACTATTACTTTAGAATTGTTCAATCCAGTGATGAATATATTCACTTTATAAGACTTTATTTCTGAATGTATACATGGGGAAACAAAGCAGTGTCTCTCAATTCTGGTTGCATAATAAATGCCTGGGGACAATTAAATTTACTGATGCCCAGGACCACCATACAGAAGTTCTGATTTAATGGTTTTTGAATGGTGTTCCAGGAATTGTTTGTTTGCTTGTTTTGTTTTGCTTTGTGGATTTTTCCATCTTCAAGTAGTTTGTATTATATTTTAATTCCCAAAAAATCAGGAATCTGGTTGGTTGGGTTTCCTTATGGGTACAGATAAAAAGTCCAGAGTTGAATCCTACGTTATTATTTTCATTTTTAATTGTGATAACATAACATAACTTTTACTATCTTACCATTTTGAAGATAGGTGGTACTAAGTACATTCTCATTGTTGTACAATCATCAGCACCATCTACCTCCAGAACACTTTTCATCCTGCAACATGAAACTCTGTACCCATTAAACAATAACTACCAATGTCTCCCTCCCCCAGTCTCTAGAAACCACCACTCTACTTTCTGTCTTTATGAATTTGACTGGCCTAGTGGAATCTCATAATATTTACCTTCTTGTGACTGACATTTTTCTTAGCATCACTTTGTGGGTTTTGTTTTTTATTTTAAGTTTCCTAGGTGCAGACATAAGAATCACTAAATTGGAAAAAAAAAAGTTTAAATACGTCAAGGGGAAATTTCTAATTTGGGTGACTAAGAAATATATTTGCCAATAGCATAAATAGGAAATTCAATTTAATAAAAAAGTTAGTTAGAAAGAAGTAATGGGTACTTAAATTACAATAGTTAAATAGAAAAAAGTTGAAAAGTTAGATTTTATCTAACTATATAATTGTATAATTCTTATATATTATTTTAACATAATATAATTGAAAAACAATGGGAAGCAGGGAGGAGAAAGATTAATGGATGATAGAAAAAATTAATTAGGCTGACAGAATAAACTCAGTGATGCTGTGAATAGAGAAAAGAAAAAATATGAGAAGAAAAAAATATAAACTTTTAAAAGGCATTCAATGGATTCCAAAATATGAACAGGAAACCATCAGGCACATCTAATTGATATCTTACTTTATCTCACTATTGTGTAAGTAGCTACACTTCACAAATGAGGCAGAAATTAAGGCTCAGAAAGTCTACCATGGCCTATTGACAGCACATATATAGTAAACAAATATTGTTCAAATGTTTTCTGAATCTAACTCTGGTGCTCATTTCATGTGACCACTGTGTAGAAATCTGACTGGAAAATATTAAAAGCAGTTAGGAAAAATGCTTTAGATTTCAAGTTACAAATAAAGAGTAACAATGTAGTTTGTTCCATTGTCAAAGTATAGGAGATACTTAAAGTCAAATATACAACTTGGGAGTGTAGACCTAGAAGAAAAACACTAAGCAGAAAGTGTGGCACATAAGGCAAAATAACTCATGATAATTGTTAATATCATCAGTATTTTTTATCACTAGCGCCACCATCTTCCAAGGGTTAGGAAGAGGAAAAAATATTGAAAATGGATTTTTAAGGTGAGAAAACTTGGGGCAGACATTGAAATAGATTTCTGAGGTTTAAGAAAGATATTTGGAATAAATACAATTAAATAAAAAAGCATCTCAAACTGTTATGGTGATACGGAGGAAATACCAGAAACAAAAAGGAATATAAAAAACAGAATAATAAAAAATGTTAAAACAAGTTATGGGAACTAACTGCCATTAAATTCTAGAAAGGAGATATAACCCATAAATTGGATTATGATAGGGGACTTTGGGGAAGATTCTTACATGTCTCCTTAGAATTTAGGGGCTTAATTTCAAAGACACATATGGAAAGCTGAAAACAGAAACCCCCTAAAATTCATAGTGTAACAGAGAAGAACAAACCTGACTCTACACTGGATCTATTCATTTAACTCTAACCCTTGTGGTTTGTTGCCTGTGCTTAGTCATGCTGGCTCTGCACCTTTGTAAAAGAATGTTGCCTCTAACCTGATATATACATAATAGCCCATTCTCAAGGCTCTGACTTTTAAATGTATAACACTTTTCCATTCATATAGAGATAAAAAGTTGCAGAGCAGAAAATAATTGTCTTGTTGGATGCTTATAGGTACATTTTGACCAGACCTACATGGACAGCTGCAAGAACAAAGGATTCTGGCACCAAGAAGCTTGCACAAGCAGCCACATCTCTTCCTCTTTTAGTATAAAAGAAGCCTGAATTCTAACTTGGGTAAGATGGTTCTTTGAGACACTAGTCCACCATCTTCTTTGTCTGCTGGCTTTCTGAATAAAGTTGTTATTCCTTGCCCCAGCAGCTCATCTCTCAATCTATTGGTCTGTTGTGTGGTAAGCAGTATGAGATTGGACTTGGTAGCAATAAGAGTCCACTCTTGAATGTATTCTTTCTCACTAAGAGTCTACATTGTCTTTTGATTATGTACATTAGTTTTGTCTTTATGTGACCATCTAGTTCATGTCCGTCCCTCTTTCTGGGTGCTATTCATTCTGTGTCCCTCCCTAAAAGCCAGAGAGATCCATCCAATATTCATAACTCAACCATTAAACACATGAGGTAGCTATGAGATGAAATGATAAATATCTCTTTCATATGTTTATACTATAAATTAACTTTCTTAGAAAAACAAATTTTTTATGGATGCATAGCATTCTTATTTTTCTTAATTAAGTGGAGAAAAATTAGGTAGTTTACCTTGATGGTAGAATTTCCCTGGCAAGCCTATTAATATCGATATGTTGTTTATGTAAAACAAATGATGACATTGTCTCTTCCTCTTAAAAGGAAGGGACTACCAACACTTACAGAAGTGAAAATGACTGTGACTGAAGCAGTTTAATCTATTTGGGAATTGCAAAACAGTGTAAACCCAATATAGAAAGGTCAAATAAATTTCCAGAATCTAGACTCTGGATGCAGTAATTAAATGTAATTTAGAAGAAGAGAAATAAGAAAAATTGTCTTGGATAATAAGGACTTCATTCAAAAGTACTAAAAATAGAGATGTCCAAAATTGAGTGGTTTTGTGTAGGAGTGTGTGGGGGCAAAGTGGGGTGGTATGCTATATTTTATACATATTGCACTTGAGGTTCAAAAAACATATTCAGATTATCATCTGAGAAATTAAAGGATACATACATTTTATAAACTCATAACAATTATTTGAAATAAATATATCTATATCAAACTGAAGGTGATTTCAGAGTAGTACTGCTGTGCGTGTTATGTAGAAAATTTGTTGCAATTTAAGAAGAGATTATGGAATGAAGAAGTTAAAGAAACAACTAGATGCAATGTTGTAGTCAGAGAGATAGTATTTTAAAGAAATAACCAAGGTATCAAACAAAGCAGCTAGCATTGAAAATTCAGAGGGAATTGAGAGGGCAGATACATCATCTAACAGCAACAGAAGGTATGTGCTAAGAAGACTGAAGAAAAGGGATTTTTAGAAACACTTTATGCTAAAAATATGCATATATATTATCCCAAGTGAAACCACAAAAGTGAATTGATCACTCTAGGCTAACCAGCTAAAATATCTATATAAACAGTTTAACAAAGATTTTATTTGAACTCAGAATGATTGTACAAAAGAACTTTGAAGTTAAATTAAATATCTAGATAAAATTTTAACAATATGTTCTTATGCTAAATTCTCTGCCTGATGTAGGATATTGCTCTCACAATTTTATTATTGTGTGTGTATGTGTCAGAAACATCTAGCAGGCAATTAGAAATTTCAACTTGGTATTCAGGAAAAAGTTAGAAAAAAGAGAAATAAAGAGCCATCTTGATAGAGGTGACTGTTGATGACAATAAATAAATAAATAAATAAATAAAAGGATTATAATGAAAAGGCAGAGAAAATAAGAACTTTGGGAAAATAATTTTAATCAGTGATATCAAAGAAATACCCAGTTTATTTTTTTAACCCTAAACCTTAGATATATGGTGTACACATGAAGCAATCTTTTATGTAGTATATATAAATACTTTAGGAATTTAAAGATTCTAATTTGGATTTCTCAGAAAAATTTATGCTGTCCTTTTATGTCTTGCTTACCTTTTTTTCCTTTACAATAGTGCTATTTATCTTTTGTTCTGCTTTTTCTCAGTCTTAACCAGTCTTGTCTTTTTTTTTTTTTTTTTTTTTGCCGTCCATCAGTTTTCTTTCAGATCCCAAAATGTGGAAGTTCATCAGTGCACTGTCTTAGGCCACCCAATATATTTTTCAAAAATCCATCCCAAAGGTTTAAAATACCATCTAACTGTACTATGACTCCCAATGTATTAGATGCTAATCTTAATATCTCACTTTCAAAATATCTCAAATAAATTTTCTCTCTCCAGCAGTATTACTCTTCTCTTGGACTGATTACTATTATCTCTGTCCTGGAACACTACTTGGTCTCTCCAGTGTCCATGTTCTGCTTTCAAGTCTCAGATTAAACAGCATCTCCACTAGTGAAGACTTCTTTGATAGTATGATTCCATAGTAGGTCATGCTCTATCTCCAATTATTTTCCAACACTACACCTTCTTTATTTCTTTCAAAGTACATATGACAACCTTAAAGTATGTAAGTATGCATCTATTTGTGTATTATTTATTTTCACCCCCCTCTGCAATATCCAAAGTTCCATGGTGATGGAAAATATGCAAGTTTTTTTCATCTTTTTCTTTCTGGAATCTTCTTTATGGTCTGGCACATTCATATGGGATGAAAGAAGAAATTTACCAGAAGGCTAAAGTCAAGGAAAAACCGCAGTTATAAAAATATAGACCTAAAACACATAATGAAGGCATTGATATTGGAGTAATTTACTAGTCTATAAGCATATTGTGAATAAATGGTAATAACATGGCTACACTACCACAGTACCTCTACTACTATCACTGCTGCTCCTTTGTGACTACTAAAAGAATATAATTCCACTGGCTAGTCACTGTATTCCAAGCAACATGCAGGCATAGAATAAGAAAAAAATTCATTTCAATTCTAGAAAAAAAACCTTATGATAAAATTTTTCTTATAAATATCATTTTCCAAATGAAAAAATTGATGATCTGGCAAGTTAAGCAATTTATTTAGCTCACAATGCAGACAAGATTCAGAAAATCAGACTTCAGCATCTATGCTCTTATCTGATATACTATATTGGTAATATGAATATAAAAATTATTATATGGAATTTATAATTATATATTTAGTCAATTAATATTATTAAATACATTTGTTGTGAATTCTAGTAATGCTTAGTACAATTCCCTAAGTTTTAAACTTTTCCACTGTTAGTGATTTTTCAATATCAGTGAGTTTATGCTTTTCAGTTGTATAATTTTTTATATTTTAATTTCAACTTGTATAAAATGATTTGAGTTAAAATTAATCCCAGCAGTCTAAATGACAAATATATACTTTATAGTCATTAATAGTTTCAACTTTATTAATATTATTGTGTTCAGAAAACATACTCTATATGATTTAAATCATTTGTAATTTATTGATAATTCTTTTCTATAGTCTACCTTGTTGACAGTCTGATGCACACTTGAAAATAGTGTGTCTTCTTCTTAGTTTGAGTGAATATCTTATAAATACTAATCTATTCGTATTGATCAACAGTTATTTATATCTTCTATGTCTTATTGATTATTATTTTATAATGTTCTGAGAGATTTGTGTAGAAATCTTCAACTATCTTTTTCTTCTTTTGATGTTCTATGAGTTATCATATTTCATATATTTTGTTATTAAGAACATACACATTTAAAATTATGTCTTACTAATAAATTAACTTTTTGTCAATAAAAAAAAGTCACTTTATATATCTGGAAACATTCCTTGTTCTTATGATTAGAGTTTGGATAGTATATCTGTCTCCACACTTTATAACTAACGTTTCTGTTTTTAATAGACAGCATAGTTTTGTCTTCTGTACACACACTATGGAAATCTCTGCCTTTTACCTAGAGGGTTTAGATCATTCATATTCATCGTGATGTGATTAGGTTTATATCTATCATCTTATTATTTGTATTTTGTTTCCTCACTTTTTTTGTCTTGTCCTTCTTTTCCTCTCAGCATTTAAATTAATTAAGAATATTTATTTTTGTATTCCTTTTTTATCTCTATGATTGGCTTATTGGTCATGTCTCTTTCATTTTTTGAAGTGGCTATAAACACAGACACACACATTGTATGTGACATTTCACATTCAAATAACATAAAAATACTTCATATATAATGCAAACATGATAAGGTAATATATTTTTATTTTTTATTTCTCTCTTCTCATCCTTTGTACCACTGTTGTACAATTGACCTTTATTTATTATACAAACCCCCTAATGTATTGCTATTGTTTTCCTTTAAATAATCAGTTATTGTTTAAAGACATTGCAATAAAAACTATTTTTATTTGCCCATGTATTTTTGTATTTATCATTTCCAGCATTTTATAAATTATTTTCTGTAAATCCAGGTTTTAATATGGCAACATTTATTTCTGAATGATCAATTTGTTTTAACATTTCTAATGTAGCAGCCATTCTGGCAATTGATTCTCTCAGCTTTTGCTTGTTTAAAATCTATTGTCTTTATTTTGAAAGGCATTTTTACTACTTATGGGATGCTAAGTTGAGAGTTTGTTTCTTTAAAAATTTAAGGATGCCATTTCATATATTAATTTGTTTAGACTCACAAGAAATTTGTGATTTCTATCTTTGTTCCTCCCTACCTAATGTGGTTCTTTATTCCCCACTCAGGCTGATTTTCTATTTTTTTCTTTCAATGAGCCTTGGACTGGTTTTCTTTGTATTCATCATTTATTGTGTATCATTGCACTTTGTGGATCTGTGTGTTATGCTTTAAAAAAACTTGAAAATTTCTGGCAATTGTTTCTTCAAATATTATTTTCTCTTCTTTCTATCTCTCCTGTTACTTGGAATCCAGTCACATTTATGTTAGACTGTCCCATTATTAATTCTGGCTCTGTTTATTTTGTTCACTCTTTTATTCTTTGAGTGATTGAATTTGAATTTTTTCTATTACTGTATCTTTAAGTTCAATGTTATTTTCTGCAGTTTGTAGAAAAATTTTGTGCTGGTAGGTTAGACAAAGATTTCGTAGTTATAGCAGCAAAATGTGATCCATAAAAGAACAAATTGAAAAATTATACTTCATAAAATTTTGAATAACTTATTTTCATAAGACAGTGTAAAGGTAATAAAAAGATAAACTGCATGTTGGGGTTTAGTATTAGTAGATAATATAATTAATAAAGAATGTCTAAAAATATTCAAAATTCAATAATGAGAAAATAAACACAGTTTTAAAATGGTCAAAATATTTGAACAAAAACTTCCACAAAAATCTATATAGATAAAATATAAGCAGATTTAAAATATACATCTTTACTCATTAGGGAATTACAAGTTAAAATCACAATGAGATAGCATTACACATATAGTAAAAAAGGCTTAAATTTTAAAAACATTGACCATACTAAATGGTAGTGAGGATGTAAGGGAACAGCTTCTTTGGAAAACAGTTTGCCAGTTTTCTATAAAGTTGAATATTCAACTACCACAACAGGGAGCCATTCCACTTCTAAGTATTTGCCCAGGAACAATAAAAGCATATGTCTACATAAAGCTTCAAAGGAGTGTTTACAGCAGTTCTATTTATTATAGCTGAGAACTAGAAATAACTCCAATATCCACTGATGTATAAATGGATAAACAAACTATGGTATTATCAATGATGGAATAGTACTCAGAATGAAATCAATTGAAATATTGATTTACAATTCAACATGGAAGAATCTCAAAATAATCACACTGAATAAAAGAAGTCATACAAAAAAGGAAACATAATATAATTGTATTTATATCACAATCTAGAATATGCAAATTAATCTATTGTGACAGAAAGTATATCACTGCTATCCTGGGGATGGAAAATATCTGTGAGTATTGGTGCAAGAAAAAAATGGGAAGAAGGGAATATAAAACAGACAAGGAAGCATGTGGATATCATGGGTATATACATTTTCTTATTTTTGTGATATTTGCAATCATACACATTACCTCTGTCAAACTTTTCAAATTTTATAATTTAAAAATATGAATTTATTGTATGTTAATTACACCTGAATAATGTTTCTTTAAGAGGATGGGAGTGGTATGTTGGGTTTAATGTGGCTGACATAAAAGATTCTGAGAAAAGAAGAGTTTCCATTTGATTAGGTAACAGCTTAGTCATCATAAATGTAGCATGAGTGGCTTTGAAGGAGTAGGTCAGATGGGAAGCTAGATAAGAAAGGAATGAATTGTGGATGGGGAATATGTAAATAAATGCAATATTTGTAGTAAATTCCTGTTAGAAGTTTACATTTAGATAAATGAATGGAGATCAGACAGTAATAGAAACCAAGTCAAGAGAATGTTACTTACATGGTTATTAGTTTATTCTGAAATCAGAATTCCTGAATGTATCTTAGAATGTTTGAGTAGAAAGAGAGATTTAGAAAATCCAGGAAAAAAGTGTTACAACCAAAATGTCCATCAACAGATGAATGGATAAAGAAGATGTGGCACATATATGCAATGGAATATTACTCAGCCATAAAAAGAAACGAAATTGAGTTATTTGTAGTGAGATGAATGGACCTAGAGTCTGTCATACAGAGTGAAGTAAGTCAGAAAGAGAAAAAACAAATACTGTATTCTAACACATATATATGGAATCTAAAAAAAAAAAAAAAAAAAGGTACTGATGAACCTAGTTGCAGGGCAGGAATAATGATGTAGACATAGAGAATAGACTTGAGGACACGGGGTGGGAAGGGGAAGCTGGGGCAAAGTGAGAATAGCATCGATATATACACACTACCTAATGTAAAAGAGCTAGCTAGTGGGAAGCAGCAGCATAGCACAGGGAGATCAGCTCGGTGCTTTGTGCTGGCCTAGAGGGGTGGGATAGAGAGGATGGGAGGGAGGTTCAAGAGGGAGGGAATATGGGGGCATATGTATGCATATGGCTGATTCACTTTGGTGTACAACAGAAACTTACACAGTATTATGAAGCAATTATACTCCAATAAATATCTATTTAAAAAAAAGAAAGTGAATTGCATTGGGGTCATTGAGAAGATGGAGAGAAAATATTATGATCATGATGATAGAATTTGCCTTGGATAGGAGGAAGAATGCATCTTCCATTGTCACTGGAGAGAGGAAGAAAAGCAGAGGATTAGTCAATAAGACTAAAATAAACAACCTTCTTCATGGTACAGTAAGTAATGTCTCATGTAGGAATTACAGGAAATAATTCTAAGTGAATTGAATAGCTTCCTAAAATAAATAATTGTAGTTAATATTTGTATAGGCATTTTAAGAAATATTTTAATGAGTCTGCTTTAATAAAATACTCCCTCTAAAACTGATTGTAGTGTGACCTCAGACAAGTTACACAAATTCTATAAATCCGTTTCTCCACAAATATACATGAAAACAGTAAAGATATGTATACAATGGGTTGTGATGTTTTAACATAAATGTCTGAAATAACAACCACTCTTAAATCCTTACTGCAAGAAGATAGAGACATGCCAAATATCATTTTATTATATAAGGATGCTAAAGCATATACACAGTATTTGAAATTGCAAATATTGGAATTGCAAAGTGTTAAAAGAAAGTTTTAAATTAGTATTTTGAAAAGCATGCATTTTTTAGTCAACTGGATCAGATGTGGGCACTAATGAAGTCACTGAAATTTGCTGAAGCCCATAATTTGTATTTTTTTTCATCAATTCAATTTTTCAATCAGGGAATCATGTAGGTAAAGCTTTGCTGAGCTTTCCATATTATGACCTCATTATATGAAGAATAAAATTGCACTTGAACTAAGTAAATAAATGTGGTTAATAATTGTCAAATCAAAATAAACTTTTGCTCTCAATTTAATACCTACTATATTTATAAATAATCAAGAATACCATCCAACATATCTTTTCTATATTTGAACAGTAATCATATAAAGTGTACTTTCTTTCTTTGATTTCAATAGCAGGAAAAACTGGCAATTAAACAGTACACACAATAGAAATACATGAACATATCTTTCATTAATCATTATAATGTAAAACACTTCTCCTTTGTTGAATGCATTTTAAATTGTTTGAAAATATTTACAACTTTATAAACCTTATTTCCAGTTATTTGTGGTGAACTACATAAACATTATTTAACACAATAAAAATAGCATCTGTGGAAAAAATTACGTAAAAGAAATAATACTTTCTCAAAAATCTAGTAGGCAATAACGATAATTTCTTAGTTTCCAATTTATTGCCTTCTTATGTTTTCCCCTAAATCCACTGTTATCCACAGACAGAAGTAAACAAAAAGTGAGATATTGAGATTCACAATGTTTATGAATCAGACTTAATTTAAAGTATTTCCACATATATCTACTGAAATTTCCAAAGGTTTTTGAGTAAATGAGTAATTTTTTTCAATTAAACTAAGAAAAATTCATTTTGCCTTATTTAATTTATTATTATTATTAAATTAAGCATTTGCAGAAAATAGATTTTCATGTTTGTAAACAATTGTATTTAAAATGTATCTAATGTTAGTCAATGAAGATGTTCCTTGAACTTTTAGGTTGAATTCTTAAGCTTAGTCTATAGTACCTAAAATGGTAAATAACAGATGGAAGAAATACATCTTCCTACAAAACCATCAGGAAAAACATAAAACAGAAAATGTTGGTTAAAAAACTAAATATCATGCAATTCATTAAACTCTTTCCTTCATAAAACTTTTGATCACCAAAGATGTGTCTAAATTATTTCCTACAGGGCTTCAATGATTCCAAATCCAGTTTGCTTTGTGGGTCATTCTTAATGTTTATTTGTCTCTGTACAATAAAAGGTTTCTTGATATCTGTTTTGCATTCTTTCTGAAATCATTTGTGGCACATCATTTTGTTGATGATGGAAATATCAAAGTATCAAATGCATTATGTTTTTCAGAAATACTGTTAAGAAAAACAGATTTGTTCAGTGTGCTTTCAAGCCTCATTTCTTATGTTACATTTCTTTTTCCTATTTCTCATTGTTTATTCTTGCTCACTGCCTATTTCTATGAATAAACAGTCCTTGTTCTCACCTATTCCTCCTCTCCTGCACTGGATCTTATCTTCTTCCATGGCTTCTGAAAGATTTTATTCCAACAATTCTTTTTTTTTTTTCTCTCAGAACAACTGTTTCTCTCTTTTCTTTGCTATCTTCACTGCTATGAAAACAGGTTTTTATTTCTCTAACTTAAATGACAACTTTCTTTTTATTGGAGTAAAATTGCTTTACAATGTTGTGTTAGTTTCTGCTGTACAATGAAGTGAATCAGCTATATGTACACCTATATCCCCTCCCTCTTGGACCTCCCTCCCACATCCCCATCCCACACATCTAGGTCATCACGGAGCACCGAGCTGAGCTCCCTGTGCTATACAGCAGGTTCCCACTAGCTATCTATTTTACACATGGTGGTGTATTTATATCAAACCTAATCTCCCAATTCGTCCCACACTTCCCTTCCCCCCCATGTATACATGATAAACAACAGCAAGATGTTTTTTGACCCACCTCCTAGAGTAATGAAAATAAAAATAAACAAACAGGACCTAATTAAACAACATTCTTGCTTGACCCAACTTTCCCTGTTAAAGTTCTAATCAACAGCTCTCCATTGTCACAAAAGTCCTAGAAAAATGTTTTCTGTATTCTGTCCCCAATTTCACTAATCTCTTTCTTCCTTAAATCCACTCCAAATAGACATTTGCAACTTTTACTCTAAGAGAATTTTTTTTTATCAAGGTCAGCAATAATCTCCACACTTATTAGTCTAGTGGTGAAATGTCAGTTTTTATGTTATTTGACATATCACCAGCATTTGAGGCATTTAATTGCTTTCTTTGCCTGGCATTGTTAAAACATCATTCTCTTATTGATGAAAGAAAATGAAGAGAACACAAACAGATGGAAAGATATACTGTGTTCATGGTTTGTAAGAAATAGTGTTGTTAAAATGACCATAATACCCAAGGCAATCTTGGGTGCAATCCCTATCAAAACACCAAACATATTTTACAAAATTAGAACAAATAATTCTAAAATTTGTGTGGAAACACAAAAGACCACTAATACCCAAAACAATCTTGACAAAGAAGAATAGAGTTATAGGTATCATGTTGCCTGACTTCAGGCTATACTATAAAGCTACAGGAATTAAAACATTATGGTGGGAATTGTCTAGCTGTCCAGTGGTTGGAACTCCATGCTTCCACTGCAGGGGGCACGGGTTTGATTCCTGGTTGGGGAACTAAGATCCCACGTGTTGCTCAGCCAAAAAAAAAAAAAAAAAGAAAAGGAAAGAAAACAGTATGGTAATGGTACAAAAACACATAGATCAATGAAACAGAATAGAGAGCCCAGAAATAAAACCATGTACCTATGTTCAATTATTCTATGACAAAGGAGGCAAGTATATACAGTGGAGAAAAGACAGTCCCTTCAACAAGTGGTGCTGGGAAAACTGTACAGCTACATGTAAAAGAATGAAATTAGAACATTTTCTTACACCATATATAAAAATAAGATTTAAATGGATTAAAGACCCAAATGTAAGACCAGAAACCATAAAACTCCTAGAAGAAAGAATAGGCAGAACACTCTTTGACATAAATCACATCAATACGTTTTTGTATCTGTCTCCTAACACAAAGGGAACAAAAGTAAAACAAAACAGAACAAACAAACAAATAAAAACAAGAGGGACCTAATTAGACTTAACAGCTTTTGTACAGCAAAAGATACCATTCAATGAGATGAAAAGAAAACCTACTGAATGGGAGAAATATTTCCACATAATATGACTGATAAGGGGTTAATACCCAAAATATATAAACAGCTCATACAACTCAATATATTAAAAACAACCAACCCAATTAAAATATGAGCAGAAGACCTAAACAGACATTTTTCCAAGGAAGATGTACAGATGACCAACAGGCACATGAAAAGATGCACAACATCATTAATGATCAGGGAAATGCAAGTCAAAACCACACTGAGATATCAACTTACACCTGTCAGAATGGTTAGCATCAAAAGGGAACACAAATAACAAATATTTGGAAAGGATGTGGCGAAAAGGGAACTGTTGTACACCGTTGGTAGGAATGTAAATTAGCACAGCAACTGTAGATAATATTATTGAGGTTCCTCAAAAACCAAAAATATAACTACCATATGATCCAGCAATTCCACTCCTGGGTATATATCTGAAGAAAACCAAAACACACTAATTCAAATAGATATATGCACCCCAATGTTCACAACAGTATTACATAATATAGCCAAGATATGGAAACAACCTAAATGTCCATCAACAGATGAATGGAGAGAAAAGATGGAATACACACACACACACACACAGGAATACTACTCAGCCATAAAAAGGATGAAATACTGCCATATGTAGCAACATGAATGAACTTAGAGATTATCATACTAAGTGAAGTAAGCCAGACAAAGAAATATCATATGATATTGCTTATTTGTGGCATCTAAAAAAATTATACAAATGAAATTATTTACAAAACAGAAGGAGACTCACAGACATAGAAAACAAGTTATTGTTACCAAAGGGGGAAATGGGGTGGGGGAGTGGTAAATTAGGAGTTTGGGATTAACATACACGTTACTATATATAAAATAGATAACCAACCAGGACCTACTCTATAGTAAAGGATATTATACCCAATATTTTGTAATAACCTATAAATAACCTATAAGGGAAAATAATCTGAAAAAATTATATATATATATATCTGAATCACTGTACTGTACACCTGAAACTAACACAATGCTGTAAATCAACTATACTTATATAAAGAAAAATGAGACAAAAAAATAACAAAATTTTCAAAGATTATATACCATTTATAATTATTATAAAATATTAGCTATATTCACTGTGCTGTACAATATATCCTAGTAGCTTATTTATTTTATACATAGTAATTTGTACCTCTATATATATATCACATCTTCTTTACCCATTCATCTGTCCATGGACACTTAGGTTGCTTCCATGTCTTGGCTATTGTAAATAATATTGCTATGAACTTTGGGGTGCACGTATCTTTTCAAATGAGAGTTTTCGTCTTTTCTGAATATATGACCAGGAGTGGGGTTGCTGGATCATATGGTAACTCTATTTTTAGTTTTTTAAGGAAACTCCATAATTTTCTCCTTAGTGGCTGCACCAATTTACATTCCCACCAACAGTGTAGGAGGGTTCCCTTTTCTTCACACCTTCTGCAACATTTACTTGTTGTAGACTTTTTGATGATGGCCATTCTGACCCTTGTGAGATAACACCCCTTTGTAGTTTTGATTTGCCTTTCTCTAATAATTAGTGATGTTGAGAATCTTTTCATATGCCTTTTGGCCATCTGTAGGTCTTCTTTGGATAAGTGTTTATTTAGATCTTCTGCCCATTTTTGATTTTTTAAAAATTGAGCTGTATGAGCTGTTTGTATATTTTGGCAATTAATCCCTTGTTGGTTGCATCATTTGCAAATATTTTCTCTCATTCTATAGGTTGTTTGTTATGGTTTCCTTTGCTGTGCAAAGGCTTTTAAATTTAATTAGGCCCCACTTTTAAATTTTTATTTCCTTACTCTAGGAGACAGATACAAAAAGATATTGCTGTGACTTATGTCAAAGAGTGTCCTGCCTATGCTTTCCTCTAGGATATTTATAGTATCTGGTCTTACATTTAGTTCTTTAATCCATTTTGAGTTTTTTTGTGTGTGCATGTGTGTGTGTGTGTGCATGATGTTAGAGAATGTTCTAATTTTATTCTTTTACATGTAGCTGTCCAGTTTTCCCAGCACAACTTATTGAAGAGATAGTCTTTTCTCCATTTTATATTCTTGACTCCTTTGTAATAGATTAACTGACCATAAGTGTGTTGGTTTATTTCTGGGCTTTCTATCCTGTTCCATTGATCTACATTTATGTTTTTGTGCTAATACCATACAGTTTTGATTACTGTAGCTTTGTAGTATAATCTGAAGTCAGGGAGCTTGATTCTTCCAGTTCCGTTTTTCTTTCTCAAGATTGCTTGGTTATTTGGGGTCTTTCATGTTTTCATACAAATTAAAAAAAATTTTTTCTAGTTCTGTGAAAAATGCCACTGGTATTTTGATAGGAATTTCATTGAATCTTTAGATTACCTTGGGTAGTACTGTCATTTTGACAATACTTATTCTTCCAATCCAAGAACATGATTTATCTTTCCATCTGTGTCATCTTTGTTTTCTTTCCTCAGCATCTTATAGTTTTCAGAGTACAGGTCTTTTGCTTCCTTTGGTAGGTTTATTCCTAAGTATTTTATTCTTTTTATTGTGATGGTAAATGGGACTGTTTCCTTAAATTCTCTTTCTGACCTTTTGTTGGTAGTATATAGAAATGCAACAGATTTCTGTGTATTAATTTTGTATCCTGCAAATTTACTAAATCCATTGATGAGCTCTAGTAGTTTTCAGGTAGTTTCTTTAGGATTTTCTATATAGAGTATAATGTCATCTGCAAACAGTGACAGGTTCACTTCTTTTCTAATTTGGATTCCTTTCATTTCTTTCTCTTCTCTGATTGCTGTGGCTAAGACTTCCAAAACTGTGTTGAATAAAAGTGGTGAAAATGGACATCTTTGTCTTGTTCCTGAAAATTTGAATCACTATGTTGTATACTTGAAACTAATATAATATTGTAAAGCAAGTATTCTTCACAAAAAATAGTCATCCACTTAGTTGTATTCTTCAACAATAAGCCCCTACCACTACATTTTTGTTCCCCTCTTCTCCCTTTATCTTTATATTGGCATGTGACAATCATTACTCCTTGCTCCATTTTTTTCCCTATGTACTTACATTAACTAGGTGATCACATTCAGTTCTGTGGCTTTAAAAACAATAGCTGAAGACTCCAAAATCTCTGTTTTCTGTATATTTTTTGTCCTGGACTCCAGATTATTTTATTTTTCTGCCTACTTGACATCATACTTGGATATATAATAACATCAGAATCTGAAAATGTCCAAAAGTTAACTTCTAATTTTTACCCCTCAATTTACTCTTATAATGAGTAAATTGTTTTCTTCCCACCTCATTTGATGGAATTTATAAATTTCCAGTTACATGTACCAGTCTTAACAATATCACTGACCTCCCTCTCTCACAACCCACATCCAATCTGTCTGGAATTCCTGTTTACTTTACCTTCAAAATATATGAAGAATCCAACCATTTCCTACCACCAACACTGCTACCTTACCAACTTACTTTCGTTATGGTGATAGTGTTCTCACTGGTCTCCATGCTTTCACTCATACCCCTGTTGAGTCTCTTCTCAACATTGCATTGAGAGTTATCCATTACACATAAATGTGTGATCATGCTGTTCCTCTACTCCAGGGGAGGGGTCTGGCTAACTACACCCCACAAGTAAAACTGGCCCACCACCTCTAATGTTTGTTCTGTATATAAATTTTTATTGGAACACAGTCATCCCCTTTTACTTATGTATTATCTATAGCTGCTTTTGTGCTAAAACTGCAGAGATGAGCAGTTATGACAAGAGACTGTATAGTGCCAAAATTACTTCCTGTTGGGCCTTTTACAGAATAAGAGTGCTGATCCCTGCTCCATTCAAATTGTTACTCACTCCCCATTTACTCAGTCATGTTAAATGCCACAGCCATTTAAATACTTTACAAGGCCCTTCATAACTTGACTTCCCATTACTTCTCTCCTGTTCTAGTCACACTTGTCTCCTTTTTGCTCTTCTTTACAGCATTTGTATTGTGTTTTTCCTCTGTCTGAGATAATCTTCCTTAAGATATCCTCAAGGTTATGTCTTTTAACTCTTTCAAGTCTTTGCTCAAATGTTAAATTAACAAAGTCTATCTTTGTGTTCTCTTTTAAATTGCAGCTAACCCTACCAGCTCTGTATCCACAAATTCCTGATTCTCTTTTTACTGCTATATTATTTCCATACATTTTAAATTCTAAAAATTATGTTGAAATCTATTTATTATTTACGTTTCTCTCAGCTTCCCAACAATAGAATGTAAGTCAACTAATGTCAGGGTTTGGTTTACTGAATCATTCCAAGAACCTAAAATAATGACCCAAAGTAGGTGCTCAATATATAAATTTATGTAATGAACTTGTAAATCTTGTGTTTTGAATGCCTAGCAAAAACAACTGTTGTGGCACAGACATATGAGTACATGAATTAATGAATGAATAAATAAATGGATGGATGAGTGAAAGGTTTCACAAAGGAGACTTGGTGACATATAATTTGAGGTGGCTTAGAATATTGAGACAAGTTTAGTTTTTGTATATAATAATTAATATTAATTGAATTTGCAAATAAATATTGATTAAAATTGTAAATCATTACATTGAATAAAAAATAAATAGTAGTTGAATTTGTAAATTTTAATTGCAATTAATTAATTAATTAAGTGAATTTCCAAAATTGTTAGGTTGAATGAAAAAACAGCATTGAAATAAATAACACCATTGAATGGTTTCATAGTTAAGGAATTTAAAACCCAGTATAGACTAGGCTTTAAGACCTATGAAAACTGCAATCAAGAGAGAAATATTCATGGTTTTCAGAGAGACATTTTTTTTTTCAATTTGTAGTAATGAAGGAGTATTGGAAGAAAGAAATGCTAAGGTTGTATGGAAGAGGGACAACAGCTAGAACAGCATTCTGATAAATAGAGGGATGAAAAATTAGCTAGAAAAAGAATCAAAATTATCTATTTGGTTCCATCTACATAAGAAAAAAATAAACATGTAAACATTATTTAATACTTGGAAGGCTCTGAGCTATGACATATGTTTCATTTTATTTTTACTTAATCATAATAGAATACCTGGAATATGGACATTATTACCTAAAATAGAAATCATCCCACTCCTTAATATTCCTAGAATATTTTTCTCATTTTCCAGGGTCTAGCCTTCATTAAATGACTCCACCATTCATTTAGTCTCTCAGTCTTGAGAGTTTGGGGTCATGGTTGACTCTCTTCACTTCCTTAACCCCACATCTGTCTAATCAAGTCTCATGATTTGTATATTTTAGCAGCCATACTTATAGCTTGTATTAATATGACATATTGGGCGACAGACAAAGTACATTGCAAGAACTAATTAATGTAATCCATAAACAACCCCATGATGTATATACTATTATTACCAATAATAATTTATAGATAAATAATACAAAATTTTGCCCAAAATTAGAGTTAAAGCATACATAATAAATGGCAAAACCAATACTTCAACTCTAATTTGTCTCCAAAGTCTATATGGCTAATAACTTTTTATTATTAATCACTTCAAATGTGGCTGGATTCTCCTTAAATCTATTTCAAGTGCCTCTTTACTGTATAAATTAGCATTATATCTCACACCAATTTTACTAATTTGACTTTCTACATCCACATTTGCTGCCACAAGCTCATTCTCCCCACTGAACACAGACAGACATCTGTAAATTAAAAATATTATTATATTACTCCCTTGCTTCAAAACACATCAATGGCTAACCTCTTTCTTTAAGAAAAAACCTCATGTGGACATATTTTGGTCTTTGAAACCAATGGTGACAACATTGTCATTGATTAGTCAACTCTAACTTCTCACTCTCTAGCCACAATAGATCTTTCTTCCTTTTGTTTTCCTCTCACTAGCATTCGCACACATAATTCGTTTTGTCCAAATTATATACCTTCCTTCTCCTACAACTTATATTTAGCCAAATCTGCTCAATGTTTGGATTTTATTTTAAGCATATTTCCTCAAAGAAGTTTAAGATTTCACTACCATGTGACTCAAAAGAGTCTGCATATTGCCATAACTTTTAGAGATCTCTAAATAAGAATTTGATTTCTAGATTTCCCATTTGTATATAACTTCCTTGAAGACAGGGACCAAGTTTCTCTTGTTCACTATTCCCCCACTCCACATCTTCAATGTCTAGCACACTGCTTGCACATACCTCTCCATAGATGAATGTGGCAAGAATAAATCGATCTCTATTAGGAACACATAGAAAGTTTTAAATTTGTCTTATTTATATTAGTTTCAATTTTTGAATACACACTTATTCTTTTAATCATGAGATAAATATCAAATGTTTATTATATAATATTAAATGCATTTTTGTATTATCAGTATCCATTTTTCAAAGCAACTTGAAAACACCAAAAATGTAATGCAATAAAACCACTAAATAACACTGTCCCTAATTTAAACTGTATAAGTGATATCTTATTTTTAATAAAAAAGACTTCAGGATTCCCTGGTGGCTCAGTGATTAAAAATCCATCTGCCAATGCAGGGGACATGGGTTCGGGCCCTGGTCCGGGAAGATCCCACATGCTGTGGAGCAACTAAGCCCATGAGCCACAACTACTGAGCCCACGTGCCACAATTAATGAAGCCCATGCACCCAGAGCCCGTGCTTTGTGACAAGAGAAACCACTGCAATGAGAAGCCTGTGCACCACAATGAAGAGTAGCCCCCGCTTGCCGCAACTAGAGAACGCACAGCAACAAAGACCCAAAGCAGCCAAAAATAAATAAATAAATAAAATTATTTTAAAAAAAATTAAAGTCTTTAATTTTTGTTTCTTATGAAATCTGCAAGCTTGTATACACATATTATTTACATTCCTATTAAATTAAGTTCAACAATGTCATTGTCTGATTAGGTGATGATAATTCAAAATCTAGGTCACTAAGTACCACATGCCACAAGCACCACTATATCATTTACTGATTAAGATAGCATATAACCATCACAAGATAATAAATACATTCAATTTTTAATAGCCTGAAAAGAAGACAATTATTTTAACTGTGTTTATTATAAGAATAATAACTAATATTATGAATCATTAATTATGCATCAAGGCAGTGTGCTAAATAATTTTTGCATGTATTTGTCTATTTTTTTTTAAACATCTTTATTGAAGTATAATTGCTTTACAATGGTGTGTTAGTTTCTGCTTTATAACAAAGTGAATCAGTTATACATATACATATGTTCCCATATCTCTTCCCTTTTGCATCTCCCTCCCTCCCACCCTCCCCATCCCACCCCTCTAGGTGGTCGCAAAGCACCGAGCTGACCTCCCTGTGCTATGCGACTGCTTCCCACTAGCTATCTATTTTACATTTGGTAGTGTATATATGTCCATGACACTCTCTCACCCTGTCACATCTCACCCCTCACCCTCCCCATACCCTCAAGTCCATTCTCTAGTAGGTCTGTGTCTTTATTCCCGTCTTGCCACTGGGTTCTTCATGGCCTTTTTTTTTTTTTTTTCCTTAGATTCCGTATATATGTGTTAGCATACTGTACTTGTTTTTCTCTTTCTGACTTACTTCACTCTGTATGACAGACTCTAACTCCATCCACCTCATTACAAATACCTCCATTTCATTTCTTTTTATGGCTGAGTAATATTCCATTGTATATATGTGCCACATCTTCTTTAACCATTCATCCGATGATGGACACGTAGGTTGCTTCCATGTCCTGGCTATTGTAAGTAGAGCTGCAATGAACATTTTGGTACATGACTCTTTTTGAACTATGGTTTTCTCAGGGTATATGCCCAGTAGTGGGATTGCTGGGTCGTATGGTAGTTCTATTTGTAGTTTTTTCAGGAACCTCCATACTGTTCTCCATAGCGGCTATATCAATTTACATTCCCACCAACAGTGCTAGAGTGTTCCCTTTCCTCCACACCCTCTCCAGCATTTATTGTTTCTAGATTTCTTGATGATGGACATTCTGACTGGTGTGAGATGATATCTCATTGTAGTTTTGATTTGCATTTCTCTAATGATTAATGATGTTGAGAATTCTTTCATGTGTCTGTTGGCAATCTGTATATCTTCTTTGGAGAAATGTCTATTTAGGTCTTCTGCTCATTTTGGATTGGGTTGTTCGTTTTTTTGTTATTGAGCTGCATGAGCTGCTTGTAAATCTTGGAGATTAATCCTTTGTCAGTTGCTTCATTTGCAAATATTTTCTCCCATTCTGAGGGTTGTCTTTTTGTCTTGTTTATGGTTTCCTTTGCTGTGCAACAGCTTTTAAGTTTCATTAGGTCCCATTTGTTTATTTGTGTTTTTATTTCCATTTCTCTAGGAGCTGGGTCAAAAAGGATCTTGCTGTTATTTATGTCATAGAGTGTTCTGTCTATGTTTTCCTCTAAGAGTTTGATATTGTCTGGCCTTACACTTAGGTCTTTAATCCATTTTCAGTTTATTTTTGTGTATGGTGTCAGGGAGTGTTCTAATTTCATACTTTTACATGTATATGTCCAATTTTCCCAGCACCACTTATTGAAGAGGCTGTCTTTTGTCCACTGTATATGCTTGCCTCCTTTATCAAAGATAAGGTGACCATATGTGCGTGGGTTTATCTCTGGGCTTTCTATCATGTTCCATTGATCTATATTTCTGTTTTTGTACCAGTACCAAACTGTCTTGATTACTGTAGCTTTGTAATAAAGTCTGAAGTCAGGGAGGCTGATTCCTCCAGCTCCATTTTTCATTCTCAAGATTGCTTTAGTTATTCGGGGTCTTTTGTGTTTCCATACAAATTGTGAAATTATTTGTTCTAGTTGTGTGAAAAATGGCAGTGGTAGTTTGATAGGGATTGCATTGAATCTGTAGATTGCTTTAGGTAGTAGAGTCATTTTCACAATGTGGATTCTTCCAATCCAAGAACATGGTATATCTCTCCATCTATTTGTATCATCTTTAACTTATTTCATCAGTGTCTTATAATTTTGTGCATACAGCACTTTTGTCTCCTTAGGTAGGTTGATCCTAGATATTTTATTCTTTTTGTTGCAATGTTAAATGGGAGTGTTTTCTTAATTTCACTTTCAGATTTTTCGTCATTAGTGTATAGAAATGCAAGAGATTTCTGTGCATTAATTTTGTATCCTGCTACTTTACCAAATTCTTTGATTAACTCTAGTAGTTTTCTGGTAGCATCTTTAGGATTCTCTATGTATAGTATCATGTCATCTGCAAATAGTGACAGCTTTACTTTTTCTTTTCCGATTTGGATTCCTTTTATTTCTTTTTCTTCTCTGATTGCTGTGGCTAACACTTCCAAAACTATGTTGAATAATAGTGCTGAGAGTGGGAAATCTTGTCTTGTTCCTGATCTTAGTGGAAATGATTTCAGTTTTTCACCATTGAGGACAATGTTGGCTGTGGGTTTGTCATATATGGCCTTTATTATGTTGAGGAAATTTCCCTCTATGCCTACTTTCCGCAGCGCTTTTATCATAAATGGGTGTTGAATTTTGTTGAAAGCTTTCTCTGCATCTATTGAGATGATCATATGGTTTTTCTCCTTCAATTGGTTAATATGGTGTATAACGTTGATTGATTTGCGTATATTGAAGAATACTTGCATTCCTGGGATAAAACCCACTTGATTATGATGTATGATCCTTTTAATGTGCTGTTGGATTCTGTTTGCTAGTATTTTGTTGAGGATTTTTGCATCTATGTTCATCAGTGATATTGGCCTGTAGTTTTCTTTCTCTGTGACATGTTCCTCTGGTTTTGGTATCAGGGTGATGGTGGCCTTGTAGAATGAGTTTGGGAGTGTTCCTCCCTCTGCAATATTTTGGAAGACTTTGAGAAGGATAGCAATTTCAGTGCTTGTGATTGGTCTGTTCATATTTTCTATTTCTTCCTGGTTCAGTCTCGGCAGGTTGTGCATTTCTAAGAATCTGTCCATTTCTTCCAGGTTGTCCATTTTTTTGGCATAGAGTTGCTTGTAGTAATCTCTCATGATTGTTTGTATTTCTGCAGTGTCAGTGGTTACTTCTCCTTTTTCATTTCTAATTCTATTGATTTGAGTCTTCTCCCTTTTTCTCTTGATGAGTCTGGCTAATGGTTTATCAATTTTGTTTATCTTCTCAAAAAACCTGATTTTAGTTTCATTGATTTTTGCTATTGTTTCCTTCATTTCTTTTTCATTTATTTCTGATCTGATCTTTATGATTTCTTTCCTTCTGCTAGCTTTGGGGTTTTTTTGCTCTTCTTTCTCTAATTGCTTCAGGTGCAAGGTTAGGTTGTTTATTCGAGATGTTTCCTGTTCCTTGAGGTAGGCTTGTATTGCTATAAACTTTCCTCTTAGCACTGCTTTTCTGCGTCCCATAGGTTTTGGGTCATTGTGTCTCCATTGTCATTTGTTTTTAGGTATTTTTTGATTTCCCCTTTGATTTCTTCAACAATCACTTCGTTATTAAGTAGTGTATTGTGTAGCCTCCATGTGTTTGTATTTTTTACAGACCTTTTCCTGTAATTGATATCTAGTCTCATAGCGTTGAGGTCAGAAAAGATACTTGATACTATTTCAATTTTCTTAATTTTAACAAGGCTTGATTTGTGACCCAAGATATGATCTATCCCGGAGAATGTTCCATGAGCACTTGAGAAAAATGTGTATTCTGTTGTTTTTGGGTAGAATGTCCTATAAATATCATTTTAGTCCATCTTGTTTAATATATCATTTAAAGCTTGTGTTTCCTTATTTATTTTCATTTTGGAGGATTTGTCCATTGGTGAAAGTGGGGTGTTAAAGTCCCCTACTATGATTGTGTTGCTGTTGATTTCCCCTTATATGGCTGTTAGTATTTGCCTTATGTATTGAGGTGCTCCTATGTTGGGTGCATAAATATGTACAATTGTTATACCTTCCTCTTGGATCGATCCCTTGATCATTATATAGTGTCCTTCTTTGTCACTTGTAATAGTCTTTATTTCAAAGTCTATTTTGTCTGATATGAGAATTGCTACTCCAGCTTTCCTTTGATTTCCATTTGCATGGAATATCTTTTTCTAGCCCCTCACTTTCAGTCTGTATGTGTCTCTAAGTCTGAAGTGGGTCTTTTGTAGACAGCATATATATGGGTCTTGTTTTTGTATCCATTCAGCCAGTCTGTGTCTTTTGGTGGGAGCATTTAATCCATTTACATTTAAGGTAATTATCGATATGTATGTTCCTATTCCCATTTTCTTAAATGTTTTGGGTTTGTTATTGTAGGTGTTTTCCTTCTCTTGTGTTTCTTGCCTAGAGAAGTTCCTTTAGCATTTGTTGTAAAGCTGGTTTGGTGGTGCTGAACTCTCTCAGCTTTTGCTTGTCTGTAAAGGTTTCAATTTCTCCATCAAATCTGAATGAGATCCTTGCTGGGTAGAATAATCTTGGTTGTAGGTTCTTCTCCTTCATCACTTTAAGTATATCCTGCCACTCCCTTCTGGCTTGCAGAGTTTCTGCTGAAAGATCAGCTGTTAACCTTATGGGGATTCCCTTGTGTGTTATTTGTTGTTTTTCCCTTGCTGCTTTTAATAGGTTTTCTTTATATTTAATTTCTGATAGTTGGATTAATATGTGTCTTGGCGTGTTTCTCCTTGGATTTATCCTGTATGGCACTCTCTGTGCTTCCAGGACTTGATTAACTATTTCCTTTCCCATATTAGGGAAGTTTTCAACTATAATCTCTTCAAATATTTTCTCAGTCCCTTTCTTTTTCTCTTCTTCTTCTGGGACCCCTATAATTCGAATGTTGGTGCTTTTAATGTTGTCCCAGAGGTCTCTGAGACTGTCCTCAGTTCTTTTCATTCTTTTTTCTTTATGCTGCTCTGCAGTAGTTATTTCCACCATTTTATCTTCCATGTCATCTATCTTTTCTTCTGCCTCAGTTATTCTGCTATTGATCTCATCTAGAGTATTTTTAATTTCATTTATTGTGCTTTTCATCATTGCTTGGTTCCTCTTTAGTTCTTCTAGATCATTTTTAAAGGTTTCTTGTATTTTTTCTATTCTATTTCCACAATTTTGGATCATCCTTACTATCATTATTCTGAATTCTTTTTCAGGTAGACTACCTTTTTCCACTTCATTTGTTAGGTCTGGTGTGTCTTGACCCTGCTCCTTTATCTGCTGTGTGTTCTTCTGTCATCTCATTTTGCTTATCTTACTGTGTTTGGGGTCTCCTTTTCACTGGCTGCAGGTTCGTAGTTCTTGTTATTTTTGGTATCTGTCCCCAGTGGCTAAGGTTGGTTCAGTGGGTTCTGTAGGCTTCCTGGTGTAGGGAACTAGTGTCTGTATTCTGGTGGATGAGGCTGGATCTTGTCTTTCTGGTGGGCACGTCCACGTCTGGTGGTGTATTTTGGGGTGTCTGTGGCCTTATTATGATTTTAGGCAGCCTCTCTGCTAATGGATGGGGCTGTGTTCCTGTCTTCCTAGTTGTTTGGCATAGGGTGTCCAGCACTGTGACTTGCTGGTCGTTGAGTGAAGCTGGGTCTTGATGTTGAGATGGAGATCTCTGAGAGATTTTCGCCATTTGGTATTACATGGAGCTGGGAGGTCTCTGGTGGACCAGTGTCCTGAAGTTGGCTCTCCCACCTCAGAGGCACAGCCCTGATGCCTGGCTGGAGCACCAAGAGCCTTTCATCCATGTAGCTCACAGTAAAAGGGAGAAAAAAATAGAAAGAGAGAGGATAAAATATATTCAAGTAAAATAAAGCTATTATAAAGCAAAGCTATACAGACAAAATCTCACCCAGAAGCATATACATATACACTAACAAAAAAAGGAAAAGGGGAAAAATTAATATATCCTACTCCCAAAGTCCACCTCCTGAATTTGGGATGATTCATTGTCTATTCAGGTATTCTACAGATGCAGGCACATCAAGTTTTTTGTGGAGTTCTTATCCGCTGCTTCTGAGGCTGCTGGGAGAGATTTCCCTTTCTCTTCTTTGTTCGCACAGCTCCCGGGGTTCAGCTTTGGATTTGGACCTGCCTCTGTGTGTAGGTTGCCTGCGGGCGTCTGTTCCCCGCCCAGACAGAACGGGGTTAAAGGAACAGCTGCTACGGGGGCTCAGGCTCACTCAGGTGAAGGGGAGGGAGGGGTACGGAATGCGGGGCTAGCCTGCGGCGGCAGAGGCCGGCGTGACGTTGCACCAGCCTGAGGCGCACCGTGCGTTCTCCCGGGGAAGCTGTCCCTGGATCATGGGAGCCTGGCCATGGCGGGCTGCACCAGCTCCCGGGACGGTCGGTGTGGAGAGTGACCTGTGCTCGTACACAGGCTTTTTGGTGGCGGCACAGCAGCCTTAGCGTGTCATGCCCGTCTCTGGGGTCCGCGCTGATCGCCGCAGCTCGTGCCTGTCTCTGGAGTTCGTTTAGGCAGCGCTCTGAATCCTCTCTCCTTTCGTGCCATGAAACAAAGAGGCAAGAAAAAGTCTCTTGCCTCTTCAGCAGCTGCAGACTTTTTCTCGGACTCCCTCCCAGCCAGCTGTGGTGCGCTAACCCCTTCAGGCTGTGTTCACGCAGCCAACCCCAGTCCTCTCCCTGGGATCCGACCGAAGCCCAAGCCTCAGCTCCCAGCCCCTGCCCGCCCCCGGCGGGTGAGCAGACAAGCCTCTCGGGCTGGTGAGTGCTGGTCGGCACCGAGCCTCTGTGCGGGAGTCTCTCCACTTTGCCCTCCGCACCCCTGTGGCTGTGCTCTCCTCCGTGGCTCCGAAACTTCCCCCCTCTGCCACCCACAGTCTCTGCCCACGAAGGGGCTTCCTAGTGCGTGGAAACCTTTCTTCCTTCACGGCTCCCTCCCACTGGTGCAGGTCCCGTCCCTATTCTTTTGTCTCAGTTATTTCGTTTTTCTTTTGCCCTACCCAAGTACGTGGGGAGTTTCTTGACTTTTGGGAGGTCTGACGTTTTCTGCCAGCATTCAGTGGGTGTTCTGCAGGAGCAGTTCCACGTGTAGATGTATTTCTAATGTATCTGTGGGAAGGAAGGTGATCTCCGCGTCTTACTCTTCCGCCATCTTCTTCGACCCCCCCCATGTATTTGTCTTTTAACTCTCTCCAAACTCCCATGATATCATTAAAGTTTTATTAAAATTTTGAAAGTGGAAGGAAAGTGCAATGGACTAATGTTTGGGTCCCTTCATTTCATGTTGAAATCCTAACCCCCAATGTGATGGTTTAGAATGGGAGGCCTTTGGGAAGCAATTAAGTCCTGAGGGTCGAGCTCTCATGAGTGGGATCAGTGATGTTATAAAAGAGCCCCTGGAGAGCTCTCTCACCTTCTTCCACGAAGTGAGTATATAACCAAAAGTCTGCAACCTGTAAGAGACCCCTCAGGCGAACCCAATCATGCTGGCACCCTGATCTCAGACTTTCTGCCTCCAGAGCTATGAGGAATAAATTTATGTTGTTTCTAAGCCACCCATTCTGTAATACTTTGTTATTAGTAGCACCAACAGACTAAGACAGAGAGAGAGCTGAATTGATTTGCCCAGTATGATTTTGGAGGTGAGATTTGAAGCTAGGATGCTTGGCTGCAGAACCTAAGTTCTTAAACTCTGTGTCACAATAATGAGATGTATGTAACCATTTTTTTTCTTATCACCTTACTTTTTTTCTTCTTCTTCTTAATTGCTCTATAGTTGGAATGAAGTTATATTCATTTCAGGTGTACAACATAATTATTCGATACTTGTATATATTGCAAACTGATCACCACATTAAATCTAGTTAACATCTATTACCATACATAGTTACCAAATCTTTTCCTTGTGATAAGAACTTTCAACATGCACTCTGCTGGCTACTTTCAAATATGCAATGCATTATTATTAACTATAGTCACCATTCTGTACATTATATCCTCATGACATTCATTTTATAACTGGAAGTTTGTATATTTTGACGCCCTTCACTCATTTTACCCACACATCATGCCCAGCCTCAGGTAACCATCAAACTATTCTCTATATTTATGAGCTAGGAGATTTTGTTATTGTTGTTGTTGTTTGTAGTTGTTGTTTTTTGGGGGGAAGTGTTTTTTTTTTTCCTTAGATTCCACATATAGGTGAGACCATATGATGTTTATCTTTTTCTGTCTGACCTTATTTCACTTAGCATAATGCTTTCAGCATCTATCCATGTTGTCTCAAATGGCAGGATTTCATCTTTTTTTTATGGCTTAGTAATATACAGATATATATGTACATACATCTTCTTTTCCCATTCATCCATTGATGAATATTTAGTTGTTTCTATGTCTAGGCTATTACAAATAGTGCTGCAATGAACATGAGGGTGCATATATCATTTCAAATTAGTGTTTTCATTTTCTTTGGAAAAATACACAGTGAAGTTGCTGGGTCAAATGTAGTTCTATTTTCAGTTTTTTTGAGGAACCTCCATACTGTTTTCCATAGCAGATGCACCAATTTACATTCCCACAACAGTGTATAAGTGTTCCCATTTCTTCACATACATGCCAATATTAGTTATTTTTTGCCTTTGGATAGTAGCTATTCCAACAGGTGTGAAGTGATTTATCATTGTGGTGTTGATTTGCATTTCCCTGTTGATTAATCATGTTGAGCATTTTTTAATGTACCTGTTGGTCATCTGTATGTCATCTTCAGAAAAACTGTCTATTCAGATCTGCCATTTTTAATCAGACTGGTTCTTTGCTATTGAGTTGTATGAGTTCTTTACATATTTTTTGGTATTAACCTCTTATCAGATATATTATTTGCAAATACATTCTCCCATTCTGTAGGTTGCAAGTTCATTTTGTTGATGATTACCTCTGTTGTGTAGAAGATTTTTAGTTTGATGAAGTCTCACTTGTTTAATTTTTGCTTTTGTTTCCTTTGCTTTTGGTGTCAAATTCAAAGAATCATCACCAAGACCAATGTCAATGAGTTTACTGGCTAGGTTTTATTTTAGGAGTTTTATGGTTTCAGGTCTTACATTCAAGCTTTAATTCATTTTGAGTTAATTTTTGTGTATGGTGTAAGATAACATCCAGTTTCATTCGTTTGCATGTGGCTGTCCAGTTTACTCAACACCATTTACTGAAGAGACTGTCCTTTCCCCATTGTATATTATTATCTCTTTGTCATAAATTAATTGACATATATGCATGGGTTTATTTCTGAGCTCTCAATTCTGTTCCATTGATCTGTGTGTGTTTTTTCCAATACCATACTGTTTTGATTACCATAAGTTTATAATATAGTTTGAAATCAGGGAGTTATGAATTTTAATGCAGCTAAATACTTTATTTTTTCCAATCTGAAATCTCTCTCATATCTACATATACATACATACTTACATGTTTCATGTTATGTTTTTATCTTGAATTTCAGTTCATGATTATGATTTTGTTATTCCTCTTTTTAAATAATCATTACTTAACATTATATAAGGTTTTCAGACAAATTATTAACCTTTGTTAAAATTATGTTCTAGTATTTCGTTTGCTGATTAAGTTGTCTTATATGTCATAGCATCCTCATTCTTCAATTTATTAATGATTTTGCTGAACTAATCTATTTTATTAAAATAAGTCACTGTTTTCATGAAATAAAGACAAATGAAATGCAATAGAATAAATATTTGTGTCAACAACAGAAGAGTTTGTACAAGAATATTTATTGCAAGTTTATTCACAGTAGGTGAAAATTGGAAATCACCTAATGCCCATGGACAGGACAAACTGAAGTATATTCATATAATATCACACTTCCCATGAAGTTGGAGCTAAGTGTCACACAAGCAGCAACATAGGTTAATCTCATGGTTATAATGCAAGGAATCAGTCACAAAAGAGTGCACATTATATGGTTTCATTTATATAAATTTCTGTAACTGGAAGAGCTATTCTAAGGTGGAAAAAATCAGAGTATCAATTGCTTCTTGGAGTGGGGATTAACAGGGAAGAGATATTAGGAAAATTTCTGGGGAGATAAGAGCATTCTAAATTATGATGCAATGTGGGTTATAAAGGTATATCTACTTGTCAAAATTATAGTTAACCTTTGTTTGTTTCAATGAATGTAACTTTTGCATCAAAGAAAAAATAACTATTAAAACTAATTTTGACTTGGGGGAAGGAGGTTAGTGGAGATAATAAAGGCCATATAGGACAAAACCACATCAGACATTATTCTCAACAGTGAAAAACTGAAAGCAATTCCCCTAAGATCAGGAACAAGACAAGTAAGTCCACTCTTGCCACATTTATTCAACATAATTTTGCAAGCCCTAGCCACAGCAATTAGAAAAGAAAAATAAATAAAAGGAATCCAAATTGGAAAAGAAGAAGTAAAACTGTCACTGTTTGCAGATGACATGATATTCTACATAGGAAATCCTAAAGATGCTACCAGAAAACTACTAGAGTTCATCAATGAATTTGGTAAAGTTGCAGGATACAAAATTAATATAGATAAAATAAAATTTTATTTTTTAAGTACTGGAATTTTCCATACTAAACTATTAAAGAAAGTCACGGGTTCTTGCTTACCTGAGTAAAACTTTGTTCTTCCTATTCTCTCTGTTAGTCTGTGTATAGAAATTAGATTGAAACTCATTATCCATCACTCTTTAAGGAAATGTCTCCATCGTCTTTATTTGTTGGAAGATTTTAAATCGCTGTTTCAATTTCAGTGCTTGTGATTGGTCTGTTCATATTTTCTATTTCTTCCTGGTTCAGTCTCGGCAGGTTGTGCATTTCTAAGAATTTGTCCATTTCTTACAGCTTGTCCATTTTATTGGCATATAGTTGCTTGTAGTAATCTCTCATGATTGTTTGTATTTCTGCAGTGTCAGTGGTTACTTCTCCTTTTTCATTTCTAATTCTATTGATTTGAGTCTTCTCTCTTTTTTTCTTGATGAGTCTGGCTAATGGTTTATCAATTTTGCTTATCTTCTCAAAGAACCAGCTTTTAGTTTTATTGATCTTTGCTATTGTTTCCTTCATTTCTTTGCCATTTATTTCTGATCTGGTCTTTATGATTTCTTTCCTTCTGCTAGCTTTGGGGTTTTTTTATTCTTCTTTCTCTAATTGCTTTAGGTGCAAGGTTAGGTTCTTTATTCGAGATGTTTCCTGTTTCTTGAGGTAGGCTTGTATTGATATAAACTTCCCTCTTAGAACTGCTATTGCTGCCTCCCATAGGTTTTGGGTCATCGTGTCTCCATTGTCATTTGTTTCTAGGTATTTTTTGATTTCCCCTTTGATTTCTTCAGCAATCACTTCGTTATTAAGTAGTGTATTGTGTAGCCTCCATGTGTTTGTATTTTTTACAGACCTTTTCCTGTAATTGATATCTAGTCTCATAGCGTTGTGGTCAGAAAAGATACTTGATACGATTTCAATGTTCTTAAATTTACCAAGGCTTGATTTGTGACCCAAGATATGATCTATCCCGAAGAATGTTCCATGAGCACTTGAGAAAAATGTGTATTCTGTTGTTTTTGGGTGGAATGTCCTATAAATATCAAGTAAGTCCATCTTGTTTAATGCATCATTTAAAGCTTGTGTTTCCTTATTTATTTTCATTTTGGAGATTCTGTCCATTGGTGAAAGTGGGGTGTTAAAGTCCCCTACTATGATTGTGTTGCTGTTGATTTCCCCTTATATGGCTGTTAGTATTTGCCTTATGTATTGAGGTGCTCCTACGTTGGGTGCATAAATATGTACAATTGTTATACCTTCCTCTTGGATCGATCCCTTGATCATTATATAGTGTCCTTCTTTGTCTCTTGTAATAGTCTTTATTTTAAAGTCTATTTTGTCTGATATGAGAAGTGCTCCTCCAGCTTTCTCTTGATTTCCATTTGCATGGAATATCTTTTTCCATCCCCTCACTTTCAGTCTGTATGTGTCCCTAGGTCTGAAGTGGGTCCCTTGTAGACAGCATATATATGGGTCTTGTTTTTGTATCCATTCAGCCAGTCTGTGTCTTTTGGTGGGAACATTAAATCCATTTACATTTAAGGTAATTATCGATATGTATGTTCCTATTCCCATTTTCTTAAATGTTTTGGGTTTGTTATTGTAGGTGTTTTCCTTCTCTTGTGTTTCTTGCCTAGAGAAGTTCCTTTAGCATTTGTTGTAAAGCTGGTTTGGTGGTGCTGAACTCTCTCAGCTTTTGCTTGTCTGTAAAGGTTTCAATTTCTCCATCAAATCTGAATGAGATCCTTGCTGGGTAGAATAATCTTGGTTGTAGGTTTTTCTCCTTCATCACTTTAAGTATATCCTGCCACTCCCTTCTGGCTTGCAGAGTTTCTGCTGAAAGATCAGCTGTTAACCTTATGGGAATTCCCTTGTGTGTTATTTGTCGTTTTTCCCTTGCTGCTTTTAATATGTTTTCTTTATATTTAATTTCTGATAGTTGGATTAATATGTGTCTTGGCATGTTTCTCCTTGGATTTATCCTGTATGGCACTCTCTGTGCTTCCAGAACTTGATTAACTATTTCCTTTCCCATATTAGGGAAGTTTTCAACTATAATCTCTTCAAATATTTTCTCAGTCCCTTTCTTTTTCTCTTCTTCTTCTGGGACCCCTATAATTCGAATGTTGGTGCTTTTAATGTTGTCCCAGAGGTCTCTGAGACTGTCCTCAGTTCTTTTCATTCTTTTTTCTTTATCCTGCTCTGCAGTAGTTATTTCCACCATTTTATCTTCCATGTCATCTATCCTTTCTTCTGCCTCAGTTATTTTGCTATTGATCTCATCTAGAGTATTTTTAATTTCATTTATTGTGCTTTTCATCGTTGCTTGGTTCCTCTTTAGTTCTTCTAGGTCCTTTTTAAAGGTTTCTTGCATTTTTTCTATTTTATTTCCAAGATTTTGGATCATCTTTACTATCATTATTCTGAATTATTTTTCAGGTAGACTGCCTATTTCCTCTTCATTTGTTAGGTCTGGTGTGTTTTGACCCTGCTCCTTCATCTGCTGTGTGTTTTTCTGTCGTCTCATTTTGCTTATCTTACTGTGTTTGGGGTCTCCTTTTCACAGGCTGCAGGTTTGTAGTTCCCGTTGTTTTTGGTATCTGTCCCCAGTGGCTAAGGTTGGTTCAGTGGGTTGTGTAGGCTTCCTGGTGGAGGGGACTAGTGCCTGTGTTTTGGTGGATGAGGCTGGATCTTGTCTTTCTGGTTGGCATGTCTACATCTGGTGGTGTGTTTTTTGGGGTGTCTGTGGCCTTATTATGATATTAGGCAGCCTCTCTGCTAATGGATGGTGCTGTGTTCCTGTCTTCCTAGTTGTTTGGCATAGGGTGTCCAGCACTGTAGCTTGCTGGTCATTGAGTGAAACTGGGTCTTGATGTTGAGATGGAGATCTCTGAGAGATTTTCGCCATTTGGTATTACATGGAGCTGGGAGGTCTCTGGTGGACCAGTGTCCTGAAGTTGGCTCTCCCACCTCAGAGGCACAGCCCTGATGCCTGGCTGGAGCACCAAGAGCCTTTCATCCATGCGGCTCAGAATAAAAGGGAGAAAAAATAGAAAGAAAGAAAGAAAGAGGATAAAACATCATAAAATAAAGTAAAATAAAGCTATTATAATAAAAAAGAAGAAAAAATTATTAAGAAAAATTTTTTTTAATTTTTAATAATAAATTTATTAATTTTTTAAAATAAAAAGTAAGAAAAAAATTGTTAAGAAAAAATTTATTAAGAAAAAAAATTTTTTAGTAAAAAAAAAAAAACGGACAGACCGAACCCTAGGACAAATGGTGAAAGCAAAGGTATACAGACAAAATCACACCCAGAAGCATACACATATACACTCACAAAAAGAGGAAAATGGGAAAAATTAATATATCCTGCTCCCAAAGTCCACCTCCTGAATTTGGGATTATTCGTTGTCTATTCAGGAATACATCAGATGCAGGTACATCAAGTTGTTTGTGGAGTTTCAATCCACTGCTTCTGAGGTTGCTGGGAGAAATTTCCCTTTCTCTTCTTTATTCGTACAGCTCCCGTGGTTCAGCTTTGGATTTGGACCCGCCTCTGCGTGTAGGTCGCCTGAGGGCGTCTGTTCTTCACTCACACTGGACGGGGTTAAAGGAGCAGCTGCTCCAGGGGCTCTGGCTCATTCAGGCCGGGCGGAGGGAAGGGTACGGATGCAGGGTGAACCTGCGGTGGCAGAGGCCTGCGTGACATTGCAGCAGCCCGAGGCATGCCGTGTGTTCTCCTGGGGAAGTTGTCTCTGGATCACGGGAGCCTGGCAGTGGCCGGCTGCACCGGATCCCGGGAGGGGCAGTGTGGATAGTGACCTGTGCTCACACACAGGCTGCTTGGTGGCAGCAGCAGCAGTCTTAGCATCTCATGCCTGACTCTGGGGTCCGCACTGATAGCCGCGGCTCGCGCCCATCTCTGGAGCTCCTTTAAGCGGCGCTCCCAAGCCCCTCTCCTTGCGCACCGTGAAACAAAGAGGCAAGAAAAAGTCTCTTGCCTCTTCGGCAGCTGCAGACTTTTTCCCGGACTCCCTCCCGGCTAGCTGTGGTGAGCTAACCCTTTCAGGCTGTGTTCAAGGCGCCAACCCCAGTCCTCTCCCTGTGATCTGACCGAAGCCTGAGCCTCAGCTCCCAGCCCCTGCCCGCCCCCGGCGGGTGAGCAGACAAGCCTCTCGGGCTGGTGACTGCTGGTCGGCACCGAGCCTCTGTGCGGGAGTCTCTCCACTTTGCCCTCCGCACCCCTGTGGCTGTGCTCTCCTCCATGGCTCCGAAGCTTCCCCCCTCTGCCACCTGCAGTCTCTGCCCACGAAGGGGCTTCCTAGTGCGTGGAAACCTTTCTTCCTTCACGGCTCCCTCCCACTGGTGCAGGTCCCGTCCCTATTCTTTTGTCTCAGTTATTTCTTTTTTCTTTTGCCCTACCCAGGTACGTGGGGAGTTTCTTGCCTTTCGGGAGGTCTGACGTCTTCTGCCAGCGTTCAGTGGGTGTTCTGTAGGAGCAGCTCCACGTGTAGATGTATCTCTAATGTATCTGTGGGAAGGAAGGTGATCTCCGCGTCTTACTCTTCCGCCCTCTTGCCCCCCTCCTCTCCATTGTCTTTAGCATTCACTTTTGCCAATAAGATATTAAGTGAAAAATCTCATTACCTTGCCTTTATAAAAAAACACAATTTTCCCCTTTCTGAAATACTTTAGAAATTTTAAAATAGTCTTTGAATTTAATAATTTTACCATAATTTATAACAGTTTAGATCCTGTTTTAGTTTACTTGTATGTTAAAATATGCTTCCTTCAAGATCATTGTTCCCTTTATAACACAATGCTTTTAGTACTATTTCAAATCAAGGTATATGTATTATTATTTTTCTTAAATAATCCTTCCCTTGTTTTATTATGTTTTATTCTTCTTCATCTTTAATTAAATAATTGCTTGAAATTCTAAATTTGTCTTCTCTTTCTCTAAAGTTTATCCCACATGTTCCACTTCTCTAATGTTGTACAGATCTTTCTGGACAAATCATTTAGCTATACTTTCAACTTATTAATTTCACCTTTAGCTACTTATATTCTGTTATCAACATCATCATCATTATCACAATTATCATCATTATATTTAAATTGCTGTATAACTAAGTTTCCAAATACTTTGATTGGTTATATGTCATTGAAGCTTTTCTTCATAGATACCCCAATGTAGAAATCAATTTTAATTAATATTTATAATATTTTTCAACCATTTATTTTGTTTCCTGACACCTGTTTTCTGTCTTTATGAAGTTTTTCTCTCTCTCTTAGTTTCCCTCATATAATTAGCAATTCTGCGTTGTTTTACCCATTCTTAGATTAAAATTTAGCGTAAATGGGGTTATTTCCTGAATAGCAATTTCTGCATTTAAACATTAATGTGTATGTATCACATAGTAAATGAGAGTCATGAGACATGTACCACAATGTTCACTGCAGCACCATTTACAATAGCCAGGACATGGAACCAGCTTAAATGTTCATCGACAGATGAATGGATAAAGAAGATATGACACATATACTTATTAACTTTTTTATTCCTGGTTGGTGTATCCCTTTTGTTTTTCTTCTTGCTACCTACTAAACATTTGTTGTTTTATGGTTTTGTATTTTGTTTTTAGCAAAAACATTGTCTTTTTAATTAACTCTACTGTCATCTTGGGTTCCCATTTCATTAATACCTGCATTTATCTTCATTAGTTAATTTCTTATAACTTATTTGATTATATTTATTTCCTCCAGGTATATATTTATTTTCTTTCCACTTTGGGATATATATACAAAAGAATTGAAATCAGAATCTTGAAGAGATATCTGCATATCCATGTTCATTGCAACATTTGTTCACAATAGTGAAAACATGGAAACAACCTAAATGCCCTTGGATGGATGAATAGATAAAGAAAGTGTGGTATATATGTAAGATGGAATATTACTGAGCCTTAAAGAAGAAGGAAGTCCTGCCATTTGCAACAACATGGATGAACATGGAAATCTTGCCATGGACAACATGGAAACATTAAGGATATTATGTTAAGTAAAATAAACCAGTCACAGAATGGCAAATACTTCATGATTCCATGTACGTGAGATATCTAAAATAGTCAGCTCTTAGAAGCAGAACATCAATAGTGTTTACCAGTGGCTGAGAAGTTGGGAATATGGGGAGTTGTTATTCAATGGATATAAAGTTTCAGTTATGCTAGATGAATAATTTCTAGAGATGCTATATTCCTTCACTTCAAAATATATGGTGTCATTACATTGCATGAACTCACTACATTTTATTATCCCATTTTAAATGTTGTACCCCCAGATTGCTAAAAATTTCCTGTAACCTCATACCTCAAACACAGCAATAGATTTTTTTTTCTATTTATTTATGGTTAGAATTATATTTTTACTGTTTCATAAGAAATGTAACCTCCAACAGGCAGAGCCCTAAAACTCTAAGGGAAATTAGTAAATACTCTATGTATCAAATAGCAGCAAGGATGTTTATTGAGAAGGCACATAAAACTTAAAACAATGGGAGGTTACCCATCAAACGTAGTGGGAGAACATTTTACCTCAGAATATAACATTAATTTTTAGTCACGTTGTTTTAAAATTAGCTCTTTGCATATTATTAACCAAAATGCATAATTTGACCATTTAGTATATCCTTCTCTTAGCTTTATAGTGCCTCAATAAATGGCTTTATTGTTTATTATGGTAGAGAATAACTAAAGAGACAAAATTATTTATATATGGAAATCACTGTACCAATGAAGAAATAAGAAATATTTCAATAAGTGGGGTATCTGAAGTATACAAAATGTTCATTAAAGTAAAAACTTTTAAAAACCAGCAGCTACATTTATTAGTAAGATTTCTAGAGTGATTCAAGGCAATAATAATGATTGACAATGGACATGAATATGTAGTGCTCTAAGATAACCAAAAAATTGAATAGGTTTTGAATATTTCTTTACATTTGTATTCAGTATTCATTGATTCTTTCATGTATACCTTTGTTTATCGAGCCAATATTAATTAAAACCTTAAAATGTTTTAAGTTTTATTTTACATGATTGTGACAGCGCAATGAACAAAACTGAGTAATCACCTTCCCTCAGGGGTTTATATTAAAAAGAAAAGCAGGTGAGAAACAAAAACAGAATATATAATGCAATGCTAGGTAAATAAATGCTGGAAAAACAGTAAAGCATGCCAAAGATAGAGAACAGATGTCAGCTATGATCCACCAGCTAGCTGCTATTTTTGTAAATAACATTTTATTGTAACACAGACACACCTATTTATTTTCGTATTATCTATGATTGTTTTCATGCTGCAATGACAAATCTTAAATAGTTGTGACAGATATCTTATGGCTATTAGAGATTCACATATGTACTTTACTATTTGGCCTCTACCTGGTGTAGAGTATGGCATTTGGATATTGTAACTAGGGAAGGCTTCTCTATGGAGATAACCTTCAGTTTTATGAATAATTTGAAGGAGAAGGTTATGAAAATAATGGAAAGAAGAAAATTCTAGGCATAATTTAAAACTTTGGACAGGGGAATGCTTGATGTATTGTCAAAAGTGCATAGTAACAATTTTAGCTGGAATAGAGTGAGCAAAAGAACACTAATAGGACACATGTTGGGGAAGAAGTCAGGTATGTTATCTTGAAGAACTTTGTAAGGCAAGTAAGATTTTTGCATTTTTATCTAAATATTTTTGAGAAGACTCTGAAGGGAGTTGAGTGGAGAGGGATCTTATTGGTAGGTTTGATTTATTGAAGAATATATAATGGAATGCTGGAGCCAAGAATGAAGAATGAGAAATTGATTGAATGAATGCAATAATAATGGTTTGCACTTAATAATAATTTTGGACATGATGAGAAATCTGACAAGATATAATTTGAAAATAGTTAACCAGAATATCGAATGCATTGGCTATGGTGTAGATGAAAAAAAAAGTCAGTGGTAACTGCATATGGAAGAGATGGAGCTTACTTGAACAACTATGTAAAGCCATTTTTTGATACTGTGAATTGTGAGAAAGGAGCTAATTTGTGGGAAGAAATAAGACAATGTTCTTGAAAATGTTCAGTTGGATTTACGTAATTAGACAAAGAAGTGGAGATATCCATCTTTCTCATAGATATGAGAGTCTGAAGAGTAGAGATGATATTTTAGATACAGAAATAAATTTAAGTTCATGTACTAGATAGGAACATCTAGGGAATGACTGTATAAAGAGTCTTGAGATATCCCAGCATTTACAAGTAGGAGAGACACAGAAGGGACCACAGCGTTGGAAACTAAGAGGGAATGGCAAATAGTGTATTGGGAAACTTTTTTGTGTCCATGAAGGGAAGAAAGAATTTCAAAAAGAAAGTGTATAGACTCTGTATAATGATCCTGCTAGTTAATGCAGTTGATTCAATACAGATTGAAAGTTGAGAAAATGGACTAGTTTTAGTAAAAACTGGAAGTTTTACTAAAGACTGATAGGAGATTGAAACATATATGGGGACAAGGAAGGATTTAAGTTTAAGGCTGATCACATACATTTAAAAAAAAGGGAAATGAAAAAGAAACAGGAAGCAGCTGACAGATGACATAATTATAGGAGTAAACTCCCAAATATATATAAAATAAATGGATTCCAATTACAAATGAGAGGTTTGGCTTAAATAGAAATACAAACATTGCTCATTATAATAAAATGGTTCATCTTATATGTGTTTAGAGGAAGATAGTTTTGTAAAATCGGTAGCAGAGGATGAGTGAATTTTCATTAGAATGCTTCTATTTTCTTAGGGAAATAACAAGAAAAGTCATCAGTTGCAAAGGAGGAGGAAAAAGTATGTGTTATAGACAGACAATGAGATTTGCAAATTAGTCTTTTGTTAGAGTTGGGAATAACTGACCTCAAGCAGCAACAGGATGCTGAGGAGTACTGAGATCCCATTCAATTCTGTGATCATAAATTTAAAGTCAGATCAGTAAGGAAAATTTTTGTTTTTCTCCAGCCCTGTCTCACTGGTTAGGTGTAGACATATGGTCTCAAAAAATGGTTTTAACTAAAGTTAGAATTTTTTAAGTGAGTAAAATGAAACAAAGGGCAAGAGAACTGAGTATATGTAAAAGAGAGAGACCCAGAACAATGTATCATAGCATCAAAGTTCAATTGAAAACAAAGTTAACAATACTGTATTTTGTACATAAAAATTGGTTAAGAGGTGGATCTCATATTAAGTGTTCTTACTACAATTTTTTACAAAAAGGAATTTAGAACATGAGAAGTATGTCAAATGGACTGAGTGAGTTTGAAAAAAATGAAATAGTTAAATAAAAGTCATTACATAGAGAACTAGGATATAGTGGTTTTAGAATGAAACATCATAAATTAAGTATATTCATCAATCAATAAATATTTCTTGAGAATAGTGATGTCAAAAACTATTCCACATGTTAAAAGTAAAGTAGTGAGCAAACAGAAAAGGAAAATATCCTGTCTGCATGGACTTTTATTGGCTAGACAGATGATAAACATAATAAATAACAGTGATCTATTGCTGTGTTAAAAAAAAAAACTCAAGGATATAAAGAAAAAGTATTTTTATCTTTTAAGTATTTGTAGGTCTTCTGACTCAGATACGCAGTTCTTTCTTAGAATTACTCATGCAGCTGCCGTCAATTTTCTGCTGAGACTGCTATAGTCATCAGAAAGCTTGACTAAGCTGGATATCAAAAAGGGTTCACTCACATGGTTGGCAGTGAATGTTTCTGAGAACTTATATGGAGATGTGGATTGATGCACATATATCTGTCCACTCCATGTGGTTTGAACATCACACAGCATGGTAGTTGAATTTTAAGAGGGAGAATGCCAAAAACAAGCATTCGCAAAGAACTAAGTGAAAGCTACAAGATTATTTATGACATAGCCATGGAAATTTCAGAACATGACTTCTATACATTTAGAATATTGCATTCTATGAAACAAGAAGTCATTTGCCTGCCGGTTCAAATTTAAGAGGTGAGTAATTAGAATGCACCAATGTTACACTGTATGAGTATGTGAGGTGAGAAATACCAATGTGCCATCTTTGGTAAATATAATTTGTCACAGATATTATATTAGAAACTGACAAGTGTAAAGTAGAAATATAAATCAGGGAAGATGAAAAGGAAGAATTCCAGGAGGTTGTAATTTTACATAGGAGGGTTAGGGTAGACCTTACTAGAAAGATGAAATATTAACAAAGACTTTGTGGCAAAGTATTGCTTAGAAACTAATCTATATGCTCTCCCAAATTGTCCAGGCACCTTGCAGCCAGACATTGAATTGAAATCACATTCGACATTTCCAATCCTAGGCAACTATATGAAAATATGAGTTCACTGCTCAAAAGCCGCAGATTAGCATACTAGAATCAATGTGGCTCTAGTGAAATAAGTGAGAGAGAAAAGAATACAGTGATGCCAGAGTCATAATTGGTGGCCTCTTCAGTTAGAGTCCTTTAGGTATTGTATGGACTTTTAGATTTTCTTCTCTGAGTTGAGTGTTTTGAACAGAAGACCAATACAGACTAATCTGCCTTATATTTAAATTGGAATATAGCTGCTTTAACAATAATCTACAAAGGACAAGATGGAACCATGGAAACCACTTAAGAGGTAATTGTAATAATTCAGATAATAGATGTTGATGGCATACACAAAGTGATATCAGGGGAAGTGATGAGAGGTGGCAATATTTTGACAGAAGATCCATCAGGCTTTCCTGACACATAAAATGTGAATGGTAAGAGAGAAAGAAGCAAAGATTGTTCCAATGTTGGTGGCCCGAAGAATAGAAATAATGGTGTTTCCATTTAAGAGATTTTGAGAGAGATTTGGGCATTAAGGCTGGATAATTATTCTGGGAGTAGGTAAGGGACTTGTGATTGAGATGAAAAGGTCAAGGGACTGTGAAGCCCTGAAAGACATAGAGTAGACAGGCATAAATCTCTAGGGTGATATCTAAGTGTGTCTGCTTAGTACTTAATATAATTCTGATATTTATATTAATGTTGAGATGTTAGATATGTGATCCTATGTTTAATTTTATGAAAACTTTTTAACTATCTAACTGGAAATATTGTCATATTGATTGTGCTTCAAAATTGATGCACCAGTTTCCCATAATTTTCTACAATTTTCACTGTATAAACTCTTGGTAAATGTGATTATATAGTAATTGTAGTTCCATAAGAAATGTGTTTAAAGTTTTCATTAACTTTCCTGACAGATATTTTATAATGCAATTAATAATGACTTCAATTAACCCACTCTGGCTTTATTACACATAAGTACAATTGTTTTAAGAAGTCAACGAAATCAAAATATATATACTGCTTAATTGCAAATAAATTTGGTCAATAATTAAAATGTAAGATTAAAATTAAATATAAGGTTATCGACATATTAGCTGTCTATTAACTCTGAAAACACAAGTATATTCCTAAAGAGAAATTAAGAATTGGTAGGGGCACATTCATAAAGGAATAACACTTTCATGTGGCTGTAGATTTATTAGGTCTGGGCATGTCTGAGGTGGCTTGTGGTTGGATAATTGCTTAATTTTCACATTCCAGGGGAGTTAGAGGGTACAGCATGTTGAATGTGGTCAAAAAGGATAAGTTGACAAACCTCTTCCCTGCCCCAGCCACTATCTGTCTTCCAGTAAGTCTGCCATAAGAAACAAACCAGAAATATCCTAGTTTTTAATGAATTTACCATTAAGCTCATTGTTTTTATTTAACTCTTAATGGAAATTTAATTCATTTCTAATTTTTAGCTATTATAAATATAATATAAAAATATAATAAAGATTACATATATATATATACATATATGCTGTGATTTCTGTGGGGTGTTGTCTGTGTCAAGTTGTACATGAGTGTGGGTTGTAGATACTGAGCAATTTACCTCCAAAAAAGCAAGTACCAATGGGAATTTTTCCAACAATGTAGGAAAATTCCATTCTTTTCACAGGATAGCTAAATTTGGATATTGTCACTTTTGAGTTTCTCCATCTTATCATTTAAAAATGGTATTTATTTTTAAATTTTCATTCACCTGGGCTGAGAATATTTTCACAAGTACATACATTTATCATTTCAAACCTTCCTTTGATGTGAAACTCTTATCTTTTTATGATTTTATTGAGATTACTTTTTAATTGACTTTTAACAACTATTAATATTAATATGCATATGTACTAGGAAATTAGGAGATATATCTTATTTTAAAATATTGAAAGAAGGCCAGGGTGACAGGAACAAAGAAAAGAGTGGGGAGAGATGAAGCTGAAAGATAGAGACCACTTAGAGAGGTTCAATTCTTTATTATAATATAAAATTAAGGCTCTTGAAGGATATTAAGCATAGATGAAAAATAATCAGATTTAAATTTTGCTAAGATTATTTGGGGTTACTCTGTGAATAATAGATTAGATAGATTGTTTGGGGTTACTCTGTGAATTAATAGTTGCTTTGGAAAGCATATGAACAGTTAGTCATCTATTGTAAAGGTCTGGGATATAGAATTTGGTATCTTAGACTAGCATTCTAGTTACTAATGAAAAGATTTAGATGGATTTGAGGGATGGTTAAAAATTAAATTACCAGGTTATGATGATCTATTGTAAAGTAAATGTGAGGGAGAGGGAAGTATTTCTTAATTTTTGACTTTTGCCTAATAGTGACTTTTAAAATGTAGTGAAGCCTGAGGAAAGACAGAAGATAATTAAACTTGAAAATTAAGAATTACCTGTTCCTTCAAATTTTTCTCTAACTCACTTTAAAATTATGTGTCCAATGTATTATTTTGGGAAGGGACATGACAGATATTTCACTATCTTTATTTCTTCACCATTTCAAGGTTTATATATCTTCTGTATTATCTTCCATTTTACTTAGATATATGATTTTGTCCTTAGCTTGATTCATCATTATATAATGCCAGAATTCCAACTTAGAAGTGACAGATTCTCATATTGGCCTAATATATTCTCATTTTAAATTAAGTTAAGATATGTGGAAATAAATTAAGGTCAATTGATTATTATTGATACAAAACTTTATTCCAATTGCCTTTCTATATTTTTGAAGGCATATAAATTTTCCTGTCTTTCCTAAGATAATTATACTTTTGGTTGTTTGTCATTTTTAAAAACCAGATCCTGAAATGTTTATTAGATCCAGATTTACAATCCAATTATTGAATGTAATTTTGTTGAGAACGTGTTCCATGCTTAATGTTCAGCTTATATTCGTTCACAAATTCAAAATTCAAAATTGATAAGGGCATGGTATCAACATCCAAACTACTTTGACCTTCTACCTTTTAGGATACCTACTAGTTATACTTTCATGCAAGCAATCACATTAAAAGAGTCCATTGGTCCATTTTAGTGCTCCGAACAAACCTGTTAGATTGCCACGTGAAATCTTTATACTTTAAGGTGAAACTTTAGAGTCTTACTGGATCTTTCAATTAAAGTGAAACCAAACGTATTTAGTAAAAATAGTAAATACACAGTAATAATATGTATTTAGGTACTAATTATTGAAATTAACTTACATACAATGGGCATTTCTATTTTAAAAACACCAGTGCAAAGGAGAGTTTGCCCAAGCTATCTATATTAAATGTTTTGGAAATTGACTCACTGCCCTTGATCAAGAAATGCTAAATATAGAAGACTAAATATCACCATGCATTGCATATAAAGCCCCTGGTGGTGCTGAACTCTATGACACTAAACTGGAGGCTACTATATTTTATCACTGTCTATGGTATTTTCAGAGTGCCTTGGAAGTAAAACATAACATTTTAAGGGAAAAAAATGAATAAATATATTATGCCAGTTTGGATGAGATGACATTTTGAATAACCATTGTGCTTGTCTCCTATTTGTTTTACTGAGATAAATGTGTGTTTGTGTAGCATTTCCAAATACCAGAAAATAATTTGACAACTTAAACTGAAATATGATTGAGAAAATCTAGAAGAACTCAATGAGAGCTTGTTGAACATTACACTTTCCTTCAAATAGATTTTTAATTAGAAAATATCAAAGATAAATCACCGAGGGCTTCCCTAGTGGCGCAGTGGTTGAGAGTCTGCCTGCCAATGCAGGGGACGCAGGTTCGAGCCCTGGTCTGGGAGGATCCCATGTGCCGCGGAGCGACTGGGCCCGTGAGCCACAACTACTGAGCCTGCGTGTCTGGAGCCTGTGCCCCACAGCAAGAGAGGCCGCGACTGTGAGAGGCCCGTGCACCGCGATGAGGAGTGGCCCCTGCTCGCCGCGACTGGAGAAGGCCCTCGCACAGAGGCGAAGACCCAACACAGTCAGAAATTAATTAATTAATTAAGTAATTACTTAATTAAAAAAGAAAGATAAATCACCGAATTTCAATTGCAGTGATCAGTAAGAATACGGTGAATGGGAATGTTAAAACAACTCCACCTAATGATCAAATGTCATATATACAAAATTTTACATTAGAATAATTTGCTAATATGTTTAGTGTGCTTAAAAAAGTAAAAAATAACAAACAAAATTGTGTTGGATTTTCCAAAAATTTAAGACAATATTGTGCTTCTAGCATATTTAGAAGCTAAAAGTACAAATTGATGCACTACAAAAAAAAAGTGTGAAAAATCCTTAGTTAGACTTTGAATCCAGAGATCAACATTAAACAATATAAATTTTTGACTGAATATTGGAACATTCTCCATATTTTATATAATGTTACAATCAAATAACAAATATACATATTATAAAAAAGGCATACACTCAGAATAGAAGTATAAAAAGGTAAGACTTATGTCTCTACCTTCTTCTAGAAGTCAAACATCCCTTCTGGATCTGAGTAGTTAAATACATTTAACTGTTAGTTAGCAAAAAAGTATAGCAATCACAAGTGATAAACAGCATAATAGTCCTGTAAAGATATCCATGTCATAATCCCTGAAGCCTGTGAGTATATGACTTTACATGGCAAAATGGACTCTTATGGACAGAATTTTGCCCCCCCCCCCAATTGATATATTGAAATCCTAACCTCAGTATCTTGGAATGTGACAGTATTTGGAAGTAGGGTCTTTAAAAAGAGTGATTAAATTAAAATGGGGCCATTAGGGTGGACCCTAATCCAATCTGACTAGTGTCCTTATAAGAAGAGAAAATTTAGACACACAGAGAGACACCATATATGCACACATATAGGAAGAACATGTGAGGACACAGCAAGAAGGTGGTCATCTGCAAGCCAAGGAGACCTCAGGAGAAACTAAACATGATAACTCCTTGATCTTGGACTTCTAGCCTCCAGAATTGGGAGAAAATAAATTTCTGTTGTCTTCAAGCCATCCAATTTGTGGTATTTTGTTATGGCAGCCCAAGCTGACTAATATAAGGACTTCACAGTTAGCTTGATTAAAGAGATTCAGATAGGAAGATTATCCTGGTTATTGGATGGGCCCAATCTAGTCACAAGGGTCCTAATAAGAGGAAAGGAGAAGATGAGAGATGTAATGACAGAAGCAGAGACTGGATGCAAAAAGTGATGTACTCTGAAGATGAAGGAAGGGGTCATGGACCAACGAATGTACGAGGCCTCTAGAAGCTGTAAACAGCAAGGACGGATCCTCCCGAAAGTCTCTAGAATGAACATAATTATGCACTCATTATGATCTTAGCCTTGAAGAAGTATTTCATAAGTTTGACCTCTAAAACTGTAATATAATGAATTTACATTGTTTTAGGCTACAAATTTTGTGATAATCTGTTACAGCAGCAATAGGAAACTAATACACCATGGTAACCCATCAAAAAAAATTTCAACAAAATTCCAGAGAAAAAAAATTATGTTGAGATTGGTGAATACACTTCTTTAATTCAAACTAATAAATATTCATGCACTTTTTGTAGTGTCTTTATATTTTCCTTTAAGGAGTGCATCAGATAATATACTCAGTATTCATAAGCAGTTATACTATTCATGACCTTTCAGAGCTTCTTAGAAGTTACTGGAATGTAATATTAATAAATTTGGTCAGCATTTTAACATTTTATAACATTCTGTTGAAATCAAGAGAGGTTTAAAAAAGTTCCAGTAGAAGGTCATGGTCATCATTTCTACTAAAAAAAAAAAAAAAAAAAAAAAAAAAAAGATAGTTAAAACTGTTTAACTTACAGGTTGCACATCTGCATTATAAAATGTTCCAGTTTGGAAAGAATCCTAAACATTGAAGAAAATTAGAGCAATCTTATACGTCTTTCCTGATACTGGAAAAAATGTTTAACTTTCTACCCCCTATGCCTGGTACAAATAGGCTTTTAAATAATAAGTGGTTTAATTGACTATTTTACTTGATAATGGCAACATTGAATACAACCTACTTTACTTTGCTGAGATTCAATATTTAGTAAGACATTTGATCATAGTAACATTTTCTTAGGCTTATTTGCTGGGAAGAAAATAAACTAAAAAACTGAATATTCTATGTCTCCTGATAGTTAAATATTTTATTTTAAGATAACATTATTGTTATTAACTCACTTCAATAGGTATTTACTAAATATCTACAAAAGTCCAGTGTCTGTGTTAAAAGAGGAAGGTAGCAATAATTAAAACAGTCAAGAGGTTAAAGAGAGATAAACAAAATCAATTATAATAATAGATCTTCAATATTATTTCTGTAACATATATAAATAGACACAGAGAAAGGAGAGAGCTTCCGTTCTAGGCTAGAGGAAAGTAATGATAACCATCTTTTAAACAATAATCTTGTGACTTCCCTGGTGGTGCAGGGGTTAAGAATCCACCTGGCAATGCAGAGGACACGGGTTCTATCCCTTGTCCAGGAAGATCCCACACGCCACGTAACAACAAAGCCTGTGCGCCACAATAACTAAGCCTGCGCTCTAGAGCCCACGAGCCACAACTACTGAAGCCCGCGTGCCTAGACCCTGTGCTCTGCAACAAGAGAAGCCACTGCAATGAGAAGTCTGTGCATCTCAATGAAGAGTAGCCCCCACTCACCGCAACTAGAGAAAGCCCGTGCACAACAACGAAGACCCAACACAGCCAAAAATAAATAAAATTTTTTTAAAAGGTTCTCTTTAAAAAAGTAATAATCTTGTTAAAAGAAAGTGAGATTTGAAGTGTGTCTTTATTAATGCCTGAGTAGAACATACAACTGACATAGAGGGCTTCCATTGATCAATACTAGAAAATTCGAGAGATTCTGATTAAAATTTTGAGTGTGCTGATTTTAAGGACAGAAATATATGCTGGAGGAATTTATATGAAGTCTCAAATGAAATGTTTTGTAATTAGAATTTTGTTCTGAGTGAAATAAGAGTAACCTCTCTACATTTTTACAGCAAAAGGATGTCTCAGATATGCCCAAGGCAAAATTGAATAGCCCTCATTGGACTATGAACCTCAAACTAAAGTTGTCTTTAGTCCATTTTTCAGAAGTCAATAAAACTGTAAAATTTCAATTATTTTAATGTACTAAGACTTGTTTTATGCCTTATCACATGGTCCATCATGGTGAATATATCATGTGTATTTGAAAAACATGTATTTTTGTGCAATTGTGTATAGTATTCTATAACTACATATGAGGTCTAGAAGATTGATAATTTTCAGATCTGTGCATTTATTTTTTAAAATTGTGTTTGCTCTATCAATTGTTGAACAATACATAATAATATTGATACTAATCTAGATTACTGTGATAATGTATCAATATATTATTAATATTGTGTTAATAATCTTGATAAAGATTAAAATAATTAAGAAAGTAGAGTGACAGAAAGGTATGAATGTACTGGTTTCTTGTTATTTAATAGTGGGAATGGTGAAAACTGACATTCTCAACAAATTGGAAGCTCTTGTGTTTAGTTTTAGCTGCTATTTCTTCCTAAGTGAAGAACTATCTTGACATCTACTAGCATAGATTCATTTTCCCACTTATGTACCTCATATAGATAAAAAATTAGTATGTACTAATATGTGTCTTTTTTAGGCCAACTTTCTTGTTTATTCTTAATGATTTATATTATTTCCCTTTGAGTACTACTCTTGATGGGTATTAGATAGTTTCCAGCTTTTGTCTGTTACAAATAGCATTGCTATGTACATTCTGGTGTATGTTGAAGTGGTCTTGGAGTGGAATTATAGGGTCATGGAAAAGGCCTATGTCCATCTTCAATTGATGCTGGCAAACAATTTTCCAAATTGGTTGTATCAATTTACTCTCCTTCCACAAGTGTAAGAGTTTCAGTTGCTCCTTATCAACACTTGGCACTTTCCATCTTTTTCACTGTTGCCATTTGATGCCATCTCATTACGGTTTACTCAGGATTTCCAATGACTAATGAATATAGGCATATTTTAATAGGTTTTTGGTTAACTAGATATCCTCTTTTACAAAGTATCTGTTCAAGTCCTTTTCTTATTTATAATTAGGGGATTTTAAATTATAATCCAGGCATAAGTCATTTTTCAGATGAATGTATTTGAATATCTTCATTTATTTCATAAATTATGTTTTTGCTGTTTTAATAGTTTCTCTGATGAATAGGAAATTCAGTATTGTGCAGTTTATCTAGTATTCTTTTATTATCATCACCTCTTCTGTACTTTTATGGAATTTTGCCTAATGCAATCTTAAAAAGATGCTCTCCTATAATTTTCTTCAAAATTTTTTGTTTTATTTATGTTTGTGAAATTCATCAGAAAGTGACTTATAGTCAGGTGTGAAATCAATAAAATTAAATCATAAAGAATTACTAATAATTGGGTGTTTGGGATCTATTTAAACAACTCAATTTATTATTTACTTTGTGTAAATTTTGTCACATTTTGATATCAATATTATGTTGGTTTCATTAAAGTATTTTGAACATAATACATTTTTCTTTTTTTTGTTGTTTTTGCATTGTAAAACTTCTTAAAAATTCTATAGCAACAACAAAGGTAATAAATTCTGTTTAAAAGAAAAGGGAGAAGGATATTTATTTAAACAAAGTAAGTTATTTTGGATACCAAGTTTACGCAAGGAATGACCCCATACCTTAAATCACTCTGTATTTTTAATAAAATAAACAACTAATGTTATATATTCCTTGAAAATTATAAAATCTTCTATGAACCTTTTTACACTCAGCAGATTTGGAGAGGTTTGCAGTAATCCTTTGATGATTTAATAATTTAATTTTTGAGAACATTTCTTCGATCATATGGAATATATACGATAAAAATGAAGTAATATTGTTCTGTAGCTTGTTCTTCCTTCTAAAAAGTATTCCCAAATATTGACACACAGGATTATTGCATTTCATGCTTGGTAATGAGTCCTAATGTTGTAAAGTTGCATTCCCAGTAAGTCTGTTCTTAAAGGTGTATTCCTGAATACATGTGTATCTACTAGGAAACACAATAATGTCCATAACATTGTTTATAATATCAAAAGCCTGGGAAGAACTGAATTCCCATTGCCAAGAGAATAGATTGATAAAATCTGATATGTACACACAAAGTAAAACTTGATCTACCCAAGTCTTAAAAAAATTCTACTTATTGAAAAAACAAGTTGCAGGTGAATTTGAGGGGCTATGTGTAAGCAATAAAAAAATTAACATAGAACATAAAGGAGGGTTTCCTGAGGAATAAAAGATGAAGCAGTGATCAGAAAGTGCACAGAGGGAAATTGGGAATGTTATAATCACATGTGGTCATTAGATTCATGCATGTTCTTTTCATTACATTTTAAAACTTTTGATGTGTTATAGGTACGCTTTGGATATAATAAATTCATAGATTGGAAATAGCGTAATTTATCTGTTTGCCAGTTAGTGGCTATTTATATTGCTTTCATGCTTTATACTGAAGCAACCCTGAAAAATAATGGGAAAAAATGTTTATTAATATCTCTGTGCACATATTCACAGATCAACCCCCAAAATATGTTAATTTGTAATTTTGTTTACAAGCCTTCAAATGGCTTACTAAATGATTTAAAGTTTTTCACAATTATCAACATTTTATGAAAGTGCCAAGAGCTATATATTTGCTCTATAATAAATTTTAATCTTTTTAAATTTCGCCAATTCTTTTTTAAAAATTAATTTATTTTATTTATTTATTTTTGGCTACATTGGGTCTTCATCGCTGTGCACAGTCTTTCCCTAGTTATGGTGAGTGGGGTCTACTCTTCGTTGTGGTGAGCAGTCTTCTCATTGCAGTGGCTTCTCTTCTTGCGGAGCATGGGCTCTAGGGCAAATGTGCTTCAGTAATTGTGGCTCATGGGCTCAGTAGTTGTGGCTTGTGGGTTCTAGAGCACAGGCTCAGTAGTTGTTGTGCACAGGCTTAGTTGCTCTGCAGCTTGTGGGATCTTCCCAGACAAGGGCTCAAGCCCGTGTCCCCTGCATTGGTAGGTGGATTCTTAACCACTGCACCACCAGGGAAGCCTGAATTTCACTAATTCTTCATGCTATTTCTATTTTTTTCATATTTTGATTAGTTTATGTAGATGATGACATATATTCAGTTTTCAAATATTTATAATTTATAATTTTAAAGAACTGTCCATGTCAAAGACCTCAAATCCAACGTGAATAATAAAAATGATCAGCATCCTTTTTTGATGTGTCGTCATTATATATTTCTGTGTGTTATTGAAAGGATTTATTGAGGTTTATTTCTCAATCATAGACTATTAAGGTGTTTTTAACCAAGAATCGTAGATTTTGGCCATTTATTGAGATAATGATAATTCTTGATAAATTTTTCTTTTTAGTTTTTGGTGAATAAATTAAATAGTTTCCAAATATTGAATCAAACATTTATTCAGAACTATATCTATAAGTATATTATGTTCAATACAAAATTGTTGTGTTCAATATTTTAATGTTTTATTTGAAATTTTTATCATTTATATTTCTGAGTTTTAGGCCTCAAATTTCCCTTCTTTTTATATATTTGTTAGGATTAATTAGTCACATTAGTTACATTTGTTAGTTATGTCAGCCTCATAAAATAAATTATTATTATTATAATGAGAAGTAATTCTTGTATATTTTCTAGGCTCAGAAAAAAATTTTAACTAAAAACTTAAGCTTTAAAATTGAATGAATTTACTTGTTTATTATAAATGTATATATTCATGTATTAATTATATGCATATATAACTATTCAAATTTTTTACTATTTTCTTTAGAAATAACAATTATATATTTATGGAATTGCCTAGAGTTCATATATAATATTTTCTTCAGGACAGTTTTTTATTAAATTTACTTTCTCAGCCATGGAGACATATTTCCTATGACTAGATTTATGTATTTGTTTGTTTATCCATCCATTCATTCATTTATTAAGAGCTCTGCCAGTTTACTCTTCACTTTTTGTGTCTTCTTAAATATTTTAAGAGTCATGGAAGAACAATAATAGTTTTTTTATTAAGATTTTTTTTCCTTAGCACTGTTCAGCTGACTTTGGTCAGCAGTTGAAGGTAATAGCTGTAGCCTTGCCCTCCTTCCTTTCTCATCTCCAAGCATGTTTTCTATTTTAAAGCTATGAATTATGAAATATAAATATAGAATATGTAAGCAGTTTTAAATCCTAGCCTGTTATGTCATCCTTTAATGTGGAGATAGTACTATAGGGAAATATTCCACTTCTCTGTGGCCACTCATTTCCTCCTAGAATATGTTCTTTCATATAAAAATAAATATTTTTTAGTATTTCAGGAATTTTCACTTACCTTTCAAGACATCATCAATTTTCTCAAGGAGAAATAGCTGTGAATCAGCTTTATTCATTCTATTTGATTTAAGTTCATATGATAAATATTCCTCATTTATTGTCACCTTTCATTATGATTATTTCACCATTTCATTAATAATATCATCATTCCATCTTCTTCACATTACTTTTGTTGTTTTTAATATATTACAGAGAATCAAGAAGATTTAAAAACATCTTTATTCTATCATCTTTAACAGCAATGACTTCCCATAGATTTTGAACTATATTTTTAATTATCGTTATTACGCTGATGATATTCTTTTTTTTTTTAAACATCTTAATTGGAGTATAATTGCTTTACAGTGGTGTGTTAGTTTCTGCTGTATAACAAAGTGAATCAGCTATACATATCCTGATATTCTTATAGATGAGTTTTAATTTTCTTTTCTAGTCAATACATTTTAAAATGTGTTACTTTATGTTCCCCAAATTTTATTCTCAATGTATGAATTTATTTGTATGGAAACCAGGAGAATATTGTTTTTTGTAATTCTACCTTTCACAATCAAATTTTACTCCTAGTTAAAAACAACTTTCTTTAGAATTCTATGTGAATTCTCTGCTAATATGGACAAAGGTTTTGAATGTGTTTGAATAGTCTATCAAAAATGCCTGCAAAGTGTGTATATATCTATATATCTATATCTATATATATATGTAAGCAGTAGACTTTTTCTTTTTTTTCCTGTCCTTCAGATCAAGTATGAACTTCATGGTAAGAGATGTGGCTTGATTTAGGGAAAAGCTTTTCATATTCAAATTGATTTAGTATTCTTTTTTCAAGAATCTTAATTGAGCAATCTGACTACCATAACTAAACCTTGTGTTCTGTGTTCTGTGAGATGAGATGATATCTGTGAGATGGTATTTATGCATGTTTTTATAGTATAGTTTCATTTAAAATAATTTTATTGAGTTATATTTTTCATTTCATATAATTCTCAGGTGTAAAATTCAATTATTGTTTTTAGTAAATTTGCCAAGTTGTGTCACCATCATTATAAATCCAAATTAGAATATTTTTATCACTTCATTATGACCTTTCATGGGAGTTCTATATCTTAGGTTATGTTTAATTTTTAAAGCAACAGTCAAACTATTTTCCAAAGCACCTATATCATGATATGATCTCATCAACAATATAAGAGGGTTACCATTTTTTTCATACCTTCAGTATCATTTCTTATTATAGTTTAGTTATTATAGTAATTCTCGTAGGTAATATTTTATTATAGTCCTTCTAGTAAAAAGTGTTTCTGAAATTTAGAAAAATAAAGAAATCATTGTGATGTTTTATTAATAGAAATTGCCTAAAATGTATCTAAAATTAAATAAAGATCATAATCAAAATATGCTGCCATTAAATATTTTATATAAATTAAATAGACATTGTTTTATAACTATCTGTTCTTTTCTTGGGGGGGTGGTTACTATTCTATTCATAAATTTCATATAGAAAATTTAAATATGTTGCCTTAAAAAAATGTTAGACTTCTTGAAAATACCTTCTTGAACTTTAGTCCTATCACTTAAGAATAACTGCATTTTATTTTAAAGAGGACACAATTATAAAATTTGGAAATAAATATAGAAACAAATTTCTGCATTCATTATATTTTACTCAATTGTGATAGAGTAGATGAATATATGTAAATATGAAATTATTTTAGCACACAACAACACCTTAGAGAGATGTCAAAGTGAGCCTTTGAACTATTTATAACTATCAAGATTATAATCTGTCTTTTAACAAAATAAAACAATTTTCAAAATATACTGATACTCTTAGTAGAACAAGTTCAATTTTATCTCAAAATAGCCAATCTGCCATTGAAGCAGTAGTCCTGGTTTCTATTCCAAAAAAGTATTAAACTAGATAATGTTGCCTTTTCATAATATTACGTTAGAGTGATTCCCGTGTTAGTGATTGGTGTTATGCTGCTGAAATTATACAAATTCGTTCTGTGATTCTTTATACTAACTCCATTTCTGTGCAAGTAACAGAGAACAGCGAAATGGGAACTTCATCATGATAGACATAGAACACTGATGGGAAAGATGTTTCTTGTCAGTGAATTTTGAAAGGCATAATCACTAGTGAATACCTCAAAGACAGGTTGATTCTGTATAAAAGAATTTATTTCCAACTTGAAGAACAGAATAAAATCATTGAACCATAGCTTGAAAAATATTCTAATCTACTCCTCTGTGTTTAGACCATGATATAGGCAGGACTGTTTTTAACACAAATTTAAGGTGCTGGCTTTGAAGCTAAAGGTTAAACAAAGACCCTTAGGAATGTATGACCTACAACACTTTTCGATTCTTAAACAAATACACATAGGGACTCTAGAAACCTATAAGGTTACCTTCTGTTCCCCTTAGGACAGAATCAGGAGAAGAACTTAAACTCTGACTATTGAAGTTAAGTATTCTTATACTGAGGTTGACAGTGCCAATGAGAAAAGCCTTAATGTTCTTTATAAGTTCATTATAATTGTAGAGCCTGAGTTTGAAGCCTGTTCTGCCATTTACTAGCTGTGTAATCTGGGGGAGATACTTTACACCATATTCTTCAATTCCCTCATTTGTAAAAAATGGATTGAAAGTAATATTTACCTGATAAAATTCATGAGAATTTAATGGATTTAAGTATATATATATATACTTAATGGTATATATATATATATATATATATATATATATATATATATATATACCATTTAGAAGAGTGAGAGACACATAATAACTAGTATTATATATAATACCATTTTTATGCCTTTCAGTGTGTGGCAGGGCTTGTAGGTAATTCAAATACTAATGAGGACACAATATTTTTAATAGACTAATATAAAGATAGGTGAAATACCATGTTTTACTACCAAATTCCTTTCAGTTTCAGCAAACACACTGTAGAATTTTTTAACTAGTAGGAGTCCGTTTTGGCTTTAGATTCCCTCTGTTTGTTTTCCTTCCACTGTCTCTTCTATTATTATACCCCTCTAGTGTCTAAGCAAAAAATACACCTTTGCATCCTATTATGACTCTATGGCACACTGGCCTTCAGGGTTTGACCGTTCCTCTTTCTTGTTCCTGGGAGATTCTACTTTTACAGAAGGAGTCTTGGGCCCTCTCCTTCTCCTCTATTCCAAGATATGCCATCACAGATGGAGAATTTGAGGTTTCTTTCTAAATCAGCTTGAAGGACTTGCAGCCTATTCAACAAATGGTTTTTACAGTATTTGCCTTGTACGTGGTGGACCTCTCCTATCCCACCTGTCTCCAAAGGGTAAAAGGTTATTGTCCAGTGTTATCTCAACATACGTAACTCAAGCTTGTATTCTAGGCATTACTTTCTAAGGAAGCATGGATCCTAAACAGTCTCCATCGAGAGACAGAGTCTACTGTTAGTTGTCCACAACCAATATTTAATTTGAACTCACAAATACAGCAACAAGATTCTGTATTTGGGCTTCATTCCAGTCACCTTGTGTAGGAGGTACAGTGTCTTTTCTGCAATTTGCTAATTAGAAGTTGCATTCACTAGTAGATTGAAAGCTTAGAAATTAATCTTGTTTAGTTACATGCTAGATGAGGGACTGTATTAGCTTTTTGTTGTTTAGTTTTTAAAGATGATTTAAAAAAAAATTTTTAAATTTATGTATTTATTTATTTTTGGCTGCGTTGGGTCTTCGTTGCTGCGCGTGGGCCCTCTCTAGTTGTGGCGAGCGGGGGTCACTCCTCGTTGCAGTGCGTGGGCTTCTCATTGCTGAGCATGGGCTCTAGGCACACGGGCCTCAGTAGCTGTGGCTCACGGGCTCCAGAGCGGAGGCTCTGCAGTCGTGGCACATGGGCCCAGTTGCTCCGCGGCAGGTGGGATCTTCCCGGACCAGGGCTCGAACCCATGTCCCCTACATTGGCAGGCGGACTCTTAACCACTGCTCCACCAGGGAAGCCCTAAAGGTGATTTTTAAGAGCTTTTTAGGGTCACAGCAAAATTGAAAAGAAGGTACAGAAATTTCCCTATATTCCCTGCCCTGTTATCAATATTTCCCACCAGAGTGGTGCACTCGTTACAATTGATAAACATCTTCCTCCTCCCACAAGTTTCCAAGGCAATTATATATCATGAATTGCACCTTGGGCCAGTATTTCTAAAGCTTACTGATATGCTTCCATTCATCTCTCCCCATGTTTTTCAAATCAGTAGGGCACAAGTTGCCTTTCTTTTAGGATATTTTTTGCTCCATTGATCTGGGAGGGTTCTGGGACCTGTCAGAGGATCTCTATTCAAACTGGGTAGAGGATTGTCATTATAGGAAGTAAAAGTTTTCTAACTTCCTATGATGGAGTTAATTTAATGGGGCATAAATAACTTGTATTTTATGTTTATATGCTTACATTTTTTGAAAACTACTATGTCCCTCATGCTTAATAAATATGGTGCTTGACACATTAAATGTTAATTTCAAGCTATGTACCTCAAAATTATTTAGCACTTTCAATAGTAATTTTTCAGGCTTTTTCAAAGTCCTCAAAGACGTAATTATACTGAATACATAAAGAAGAATTAAAAATAGTTACCTATTTTAGCTACTGAAACAGTTTGCGGAGAAGCTCGAGGCAATTTCTTAACCATTTGCAAACTCTTAAGTCATAGCTATGTTCTCCTTATCTTTTCCACTTAAAGCATCAGATAGTACACACTCCTTATACCCATTGAAAAACACCTTCCCTCTGCAATTGAGACTAAGGAATTCCAAAGCAAATGAAGGATGCATTAATTAGCCTCAATCAATTGATTCATTGTTCTGTAATCCACACACCGACTGCTTTTCTCAGACTGCTTAATACCAAGAGAGCCTGGTGCTAAAAGCCTTTCTTGAGACATCTTTTGCATTATTCCAGTTTTCTGACAAATTTGTAACCCCATGTTCTTCTTCTTTCTCTCTCTTTCTCTGAGGGATAGAAGTATGTTTGAGTTTGTCTGGGGTCTCAACCTTTCTCCCATAAAGTAGAGACATATGTGCCCTTGATTCTGACATCACAGTCTTCAAGTCATTCCTTTTTAAATCCTAGATGAGATGTTTCTTTTTGCTATTGCCTTCTTCCCTGCCTTGAGTTAACTCTTTGTCTTTTTATTTAAGAAAACATATATCCTTTCCATTCTCTGTTTGGGATGGTCTAGAATTTAGTTTATTGTTCCAAAGTAGTTTCTACTCTGGTAAAGACTATTAGAATCACCAGTTTCTATTTTTCTCATTACCATGAGACCATGTCCTCTAAACTTTGTAATATAAATATAAACCTGGTCTGTTATATTCCTTTCTTGGAACCCTTCCCTGATAAATTAATTCATAATTAAAATATTATCCTACTGTAGTAATTCTAAAATCTTGCCCACCAAATGTTGAGTTTTCACTACCAGTACAATAACTGCAATCGTGGATTGAATCCATTATTTGTTGCGTTTAAAAGGTCCTGGGTCCATATGTAGTATAGACAGTGTTCTACCTAACAATTCTTTGATTTAGTCGGGGATCTTCCTGGCTTTTCCAAGAGCAATTAATCAATGTTCTTTAAAAATATATTGTGAAATAGAAAGGGAGAAGGCACTACATTCATAGATTATCTTCTTATGGAATCCTCTTCTACAAAAAAAAAAAAACTTCTGTGAGTCTTTTTGTTTATTTGCTTGCTTTTTTTTAATGTTGCAAAGAAGAGCCCAAGATTTTACATTTGGGTACCTTTCCATTTTCTTTGTTCTGCCTTATTGTCTAATTCCACAGGGTACATGTCAAAGTTAGAGAGTATTGTTCATGCTATGTCTATTCCAATTTCTCTGTATAATTCTTCTATTACTTCAGCTATATTAGCATGCAATCTTTGTTCATTTCTATAATACACTTTCACTTGGGATCCATAAAAGCAATCTTTAAAAAATTCTAGAATACAGAGTCCCTGTTTTTATTTTCTCTTCCCATTCTTAACAATGCCTAAATCATCCAAAATTACAGGGTTACTTTTTAAGTAACCACAAAAGTATAAATATTCTTTATTTTTGTCATGAAATATTTTTTTAAGCCATTTAAAATAATTTCAACTGAATTTTGGAGAATTTTTTTTTTCTTGAGTCCTCCTCCAATTCCTTTTGATTTGATTCTGGATTCTGTTTTTCCTCTGGGATTCTAGGTTCATCATTAAAAAAGACCACAAAAACATGAAAAAAGACTGCATCATCGCATCTATTACTGCACATATTGACAGCTCTCCATGAGACTCTTTAGAAAGAACCACCTGTAAGACCAAACTTTTACTTTTAAATAATGACCACATCTTCTTGAAAAATTCTGATGCTATATTGTCCATCAATAGGCCCCTTCTTCTTGTATGAAAACTAAAATCAAGTAAAAGTCTAGGGGGAGAGACAATGTTGCTCAGCCTTGCACAATTATCTACTCTCTGCAAGGTTTTTGAATGGTATTTTCAATACCACTCCCAAATTATAAATATAATTATTTATTAATAATACATTATTTATAGTGGCATTATAAAATGGCAATGTCAGATAATTTTCAAGCATCAATGGTGAAAAGAAGTAAATTAAACTATTATCTTAATATTAACAAATGAAAACATTTAGAATGCCTAAAGTTAACCCAGATTTCTGATTCTTATGCTTTATGTGTGTAAATTGGATGATATATATTTAGGTGTCATTTTTTTTCAGTTTATCACTATGATTTCATAAAGATGTAAAAATGTAACTAGAGTTATACATTTTCCACAATTGACTATATCAAAATGGCATCTTAAAGTATTTGTTTAGAATATTCCAAATTATCAAACAACATTGACTATATTCAGTAGACAAAACATAAATTTAATTCTCATGATTATATTGGGGACTTCTGTTCTCTCTTTATCCCTAATATATACTGTGAATTTTAATTATATTAAAGTACACACTGCTTGAGAAAACAGTTTATTCTTATATGCCTTTACTATATTTATCTTATTTCAGTTATTGTATTGGGAAGGAAAGAAAACAAAGGAGAAGGAAATAAAGGAAAAGGGACTTTTAGAGTTGAGTAAATATGTATTTATAATTTTTTAAAATAATGTGGTAAAAATATTAAAAATAAATTTAAAATATTTACTATGATTTGATTTATAAAGCCAAGCTAATGAGCAAGATTAAAAAATTTTCCTAAGAGGAAAAACAGTCCTTTTCTGTGTAACAATACAGACTGGGCTTCTTTGGGCAATATTCACATCGAATCCATTTCTAGATACTTGGGAACCAAGAGAATAAGAGGTGTATGGATATCATAAGAATGTGATTATTTCTTACAAGAATGAAGCAAAGTTTGGCATTTATGGACATAGAATGAAATAGACATGGGATCAGAAAGAAGGCAGCAAAGAGAAATGTAATAACAAATGCAATTTCACTAAAAGACAAAAATTGAATTCCAGATCTGCTGCTTACTTGATAAAAGTTTGTAACTATCAGGCAGTCTGATGTTCTTAAAAATTAGAAAATTTATTCTCAAGGTTCTTGAAGTATTAAATTTGTTAATGTATAAGCAAATCTTTTCATGCTTATTAAATTATAAACTTATAATTTGCTGAATGTAGGTACTACATAGTAACTTTATATATGTCATCTCATATAAGTACTAAGATGACCCTAGCTAATGTGGATGCTATAGATGAGAACATGGAGGTCAGAGGGTTTTATACCTTTCCCAGGACAATTCAGACAGCAAGTCTTAGACCTAGAATTCAAGTCAAAACTGACCACCTCCATCAGATTGAGATATATTTAGAGGATATTAACTATGTCTTGTTTAATATAAAATTCATAAATTAAACAATAGTAATAAAATCATTTTCCTGTCTTACCTTCAATTTAGTTATTGTTTCCTCATATTTACCTTTTTATAAAAACATCAGAGACTGTCAAAAAAGAGTGTTATTGAAATTAATCTTTCTTTTTAGTGAATCAGCTTTACATATACATATGCCCACTCTTTTTTAGACTCTTCTCCCATATAGGTCATTACAGAGTATTGAATAGAGTTCCCTGTGCTGCACAGTAAATCCTTATTGGTTATCTGTTTTATAAACAGTAGTGTGTATATGTTAATCCCAATCTCCCAATTTATCCCTTCCCTTCACTTTCCCTCCTGGTAACCATAAGTTTGTTTTCTACATCTGTGATTCTATTTCAGTTTTGTAAATTAGTTCATTTGTACCATTTTTTTGGATTCCACATATAAGTGATATCATATGATATTTGCCTTTCTCTGTCTGACTTACTTCACTCAGTATGACAATCTCTAGGTCCACCCATGTTGCTGCAAATGGCATTATTTCATTCTTTTTTATGGCTGAGTAATATTTCATATGTGTATGTGGTACACATACACTTATGGCTGAGTATATGTGTGCCACATCTTCTTTATCCAATCCACTGTCAATGAACATTTAGGTTGCTTCCATGTCCTGACTATTGTAAATAGTGCTGCAATGAACATTGGGTTGCATGTATCTTTTGGAATTATGGTTTGCTCTGAATATATGTCCAGGAGTGTGATTACTGCATCTTAAGACAGCTCTATTTTTAGTTTTTTAAGGAACCTATATACTGTTTTCCATAGTGACTGTACCATATTAAATTTCCAGCAACAGTGTAGGAGGGTTCCTTTTTTCACCACATCCTCTCCAGCATTTATTATTTGTAGACTTTTTTTTTTTAAAGGAGGTAGTCTGCTTAAAGGAGTGGAGTCATATTTTTTTTAAAATTTTATTTATTTATTTATTTATTTATGGCTGTGTTGGGTCTTCGTTTCTTTGTGAGGGCTTTCTCTAGTTGCGGCAAGTGGGGGTCACTCTTCATCATGGTGCGCGGGCCTCTCACTACCGCGACCTCTCTTGTTGCGGAGCACAGGCTCCAGACGCACAGGTTCAGTAATTGTGGCTCACAGGCCTAGTTACTCCGCGGCATGTGGGATCTTCCCAGACCAAGGCTCGAACCTGTGTCCCCTGCATTGGCAGGCAAATTCTCAACCACTGCACCACCAGGGAAACCCTATTATTTGTAGACCTTTTGATGATAGTCTTTCTGAATGGTGTGAGTTGATACCTCATTGTAGTTTTGATTTGCATTTCTCTAATAATTATTGATGTTGAGGATATTTTCATGTGTTTGTTGGCCAGCTGTATGTCTTCTTGGGAGAAATGTCTATTTAAGTCTTCTGCCCATTTTTTGATTTGTTTGTTTATTTTTTTGTTATTGAGCTGCCTGAGCTATTTGTGTATTTTGGAGATCAATCCTTTGTCAACTGCTTTGTTTGCAGATATTTTCTCCCATTCTGAAGGTTGTCTTTTTGTCTTATTTATGGTTTCCTTTGCTGTGCAAAAGCTTTTAAGTTTCATTAGGTCCCATTTGTTTATTTTTGTTTTTATTTCCATTACTCTAGGAGCTGGGTCAAAAAGGATTTTTTGATTTATGTCATAGAGTGTTCTGCTTAAGAGTTTTATAGTGTCTGGTCTTACATTTAGTTCTTTAATCCATTTTGAGTTTATTTTTGTGTATGGTGTTAGGAAGTATTCTAATTTCATTCTTTTATGTGTAGCTGTCCAGTTTTCACAGTATGATAGAAAGCACAGAGATAAACCAGTGCACCTATGCTCACCTAACCTTTGACAAAGGAAGCAAGAATATACAATGGAGAAAAGACAGCCTCTCTAATAAGTGGTGCTGTCAAGTCCTCTGACCTGAGGACTAGTTATTGTTTATCTGAGAATATGTATATAAACAGGCTGTATCTGTTTGGTTATCGAAAAGTATGATTTCTTTTTTTCTTTGCAATCTCTTAGTGTATTGCTGGAATGCACATCTGAAACTGTTCTAATGCCTATTCAATAATAATTTTCTTTTCTCTACTACATTTGTGGAGAGAATTTCTGGGCTGTTTTGAATTATATTTTCCTAACACTATCCTTCTCTGTAATTCTGTATTTATCTATGTATCTATGCATCTATCTATGTATCTATCTATGCATCTATCTATCATCTATCTATATATCTCTTTTTAACTTACTAGGATAATTAGAAGATTACATCCATTAACATTCTCAGAGAAACATGATATGGTGAAAAAGACTGTATGATACTTAAGAAGCCTAATTTCATGTCCCCCACTCAAACTCAGTTTGCATTGGTGTTAGTTGATCTGTCTATGAATCAAATTTCAATGATACATTAATAAGTGCTTGCCTAATTACCAACATTGTTTTCAAGGGCAAACTTATAATGATTGGAGAAATTATTTTTAAGTTTAATACAGAATCTAAAAATGTTTAATTATGATGAACAACTATATTAACCCTATTCTTTCTACAACTTGCTCATCCTATTATACCTGATGCCAAGACCATCACTACACTAAGTTAAATTCATTTTTCTTCATAAATATTTGTCAATTCTTTGCTCATGGAAATATGATTTAACTTTAGAAATCTACAGAACTATAGAGAAAGTATTTTAGGTATCTTCACAGGGCTTCCTGAACAATTTTTACTGAAAATTGTTACCTGTGCTAAAAACAAACCTTGGGAGATAATTTATGATGGATTATATAGTGAGAGAACTCCAGAGATTTTACCTCCCCAGAGATATATATTTACATAGTGATGAGTGATGAGACCTTGTAGTTATATTCTTGAGTTGCAAAGTTGGTAATTATGATCTTATCTTTTCCCTGAGGAGATTTATTTATATACCAAAAATATAGAGTAAGAAAACAGGAATCCTTCCAATTATATTTTAAAGGAAACTTTCTTAGCTGGAGAGGAGGGACAGCTGCCTCTTTCTCTATATTTTGTAGAGAAAAATCACTTATTGTTGGCTCTTTTCTTGTAATGGAGAATGGTGTGTATGGCAATATCTGAATTTCATCATGTCATGCCAGAGGTAACAATTAGGACAAAGGGGAACCATGCAGATATTTTTTGCCCTAAGTAAATAATAGCAATATTCTCAGCTCTAGAAAACTTGTGTGCTTGTTAATATACAAGTTAAAAACTTGAAATCCCATAAATATGAATTATGCTTGTCCTATGAATACATTTGACCATAAGGGTTTTATTTTGAGTAAGTGTACAAAAGTTTTTAACATTGATGCCAAGATATAGGGACATGATTGTTATTGTGAAACAAATATAGAATTACAGTAACACTTCCATGATGCATTTGTGTAAGTTATTTTGTTTAATAACAATCATCAAAATTTAACACTGAAGCATTTAAAAATCACATACAACTGAGCCCCACCTCAGCCAGAGCGTCCGCTATCCATGCAGGTCCCAGGCCTGAGCCCTGCCTCTGCCTCTGCCTCCTCTGGCTGTGCAGGTCCTGGTGAAACCAAGCACAGCCACCCCCAAGGCCTCTCCTGGTGGCCAACATGCTGCCCCTGAAGGGGTCTCCTCTCACTGTGCTGGGCCCTGAAGTCACACACATAGAGGTCTGCACCCCAGCTGGTCTGCACAGGGACATGTGGTCCAGGCCAGCTTCAGGAGCAGATGCTTTTGAAAGGAACACACAGAGACACGGGGCTGACACAGCAGATCCTGAGACCTACCTAGAGGTTTGGAGGGCCTCCTGGGGAGGTGGGGGTTACATGCAGCTCACAGTGGGGACAAGGACACAGATAGTGGAGGCACCAGAGAATTTCTACTTTTTATCTTTTTATTATTTTTAAATTTTTTTAATTAAAAAAAATTTTTATTTATTTTTTGCTGTTGTGTTTTGTTTTGTTGTTTGAGTTTTATTTTTTCTAAGATTTTTTTTATTTTCTAATTTTATTTAATTTTTTATTTTTATTTTTTCTTATTGTTCTGCTCTTTTTATTTGTTGTGTAGTTTTTCGTTTTGTTTTTGTTCTTTGTTTTCTGTTGGTTTGCTCTTTCAATATTTTTATGTAGTTTTGTTTCATTTTTTTTGTTTTGTTTTTATCTTTTTTTACCTCTTTTATGGTTTGTTTTTGTCTTTTTTGTGTGTTTCTCATGTCTTCTCTTAACTTGTATTGGTTTGTTTATTTTATTTTATTTTCTGTTTTCTCTTTAGGCTAGTTTTGTTTTTATTATTGTCTTTGGTTTGGAGATGTTGTTGTTTGTTTGGGTATCTTCTGGGTTTTTTTGCTTTCCTTGTGGTTTTGTTCTTTTTTGCTTGTTGGTTTCTCTTTTGTTTACTTGGATTTATTTTGTGATTTCTTTGGGTTTTATTTGTCTGTTTTCTTTTCTTTTTCTGTTTGTGTGCTTGTTTCTTTTTGTTTGTTGGGTTTTGTTTTTACTATTTGTCATGGGATTTGTTTGTCTGTTTCTGTTTTTGTGGGGTTTGTTTTTGGTTTTTTGCCATGCCATGTGGCTTGTGGTGTCTTTGTTCACAGGCCATGGGTCAGGCCTGAGCTCCTGTGGTAGGAACGCCAAGTCAAACCCACTAGACTAACAGAGACTTCAGATCCCAGAGAATATTAATCAGTGTGAGGTCTCCTGGAGGTATTCAACTCAGCAAGAAGACACAGCTCCACCGCACTGCCTGCAAACCCCTGTGCTGGAAGCTCAGGCCAAACAACCATCAAGACAGGAACAAAGCCCCAGCCAACAACAAAAATGAGATGACAGAAAAATATGTTACAGATGAAGAAACAAGGTAAAAACCTACAAAAACAAATAAATGAAGGTGAAATAAGCAATCTAAATGAAAAAGAATTCAGAGTAATGTTAGTAAAGGTGATCCAAAATCTCGGATAGAATAAAGGCACGTATCAAGAAAATACAAGAAATGTATAATGAGAACCTAGAACACTTAAAAAAGAAACAGTGTTGAACAACACAATAATTGAAACAAAAAATACACTAGAAGAAATCAGTAGCAGAATAACTGAGCAAGAACAAATAAATGAGCTGGAAGATAGAAGGGTGGAAATAACTGCCAAGGAGCAGAATAAAGCAAAAGGATAAAAAGAAATGAGGACAGTCTCAGAGACTTCTGGGACAACATGAAATGCACCAACATTGGAATTATAGGGGTCCCAGAAGAACAAGAGAAAGAGAGAGGGTCTGAGAAAATGTGTGAAAAGACTATAATTGAAAACTTTCCTAACATGAGAAAAGAAATAGCCACCCAGGTCCAGGAGGCACAGAGAGCCCCATACAGAATAAACCCCAAAAGAAACACGTTGAGAAACATATTAATCAAACTAACAAAAATTAAATTCAAAGAAAAAATAGTAAAAGGAGCAAAGGAAAAGCAACACATAACATACAAGGGAATCACCATAAGGTTATCAGCCGATTTTTCAGCAGAAACTCTGCAGGCCAAAAGGGAGTGCCGGGATATAATTAAAGTGATGAAAAACCTACAACCAAGATTACTCTACCCAGCAAGGATATCATTCAGATTTGATGGAGAAATCAAAAGATTTACAAACAAGCAAAAGCTAAGAGAATTCAGCACCACCAATCCAGCTTTACAACAAATGTTAAACGAACATCTCTAGGTGGGAAACACAAGAAAAGAAGAAGACCTAAAACAACAAACCCAAAACACTTAAGAAAATGGTAATAGGAACATACATATTGATAATAACCTTAATGTAAATGGATTAAATTCTCCAACCAAAAGACACAGACTGGCTGAATGGATTTAAAAAAAAAAAAAACCTGTATATATGCTGTCAACAAGAAACTCAAGTCAGACATTGGGACACATACAGGATGAAAGTGAGGGGATGGAGAAAGATATTCTATGCAAATAGAAATCAAAAAAAGCTGAAGTAACAATACTCATATCAGACAAAATAGACTTTAAAATAAAGACTGTTACAAGAAACAAGGAAGGACACTGAATAATGATCAAGGGATTAATTCAAGAAGAATTTATAACAATTATAAATGTTTTTGCACCCAACATAGGAGCACCTCAATACATAAGGCAAATTCTAACAGCCATAAAAGGGGAAATCTACAGTAACACAATAATAGTGGGGGACGTTAATACCCCACTTATACCAATGGACAGATAATCAAGACAGAAAATTAACAAGGAAACACAAGCTTTAAATGACACAATAGACCAGGTAGACTTAATTGATACTTATAGGACCTTCCATCTGAAAGCAGTAGAATACATTATCTTCTCAAGTGTACATGGAACATTCTCCAGAATAGAGGACATCTTGGGTCACAAAACAAGTCTCAATAAATTTAAGAAAATTGAAATATCAAGCATCTTTTCTGACCAAAATATGATGAGATTGGAAATCAATTACAGGAAAAAAAAAAGCTGTAAAAAACACAAACACATGGACGCTAAACAATATGCAACTAGATAACCAAGAGATCACTGAAGAAATGAAAGAAGAAATAAAAAAATACTTAGAAACAAAAGACAATGAAAACACAATGACCCAAAACCTATAAAATGCAGCAAAATCAGTTCTCAGTGGGAAGTTTATAGCGATACAATCTTACATCAAGAAACAAGAAAAACTCAAATAAACAACTTACTCTTACACCTAAAGCAACTAGAGAAAGAAGAAGAAACAAAGCCCAAAGTTAGTAGAAGGAAAGAAATTATAAAAATCAGAGCAGAAATAAATGAAATAGAAATGAAGACATCAATAGCAAAGATCAATGAAAGTAAAAGCTGGTTCTTTGAGAAGATAAAATTGTTAACCTTTAGCCAGACTCATCAAGAAAAATGAGAGTGGATTCAAATCAATAAAATTAGAAATGAAAAAGGATAAATTACAACTGACATTGCTGAAATACAAAGGATCATAAGACACTACTATGAACAATTATATGCCAATAAAATTGACAACCTGGAGGAAATGGAAAAATTCTTAGAAATGTACAGTCTTCCAAGACTGAACCAGGAAGAAATAGAAAATATAAACAAACCAATTACAGGTAATGAAATTGAAGCTGTGATTAAAAAATCTTTCAACAAAAGAAATTCAGGACCAGATGGCTTCACAGGTGAATTCTATTAAAAATTTAGAAAAGAGATAACACACATCTTTCTCAAACTCTTCCAAAAAATTGCAGAGGGAGGAAAACTGCCAAGCTCATTCTACAAGACCACCAACACCATGATACCAAAACCAGATAAAGATATCATAAAAAAAGAAAATTGCAGACCAATATCACTGATGAACATAGATGCAAATATCCTTAACCAAATACTAGCAAACAGAATCCAGCAACACATTAAAAGGATCATACACCATGATCAAGTGGGATTTATTCCTGTGATGCAAGGATTCTTCAGTATATGCAAATCAATCAATGTGATACACCACATTAACAAATTGAAGGTAAAAACCATATGATCATCTCAGTAGATGCAGAAAAAGCTTTTGACAAAATTCAATACCCACTTATTAAAAAACTCTCCAGAAAGTGGGCATAGAGGGAACCTACCTTTACATAATAGAGGACATATATGACAAACCCACAGTAAACATCATTCTCAATGGTGAAAAACTGAAAACATTTCCTCTAAGATCAGGAACAAGACAAGGGTATCTACTCTTGCCACTATAATTCAACATAATTTTGGAAGTCCTAGCCAAGGCAATCATAGTAGAAAAAGAAACAAAAGAAATCCAAAATGGAAAAGAAGAAGTAAAACTGTCACTGTTTGCAGATGGCATGATACTATACATAGAAAATCCTAAAGATGCCACCAGGAAACCATTGGTGCTAATCAATGAATTTGGTAAAGTTGCAGGATACAAAATTAATGCAAAGAAATCTCTTGCATTCCTATACACTAACAATGGAAGATCAGAAAGAGAAATTAAGGAAACAATCCCATTTACCATTGCAACAAAAAGAATAAAATACCTAGGAATAAACCTACCTATGGAGACAAAAGACCTGTACTCAGAAAACTATAAAACACTGATGAAAAAAATCAAAGATTACACAAACAGATGGCGAGATATACCATATTCTTGGATTGGGCGAATAAATATTGTGAAAATGACTATATGACACAAAGCAATCTACAGATTCAATGTAATCTCTATCAAATTACCAATGGCATTTTTCACAGAATTAGAACAAAAAAATTTACAGTTTTTATGGAAACACAAAAGACCCCGAATAGCAAAAGCAATCTTGAGAAAGAAAAATGGAGCTGAGGAATCAGGATCCCTGACTTCAGACTATACTACAAAGCTACAGTAATCAAGACAGTATTGCACTGGCACAAAACAGAAGTATAGATCAATGGAACATGACAGAAAGCCCCGATATAAACCCATGCACCTATGGTCAACTAAACTTTGAGAAAGGAAGCAAGAATGGAGAAAAGACAACCTCTTCAATAAGTGGTGTTTGGAAAACTGGACAGCTACATGTAAAAGAATGAAATTAGAATGATGCCTAACACCATACACAAAAATAAACCCCAAATGGATTAAAAACTTAAATGTGAGGCCAGACACTATAAAGCTCTTAGAGGAAAACATAGGCAGAACATTCTTTGACATAAATCACAGAAAGATCTTTTTTGACCCAGCTCCTAGAGAAATGAAAATAAAAACCCAAATAAACAAATGGGACCTAATCAAACTCAAAAGCTTTTGCACATCAAAGGAAACCATAAACAAGACAAAAGGCAATCCTCATAATGGGAGAAAATATTTGCAAACAAAGCAACTGACAAGGGCTTAATTTCCAAAATATACAAACAGCTCATACAACTCAACAACAATAAAACAAACAACACTATCCAAAAATGGACAGAAGACCTAAATAGACATTTCTCCAAAGAAGACATATAGATGGCCAAGAGGCATATGAAAAGATGCTCAACATCAGTAATTATTAGAGAAATTCAAATCAGAACTACAATGAGGTATCATCTCACACTGGTCAGAATGGCCATCATCAAACAAATCTACAAACAATAAATGCTGAAGAGGGTGTTGAGAATAGGAAACCCTCTTCTGCTCTTGGTGGGAATGTAAATTGATACAGCCATTATGGAGAACAGTATGGAGAGTCCTTTAAAAACTAAGAATAGAATTACCATATGACCCAGAAATCCCACGACTGGACACATACCCTGAGAAAACCATAATTTAAAAAGATACATGCACCCCAATATTCATTGCAGCACTGACACAAACAGGCAGGACATGGAAGTAACCTAAATGTCCATCGACAGAGGAATGAATAAAGAAGATGTGGTACATATATTCAATGGAATGTTACTCAGACATATAAAGGAATAAAATTGTGCCATTTTCAGAGACATGAATGGACCTAGAGACTGTCATACACAGTGAAGTAAGCCAGAAAGACAAAAACAAATATCATATATTAATGCATATATGTGGAATTCAGAAAAATGAGACAGATGAACCTATTTGTAAAGCAGAAATAGAGACACAGATGTAGAGAACAAATGTATTGATACCAAGGGTGTGGGGGTGGAGGGATGAACTGGGAAATTGAGATTCACATATATACACTACTATGTATAAATAGATAACTAATAAGAACCTACTGTATAGCACAGGGAACTCTACTCAGGGCTCTGTGGTGACCTAAATGGGAAGGAAGTCCAAAAAGTAGGGATATATGTATACATATAGCTGATTCACTTAGCTGTACATCAGAAACTAACACAACATTGTAAAGCAACCAAACACCGATTTTAAAAAATAAAATAAAATAAATAAAAATCACATACGAAGTTCAATTACATATGTTTTAATTTTTGAATTTTCATTTTTAACTTTAAACACCCATCAGGGAGCAAGATGGAAGCTTAGAAAGACATGAAGGAGATTGTTGAGCTTTTAAACCTCAAAGCAATAAACAAATTGTATGGCATTCATCAAGCTGTAAATCTAGTTCATATATGCTAATTAGTTTGAAAGTAAATTTTTGCATTAGTATTATTTTTAAATAACTTTATTCCTTTTGTTTAAAGATGATACTGTATGTGCAGGAAAATATGACTGAAATAGTGCAGATCAGTTCCAGTTGGAACTCCTAAGGCCAAATGTATACATTTGAGGTTAAAATAATTTGTGATGTGAATCTTTGTTTTTTCTTCTCTGTATGTTCTTCCATTCCATAAGGTTTTATTTTCAGTGTCCTATAGAAGAGATAGATGGTCAGGCAACGAAGTTGCTTATCAAACACTTTCTAATTTTTTCTTCTAAAAGTTTATGTAACTAGAGATATTTGGAAGGTGTGCTTACACTTTTGCACCAGCTGAGAACCTAGAGTTCAGTTTCAGTGGGTTTCCTTTTTTGTTCCCTCAGCATGACTTAGTTCACAGTAATCATAGTACTTGTAAGATGACTGGGTCTAGGGAGTTGGGAGAAGTGGGAGTGGGAAGTGGAATGTGGAACTCTAGAGGAACTTCTTAAAGTTCTGCCTTTTTCTGCTTTTCCTTGCAGAGCTTCTTCAGTTTCCTCCCTTTCTTTAATTCCACCTTTCCCCCAACCTTTATTCATCCTCCTGAGGAGATGCAGGTGGGAAACTGCATTCAGGCTTCATGTGTGTCCCTAAATAACAGTCTTTTTCACTGTACTTGGACAGTCTGGATTTCTGCACTGAGAATTGAATTACATCATCTGGATTGATTTCAATATCTTCAATAAAATAAATATTAACACTTTTTAATATTATTTATTTTATTTTATACAAGTTTAATTTATGTACAGTAATGCACATGAATTTCAAGTATAGGAAAATAATTTTGTACATATCTACACAGAATCAAAACCTCCACTGTGATCAAGATATAGAACATTTCCATAACTTCATATAATTTACACACTCCACTTTCCAATCAGTATTTTCATCCCACCTCAACTCATGTATGTATGTATTACCATTATATACATATATCTATATATCTCTTTATGTATGATTATCTTAAGCTAATGATCTCTTAAATTCAAATGTATCTACCCTGAATTTTTATACCACTTTACAAGCTTTAATGTTTTATACTTCATATTTTACATTTTTTTTTGTTTTGTGTATCCCTTAACTACTTAGTGTGATTAGATAATAGATTATCTTACTACTTTTATCTTTTAATCTTTCTACTAGCTTTATAAGTGATTGATCTACTGCTTTCACTGTATGTTTTTCTTTAAAAAACAGTGACATTTTTTCTTTCATAATTTTCTTGCAGGCAGGCAGGGTAGAGAGTGACTGAAGCTGACAGCTGCCATATTACCACACTTCCCAGCTCAAGACATATGCCTGCTGATGAATGCAGTGACTGGTGTTGAAACTTGGGCTTGAATAGTCAGACCCAGGGAGAGTACTCAGTTTGGCTGCATGGAGACAGCCCAAAGGGCCTGGAAAGTGTTCCCAAACACAATTGTTCACATGCACAAGACGGAGCACAGGTCCACCACTGAAGCCCCATTGGCAGCATGCTCATGGTGAGGCACAGCTCTGGTGGTGACCATGGGCACTGGAAATGTGCACATGTCCAAGGTACAGCTGACATATGATCTGATTGTCAGCACTCCCACAGCAGCAGGTGAGGCTCCCTCAGCAGTAGGCTTTGGGAGCTCACACTTACTGAAGTCAAAGCTGACATCCAAGCCATTTATCTGCACTCCCATAGTGGGGGTGGATCCAGGATGGTGCCAGCAGCAGCAGACTTTGGGGGCACACACAGCAAGTTGTGCGCAGTGTCACAGAATTGCACATCCCCAACAGATGGTCCCTAGGGAGGTACATGCAGGAGTTCCTTCCCAGCAGGAGTGCTCCAGTCCAGCCTACCTTACATTGCAGCTTAGAACTGGATCTTTGGGCTTTTATTCCAACAACTAGGGAGTAGACTTTGCCCCTGATAGGGTAGTGACAGCCAGAGTAAAGAGAAGGCTCCACCCAACATCCAGTGCAGGGTCTGGTCACCACAGCATCAAACACATCCCCTATCAAGGCGACAACAGCCAGCACACTCTGAAGAGAGATGTGGCAGGAATCCATAACAAAAACAGGCCTCTCACCAAAAATATTGGACTCACATAGTCTACACAGGGATGCTCCCACATAAGAACAGCCTTTCAAGACCACAGTAGATAACCATTTCTCCTAAATTCATAGAGTCAGGGAAATTAAGTAAAATGAAAAAGCAGAGGATCTACTTCCAATTAAAAAAAAAAAAAGAAAGAAAGAAAGTGAAGAAAAATCCCAGAAAGAACAAACAATGAAACAGACTTCTCCAATCTACCATATCTCAAGTTCAAAAAACAGGTTATAAAAATGCTAAAGGAATTAAGAAAGATTGTTGATAGAAATGTGGCTCACTGTAACAATAACTAGAAACTATAAAGAGGAAAAAATCAAAATTAGACAACTCAATTGCTAAGATAAAAATCAAGCTAATGGCAATGAATAGCATACTAAATAATGCAGAAGAACTAGTAAGTGGTCTCAAAGATAGAATAATGGATATCACCCAATCAGAACAGCAGACAGAAAGACAAATGAAAACAAAATAAAAGCAACCTACAAGATATATGGGATAATATGAAGCATGTCACCCTTCACATAATACGGATTCCAGAGAGAGAAGATAGGGACAAGAGGATGGAAAATGTATTTGATGAAATTATGGCTGAAAACTTCCCAAACCTAAAAAAAGGAAATGGATATCCAGGTACAGGAATCACAGAGGGTCCCAAAGAAGATGAACTCAAATAGACCCACACCAAGACATATAATAATTAAGACTGCAAAATTTAAAGATGAAGAGTGGATTCTAAAGGTAGCAAGGGAACCCTCATAAGGCTACCAGCTGATTTATCTACAGAAACTCTGTAGGCCAGAAGGGAGTAGCATGATATATTCAAAGGCCAGAAGGGAGTAGCATGATATATTCAAAGTCCTGAAAGGGAAAAACCTGTGACCCAGCAAGATTATAATTTAGAAAGGAAGGAAAAACTAAGGTTTTCTCAGGTAAGCAAAAACTAAAAGAATACAGCAATACTAAACCTAACCTAAAAGAAATATTGAAAGGTCTTCTCTTTACAGAAAAGAAACAATAATCTATAGGAAAGGGAAAAACAATAGGAAAGGCAAATATACAAAAGGGTTGAAGCTCACTTAAATAAGCCAATACGTAGATTAAAAAAATCAAAAACATTTATAAAAGAGATTATAACTACAATGGGCAGCAAAAGGATAAACATGAAGATGTAAAAGAAGACATCAAAATCACAAAATGTGAGGGAGAGGAGTAAAAAATATAAATGTGTTATAATGTGTTTGGACTTATATGATTTTCATTCTAAAGCAAGTAGATATAGTTATGGGTTAACACACTTGAAAACCAGGGTAACCACAGATCAAAAACATACAAAAGATTTACAGGCACCAAAAAAGAAGTAACTCAATCATAATACAGAAGAAAACCATTAAACCACAGAAGGAAAAGCAAAAAGAAAAGGAAAGGAACAAAGAAGAACTACAAAATCAATTGCAAAGCAAGATTTTAAATGGTAGTAAATGCACACTTAATAATTACTTTAAATGTCAATGGAGTGAATGCTCCATTCAAAGTACATAGAGTGTCAGCCTGGATAAAAGAACAAGAAACTATAATGTGCTGCCTACAAGAGATCCATTTTAGGGTGAAAGACACACATAGATTGAAAGTGAAGGGATGGAAAAAGATATTTCATGCAAATGGAAATGACAGACAAAATCGACCTTAAAACAAAGTTTATAAAGAAAGACAAGAAAGGATCATATATAATGATAAAGGATCAACACAAGAAGAGAATATTACACTTGTTAACATATATGTACCCAATATAAGAGCACCTAAAACATAAAACAAATACTAACAGACATAAAAGGAGAAACTGGCAGGAATACAATAATAGTAGGAGAAGTTAACACCCCACTGACATCAATGGACAGATCTTCCAGAAGAAAATCAATAAAGCAACAGAGATCCTAAATGACATTGTAGAATAGTAGAATGGTTGGATTTAATTGATATCTACAGGACAGTCCATCAAAACAAAAAAAAAAGACTTTTTTTTTCAAATCTGCAACATTCTCTAGGATAGACCACATACTAGGACATAAAACAAGCATCAATAAATTTAAGAGGATAGAAATTATTTCAAGCATCTTTTCTGACCACAATGGTATGAAACTAGAAATTGACCACAGTGAGAAAAAAACAAGAAAAAATGATTACATGAAGACTAAACAATATGCTACTAAAAAAAATTAGGTCACCAGTGAAATCAGAGGAAATAAAATACATCAAGAAAAATGACAATGAAAGCACAACGTTACAAAATCTATAGGATGTAGCCAAAGCAGTTCTAAGAGGGAAGTTCATAGCGATACAGGCCTTTCTCAAAAACAAGAAAAATCTCAAATAAACAACTTAACCTACCACCTAAAACAATTAGAAAAGGAAGAAGAAACAAAACCCAATGTCAGATGAAGGAAGGAAATAATAAAGATCAGAGAAGAAATAAATAAAACAAACACCAAAAAATAGAAAATATCAGTTAAAGGAAGAGATGGGTTTTTGAAAGTAAAAAAAAATTTGACAAACCTCTAGTCAGGCTCACCAGGAAGAAAAGAGAGGACCCAAATAAACAAAATAATATGTGAAAGAGGAGAAATAAAAACTGTTACTTCAGAAATAGAAAACATCATAAGAAAATAATATGAAGGGTTACATACCAACAAATTGGACAGCCTAGCAGAAATGACAAGTTTCTAGAAACAATAGTCAGCTATAATTTAGTCAAGAAGAAAGATGAATTTGAACACAGAACAATCACTAGAAGTGAAATAGAATCTGCAAAATAACCAAAACAAAACAAAACAAAAACTCCATGCAAACAAAAGTCCAGGACCTGATGGCTTCATTAGGAAATTCTACCAAACATGCAAAGAAGAATTTATACCTATCTTTCTCAACCTCTTCCAAAAGTTTGAAGAGGAAGGAATACTCCCACAGGCATTCTATGAAACCAACATTACCATGATATCAAAACCAGACAAAGACACCACCAAAAAAAGAAAATTACAGGCTAATATTTCTGATGAATATAGATGCAAAAATTCTCAAACAACATTAGAAAATTGAATCCCACAACACATAAAAAGGATCATACACAATAATAAAGCTGGAATCATTCCAGGTTGCAGGTATGGTTCAACTTAGGTAAATCAATCAATGTGATACACCACATCAAAAAAAGAAAAGACAAAAATCACATGATCATCTCAACAGATGCAGAAAAAGCATTTGATAAAATTAAACATCCATTCATGATATAAACTCTTACCAAGTGGATGGAGAGAAAGGATATCTCAATATGATAAAAGCCATTTATGACAACCCCACAGCAGATATGAAACTCAATGGTGAAAAGCTGAAAACCTTCTTGCTAAATTCTGGAACAAGACAAAAATGTGCACTCTCACCACTTCTATTCAAAATAGTATTGAAAGTCCTTGCCTCAGCAGTCAGAAAAGAAAAAGAAAAAAATGTATCTAAATTGGAAAGGAAGAAGTAAAATTTTCATTACATACAGATTACATGAACTCTATATAGAAAGCCCTAAAGACTTCATATAAAACCAATTAGAACTAATAAATGAATTCAGCAAGGTAGCAATATATAAGATTAACATACAGAAATCAGTTGTATTTATTTACACTAACAATAAAATATCAGAAAAGGAATGTCATAAAAACAAAACCTTTTAAAATTCCACCAAAAAAAAAAAAAATTAGGAACAAACCTGACCAAGGAAGTGAAAGACATATTCTGAGAACTATGAAACATTAATAAAGGAAATTGAAGATGACTCAAAGAAAGGGAAAGATATCACATACTTTTGGATTATAAAATTAATATTGTTAAAAGGGGTATACTACCCAAAACAATCTATAGATTTAATGCTATCCCTATCAAATTACCAATGACAAAAGACCAAGAATTGCAAAAGAAACCTTGAGGAAAAATAACAAAGATGGAGACATAAATCTCTCAGGCTTCAAACAATTCTACAAAGCTACAATCATCAAAACACCTTGGCATTGGCATAAAAACAAACATATTAGATCAATGGAGCAGAATGGAGAGCCCAGAAATGAATCCACACACCTATGGTCAATTAATCTTCAACAAAGGAATCAAGAACTTACAATGGAGAAAAGACAATCTTTTCAGCATGTAGTGCTGGTAAAGACTCATGTAAATCAATTAAGTTAGAACACTCCCTCACACCATATACAATGATTTAAAGACATAGTATAAGACATGACACCACAGGGGCTTCCCTGGTGGTGCAGTGGTTAAGAATCCACATGCCAATGCAGGGGACACGGGTTCGAGCCCTGGTCCAGGAAGATCCCACATGCCGCGGAGCAACTACGCCCGTGCACCACAACTACTGAGCCTGCGCTCTAGAGCCTGCGAACTGCAACTACTGAGGCCTGCGAGCCACAACTACTGGGCCCCGTGTGCCTAGAGCCTGTGCTCCACAACAGGAGAAGCCACCACAATGAGAAGCCCACACACCCCAACAAAAGAGCAGCCCCCGCTCGCCGCAACTAGAGAAAGCCCGCGCACAGCAATGGAGACCCAACACGCCAAAATAAATAAATAAATAAATTTATTTAAAAAAAAAAAAGACATGACACCACAAAACTTCGAGAAGAGAACATAGGTAAGACATTCTCTGCCATAAATTATAGCACTATTTCTTAGAGCAATCTCCCAAGGACAAAGAAATAAAAGCAAAAATAAGCAAACGGGACCTAATCAAGCTCTAAAAGCTATTGCACAGCAAAGGAAACCATAAACAAAATGAAAAGACAATCTATGGAATGGGAGAAAATATTTGTAAACAATGAGACTGACAAGAGTTAATTTCCAAAATATACAATCAGCTCATACAACTCAGTATCAAAAAAAACCAACCCAATTAAAAAAAAACGACAGAAGGCCTGAGTAGACATTTCTCCAAGAAGATATATAGATGGCCAAGAAGGCATGAGAAAAGATGTTCCATATTGTGAATTATTAGAGAAATGTAAATCAAAACTACAATGAGGAATCACCTCATATCAGTCGGAATGGCCATCATCAAAAGTCTACAAACTATAAATCCTGGAGAGGGAATGGAGAAAAGGGAACCCTCCTACACTCTTGATGAGAATGTAAATTGGTACAAACACTATGGAGAACAGTATGGAGGTTCTTTAAAAAAAAGTAACAAAAAACTACCATATGACCCAGGAATCCCACTCCTGTGCATATATTCAGAGAGAACCATAATTCCAAAAAACATACATGCACCGCCCAATGTTTATTACAGCAGTATTTACAATACCAAGACATGGACAACCCTAGTGTCCATCAAGTGATGAATGGATAAAGAGGATGTGGTATAAATATACAATGGAATATTACTCTGGCATAAAAAAAGAATGAAATACTGCTATTTGCAGCAACATGGATGGACATAGAGATTATCATACTGAGTGAAGTAAGACACACAGAGAAAGACAAATGTTATATGATATCACTTATATGTGGAATTTTAAAAATAATACAAATGAATTTATTAACAAAAGAGAAACAGAATCACAGACATTGAAAAAAACTTATTGTTACCAAAGGGGAAAAAGGCAGGGGAGGGATAAATTAGAATTATGGCATTAACAGATACACACCACTATATATAAAATAAATAAACAACAAGGACTAACAGTATTGCAGAGGGAAATATATTCAATATCCTGTCATAACCTATAATGAAAAATAATCTGAATTTATATGTATATACATAATTGAATCATTTTGTTGTGTACCTGGAAGTAACACATTATTGAAAGTCAAATTGTACTTCATCAACATGAACTTATGCTGTGTGTCAACCTGGATATGGGAGACTGCTGCCACAAAGCTTGTTCTCCCATTTTGAAAGCTCCATTCATGCGGCCTCAAAGCTCCCTGAAAAGCATTGTTGCTACCGGGATTTTAGTTACTGCCTGCATGGCTCAGAAAAGAAAATGAGTTTACTCGGAAGAAACTGTGTGCTTCCAGTTGCTAGTTGGAAGCTCATCCTGCTCTGCTCTATACCTAAAGTGAAAGTCAACGTGAGCACTAGCCTCGAAGTAAGGCCCTAGTTTGCCATGCTAAACGGGAGGCATGCAGCAGCTCCATGAGGCCTTCTTCGCTGTTCTGCTTTAGTTTAATGGTAGTAAGCTTTTCAGGTCTCCGAGGACTCTCGCATCAGCACCCGTTTCCGTTCCAGAACACTAGGTACCCCCAGGATGCCCTGGGCCTGTTAAGCAACATCCAGACCCATAGGACCTTTGGAGGACCCCTGTTTTTGCCGAGTGAGGGGCAACACACTGCACTCTTCCTTGGGAATGATAGATTTCCTCAGCTCTACAACAGATTCAGGAACACAGATTTAGAATCTCCAGCACGCCAAAGAACTCGGCCTCCTTGCCCGAGCTGAGCTAAACTGAGAAAAACACTCTGCTTATAATTCCTTCTAACACCTCTTACCTGAATCACCCAGTCCTCAAGGAGAGGGCTGGAGCGCGTTCCAACTGCAACATAAGCATAGTTCTTGGTGTAACGTTGCAGGCTTTCTGAAGATGCACAGGCCCCTTTGCGGACCCCCAGCATTCTTCCTTTAGGAAGCTCACTACACGCACAATAGCGGGTGGAGATAATGGTGATTCAGGGGAGGGCCCAGGGAGTAACTTGTATCTTTTGAGTTGTTAGAATCTACATGTACTTATGCTGCCTGTCAAGCTGGAAAAGGGAGACTGATGGCACAAGGCTTGTTTTCCCATTTTGAAAGCTCCATGCTTGGGGCCTTGAAGCTACCTGAAAAGCATTGTTGTTGCCAGGGTTTTATTCACTGTCGGCATGGTTCTGAGAAGAAAATGAGTTTTCCCGAAAGAAATCTTGTGCTTCCAGCTCCTACATGGAAGCTCATCCTGCTCTGCTCTATACCTAAAGTGAAACTCAACGTGAGCACTAGCCTCGAAGTAAGGCCCTGATTTCCCTTGCCGAATGAAAGGCATGCAGCAACTCCTTGAGGCCTTAATTGCTCTTCTGCTTTAGTTTAATGGTAGTAAGCTTTTCAGTTCTCCTAGGACTCTCGCTGCAGTGCCCGTTTCCGTTCCAGAACACTAGGTATCCCCAGGATGCCCTTGGCCTGTTAAGCAACATCCAGCCCCGTAGGCCCTTCGGAGGACCACTGTTCTTGCCGAGTGAGGGGAAACACACTGCACTCTTCCTTGGGAATGATACATTTCCTCAGCTCTACAGTAACTTCAAGAACACAGGTCTAGAATCTCCAGCACTCCAAAGAAGTCGGCCTCCTTGTCCGAGCTGGGCTAAAATGAGAAAAACAATCTGCTTATAACTCCTTCTATCACCTCTTACCTGAATCACCCATCCCTCAAGGAGAGGACCGGAGCGCTTTCCAACTGCAACATAAGCACAGTTCTTGGTGTAACCCTGCAGGCTTTTGGAAGATGCACAGGTCCCTTTGCAGACCTCGAGCATTCTTCCTTTAGGCAGCTCACTACAGGCACAATAGTGGGCGGAGATAAAGGTGATTGAGGGGAGGGCCCAGGGGGTAACTTGAGTCTCTTTTGACTTGTTAGCATCAACAAGTTCTTATGCTGCTTGGCAACGTAGAAATGGGAGACTGATGGCACAAGACAAGTTTTCCCATTTTGAAAGTTCCGTTCATGCGTCCTCGAAGCTCCGTGAAAAGCATTGTTGTTACCGGACTTTTAGTCACTGCCGGCATAGCTAAGAGAAGAAAATGAGTTTTCTCAATAGAAACCTTGTGTTTCCAGTACCTAGTTGGAGGCTCATCCTGCTCTGCTCTATACCTAAAGGGAAACTCAACGTGAGCACTAGCTCGAAGTAAGGCCCTGATGTGCCATGCCAAATGGGAGTCGTGCAGCAGCTCCATGAGGCCTTCATTGCTGTTCTGCTTTAGTTTAACGGTAGTAAGCTTTTCAAGACACTTAGGTACCTTGCTTCAGCAGCTGTTTCGTTACCAGAACACTGAGTAGACCCAGGAAGCTCTGGTCCTGTTAAGCAACATCCAGCCCCATAGGCCTTTTGGAATACCCCAGTGTTAGCTAAAGAAAGGCAACACACTGCTCTCTTCCATGGAAGAGCCAGATTACCTCAGTTCTACACAGAATTCAGGAACAGTTGTAGACTGTCCTCCATGCAATGGATGTAACCTCATTCCCCTAGCTGAACTCTATTGAGAAAAACACTCTGCTTCTAATCCCTTTTCACATTTCACACTTAGAGTCACGCATCCTCAATAGGGTGGTCGGCTTGCATTCCAAGAACAACTTAAGAACAGGTCTTGGTGTAACACGGCAGGCCCTTGGAATATGCACAGGGCCCTAGGTCTCCCTCGCGCATCCTTTGCTGTGGGACTTTGCTGCCCGAAGAGCACCGGTCGTAGAAAAAATTTGACTCAGGGAAAGCCCAAGTGGGTATCCTGAAGCTCTTTTGACTTGTTAGCATCAACATGTACTTATGCTGCGTGTCCACCTGGAAATGGGAGACTGATGGCACAAAGCTTGTTTTCCCATTTGAAAGCTCGATTCATGCGGGCTCGAAGCTACCTGAAAAGCATTGCTCTTACCGGGCTTTTAGTTACTGCCGGCATGACTCAGAGAAGAAAATGAGTTTTCCCGAAAGAAACCTGCTTCCAGTGCCTAGTTGGAAGCTCATCCTGCTCTGCTCTATACCTAAAGTGAAGCTCAACGTGAACAAGCCTCGAAGTAAGTCCCTGATTTGCCTTGCCAAACAAGAGGCGTGCAGCCACTCCATGAGGCCCTCATCACTGTTCTGCTTTAGTTTAATGGTAGGAAGCTTTTCAAGACTCCTAGGGACCTTGCTTCAGCCCCCGTTTCGGTACCAGAACACTGAGTACAGCGAGGACGTTCTGGTCCTGTTAAGCAACATCCAGGCCCGTAGGCATTTTTGGAACACACCAGTGTTGGCTAGAGAAAGGAAACACACTGCACTCTTCCTTGGGAGAGCCAGATTACCTCAGCTCTATACAGGATTGAGGAACACAGTTCTAGACTGTCCTCCATGCAATGGATGTAACCTCATTCCCCTAGCTGAACTGTATTGAGAAAAACACTCTGCTTATAATACCTTTTCACATTTCACACTTACACTCACGCATCCTCAAGGAGGTGGTCTGCTTGCGTTCCAAGTAGAACTTAAGCAGAGTTCTTGGTGTAACACTGCAGGCCTTTGGAAGATGAACTGTGCCCTAAGCCTCCCTCGCGCATCCTTTGTTTAGGCTCTTCGCTGCACTCAGAACACTGGTCGAGAAAAAATTTGATTCAGGGAAAGCCCAAGTGGGTATCGTGAATCTCTTTTGACTTTCTAGCATCAACATGTACTTAGGCTGTGTGTCAACCTGGAAATGGGTGTCTGATGGGACAAGGCTTGTTTTCCCATTTTAAAGGCTCCATTCATGAGTCCTCAAAGCTACCTGAAAAGCATTGCTGTTACCGGGATTTTAATTACTGCCGGCATGGCTCAGAGAAGAAAATAAGTTTTCCGAAAAGAAACTTTGTGCTTCCATTTCCTAGTTGGAAGCTCATCCTGCTCTGCTCTATACCTAAAGTCAAACTCAACATGAGCCCTAGCCTCGAAGTAAGTCCCTGATTTTCGTTGCCAAACAGGAGGAGTACAGCAGCTCCATGAGGCCCTCATCGCTGTTCTGCTTTAGTTTAACGGTAGGAAGCTTTAAAAGACTCCAAGGTACCTTGCTTCAGCACCCGTTTCGGTACAAGAACACTGAGTAAAGCCAGAACACTCTGGTCCTATTAAGCAACTTCCAGCCCTGTAGGCCTTTAATGGTAGTAAGCTTTTCAGGTCTCCTAGGACTCTCGCGTTAGCACCCGATTCCGTTCTAGAACACTAGGTACCCCCAGGGTGCCCTGGGCATGTTAAGCAACATCCAGCCCCAAAGGCCCTCGGAGTACCCCTGTTTTTGCCGAGTGAGGGGCAACACACTGCTCTCTTCCTTGGGAATGATAGATTTCCTCAGCTCTACAACAGCTTCAGGAACACAGGTCTAGAATCTCCAGCACGCCAAAGAAGTCGGCCTCCTTGCCTGAGCTAGGCTAAACTGAGAAAAACACTCTGCTTATAATTCCTTCTAACACCTCTTACCTGAATCACCCATCCCTCAAAGAGATGGCTGGAGTGCATTCCAACTGCAACATAAGCACAGTTCTTGGTGAAACCCTGCAGGCTTTTGGAAGATGCACAGGCCCCTTTGCGGACCTCGAGCATTCTTCCTTTAGGGAGCTCACTACAGGCACAATAGCGGGCGGAGATAAAGGTGATTGAGGGGAGAGCCCAGGGGGTAACTTGAGACTCTTTTGAGTTGTTAGAATCAACAGGTACTTATGCTGTCTGTCAAGCTGGAAAAGGGAGACTGATGGCACAAGGCTTGTTTTCCCATTTTGAAAGCTCCATTAACGCGGCCATGAAGCTACCTGAAAGGCATTGTGGTTGCCACTGTTTTAGTCACTGCCGACATGGTTTTGAGAAGAAAATGAGTTTTCCCGAAAGAAACCTTGTGCTTCAGGTTCTTAGTTGGAAGCTCATCCTGCTCCGCTCTATATCTAAAGTGAAACTCAACGTGAGGCCTCGCCTCGAAGTAAGGCCCTGATTTCCCTTGCCGAATGGAAGGCATGCAGCAACTCCATGAGGTCTTAATCGCTCTTCTGCTTTAGTTTAATGGTAGTAGCTTTTCAGGTCTCCTAGGACTCTCGCGTCAGCACCCGATTCCGTTACAATACACTATGTACCCCCTGGATGCCCAGGGCCTGCTAAGCAACATCCAGCCCCGTAGGCCCTTCGGAGAACCCCTATTGTTGCCGAGTAAGGGGCAACACACTGCACTCTTCCTTGGGAATGATACATTTCCTCAGCTCTACAACAGCTTCAGGAACACAGGTCTAGAATCTCCAGCACACCAAAGAAGTCGGCCTCCTTGTCCGAGCTGGGCTAAACTGAGGAAAGCAACCTGAATATAATTCCTTCTAATATCTCTTACCTGAATCACCCATCCCTCAAGGAGACGGTGGGAGTGCATTCAAACTGCAACATAAGCACAGTTCTTGGATTGAAACTGCAGGCGTTTGGAAGATGCTCTGGGCTCTATGTCTCCCTCGCGCATCCTTTGTTAAGGCACTTCGCTGCACGTAGAACACCGGTCAGAGAAAACATTTGATTCAGGGAAAGCCCCAGTGGGTATCGTGAATCTCTTTTGACTGTCTAGCACCAACATGTACTTATACTGCGTGTCAACCTGGAAATGGGAGTCTGATGGGACAAAGCTTGTTTTCCCATTTTGGAAGCTCCGTTCATGCGGTCTCAAAGCTACCTGAAAAGCATTGCTATTTCCTGGCTTTTAGTTACTGCCGACATGTCTCAGAGAAGAAAATGAGTTTTCCCGAAAGAAACCTTGTGCTTCCAGTTCCTAGTTGGAAGCTTATCCTGCTCTGCTCTGTACCTAAAGTGAAACTCAACGTGAGCACTAGCCTCGAAGTAAGGCCCTGATTTGCCTTGCCAAACGGGAGGCGTGCAGCAGCAACATGAGGCCTTCATCACTGTTTTGCTTTAGTCTAATGATAGTAAGCTTTTCAAGACTCCTAGGGAACTTGCTTCAGCACCCGTTTTGGTACCAGAACACTGATTAGAACCAGGAACTCTGGTCCTGTTACACAACATTCTGCCCCGTAGGCCCTTCGGAGGACCCCTGTTTTTGCCGAGTGAGGGGCAACACACTGCACTCTTCCTTGGGAATGATACATTTCCTCAGCTCTACAATAGCTTCAAGAACACAGGTCTAGAATCTCCAGCACGCCAAAAAACTCGGCCTCCTTGCCCTAGCTGGGCTAAACTGAGAAAAACACGCTGCTTATACTTCCTTCTAACACCTCTTACCTGAATAACCCATCCTTCAAGGGGACAGTCGGAGTGCGTTCCAATGGCAACATAAGCACAGTTTTTGGTGTAACCCTGTAGGCTTTTGGAAGATGCACAGGCCTCTTTGCGGACCTCGAGCATTCTTCCTTTAGGGAGCTCAGTCCAGGCACAATAGGGGGTGGAGATAAAGGTGATTGAGGGGAGGGCCCAGGGGGTAACTGGAGTCTCTTTTGAGTTGTTAGAATCAACAGGTACTTATGCTGCCTGTCCACCTGGAAAAGGGAGACTGATGGCACAAGGCTTGTTTTCCCTTTTGAAAGCTCCATTCATGCGGACTTGAAGCTACCTGAAAAGCATTGTTGCTGCCGTGGTTTTAATCACTGCCGGCATGGTTCTGAGAAGAAAATGAGTTTTCCCGAAAGAAACCTTGTGCTTCCAGTCCCTAGTTCGAAGCTCATCCTGCTCTGCTCTATACCTAAAGGGAAACTCAACCTCAGCACTAGCCTCGAAGTAAGTCCCTGATGCCTTGCCTAACGGGAGGCGTGCAGCAGCTCCATGAGGCCTTCATCGCTTTTCTGCTTTAGTCTAAAGGTAGTAAGATTTCCAAGACTCCTAGGGAACTTGCTTCAGCACCCGTTTCGGTACCAGAACACTGAGTAGAACCAGGAACTCTGGTCCTGTTAAGCAACATCCTGCCCCGTAGGCCTTTTGGAACACACCAGTGTTGGCTAGAGAAAGGAAACACACTGCACTCTTCCTTGGGAGAGCCAGATTACCTCAGCTCTACACAGGATTCAGGAACATACTTCTAGACTGTCCTCCATGCAATGGATGTAATCTCATTCCCCTAGCTGAACTATATTGAGAAAAACACTCTGCTTCTAATACCTTTTCTCATTTCACTTACAGTCACGCATCCTCAAGGAGGTGGCCGGCTTGCATTCCAAGTACAACGTAAGCACAGTTCTTGGTGTAACACTGCAGGACTTTCGAGGATGCACTGGGCTCCATGTCTACTTCCTGCATCCTTTGTTTAGGCACTTCGCTGCATGCAGAACACCGGTCGGAGAAAAAATTTGATTCAGGGAAAGCCCCAATGGGTATCGTGAATCCCTTTTGACTTTCTAGCATCAACATGTACTTATGCTGCGTGTCAACCTGGAAATGGGAGTCTGATGGGACATAGCTTGTTTTCCCATTTTGAAAGGTCCATTCATGCGGCCTTGAAGCTACCTGAAAAGCATTGCTCTTACCGGGCTTTTAGTTACTGCCGGCATGGCTCAGAAAATAAAATGAGCTTTCCCGAAAGAAACCTTGTGCTTCCAGTTCCCAGTTGGAAGCTCATCCTGCTCTGCTCTATACCTAAAGTGAAACTCAATGTGAGCACTAGCCTCGAAGTAAGGCCCTGATTTGCCTTGCCAAACGGGAGGCATGGAGCAGCTCCATGAGGCCTTCATCGTTATTCTGCTTTAGTTTAACAGTAGGAACCTTTTCAACACTACAAGGGAACTGGCTTCAGCACCCGTTTCGGTACCAGAACACTGAGAAGAGCCGGGACGCTCTGGTCATGATTAGCAACATCCAGCCCCGTAGGCCTTTTGGAACACCCCAGTGTTGGCTAGAGAAAGGCAACACACTGCACTCTTCCTTGGGAGAGCCAGATTACCTCAGCTCTACACAGGATTCAGGAACACAGTTGTAGACTGTCTTCCATGCAATGGATGTAACCTCATTCCCCTAGCTGAACTCTATTGAGAAAAACACTCTGCTTCTAATCCCTATTCACATTTCACAGTTCAAGTCATGCCTCCTCACAGAGGTGGTCGGCTTGCATTCCAAGTACAACGTAAGCACAGTTCTTTGTGTAAGACTGCAGGTCTTTGGAAGATGCACAGGGCCCTAAGTCTACTTTGCGCATCCTTTGTTTAGGCAGTTCGCTGAACAAAGAACATGGGCGGAGATAAAATTTGATTCAGGGAAAGCCCAAGTGGGAATCGTGAATCTCATTTGACTTTCTAGCATCAACATGTACGTATGCTGCGTGTCAACCTGGAAAAGGGAGAGTGATGGCACAAGGCTTGTTTTCCCATTTTGAAAGCTCCATTAACGCGGCCATGAAGCTACCTGAAAAGCATTGTTGTTGCCATAGCTTTAGTCACTGCCGGCATGGTTCTTAGAAGAAAATGAGTTTTCCCGAAAGAAACCTTGTGTTTCCAGTTCCTAGTTGGAAGTTCATCCGGCTCTGCTCTATACCTAAAGTGAAATTCAACGTGAGGACTCCACTCAAAGTAAGGCCCTGATTTCCCTTGCCGAATGGAAGGCATGCAGCAACTCCATGAGGCCTTCATCGCTATCCTGCTTTAGTTTAACGGTAGTAAGCTTTGCAATACTCCTATGGACCTTGATTCAGCACCTGTTTCATTACCAGAACACTGAGTAGAGCCAGGAACTCTGGTCCTGTTAAGCAACATCGAGCCCCGTGGGCCTTTTGGAACACCCCAGTGTTGGCTAGAGAAAGGTAACACACTGCACTCTTCTTGGGAGAGCCAGATGACCTCAGCTCTACACAGGATTCAGGAACACAGTTCTAGACTGTCCTCCATGCAATGGATGTAACCTCATTCCCATAGCTGAACATTATTGACAAAAACACTCTGCTTCTAATCCCTTTTCACATTTAACTCTTAGAGTCACGCATCCTCAAGGAGGTGGTCGGCTTGCATTCCAAGTACAACTTAAGCAGAGTTCTTGGTGTAACACTGCAGGCCTTGTCTCCCTCGTGCATCCGTTGCTTAGGCACTTAGTTGCACGTAGGACACCGGCCGTAGAAAAAAGTTGATTCAGGGAAAGCCCCAGCGGCTATCGTGAATCTCTTTTGACTTGTTAGCATCAACATGTATTTTGCTGCGTGTCAACCTGGAAATGGGAGACTGATGGCACAAAGTTTTTTTTCCCATTTACAAAGCTCCATTCATGAAGCTTTGAAGCTACCTGAAAAGCATTGTTGTTCCCGTGATTTTACGCACTACTGGCATTGTTCTGAGAAGAAAATGAATTTTTCCGAAAAAAATCTTTGCTTCCAGTTGCTAGTTGGAAGCTCATCCTGCTCTGCTCTATACCTAAAGAGAAACTCAATGTGAGCACTAGCCTCGAAGTAAGACCCTGATTTCCCTTGCTGAATGGAAGGCATGCAGCAACTCCATGAGGTCTTAATCGCTCTTCTGCTTTAGTTTCATGGTAGTAAGCTTTTCAGGTCTCCTAGTACTCTCGCGTTAGCACCCGATTCCGTTACATTACACTATGAACCCCCTGGATGCCCAGGGCCTGCTAAGCAACATCCAACCCCGTAGGCCCTTCGGAGAACCCCTGTTTTTGCCGAGTAAGGGGCAACACACTGCACTCTTCCTTGGGAATGATACATTTCCTCAGCTCTACAACAGCTTCAGGAACACAGGTCTAGAATCTTCAGCACACCAAAGAAGTCGGCCTATTTGCCGGAGCTGGGCTAAACTGAGAAAAACAATCTGCTTAAAATTCCTTCTAACACCTCTTACCTGAATCACACATCCCTCAAGGAGACGGTCGGAGTGCGTTCCAACGGCAACATAAACACAGTTCTTGGTGTAACACTGCAGGCCTTTGGAAGACGCACAGGACCCTTTTCCGACCTTGAGCATTCTTCCTTTAGGCAGCTCACTACACGCACAATAGCGGGAGGAGGAAAAGGTGATTCAGGGGAGGGCCCTGGGGGTAACTTGAGTCTCCTTTCAGTTGTTGGAATAAACATGTACTTATGCTGCCTGTCAACCTGGAAAAGGGAGACTGATGGCAAAAGGCTTGTTTTCCCATTTTGAAAGCTCCATTGATGCCGACTTGAAGCTACCTGAAAAGCATTGTTGTTACCGGACTTTTAGTCACGCCCGGCATGGTTCTGAGAAGAAAATGAATCTTCTCGAAAGAAACCTTGTGCCTCCAGTTCGTAGTTGAAAGCTCATCCTGCTCAGCTCTATACCTAAAGTGAAACACAACGTGAGCACTAGACTCGAAGTAAGGCCCTGATTTGCCTTGCCAAATGGGAGGCGTGCAGCAGCTCCATGAGGCCTTCATCGCTGTTCTGCTTTAGTTTCAAGGTAGTAAGCTTTTCAAGACTCCTAGGGACCTTTCTTCAGCCCCCGTTTCGGTACCAGAACACTGAGTACAGCTAGGAAGCTCTGGTCCTGTTAAGCAACTTCCAGCCCCGTAGGCCTTTTGGCACACCCCCGGGTTGGCTAGCGAAAGGCAACACACTGCACTTTTCCTTGGGAGAACCAGATTACCTCAGTTTTACACAGGATTCAGGAAGACAGTTCCAGACTGTCCTACATGCAATGGATGTAATCTCATTCCCCTAGCTGAACTCTATAGAGAAAAACACTGATTCTAATCCCTTTTCACATTTCACTCTTAGAGCCACGCATCCTCAAGGAGGTGGTCGGCTTGCATTTCAAGTAAAACATAAGCACAGTTCTTGGTGTAACACTGCAGGCCTTTGGAAGATGAACAGGGCCCTAAGTCTCCCTCGCCCATCCTTTGTTTAGGCACTTCACTGCACGCAGATCACCGGTCGAAGAAAAAATTTGATTCAGTGAAAGCCCCAGTGGGTAACTTGAGTCTCTTTTGCCTTTTAGCATCAACATGTACTTATGCTGCGTGTCAACCTATAAATGGGAGAGTGATGGTACAAGGCTTGTTCTCCCATTTTGAAAGCTCCGTTCATGCGGCCTCGAATCTACCTGAAAAGCATTGTTGTGACCGGGCTTTTACTCACGGCCGGCATGGCTCAGAGAAGAAAATGAGTTTTCCTGAAAGAAACCTTGTGCTTCCAGTTCCTACTTGGAAGCTCATCCTGCTCTGCCCTATACCTAAAGTGAAACTCAACATGAGCACTAGCCTTGAAGTAAGGCCCTGATTTCCCTTGCCGAAAGGAAGGCATGCTGCAACTCCATGAGGCCTTAATGGCTCTTTTGCTTTAGTTTAAGGTAGTAAGCTTTTCAGGTCTCCTAGGACTCTTGCGTCAACACCCGTTTCCCTTCCAGAACACTAGGTACCCCCAGGATGCGCTGGGCCTGTTAAGCAACATCCAGCCCCGTAGGCCCTTTGGAGGACCCCTGTTTTTGCCGAGTGAGGGGCAACACACTGCACTATTCTTGGGAATAATAGATTTCCTCAGCTCTACAAGAGCTTCAGGAACACAGGTCTAGAATCTCCAGCACGCCAAGAACGTTGGCGTCCTTGCCCGAGCTGGGCTAAATTGAGAAAAACACTCTGCTTATATTTCCTTCTAACACCTCTTACCTGAATCCCCCACCCCTGAAGGAGACGGTCAGAGTGCGTTCCAACTAAAACATAAGCACAGTTCTTAGTGTAACCCTGCAGACTTTTGGAAGATGCACATGCCCCTTTGAGGACCTCGAACATTCTCCCTTTAGGCAGCTCACTACAGTCTCAATAGCAGTCGGAGAAAAAGGTGATTCAGGGGAGGGCCCAGGGGGTAACTTGAGTCTCTTTTGAGTTGTTCGAATCAACATGTACTTATGCTGCGTGGCAACCTAGAAATGGGAGAGTGATGGCACAAGCCTTCTTTTCCCATTTTGAAAGCTCCGTTCATGTGGCCTTGACGCTATCTGAAAAGCATTGTTGTTGTCGTGGTTTTAATCACTGCCGCCATGGTTCTGAGAAGAAAATCAGTTTTCCCGAAAGAAACCTTGTGCTTCCAGTTAATACTTGGAAGCTCTTCCTGCTCTGCTCTTTACCTAAAGTGAAACTCAACGGGAGCACTAACCTCGAAGTAAGGCCCTGATTTGCCTTGCCAAACGGGAGGCATGGAGCAGCTCCATGAGGACTTTATCACTCTTGTGCTTTAGTGTCAAGGTAGTAAGCTTTTCAACACTCCTAGGGACCTTGCTTCAGCACCCTTTTCAGTACCAGAACACTGAGTAGAGCCAGTAAGCACTGGACCTGTTAAGCAACTTCCAGCCCTATAGGCCTTTTGGAACACCCCAGTGTTGGCTAGAGAAAGGCAACACACTGCACTATTCCTTGGGAGAGCCAGATTACCTCAGCTCTAAACAGGATTCAGGAACACAGTTCCAGACTGTCCTACATTCAATGGATGTAATCTCATTCTCCTAGCTGAAATCTATAGAGAAAACACTCTGTTTCTAATCCCTTTTCACATTTTACTCTTAGAGTCATGCATCCTCAAGGAGGTGGTCGGATGGCATTCCAAGTACAATTTAGGCACAGTTATTGGTGTAACACTGCAGGGCTTTGGAAGATGCAAAGGGACTTAAGTCTCCATCACGCATCCTTAGATTAGGCACATCGCTGCACAGAAAACACCCATCGTAGAAAAAATTTGCTTCAGTGAAAGCCCCAGTGGGTAACATTTTTCTCTTTTGACTTTTAGCATCAATATGTACTTTTGCTGCGTGTCAACCTAGAAATGGGAAACTGATGGCACAAGGCTTGTTTTCCCATTAGGAAAGCTCCGTTCATGCGGCCTCAAAGATACCTGAAAAGCATTGTTGTTGCTTGGGATTTAGTCACTGCCTGCCTGTTTCTGCGAAGAAAATGAGTTTTCCTGAAAGAATCCTTGTGCTTCCAGTTCCTAGTTGGAAGCTCACCCTGCTCTGCTCTATAACTAAAGTGAAAGTCAACGGGAGCACTAGCCTCGAAGGAGGGCTGTGATTAGCCTTGCAAAACGGGAGGCGTGCAGCAGTTCCATGAGGCCTTCATCGTTCTTCTGCTTTAGTTTAACGGTATTAAGCTTTCCAAGACTCCTAGAGACCTTGCGTCAGCACCCATTTCGGTATCAGAAAAGTGCCTAGAGACAAGAAGCTCTGGTCCTGGGAGTATGCTTTGTGTCAACCTACAAACTGGAGATGGATGGCACAAGGCTTGTTTGCCCATTATGAAAGATCCGTTCATGCGGCCTCGAATATACCTGAAAAGCATTGTTGTTGCCAGGGTTTTAGTCAGGGCTGCATGGTTCTGAGAAGATATTGAGTTTTCCTGTAAGAAACCTTGTGCTTCCAGTTCCTAGTTGGAAGCTCACCCTGCTCTGCTCTCTGACTAAAGTGAAAGTCAAGGGGAGCCCTAGCCTCGATGTAAGGCCCTGAATATCCTTACAAAATGGGAGGCATGCAATAGCTCCGAGGCCTTCAAAGCTGTTCTGCTTTAGTTTAAGAGTAGTAAGATTTCCAAGCCTCCTAGAGACCTTGCGTCAGCCCCCGTTTCGGTATCAGAAAAGTACCTAGAGCCAGGAAGCTCTGGTCCTGCGAGTATGCTACGTGTCAACCTACAAATTGGAGACTGATGGCACAAGGCTTGTTTGCCCATTATGAAAGCTCCGTTCATGCGGCCTCGAATATACCTGAAAAGCATTGTTGTTGCCAGGGTTTTAGTCACTGCCGGCATGGTTCTTAGAAGATATTGAGTTTTCCGAATAAGAAACCTTGTGCTTCCAGTTCCTAGTTGGAAGCTCACCCTGCTCTGCTCTATACCTAAAGTGAAAGTCAACGTGAGCCCCAGCCTCGAAGGAAGGCCCTGATTCGCCTTGCCAAACGGGAGGCGTGGAGCAGCTCCATGAGGCCTTCTTCACTGTTCTGCTTTAGTTTCACGGTAGTAAGCTTTTCAAGACTCTTAGGGAACTGCTACAGCACCCGTTTCGGTAACAGTTCACTGCATAGAGCCACGAAGCTCTGGTCCTCCTTGTATGCTGCGTGTCAACCTAGAAATTGGAGACTTATGGCACAAGGCTTGTTTTCCCAATAGGAAAGCTCCGTTCATGAGGCCTCGAAGATACCTGAAAAGCATTGTTGTTGCCAGGGATTTAGTCACTGCCTGCCTGCTTCTGCGAAGAAAATTAGTTTTCCTGAAAGAAACCTTGTCCTTCCAGTTCCTAGTTAGAGGCTCACCCTTCTCTGCTCTATAACTAAAGTGAATCTCAAGGGGTGCACTAGCCTCGAAGGAAGGCCCTAAATATCCTTATAAAACGGGAGGCATACAGCAGCACCTTAAATACTTCAACGTTGTTCCGCTTTAGTTTAACGGTAGTAAGCTTTCCAAGACTCCTAGGAACCTGCCTTCAACACCCGTTTCGGTAACAGAACACTGCATAGAGCCAGGAAGCTCTAGTCTTCCGTGTATGCTGTGTGTCAACCTAGAAATTGGAGACTAATGGCACAAGGCTTCTTTTCCCATTAGGAAAGCTCCGTTCATGCGACCTCAAAGATACCTGAAAGGCATTGATGTTGCCAGTGATTTAGTCACTTCCTGCCTGCTTCGGCAAAGAAAATGAGTTTTCCCGAAAGAAACCTTGTGCTTCCACCTCCTAGTTGGAAGCTCACTCTTCTCTGCTCTATAACTAAAGTGAAAGTCAAGGGGAGCACTAGCCTCGATGTAAGGCCCTGATTATCCTTGCAAAACGGGAGGCGTGCAGCAGCTCCATGAGACCTTCATCGCAGTTCTGCATTAGTTTAAGAGTAGTAAGATTTCCAAGCCTCCTAGAGACCTTGCGACAGCCGCCGTTTCGGTATCAGAAAAGTGCCTAGAGCCAGGAAGCTCTGGCCCTGCGAGTATGCTACGAGTCTACCTACAAATTGGCGACTGATGGCACAAGGATTGTTTGCCCATTTTGAAAGCTCCGTACATGCGGCCTCGAATATACCTGAAAAGCATTGTTGTTGCCAGGGTTTTAGTCACTGCCGGCATGGTTCTTAGAAGATAATGAGTTTTCTGATAAGAAACCTTGTGCTTCCAGTTCTTAGCTGGAAGCTCACCCTGCACTGCTCTATACCTAAAGTGAAAGTCAACGTGAGCCCTTGCCTCGAAGGAAGACCCTGATTTGCCTTGGGAAACAGGAGGCGTGGAGCAGCTCCATGAGGCCTTCTTCACTGTTCTGCTTTAGTTTCACGGTAGTAAGCTTTTCACCACTCTTAGGGACCTTCCACAGCATCCGTGTCGGTAACAGTACCCTGCATAGAGCCAGGAAGCTCTGGTCCTCCGTGTATGATCCCTGCCAACCTAGAAATTGGAGACTGATGGCACAAGGCTTGTTTTCCCAATTGGAAAGCTCCGTTCATGCGGCCTCGAAGATACCTGAAAAGCATTGTTGTTGCCGGGGATTTAGTCACTTCCTGCCTGCTTCTGCGAAGAAAATGAGTTTTCCCGAAAGAAACCTTGTGCTTCCAGTTCCTAGCTGGAATCTCATCCTGCTCTGCTCTATAACTAAAGTGAAAGTCAAGGGGAGCCCTAGCCTCGATGTAAGGCCCTGAATATCCTTACACAACTGGAGGAATGCAACAGCTCCTTGAGGCTTTCAACGCTGTTCTGCTTTAGTTTAACGGTAGTAAGCTTTCCAAGAAGTCTAGGATCCTTACTTAAACACCCGTTTCGGTAACAGAACACTGCATAGAGACAAGAAGCTCTGGTCCTCCGTGTATGCAGCGTGTCAACCTAGAAATTGGAGACTGATCGCACAAGGCTTGTTTTCCCAATAGGAAAGCTCCGTTCAATTGGCCTCCAAGATACCTGAAAAGCATTGCTGTTGCTGGGGATTTAGTCACTGCCTGTCTGCTTCTGTGAAGAAAATGAGTTTTCCTGAAAGAAACCTTGTGCTTCCAGTTCCTAGTTGGAAGCTCACCCTGCTCTGCTCTATAACTAAATGAAAGTCAAGGGGAGCACAAGCCTCGATGTAATGCCCTGAATATCCTCAGAAAACGGGAGGCATGCATTAGCTCCATGAGGCCTTCAACGTTGTTCTGCTTTAGTTTAACGGTAGTAAGCTTTCTAGGACTCCTAGAGACCTTCCGTCAGCACACGTTTCGGTATCAGAAAAATGTCTAGAGTTAGGAAGCTCTGGTCCCCCATGTATGCTGCGTGTCAACCTACAAATTGGAGACTGATGGCACAAGGCTTGTTTGCCCATTATGAAAGCTCAATTTATGCGGCCTCGAATATACCTGAAAAGCATTGTTGTTGCCAGGGTTTTAGTCACTGCCGGCATGGTTCTGAGAAGATATTGAGTTTTCCGGTAAGAAACCATGTGCTTCCAGTTCCTAGTTGGAAACTCACCCTGCTCTGCTCTATACCTAAAGTTAAAGTCAACGTGAGCCCTAGCCTCGAAGGAAGGCCCAGATTTGGCTTGCGAAAAGGGAGGTGTGGAGCAGCTCCATGAGCCCTTCTTCAATGTTCTGCTTTAGTTTCACGGTAGTAAGATTTTCAAGACTCTTAGGGACCTGCTACAGCATCCGTTTCGGTAACCGTACACTGCATAGAGCCAGGAAGCTCTGGTCCTCCGTGTATGCTTCGTGTCAAGCTAGAAATTGGAGACTGAGGGCACAAGGCTTGTTTTCCCATTAGGAAAGCTCCATTCATGCAGCCTCAAAAATACCTGAAAAACATTGATGTTGCCGGGGAATTAGTCACTGCCTGCCTGCTTCTGCTAAGAAAATGAGTTTTCCTGAAAGAAACCTTGTGCTTCCAGTTCCTAGTTGGAAGCTCATCCTGCTCTGCTCTATAACTAAAGTGAAAGTCAAGGGGAGCCCTAGCCTCTATGTAAGGCCGTGAATATCCTTACAAAACTGGAGGAATGCAACAGCTCCTTGAGACCTTCAACGCTGTTCTGCTTTAGTTTAACGGTAGTAAGCTTTCCCAGAAGTCTAGGAACCTTAGTTAAATACACGTTTCGGTAGCAGAACACTGCATAGAGCCAGGAAGCTCTAGTCCTCCGTGTATGCTTCGTGTCAAGCTAGAAATTGGAGACTGATGGCACAAGGCTTGTTTCCCAATAGGAAAGCTCCGTTCATGCGGCCTCGAAGATACCTGAAAAGCATTGTTGTTGCCGGGGATTTAGTCACTGCCTGCCTGCTTCGATAAAGAAAATGAGCTTTCCTGAAAGAAACTTTGTGCTGCCAGTTCCTAGTTGGAAGCTCACCCTGCTCTGCTCTGTTCCTAAAGTGAAAGTCAAAGTGAGCCCTGACCTAGAAGGAAGGCCCTTTTTTGCCTTGCCAAACGGGAGGCGTGGAGCAGCTCCATGAGTCCTTCTTCACTGTTCTGCTTTAGTTTCACGGTAGTAAGCTTTTCAAGACTCTTAGGGAACTGCTACAGCACCCGTTTCGGTAACAGTTCACTGCATAAAGCCATTAAGCTATGGTCCTCCTTGTATGCTGCGTGTCAACCTAGAAATTGGAGACTGATGGCACAAGGCTTGTTTTCCCAATAGGAAAGCTCCGTTCATGAGGCCTCGAAGATACCTGAAAAACATTGTTGTTGCCGGGGATTTAGTCACTGCCTGCCTGATTGTGCGAAAAAAATTAGTTTTCCTAAAAGAAACCTTGAGTTTCCAGTTCCTAGTTAGAAGCTCTCCCTTCTCTGCTCTATAACTAAAGTGAAACTCAAGGGGTGCACTAGCCTCGAAGGAAGGCCCTGAATATCCTTATAAAACGGGAGGCATACAGCAGCTCCTTAAATACTTCAACGCTGTTCTGCTTTAGTTTCACGGTAGTAAGCTTTCCAAGACTCCTAGGAACCTGACTTCAACACCCGTTTCGGTAACAATACACTGCATAGAGCCAGGAAGCTCTGGTCCTCCGTGTATCCTGCGTGTCAACCTAGATATTGGAGACTGATGGCACAAGGCTTGTTTGCCCATTATGAAAGCTCCGTTCATGCGGCCTCGAATATACCTGAAAAGCATTGTTTTTGCAAGGGTTTTAGTCACTGCCGGCATGGTTCTTTGAAGATATTGAGTTTTCCGATAAGAAACCTTGTGCTTCCAGTTCCTAATTGGAAGCTCACCCTGCTCTGCTCTATTCCTAAAGTGAAAGTCACCGTGAGCCCTTGCCTCGAAGGAAGTCCCTGATTTGCCTTGGCAAACAGGAGGCGTGGAGAAGCTCCTTGAGGCCTTCTTCACTGTTCTGCTTTAGTTTCACGGTCGTAAGCTTTTCAAGACGCTTAGGGGCCTGCCACAGCACCCGTTTCAGTAACAGTACACTGCATAGAGACAGGAAGCTCTGGTCCTCCTTGTATGCTTCGTGTCAAGCTAGAAATCGGAGACTGATGGCACAATGCTTGTTTTCCCATTAGGAAATCTCCATTCATGCAGCCTCAAAAATACCTGAAAAACATTGATGTTAACGGGGATTTAGTCACTGCCTGCCTGCTTCTGCTAAGAAAATGAGTTTTCCCGAAAGAAACCTTGTGCTTCCAGTTCCTAGTTGGAAGCTCATCCTGCTCTGCTTTATAACTAAAGTGAAAGTCAAGGGGAGCCCTAGCCTCGATGTAAGGCCTTGAATATCCCTACAAAACTGGAGGAATGCAACAGCTCCTTGAGACCTTCAACGCTGTTCTGCTTTAGTTTAACGGTAGTAAGCTTTCCAAGAAGTCTAGGAACCTTAGTTAAACACCCGTTTCGGTAGCAGAACACTGCATAGAGCCAGGAAGCTCTGGTCCTCCGTGTATGCTTCGTGTCAAGCTAGAAATTGGAGACTGATGGCACAAGGCTTGTTTTCCCATTAGGAAAGCTCCGTTCATGCGGCCTCCAAAATACCTGAAAAACATTGATGTTGCCGGGGATTTAGTCACTGCCTGCCTGCTTCTGATAAGAAAATGAGTTTTCCCGAAAGAAACCTTGTGCTTCCACTTCCTAGTTGGAAGCTCACCCTGGTCTGCTCTATAACTAATGTGAAAGACAAGGGGAACAATAGCCTCGATGTAAGGCCCTGAATATCCTTACAAAATGGGAGGCATGCAGCAGCTCCTTGAGGCCTTCAACGCTGTTCTCCTTTAATTTAACGGTAGTAAGTTTTCCTAGACTCCTAGCTTCAGCACCCGTTTGGGTATCAGAAAACTGCCGAGAGCCAGGAACTTTTGGTCCTGCGTGTATTCTGCGTATTCAGCTTACAAATAGGAGACTGAAGGCACAAGGCTTGTTTGCCCATTATGAAAGTTCCGTTCATGCGGTCTCGAATATACCTGAAAAGCATTGTTGTTGCCCAGGTTTTAGTCACTGCCGGCATGGTTCTGAGAAGATATTGAGTTTTCCGGTAAGAAACCTTGGGCTTCCATTTCCTATTTGGAAGTTCACCCTGCTCTGCTCTATACCTAAAGTGAAAGTCAACGTGAGCCCTAACCTCGAAGGAAGGCCCTGAATCGCCTTGCCAAACGGGAGGCGTGGAGCAGCTCCATGAGGCCTTCTTCACTGTTCTGCTTTAGTTTCACGTTAGTAAGCTTTTCAAGACTCTTAGGGACCTGCTACAGCACCCGTTTCGGTTACAGTTCACTGCATAGAGCCACTAAGCTCTGGTCCTCCTTGTATGCTGCGTGTCAACCTACAAATTGGAGACTGATGGCACAAGGCTTGTTTTCCCATTAGGAAAGCTCCGTTCATGCGGCCTCAAAGATACCTGAAAGGCATTGTTGTTGCCTGGGATTTAGTCACTTCCTGCCTGCTTCGGCGAAGAAAATGAGTTTTCCCGAAAGAAACCTTGTGCTTCCACCTCCTAGTTGGAAGCTCACCCTTCTCTGCTGTATAACTAAAGTGAAAGTCAAGGGGAGCACTAGCCTCGATGTAAGGCCCTGATTATCCTTGCAAAACGGGAGGCCTGCAGCAGCTCCATGAGACCTTCATCGCAGTTCTGCTTTAGTTTAAGAGTAGTAAGATTTCCAAGCCTCCTAGAGACCTTGTGACAGCCCCCGTTTCGGTATCAGAAAAAAGCCTAGAGCCAGGAAGCTCTGGCCCTGCGAGTATGCTACGTGTCAACCTACAAATTGGAGACTGATGGCACAAGGCTTTTTTTCCCATTAGGAAAGCTCCATTCATGCAGCCTCAAAAATACCTGAAAAGCATTGATGTTGCCGGGGATTTAGTCACTGCCTGCCTGCTTCTGCTAAGAAAATGAGTTTTCCCAAAAGAAACCTTGTGCTTCAAGTTCCTAGTTGGAAGCTCATCCTGCTATGCTCTATAACTAAAGTGAAAGTCAAGGGGAGCCCTAGCCTCGATGTAAGGCCCTGAATATCCTTATAAAACTGGAGGAATGCAACAGCTCCTTGAGATCTTCAACGCTGTTCTGCTTTAGTTTAACGGTAGTAAGCTATCCAAGAAGTCTAGGAACCATAGTTAAACACCCGTTTCGGTAGCAGAACACTGCATAGAGCCAGGAAGCTCTGGTCCTCCGTGTATGCTGCGTGTCAACCTAGAAATTGGAGACTGATGGCACAAGGCTTGTTTTCCCAATAGGAAAGCTCCGTTCATGCGGCCTCCAAAATACCTGAAAAGCATTGCTGTTGCCGGGGATTTAGCCACTGCCTGCCTGCTTCTGCGAAGACAATGAGTTTTCCTGAAAGAAACCTTGTGCTTCCAGTTACTAGTTGGAAGCTGACCCTGCTCTGCTCTATAACTAAAGAAAGTCAAGGGGAGCACAAGCCTCGATGTAATGCCCTGAATATCCTTACAAAACGGGAGGCATGCAGTAGCTCCATGAGGCCTTCAACGCTGTTCTTCTTTAGTTTAACGGTAGTAAGCTTTCTAAGACTCCTCGAGACCTTGCGTCAGCACCCGTTTCGGTATCAGAAAAATGCCTAGAGCTAGGAAGCTCTGGTTCTCCTTGTATGCTGCGTGTCAACCTACAAATTGGAGACTGATGGCACAAGGCTTGTTTGCCCATTCTGAAAGCTCCATTCATGCGGCCTCGAATATTCCTTAAAAGCATTATTGTTGCCAGGGTTTTAGTCACTGCCGGCATGGTTCTGAGAAGATATTGAGTTTTCCGGTAAGAAACCATGTGCTTCCAGTTCCTAGTTGGAAACTCACCCTGCTCTGCTCTATACCCAAAGTGAAAGTCAACGTGAGCCCTAGCCTTGAAGGAAGGCCCTGATTTGCCTTGCCAAAAGGGAGGTGTGGAGCAGCTCCATGAGCCCTTCTTCACTGTTCTGCTTTAGTTTCACAGTCGTAAGCTTTTCAAGACTCTTAGGGGCCTTCCACAACACCCGTGTCTGTAACAGTACCCTGCATAGAGACAGGAAGCTCTGGTCCTCCGTGTATGCTCCCTGTCAACCTAGAAATTGGAGACTGATGGCACAAGGCTTGTTTTCCCAATTGGAAAGCTCCGTTCATGCGGCCTCCAAGATACCTGAAAAGCATTGTTGTTGCCGGGGATTTAGTCACTTCCTGCCTGCTTCTGCGAAGAAAATGAATTTTCCTGAAATAAACCTTGTGCTTCCACTTCCCCGTTGGAAGCTCACTCTGTTCTGCCCAATAACTAAAGTGAAAGTCAAGGGGAGCAATAGCCTCGATGTGAGGCCCTGAATATCATTACAAAACGGAGGCATGCAGCAGCTCCTTGAGGCCTTCAACGTTGTTCTGCTTTAGTTTAACAGTAGTAAGCTTTCCACGAGTCCTAGGGACCTGACGTCAACACCCTTTTCGGTAGCAGAACACTGCATAGAGCCAGGAAGCTCTGGTCCTCCGTGTATGCTGCGTGTCAACCTAGAAATTGGAGACTGATGGCACAAAGCTTGTTTTGCCATTAGGAAAGCTTCGTTCATGGGGCCTCGAAGATACCTGAAAAGCATTGTTGTTGCCGGGGATTTAGTCACTGCCTGCCTGCTTCTGCTAAGAAAATGAGTTTTTCCGAAAGAATCTTTGTGCTTCCAGTTCCTGGTTGAAAGCTCACCCTGCTCTGCTCTTTAACTAAAGTGAAAGTCAAGGAGACCACTAGCCTCGATGTTAGTCCCTGAATATACTTACAAAACGGGAGGCATGCAGCAGCTCATTGAGGCCTTCAACACTGTTCTGCTTTAGTTTAATGGTAGTAGCTCTCCAAGACTCCTAGGAACTTTACCTCAAAACCCTTTTCGGTAACAGAACACTGCATAGAGCAAGGAAGCTCTGGTCCTCCGTGTATGCTGCGTGTCAACCTAGAAATTGGAGACTGATGGCACAAGGCTTGTTTAGCCTTTAGGAAAGCTCCGTTCATGCGGCTTCGAAAATACCTGAATAGCATTGTTGTTGCCGGGGATTTTGTCACTGCCTGCCTGCTTATGTGAAGAAAATGAGTTTTCCTGAAAGAAACCTTGTGCTTCCAGTTCCTTGTTGGAAACTCACCCTGCTGTGCTCTATAACAAAATGAAAGTCAAGGGGAGAACTAGACTCGATGTATGGCCCTCAATATCCTTTCAACTCGGGAGGTATGCAACAGCTCCATAAGGCCTTCAACGCTGTTCTGCTTTAGTTTAACGGTAGTAAGCTTTCTAAGACTCTTGGAGACCTTGCTTCAGCACCCGTTTGGGTATCAGAAAACTGCCTAGAGCCAGGAAGCTTTGGTCCTGCGTGTATGCTGCCTATCAACTTACCAGTTGGAGACTGATGGTACAAGGCTTGTTTGCCCATTATGAAAGCTCCGTTCATGCGGCCTCGAATATACCTGAAAAGCATTGTTGTTGCCAGGGTTTTAGTCACTGCCGGCATGGTTCTGAGAAGATATTGAGTTTTCCGGTAAGAAACCTTGTGCTTCCAGTTCCTAGTTGGAAGCTCACCCTCCTCTGCTCTATACCTAAAGTGAAAGTCAACGTGAGCCCTGGCCTCGAAGGAAGGCCCTGATTTGCCTTGCCAAACGTGAGGTGTGGAGCAGCTCCATAAGGCCTTCTTCACTGTTCTGCTTCAGTTTCACGGTCGTTAGCTTTTCAAGACTCTTAGGGACCTGCTACAGCACCCGTTTCCGTAACCGTACACTGCATAGAGCCAGGAAGCTCTGGTCCTCTGTGTATGCTGCGTGTCAACCTAGAAATTGGAGACTGATGGCACAAGGCTTCTTTTGCCATTAGGAAGGCTCCGTTCATGGGGCCTCGAATATACCTGAAAAGCATTGTTTTTGCCCGTGATTTAGTCACTGCCTGCCTGCTTTTGCTAAGATAATGAGTTTTCTTGAAAGAAACCTTGTGCTTCCAGTTCCTAGTTGGAAGCTCACCCTGCTCTGCTCTATAAGTGAAGTGAAAGTAAAGGGGAGCACTAACCTAGCTGTAAGGCCCTGAATATCCTTACAAAACGGGAGGCATGCAGCAGCTCCTTGAGGCCTTCAACGCTGTTCTGCTTTAGTTTAACGTTAGTAACCTTTCCAAGTCTCCTAGAAACCTGACTTCAACATCCGTTTCGGTAACAGAACAGTGCATAGAGCCAGAAAGCTCTCGTCTTCCGTGTATGCTGCATGTCAACCTAGACATTGGAGACTGATGGCACAAGGCTTGTTTGCCATTAGGAAAGCTCCGTTCATGCGGCCTCGAAAATACCTGAATAGCATTGTTGTTGCCGGGGATTTAGTCACTGCCAGCCTGCTTCTGCGAAGAAAATGCGTTTTCCTGAAAGAAACCTTGTGCTTCCAGTTCCTTGTTGGAAGCTCACCCTGCTCTGCTACATAGCTAAATGAAAGTCAAGGGGAGCACTAGCCTCGTTGTAAGGCCCTGAATATCCTTACAATACTGGATGTATGCAGCAGCTCCATGAGGCCTTGAACGCTGTTCTGCTTTAGTTTAACGGTAGTAAGCTTTCCAAGACACGTATATACCTTGCTTCAGCACCCGTTTGAGTATCAGAAAACTCCCTAGAGCCAGGAAGATTTGGTCCTGCGTGTATGCTGCGTATCAACTCACAAATTGGAGACTGATGGCACAAGGCTTGTTTTCCCATTAGAAAAGCTCCGTTCATGCGGCCTCGAAGATACCTGAAAAGCATTGTTGTTGCCGGGGATTTAGTCACTGCCGGCATGGTTCTGAGAAGATACTGAGTTTTCAGGTAAGAAACCTTGTGCTTCCAGTTCCTAGTTGGAAGCTCACCCTGCTCTGCTCTATAACTAAAGTGAAAGTCAAGGGGAGCACTAGCCTCGATGTAAGGCCCTGAATATCCTTACAAATCGGGAGGCATGCAGCAGGTCCTTGAGGCCTTCAACGCTGTTCTGCTTTAGTTTAACTTTAGTAAGCTTTCCAAGACTCCTAGGAACCTTACTTCAACACCCGATTCCGTAATAGAACAGTGCATAGAGCCAGGAAGCTCTCTCCTCCGTGTATGCTGCGTGTAAACCTAGAAATTGGAGACTGATGGAACAAGGCTTGTTTAGCCATTAGGAAAGCTCCGTTCATGCGGCCTCGAAAGTACCTGAATAGCATTGTTGTTGCCAGGGATTTAGTCACTGCCTGCGTGCTTCTGCGAAGAAAATGAGTTTTCCTGAAAGAAACCTTGTGCTTCCAGTTCCGATTTGAAAGCTCGCCCTGCTCTGCTCTATACCTAAAGTGAAAGTCAACGTGAGCCCTGGCCTCGATGGAAGGCCCTTTTTCGCCTTGCCAAACGGGAGGCGTGGAGCAGCTCCATGAGGCCTTCTTCACTGTTCTGCTTCACTTTCACGGTCGTAAGCTTTTCAAGACTCTTAGGGACTTCCTACAGCACCCGTTTCGGTAACAGTACACTTCATATAGCCAGGAATCTCTGGTCCTCTGTGTATGCTGCGTGTCAACCTAGAAATTGGAGACCGTAGGCACAAGGCTTCTTTTGCCATTAGGAAAGCTCCGTTCATGCGGCCTCGAAGATACCTGAAAAGCATTGTTGTTGCCGGGGATTTAGTCACTGCTTGCCTGCTTCTGCTAAGAAAATGAGTTTTCCCGAAAGAAACCTTGTGCTTCCAGTTCCTAGTTGGAAGCTCACCCTGCTCTGCTCTTTAACTAAATTGAAAGTCAAGGGGACCACTAGCCTCGATGTTAGGCCCTGAATATCCTGACAAAACGGGAGGCATTCAGCAGCTCCTTGAGGCCTTCAACGCTGTTCTGCTTTAGTTTAACGGTAGTAGCTTCGCAAGACTCCTAGGAACTTTACTTCAACACCCGTTTCGGTAACAGAACACTGCATAGAGCCAGGAAGCTCTGGTCCTCCGTGTATGCTGCGTGTCAACCTAGAAATTGGAGACTGATGGCACAAGGCTCTTTTAGCCATTAGGAAAGCTCCATTCATGCGGCCTCGAGGATACCTGAAAAGCATTGTTTTTGCCGGGGACTTAGTCAATGCCTGTCTGCTTCTGCGAAGAAAATGAATTTTCCTTAAAGAAAACTTGTGCTTCCAGTTCCTTGTTGGAAGCTCACCCTGCTGTGCTCTATAACAAAATGAATGTCAAGGGGAGCACTAGCCTCAATGTAAGGCCCTGAATATCCTTACAATTCCGGAGGTATGCAGCAGCTTCATGAGGCCTTCAACGCTATTCTGCTTTAGTTTAACGGTAGTAAGCTTTCCAAGAATCCTAGAGACCTTGATTCAGCACCCGTTTGGGTATCAGAAAACTGCCTAGAGCCAAGAAGCTTTGGTCCTGCGTATATGCTGAGTATCAACTTATAATTTGGAGACTGATGGCACAAGGCTTGTTTGCCCATTCTGAAAGCTCCGTTTATGCGGCCTCGAATATACCTGAAAAGCATTGTTGTTGCCAGGGTTTTAGTCACTGCCGGCATGGTTCTGAGAAAATGTTTTCCGGTAAGAAACCTTGTCCTTCCAGTTCCTAGTTGGAAGCTCACCCTGCTCTGCTCTATACCTAAAGTGAAAGTCAACGTGAGCCCTGGCCTCGAAGGAAGGCCCTGATTTGCCTTGCCAAACGGGAGGCGTGGAGCAGCTCCATGAGGCCTTCTTCACTGTTCTGCTTCAGTTTCACGGTCGTAAGCTTTTCAAGACTCTTAGGGACCTGCTACAGCACCCGTTTCGGTAACAGTACACTGCATAGAGCCAGGAAGCTCTGGTCCTCCGTGTATGCTGCGTGTCAACCTAGAAATTGGGGACTGTAGGCACAAGGCTTGTTTTGCCATTAGGAAAGCTCCATTCATGCGGCCTCGAAGATACCTAAAAAGCATTGTTGTTGCCGGGGATTTAGTCACTGCCTGGCTGCTTCTGCTAAGAAAATGAGTTTTCCCGAAAGAAACCTTGTGCTTCCAGCTCCAAGTTGGAAGCTCACCCTGCTCTGCTCTTTAACTAAAGTGAAAGTCAAGTGGACCACTAGCCTCGATGTTAGGCCCTGAATACCCTTACAAAACGGGAGGCATGCAGCAGCTCCTTGAGGCCTTCAACGCTGTTCTGCTTTAGTTTAACGGTAGTAGCTTCCCAAGACTCCTAGGAACCTTACTTCAACACCCGATTCGGTAAAAGAACAGTGCATAGAACCAGGAAGCTCTGGTCCTCCGTGTATGCTGCGTGTCAACCTAGAAATTGGAGACTGATGGAACAAGGCTTGTTTAGCCATTAGGAAAGCTCTGTTCATGCGGCCTCGAAAATACCTGAATAGCATTGTTGTTGCCGGGGATTTAGTCACTGCATGCCTGCTTCTGCGAAGAAAATGAGTTTTCCTGAAAGAAACCTTGTGCTTCCAGTTCCTAGTTGGAAGCTCACCCTGCTCTGCTCTATACCTAAAATGAAAGTCAACGTGAGCCCTAGACTCAAGTAAGGCTCTCATTTGCCTTGCCAAATGGGAGGCGTGGAGCAGCTCCCTGAGGCCTTCTTCACTGTTCTGCTTCAGTTTCACGGTCGTGAGCTTTTCAAGACTCTTAGGGACCTGCTACAGCCTCCGTTTTGGTAACAGTACACTGCATAGAGCCAGGAAGCTCTGTTCCTCCGTGGATGCTGCGTGTTAACCTAGAAATTGGAAACTGTAAGCACAAGTCTTGTTTTGTCATTAGGAAAGCTCCATTCATGCGGCCTCGAAGATACCTGAAAAGCATTGTTGTTGCCGGGGATTTAGTCACTGCCTGCCTTCTTCTGCTAAAAAAATGAGTTTTCCCGAAAGAAACCTTGTGCTTCCAGTTCCTAGTTGGAAGCTCACCCTGCTCTGCTCTATAACTAAAGTGAAAGTCAAGGGGAGCACTAGTCTCGATGTAAGGCCCTGAATATCCTTACAAATCGGGAGGCATGCAGCAGGTCCTTGAGGCCTTCAACGCTGTTCTGCTTTAGTTTAACGTTAGTAAGCTTTCCAAGACTCCTAGGAACGTTACTTCAACACCCGATTCCGTAATAGAACAGTGCATAGAGCCAGGAAGCTCTCTCCTCCGTGTATGCTGCGTGTCAACGTAGAAATTGGAGACTGATGGAACAAGGCTTGTTTAGCCATTAGGAAAGCTCCGTTCATGCGGCCTCGAAAGTACCTGAATAGCATTGTTGTTGCCCGGGCTTTAGTCACTGCCGGCATGGTTCTGAGAAGATATTGAGTTTTCCGGTAAGAAACCTTGTGCTTGAAGTTCCTATTTGGAAGCTCACCCTGCTGTGCTCTATACCTAAAGTGAAAGTCAACGTAAGCCCTTGCCTCGATGGAAGGCCCTTTTTCGCCTTGCCAAACGGGAGTTGTGGAGCAGCTCCATGAGGCCTTCTTCACTGTTCTGCTTCAGTTTCACGGTCATAAGCTTTTCAAGACTCTTAGGGACCTCCTACAGCACCCGTTTCGGTAACAGTACACTGCATAGAGCCAGGAAGCTCTGGTCCTCCGTGTATGCTGCGTGTCAACCTAGAAATTGGAGACTGTAGGCACAAGGCTTGTGTTGCCATTAGGAAAGCTCCGTTCATGCGGCCTCGAAGATACCTGAAAAGCATTGTTGTTGCCAGGGATTTAGTCACTGCCTGCCTGCTTCTGCTAAGAAAATGAGTTTTCCCGAAAGAAACCTTGTGCTTCCAGTTCCTAGTTGGAAGCTCACCCTGCTCTGCTCTTTAACTAAAGTGAAAGTCAAGGGGACCACTAGCCCCGATGTTAGGCCCTGAATATCCTGACAAAACGGGAGGCATGCAGCAGCTCCTTGAGGTCTTCAACGCTGTTCTGCTTTAGTTTAACGGTAGTAGCTTCCTAAGACTCCTAGGAACTTTACTTCAACATCCGTTTCGGTAACAGAACACTGCATAGAGCCAGGAAGCTCTGGTCCTCCGTGTATGCTGCATGTCAACCTAGACATTGGAGACTGATGGCACAAGGCTTGTTTGCCATTAGGAAAGCTCCGTTCATGCGGCCTCGAAAATACCTGAATAGCATTGTTGTTGCCGGGGATTTAGTCACTGCCTGCCTGCTTCTGCGAAGAAAATGCGTTTTCCTGAAAGAAACCTTGTGCTTCCAGTTCCTTGTTGGAAGCTCACCCTGCTCTGCTCCATAGCTAAATGAAAGTCAAGGGGAGCACTAGCCTCGTTGTAAGGCCCTGAATATCCTTACAATACTGGATGTATGCAGCAGCTCCATGAGGCTTTGAACGCTGTTCTGCTTTAGTTTAACGGTAGTAAGCTTTCCAAGACACGTATATACCTTGCTTCAGCACCCGTTTGAGTATCAGAAAACTCCCTAGAGCCAGGAAGATTTGGTCCTGCGTGTATGCTGCGTATCAACTCACAAATTGGAGACTGATGGCACAAGGCTTGTTTCCCCATTAGAAAAGCTCCATTCATGCGGCCTCGAGGATACCTGAAAAGCATTGTTGTTGCCGGGGACTTAGTCAATGCCTGTCTGCTTCTGCGAAGAAAATGAATTTTCCTTAAAGAAAACTTGTGCTTCCAGTTCCTTGTTGGAAGCTCACCCTCCTGAGCTCTATAACAAAATGAATGTCAAGGGGAGCACTAGCCTCAATGTAAGGCCCTGAATATCCTTACAATTCCGGAGGTATGCAGCAGCTTCATGAGGCCTTCAACGCTATTCTGCTTTAGTTTAACGGTAGTAAGCTTTCCAAGAATCCTAGAGACCTTGATTCAGCACCCGTTTGGGTATCAGAAAACTGCCTAGAGCCAAGAAGCTTTGGTCCTGCGAATATGCTGAGTATCAACTTATAATTTGGAGACTGATGGCACAAGGCTTGTTTGCCCATTCTGAAAGCTCCGTTTATGCGGCCTCGAATATACCTGAAAAGCATTGTTGTTGCCAGGGTTTTAGTCACTGCCGGCATGGTTCTGAGAAAATATTGTTTTCCTGTAAGAAACCTTGTGCTTCCAGTTCCTAGTTGGAAGCTCACCCTGCTCTGCTCTATACCTAAAGTGAAAGTCAACGTGAGCCCTGGCCTCGAAGGAAGGCCCTGATTTGCCTTGCCAAACGGGAGGCGTGGAGCAGCTCCATGAGGCCTTCTTCACTGTTCTGCTTCAGTTTCACGGTCGTAAGCTTTTCAAGACTCTTAGGGACCTGCTACAGCACCCGTTTCGGTAACAGTACACTGCATAGAGCCAGGAAACTGTGGTCCTCCGTGTATGCTGCGTGTCAACCTAGAAATTGGGAACTGTAGGCACAAGGCTTGTTTTGCCATTAGGAAAGCTCCATTCATGCGGCCTCGAAGATACCTGAAAAGCATTGTTGTTGCCGGGGATTTAGTCACTGCCTGGCTGCTTCTGCTAAGAAAATGAGTTTTCCCGAAAGAAACCTTGTGCTTCCAGCTCCAAGTTGGAAGCTCACCCTGTTCTGCTCTTTAACTAAAGTGAAAGTCAAGTGGACCACTAGCCTCGATGTTAGGCCCTGAATACCCTTACAAAACGGGAGGCATGCAGCAGCTCCTTGAGGCCTTCAACGCTGTTCTGCTTTAGTTTAACGGTAGTAGCTTCCCAAGACTCCTAGGAACCTTACTTCAACACCCGATTCGGTAACAGAACAGTGCATAGAACCAGGAAGCTCTGGTCCTCCGTGTATGCTGCGTGTCAACCTAGAAATTGGAGACTGATGGAACAATGCTTGTTTAGCCATTAGGAAAGCTCTGTTCATGCGGCCTCGAAAATACCTGAATAGCATTGTTGTTGCCGGGGATTTAGTCACTGCATGCCTGCTTCTGCGAAGAAAATGAGTTTTCCTGAAAGAAACCTTGTGCTTCCAGTTCCTAGTTGGAAGCTCACCCTTCTCTGCTCTATACCTAAAATGAAAGTCAACGTGAGCCCTAGACTCAAGGAAGGCCCTCATTTGCCTTGTCAAATGGGAGGCGTGGAGCAGCTCCATGAGGCCTTCTTCACTGTTCTGCTTCAGTTTCACGGTCGTAAGCTTTTCAAGACTCTTAGGGACCTGCTACAGCATCCATTTTGGTAACAGTACACTGCATAGAGCCAGGAAGCTCTGGTCCTCCGTGTATGCTGCGTGTTAACCTAGAAATTGGAAACTGTAAGCACAAGTCTTGTTTTGTCATTAGGGAAGCTCCATTCATGCGGCCTCGAAGATACCTGAAAAGCATTGTTGTTGCCGGGGATTTAGTCACTGCCTGCCTTCTTCTGCTAAGAAAATGAGTTTTCCCGAAAGAAACCTTGTGCTTCCAGTTCCTAGTTGGAAGCTCACCCTGCTCTGCTCTGTTTTTTTTTTTTTTCTTTTTTTTTTTTTTCACACACACACACTGTATTTTATTTTTGCAAGAGATAAATAGACTGACAGCAAGCATTGTAAATGGATGACCACAACAAAAGCAACAATGATTGCAATTACCAAACATGAAACACTCTCGTACTATGTCATAATATTGACATTCAGTCCAGTAATCCTCCACTGTAACAGCTCCTTTACTTTGCAGTGAAAATTGATTTGTATATTCTTTGCCTCTGAGTCCTTGTGGGATTTTTTTTTTTTTTTTAATTCAGACAGAAAGTCACAAAAATTATACTCGTCCTCATCAGTTCACTCAGTCCCATGTAATTAATTTTTTTTTTCATCTTGATATTTTGTTAGCACTTTTATGAGTTCATAAGTTTTTCATTAGAGTTCTGAAAATGCTTATTCATTCAGTTCAGCAGTACAGTCAGTTACCTGAAACCTGTACTTGTCAGAGTCTTTTCCATGAATTTCTTGAAGTTGAAACCCTTTTATAGGAACATATTTGCAAAATCATCAGAGTACACCCAGAACTGTCTGTAAATGACAAAAGACTTAAAAATGACCACGGTTAAAGATTTGATGAAAGTTCATAATAATGCAGTTGACAAGAAAATTAGTTATTTCTGAGATATACATTTTAAAGTAATAACTAGGATTATTACTTATAACATTATACCAGAACATATAAGATTTTTAGAAATTTCATGTAATGTCTGAAACATTTATATTAACATATTTCCATACATATTTCCATACAAATACAAATATAAGATTTTTAGAAATTTCATGTAATGTCTGAAACATTTATATTAACATATTTCCATACAAATAACCCAATGAAAGTTTAGTATTAGTTGTTTTGTTTGTTTTTTTATACTGCAGGTTCTTATTAGGCATCATTTTTATACACATCAGTGTATACATGTCAATCCCAATCGCCCAATTCAGCACACCACCATCCCCACCTCACCACAGTTTTCCCCCCTTGGTGTCCATATGTCCATTCTCTACATCTGTGTCTCAACTTCTGCCCTGCAAACTGGCTCATCTGTACCATTTTTCTAGGTTCCGCATACATGCATTAATATATGATATTTGTTTTTCTCTTTCTGACTTACTTCACTCTGTATGACAGTCTCTAGATCCATCCACGTCTCAACAAATGACTCAATTTCGTTCCTTTTTATGGCTGAGTAATATTCCATTGTATATATGTACCACATCTTCTTTATCCATTCCTCTGTTGATGGGCATTTAGGTTGCTTCCATGACCTGGCTATTGTAAATAGTGCTGCAATGAACATTCGGGTGCATGTGTCTTTTTGAATTACGGTTTTCTCTGGGTATATGCCCAGTAGTGGGATTGCTGGATCATATGGTAATTCTATTTTTAGTTTTCTAAGGAACCTCCATATTGTTCTCCATAGTGGCTGTATCAATTTACATTCCCACCAACAGTGCAAGAGGTTTCCCTTTTCTCCACACCCTCTCCAGCATTTGTTGTTTGTAGATTTTCTGATGATGCCCATTCTAACAGGAGTGAGGTGATACCTCATTGTAGTTTTGATTTGCATTTCTCTAATAATTAGTGATGTTGAGCATCTTTTCATGTGCTTCGTGGCCGTCTGTATGTCTTCTTTGGAGAAATGTCTATTTAGGTCTTCTGCCCATTTTTGGATTGGGGTCTTTGTTTCTTTGATATTGAGCTGAATGAGCTGTTTATATATTTTGGAGATTAATCCTTTGTCCGTTGATTCATTTGCAAATATTTTCTCCCATTCTGAGGGTTGTCTTTTCGTCTTGTTTATGGTTTCCTTTGCTGTGCAAAAGCTTTGAAGTTTCATTAGGTCCCACTTGTTTATTTTTGTTTTTATTTCCATTACTCTAGGAGATGGATCAAAAAAGATCTTGCTGTGATTTATGTCAAAGAGTGTTCTTCCTATGTTTTCCTCTAAGAGTTTTATAGTGTCCAGTCTTACATTTAGGTCTCTAATCCATTTTGAGTTTCTTTTTGTGTATGGTGTTAGGGAGTATTCTAATTTCATTCTTTTACATGTAGCTGTCCAGTTTTCCCAGCACCACTTATTGAAGAGACTGTCTTTTCTCCATTGTATATCTTTGCCTCCTTTGTCATAGATTAGTTGACCATAGGTGCGTGGGTTAATCTCTGGGCTTTCTATCTTGTTCCATTGATCTATGTTTCTGTTTTTGTGCCAGTACCATATTGTCTTGATTACTGTAGCTTTGTAGTATAGTCTGAAGTCAGGGAGTCTGATTCCTCCAGCTCCATTTTTTTGCCTCAAGACTGCTTTGGCTATTTGGGGTCTTTTGTGTCTCCATACAAATTTTAAGATGATTTGTTCTAGCTCCGTAAAAAATGCCATTGGTAATTTGATAGGGATTGCATTGAATCTGTAGATTGCTTTGGGTAGTATACTCATTTTCACAATGTTGATTCTTCCAATCCAAGAACATGGTATATCTCTCCATCTGTTGATATCATCTTTAATTTCTTTCATCAGTGTCTTATAGTTTTCTGCATACAGGTCTTTTGTCTCCTTAGGTAGGTTTATTCCTAGGTATTTTATTCTTTTTGTTGCAATGGTAAATGGGAGTGTTTCCATAATTTCTCTTTCAGATTTTTCATCATTAGTGTATAGGAATGCAAGAGATTTCTGTGCATTAATTTTGTATCCTGCAACTTTACCATATTCATTAATTAGCTCTAGCAGTTTTCTGGTGGCAGTTTTAGGATTCTCTATGTATAGTATCATGTCATCCGCAAACAGTGACAGTTTTACTTCTTCTTTTCCAATTTGTATTCCTTTTATTTCTCTTTCTTCTCTGATTGCCGTGGCTAGGACTTCCAGAACTATGTTGAATAATAGTGGTGAGAGTGGACATCCTTGTCTCGTTCCTGATCTTAGAAGAAATGCTTTCAGTTTTTCACCATTGAGAATGACGTTTGCTGTGGGTTTGTCATATATGGCCTTTATTATGTTGAGGTAGGTTCCCTCTATGCCCACTTTCTGGAGAGTTTTTATCAGAAATGGGTGTTGAATTTTGTCAAAAGCTTTTTCTGCATCTATTGAGATGATCATATGGTTTTTATTCTTCAATTTGTTAATATGGTGTATCACATTGATTGATTTGTGTATATTGAAGAATCCTTGCATCCCTGGGATAAATCCCACTTGATCGTGGTGTATGATTCTTTTAATGTGTTGCTGGATTCTGTTTGCTAGTATTTTGTTGAGGATTTTTGCATCTATATTCATCAGTGATATTGGTCTGTAATTTTCTTTTTTTGTAGTGTCTTTGTCTGGTTTTGGTATCAGGGTGATGGTGGCCTCATAGAATGAGTTTGGGAGTGTTCCTTCCTCTGCAATTTTTTGGAAGAGTTTGAGAAGGATGGGTGTTAGCTCTTCTTTAAATGTTTGATAGAATTCACCTGTGAAGCCATCTGGTCCTGGACTTTTGTTTTTTGGAAGATTTTTAATCACAGTTTCAATTTCATTACTTGTGATTGGTCTGTTCATATTTTCTGTTTCTTCCTGATTCAGTCTGGGAAGGTTATACCTTTCTAAGAATTTGTCCATTTCTTCCAGGTTGTCCATTTTATTGGCATAAAGTTGCTTGTAGTAGTCTCTTAGGATGCTTTGTATTTCTGTGGTGTCTGTTGTAACTTCTCCTTTTTCATTTCTGATTTTATTGATTTGAGTCCTCTCCCTCTTTTTCTTGATGAGTCTGGCTAATGGCTTATCAATTTTGTTTATCTTCTCAAAGAACCAACTTTTAGTTTTATTGATCTTTGCTATTGTTTTCTTTGTTTCTATTTCATTTATTTCTGCTCTGATCTTAATGATTTCTTTCCTTCTGCTAACTTTGGGTTTTGTTTGTTCTTCTTTCTCTAGTTTCTTTAGGTGTAAGGTTAGATTGTTTACTTGAGATTTTTCTTGTTTCTTTAGGTAGGCTTGTATAGCTATAAACTTCCCTCTTAGAACCGCTTTTGCTGCATCCCATAGGTTTTGGGTCGTCGTGTTTTCATTGTCATTTGTCTCTAGGTATTTTTTGTTTTCCTCTTTGATTTCTTCAGTGATCTCTTGGTTATTTAGTAACGTATTGTTTAGCCTCTATGTGTTTGTCCTTTTTATGTTTTTTTCCCTGTAATTCATTTCTAATCTCATAGCGTTGTGGTCAGAAAAGATGCTTGATATGATTTCAATTTTCTTAAATTTACTGAGGCTTGATTTGTGACCCAAGATGTGATCTATCCTGGAGAATGTTCCGTGCGCACTTGAGAAGAACGTGTAATCTGCTGTTTTTGGATGGAATGTCCTATATATATCAATTAAATCTATCTTGTCTATTGTGTCATTTAAAGCTTCTGTTTCCTTATTTATTTTCATTTTGGATGATCTGTCCATTGGTGTAAGTGAGGTGTTAAAGTCCCCCACTATTATTGTGTTACTGTCGATTTCCTCTTTTATAGCTGTTAGCAGTTGCCTTATGTATTGAGGTGCTCCTATGTTGGGTGCATATATATTTATAATTGTTATATCTTCTTCTTGGATTGATCCCTGGATCATTATGTAGTGTCCTTCCTTGTCTCTTGTAACATTCTTTATTTTAAGGTCTATTTTATCTGATATGAGTATAGCTACTCCAGCTTTCTTTTGATTTCCATTTGCATGGAATATCTTTTTCCATCCCCTCACTTTCAGTCTGTATGTGTCCCTAGGTCTTAAGTGGGTCTCTTGTAGACAGCATATATATGGGTCTTGTTTTTGTATCCATTCAGCCAGTCTATGTCTTTTGGTTGGGGCATTTAATCCATTCACGTTTAAGGTAATTATCGATATGTGTGTTCCTATGACCATTTTCTTAATTGTTTTGGGTTTGTTTTTGTAGGTCCTTTTCTTCTCTTGTGTTTCCCACTTAGAGAAGTTCCTTTAGCATTTGTTGTAGAGCTGGTTTGGTGGTGCTGAATTCTCTTAGCTTTTGCTTGTCTGCAAAGCTTTTGATTTCTCCATCAAATCTAAATGAGATCCTTGCCAGGTAGAGTAATCTTGGTTGTAGGTTCTTCCCTTTCATCACTTTAAGTATATCATGCCACTCCCTTCTGGCTTGTAGAGTTTCTGCTGAGAAATCAGCTGTTAACCTTATGGGAGTTCCCTTGTATGTTATTTGTCATTTTTCCCTTGCTGCTTTCAATAATTTTTCTTTGTCTTTAATTTTTGCCACTTTGATTACTATGTGTCTCGGCGTGTTTTTCCTCGGGTTTATTCTGTATGGGAACCTCTGTGCTTCCTGGATTTGGGTGGCTATTTCCTTTCCCATGTTAGGGAAGTTTTCGACTATAATCTCTTCTAATATTTTCTCTGGTCCTTTCTCTCTCTCTTCTCCTTCTGGGACCCCTATAATGCGAATGTTGTTGCGTTTAATGTTGTCCCAGAGGTCTCTTAGGCCGTCTTCATTTCTTTTCATTCTTTTTTCTTTAGTCTGTTCCGCAGCAGTGAATTCCACCATTCTGTCTTCCAGGTCACTTATCCGTTCTTCTGCCTCAGTTATTCTGCTATTGATTCCTTCTAGTGTAGTTTTCATCTCAGTTATTGTATTGGTCATCTCTGTTTGTTTGTTCTTTAATTCTTCTAGGTCTTTGTTAATCATTTCTTGCATCTTCTCAATCTTTGCCTCCATTCTTATTCCGAGGTCCTGGATCATCTTCACTATCATTATTCTGAATTCTTTTTCTGGAAGGTTGCCTATCTCCACTTCATTTAGTTGTTTTTCTGGGGTTGTTTCTTGTTCCTTCATCTGGTACATAGCCCTCTGCCTTTTCATCTTCTCTATCTTTCTGTAACTGTGGTTTTTGGTCCACAGGCTGCAGGATTATAGTTTTTCTTGCTTCTGTTGTCTGCCCTCTGGTGGTTGAGGCTATCTAAGAGGCTTGATGGGAGTCTCTGGTGGTGGGTAGAGCTGACTGTTGCTGTGGCGGTCAGAGCTCAGTAAAACCTTAATCCACTTGACTGTTGATGGGTGGGGCTGGGTTCTCTCCCTGTTGCTGAGGCGTCAGAGCTCAGTAAAACCTTAATCCACTTGACTGTTGATGGGTGGGTCTGGATTCCCTCCCTGTTGGTTGTTTTGCCAGAGGCAACCCAACACTGCAGCCTACCTGTGCTCTTTGGTGGGGTTAATGGCAGACTCTGGGAGGGCTCACACCAAGGAGAACTTCCCAGAACCTCTGTTGCCAGTGTCCTTATCCCCACGGTGAAACAGAGCCACCACTCGCCTCTGCAGGAGACCCCCCAACACCAGCAGGTAGGTCTGGTTCAGTCTCCCCCAGGGTCACTGCTCCTTCCCCTGGGTCCCGATGCACACATTACTTTGTGTGTGTCTTCCAAGAGTGGGGTCTCTGTTTCCCCCAGTCCTGTCAAAGTCCTGCAATCAATTCCCACTAGGCTTCAAAGTCTGATTCTCTAGGAATTCCTCCTCCCGTTGCCGGACCCCCAGGTTGGGAAGCCTGACGTGGGGCTCAGAACCTTCACTCCAGTGGGTGGACTTCTGTGGTTTAAGTGTTCGCCAGTCTGTGAGTCACCCACCCAGCAGTTATGGGATTTGATTTTACTCTGAGTGCGCCCCTCCTACCGTCTCACTGTGGATTCTCCTCTGTCCTTGGTTGAGGGGTATCCTCCTTGGTGAAGTCCAGGGCCTTCCTGTCAATGATTGTCCAGCAGCTAGTTGTTATTCTGGTGCTCTCGCAAGAGGGAGTGAGAACACGTCCTTCTACTCCGCTATCTTGGTTAATCTCTGCTCTGCTCTTTAACTAAAGTGAAAGTCAAGGGGACCACTAGCCTCGATGTTAGGCCCTGAATATCCTTACAAAACGGGAGGCATGCAGCAGCTCATTGAGGCCTTCAAAGCTGTTCTGCTTTAGTTTAACGGTAGTAGCTTTCCAAGATTCCTAGGAACTTTACTTCAACAGAAGTTTCGGTAACAAAACACTGCATAGAGCCAGGAAGCTCTGGTCCTCCGTGTATGCTGCGTGTCAACCTAGCAATTGGAGACTGATGGCACAAGGCTTGTTTAGCCATTAGGAAAGCTCCATTCATGCGGCCTCGAAAATACCTGAATAGCATTGTTGTTGCTGGGGACTTAGTCAATTCCTGCCTGCTTCTGTGAAGAAAATGAGTTTTCCTGAAAGAAAACTTGTGCTTCCACTTCCTTGTTGGAAGCTCACCCTGCTGTGCTCTATAACAAAATGAAAGTCAAGGGGAGCACTAGCCTCGATGTAAGGCCCTGAATATCCTTACAATTCGGGAGGTATGCAGCAGATCCATGAGGCCTTCAACGCTATTCTGCTTTAGTTTAACGGTAGTAGCTCTCCAAGACTCCTAGGAACTTTACTTCAACACCCGTTTCGGTAACAGAACACTGCATAGAGCCAGGAAGCTCTGGTCCTCCGTGTATGCTGCGTGTCAACCTAGAAATTGGAGACTGATGGCACAAGGCTTGTTTAGCCTTTAGGAAAGCTCCGTTCATGCGGCCTCGAAAATATCTGAATAGCATTGTTGTTGCCGGGGATTTAGTCACTGCCTGCCTGCCTCTGCGAAGAAAATGAGTTTTCCTGAAAGAAACCTTGTGCTTCCAGTTCCCTGTTGGAAGCTCACCCTGCTGTGCTCTATAACAAAAAGAAAGTCAAGGGGAGCACTAGCCTCGATGTAAGGCCCTGAATATCCTTAAAATTCGGGAGGTATGCAGCAGCTCCATGAGGCCTTCAACTCTGTTCTGCTTTAGTTTAACGGTAGTAAGCTTTCCAAGACTACTAGAGACCTTGCTTCAGCACCCGTTTGGGTATCAGAAAACTGCCTAGAGCCAGGAAGCTTTGGTCCTGCATGTATGCCGCATATGAACTTACAAATTGGAGACTGATGGCACAAGGCTTGTTTGCCCATTCTGAAAGCTCCGTTCACGTGGCCTCGAATATACCTGAAAAGCATTGTTGTTGACCGGGTTTTAGTCACTGCCGGCATGGTTCTGAGAAGATATTGAGTTTTCCGGTAAGAAACCTTGTGCTTCCAGTTCCTATTTGGAAGCTCACCCTGCTCTGCTATATACCTAAAGTGAAAGTCAACGTGAGCCCTGGCCTCGAAGGAAGGCCCTTTTTTGCCTTGCCATCCGGGAGGCGTGGAGCAGCTCCATGAGGCCTTCTTCAATGTTCTGCTTCAGTTTCACAGTCCTAAGCTTCTCAAGACTCTTAGGGACCTGCTACAGCACCCGTTTCCGTAACAGTACACTGCACAGAGCCTGGAAGCTCTGGTCCTCCGTGTATGCGGCGTGTCAACCTAGAAATTGGAGACTGATGGCACAAGGCTTGTTTTCCCATTAGGAAAGCTCCGTTCATGCGGCCTCGAAGATACCTGAAAAGCATTGTTGTTGCCGGGGATTTACTCACTGCCTGCCTGCTTCTGCTAAGAAAATGAGTTTTCCCGAAAGAAACCTTGTGCTTCCAGTTCCTAGTTGAAAGCTCACCCTGCTCTGCTCTTTAACTAAGGTGAAAATCAAGGGGACCACTAGCCTCGATGTAAGGCCCTGAATATCCTTACAAAACGGGAGGCATGCAAGAGCTCCTTGAGGCCTTCAACGCTGTTCTGCTTTAGTTTAACGGTAGTAGCTTTCCAAGACTCCTAGGAACATTACTTCAACACCCGTTTCGGTAACAGTACACTGCCTAGAGCCAGGAAGCTCTGGTCCTCCATGTATGCTGCGTGTCAACCTAGAAATTGGAGACTGATGGCACAAGGCTTGTTTTCCCATTAGGAAAGCTCCGTTCATGCGGCCTCGAAGATACCTGAAAAGCATTGTTGTTGCCAGGGATTTAGTCACTGCCTGCCTGCTTCTGCAAAGAAAATGAGTTTTCCTGAAAGAAACCTTATGCTTCCAGTTCGTATTTGGAAGCTCACCCTGCTCTGCTCTCTTCCTAAAGTGAAAGTCAAAGTGAGCCCTGACCTAGAAGGAAGGCCCTTTTTTGCCTTGCCAAACGGGAGGTGTGGAGCAGCTCCATGAAGCCTTCTTCACTGTTCTGCTTCAGTTTCACGGTCGTAAGATTTTCAAGACGCTTAGGGACCTGCTACAGCACCCGTTTCCGTAACAGTACACTGCATAGAGCCAGGAAGCTCTAGTCCTCCGTGTATGCTGCGTGTTAACCTAGAAATTGGAGACTGATGGCACAAGGGTTGTTTTGCCAAAAGGAAAGTTCCATTCATGCGGCCTTGAAGTTACCTGAAAAGCATTGTTGTTGCCGGGGATTTAGTCACTGCCTGCCTGCTTCTGCTAAGAAAATGAGTTTTCCCGAAAGAAACCTTGTGTTTCCAGTTCCTAGTTGGAAGCTCACCCAGCGCCTCTCTTTAACTAAAGTGAAAGTCAAGGGGACCACTAGCCTCGATCTAAGGCCCTGAATATCCTTACAAAACGGGAGGCATGCAAGAGCTCCTTGAGGTCTTCAACGCTGTTCTGCTTTAGTTTAACGGTAGTAGCTTTCCAAGACTCCTAGGAACCTTACTTCAACACCCATTTCGGTAACAGAACACTGCATAGAGCCAGGAAGCTCTGGTCCTCCGTGTATGCTGCGTGTCAACCTAGAAATTGGAGACTGATGGCACAAGGCTTGTTTAGCCATTAGGAAAGCTCCGTTCATGCGGCCTCGACGATACCTGAATATCATTGTTGTTGCTGGGGATTTAGTGACTGCCTGCCTGCTTCTGCGAAGAAAATGAGTTTTCCTGAAAGAAACCTTGTGCTTCCAGTTCCTATTTGGAAGCTCACCCTGCTCTGCTCTGTTCCTAAAGTGAAAGTCAAAGTGAGTCCTGACCTAGAAGGAAGGCCCTTTTTTGCCTTGCCAAACGGGAGGCGTGGAGCAGCTCCATGAGGCCGTCTTCACTGTTCTGCTTCAGTTTCACGGTGGTAAGATTTTCAAGACTCTTAGGGACCTGCTACAGCACCCGTTTCCGTAACAGTACACTGCATAGAGCCAGGAAGCTCTGGTCCTCTGTGTATGCTGCGTGTCAACCTAGAAATTGGAGACTGATGGCACAAGGCTTCTTTTGCCATTAGGAAGGCTCCGTTCATGGGGCCTCGAATATACCTGAAAAGCATTGTTTTTGCCCGTGATTTAGTCACTGCCTGCCTGCTTTTGCTAAGATAATGAGTTTTCTTGAAAGAAACCTTGTGCTTCCAGTTCCTAGTTGGAAGCTCACCCTGCTCTGCTCTATAAGTGAAGTGAAAGTAAAGGGGAGCACTAACCTAGCTGTAAGGCCCTGAATATCCTTACAAAACGGGAGGCATGCAGCAGCTCCTTGAGGCCTTCAACGCTGTTCTGCTTTAGTTTAACGTTAGTAACCTTTCCAAGTCTCCTAGAAACCTGACTTCAACATCCGTTTCGGTAACAGAACAGTGCATAGAGCCAGAAAGCTCTCGTCTTCCGTGTATGCTGCATGTCAACCTAGACATTGGAGACTGATGGCACAAGGCTTGTTTGCCATTAGGAAAGCTCCGTTCATGCGGCCTCGAAAATACCTGAATAGCATTGTTGTTGCCGGGGATTTAGTCACTGCCAGCCTGCTTCTGCGAAGAAAATGCGTTTTCCTGAAAGAAACCTTGTGCTTCCAGTTCCTTGTTGGAAGCTCACCCTGCTCTGCTCCATAGCTAAATGAAAGTCAAGGGGAGCACTAGCCTCGTTGTAAGGCCCTGAATATCCTTACAATACTGGATGTATGCAGCAGCTCCATGAGGCCTTGAACGCTGTTCTGCTTTAGTTTAACGGTAGTAAGCTTTCCAAGACACGTATATACCTTGCTTCAGCACCCGTTTGAGTATCAGAAAACTCCCTAGAGCCAGGAAGATTTGGTCCTGCGTGTATGCTTCGTATCAACTCACAAATTGGAGACTGATGGCACAAGGCTTGTTTTCCCATTAGAAAAGCTCCGTTCATGCGGCCTCGAAGATACCTGAAAAGCATTGTTGTTGCCGGGGATTTAGTCACTGCCGGCATGGTTCTGAGAAGATACTGAGTTTTCAGGTAAGAAACCTTGTGCTTCCAGTTCCTAGTTGGAAGCTCACCCTGCTCTGCTCTATAACTAAAGTGAAAGTCAAGGGGAGCACTAGCCTCGATGTAAGGCCCTGAATATCCTTACAAATCGGGAGGCATGCAGCAGGTCCTTGAGGCCTTCAACGCTGTTCTGCTTTAGTTTAACTTTAGTAAGCTTTCCAAGACTCCTAGGAACCTTACTTCAACACCCGATTCCGTAATAGAACAGTGCATAGAGCCAGGAAGCTCTCTCCTCCGTGTATGCTGCGTGTAAACCTAGAAATTGGAGACTGATGGAACAAGGCTTGTTTAGCCATTAGGAAAGCTCCGTTCATGCGGCCTCGAAAGTACCTGAATAGCATTGTTGTTGCCAGGGATTTAGTCACTGCCTGCGTGCTTCTGCGAAGAAAATGAGTTTTCCTGAAAGAAACCTTGTGCTTCCAGTTCCGATTTGAAAGCTCGCCCTGCTCTGCTCTATACCTAAAGTGAAAGTCAACGTGAGCCCTGGCCTCGATGGAAGGCCCTTTTTCGCCTTGCCAAACGGGAGGCGTGGAGCAGCTCCATGAGGCCTTCTTCACTGTTCTGCTTCACTTTCACGGTCGTAAGCTTTTCAAGACTCTTAGGGACTTCCTACAGCACCCGTTTCGGTAACAGTACACTTCATATAGCCAGGAATCTCTGGTCCTCTGTGTATGCTGCGTGTCAACCTAGAAATTGGAGACCGTAGGCACAAGGCTTCTTTTGCCATTAGGAAAGCTCCGTTCATGCGGCCTCGAAGATACCTGAAAAGCATTGTTGTTGCCGGGGATTTAGTCACTGCTTGCCTGCTTCTGCTAAGAAAATGAGTTTTCCCGAAAGAAACCTTGTGCTTCCAGTTCCTAGTTGGAAGCTCACCCTGCTCTGCTCTTTAACTAAATTGAAAGTCAAGGGGACCACTAGCCTCGATGTTAGGCCCTGAATATCCTGACAAAACGGGAGGCATTCAGCAGCTCCTTGAGGCCTTCAACGCTGTTCTGCTTTAGTTTAACGGTAGTAGCTTCGCAAGACTCCTAGGAACTTTACTTCAACACCCGTTTCGGTAACAGAACACTGCATAGAGCCAGGAAGCTCTGGTCCTCCGTGTATGCTGCGTGTCAACCTAGAAATTGGAGACTGATGGCACAAGGCTCTTTTAGCCATTAGGAAAGCTCCATTCATGCGGCCTCGAGGATACCTGAAAAGCATTGTTTTTGCCGGGGACTTAGTCAATGCCTGTCTGCTTCTGCGAAGAAAATGAATTTTCCTTAAAGAAAACTTGTGCTTCCAGTTCCTTGTTGGAAGCTCACCCTGCTGTGCTCTATAACAAAATGAATGTCAAGGGGAGCACTAGCCTCAATGTAAGGCCCTGAATATCCTTACAATTCCGGAGGTATGCAGCAGCTTCATGAGGCCTTCAACGCTATTCTGCTTTAGTTTAACGGTAGTAAGCTTTCCAAGAATCCTAGAGACCTTGATTCAGCACCCGTTTGGGTATCAGAAAACTGCCTAGAGCCAAGAAGCTTTGGTCCTGCGTATATGCTGAGTATCAACTTATAATTTGGAGACTGATGGCACAAGGCTTGTTTGCCCATTCTGAAAGCTCCGTTTATGCGGCCTCGAATATACCTGAAAAGCATTGTTGTTGCCAGGGTTTTAGTCACTGCCGGCATGGTTCTGAGAAAATGTTTTCCGGTAAGAAACCTTGTCCTTCCAGTTCCTAGTTGGAAGCTCACCCTGCTCTGCTCTATACCTAAAGTGAAAGTCAACGTGAGCCCTGGCCTCGAAGGAAGGCCCTGATTTGCCTTGCCAAACGGGAGGCGTGGAGCAGCTCCATGAGGCCTTCTTCACTGTTCTGCTTCAGTTTCACGGTCGTAAGCTTTTCAAGACTCTTAGGGACCTGCTACAGCACCCGTTTCGGTAACAGTACACTGCATAGAGCCAGGAAGCTCTGGTCCTCCGTGTATGCTGCGTGTCAACCTAGAAATTGGGGACTGTAGGCACAAGGCTTGTTTTGCCATTAGGAAAGCTCCATTCATGCGGCCTCGAAGATACCTAAAAAGCATTGTTGTTGCCGGGGATTTAGTCACTGCCTGGCTGCTTCTGCTAAGAAAATGAGTTTTCCCGAAAGAAACCTTGTGCTTCCAGCTCCAAGTTGGAAGCTCACCCTGCTCTGCTCTTTAACTAAAGTGAAAGTCAAGTGGACCACTAGCCTCGATGTTAGGCCCTGAATACCCTTACAAAACGGGAGGCATGCAGCAGCTCCTTGAGGCCTTCAACGCTGTTCTGCTTTAGTTTAACGGTAATAGCTTCCCAAGACTCCTAGGAACCTTACTTCAACACCCGATTCGGTAAAAGAACAGTGCATAGAACCAGGAAGCTCTGGTCCTCCGTGTATGCTGCGTGTCAACCTAGAAATTGGAGACTGATGGAACAAGGCTTGTTTAGCCATTAGGAAAGCTCTGTTCATGCGGCCTCGAAAATACCTGAATAGCATTGTTGTTGCCGAGGATTTAGTCACTGCATGCCTGCTTCTGCGAAGAAAATGAGTTTTCCTGAAAGAAACCTTGTGCTTCCAGTTCCTAGTTGGAAGCTCACCCTGCTCTGCTCCATAACTAAATGAAAGTCAAGGGGAGCACTAGCCTCGATGTAAGGCCCTGAATATCCTTACAAAACGGGAGGTATGCAGCAGCTTCATGAGGCCTTGAACGCTGTTCTGCTTTAGTTTAATGGTAGTAAGCTTTCCAAGACTCCTAGAGACCTTGCTTCAGCACCCGTTTGGGTGTCAGAAAACTGCCTAGAGCCAGGAAGCTTTGGTCCTGCGTGTATGCCGCATATGAACTTACAAATTGGAGACTGATGGCACAAGGCTTGTTTGCCCATTCTGAAAGCTCCGTTCATGTGGCCTCGAATATACCTGAAAAGCATTGTTGTTGCCCGGGTTTTAGTCACTGCCGGCATGGTTCTGAGAAGATATTGAGTTTTCCGGTAAGAAACCTTGTGCTTCCAGTTCCTATTTGGAAGCTCACCCTGCTCTTCTCTATAACTAAAGTGAAAGTCAACGTGAGCCCTGGCCTCGAAGGTAGGCCCTGATTTGCCTTGCCAAACGAGAGGCGTGGAGCCGCTCCATGAGGCCTTCTTCACTGTTCTGCTTCAGTTTCACGATCGTAAGCTTTTCAAGACTCTTAGGGACCTGCTACAGCACCCGTTTCGGTAACAGTACACTGCCTAGAGCCAGGAAGCTCTGGTCCTCCGTGTATGCTGCGTGTCAACCTAGAAATTGGAGACTGATGGCACAAGGCTTGTTTTCCCATTAGGAAAGCTCCGTTCATGCGGCCTCGAAGATACCTGAAAAGCATTGTTGTTGCCGGGGATTTAGTCACTGCCTGCCTGCTTCTGCTAAGAAAATGAGTTTTTCCGAAAGAATCTTTGTGCTTCCAGTTCCTGGTTGAAAGCTCACCCTGCTCTGCTCTTTAACTAAAGTGAAAGTCAAGGAGACCACTAGCCTCGATGTTAGTCCCTGAATATCCTTACAAAACGGGAGGCATGCAGCAGCTCATTGAGGCCTTCAACACTGTTCTGCTTTAGTTTAATGGTAGTAGCTCTCCAAGACTCCTAGGAACTTTACCTCAAAACCCTTTTCGGTAACAGAACACTGCATAGAGCAAGGAAGCTCTGGTCCTCCGTGTATGCTGCGTGTCAACCTAGAAATTGGAGACTGATGGCACAAGGCTTGTTTAGCCTTTAGGAAAGCTCCGTTCATGCGGCTTCGAAAATACCTGAATAGCATTGTTGTTGCCGGGGATTTTGTCACTGCCTGCCTGCTTATGTGAAGAAAATGAGTTTTCCTGAAAGAAACCTTGTGCTTCCAGTTCCTTGTTGGAAACTCACCCTGCTGTGCTCTATAACAAAATGAAAGTCAAGGGGAGAACTAGCCTCGATGTATGGCCCTCAATATCCTTTCAACTCGGGAGGTATGCAACAGCTCCATAAGGCCTTCAACGCTGTTCTGCTTTAGTTTAACGGTAGTAAGCTTTCTAAGACTCTTGGAGACCTTGCTTCAGCACCCGTTTGGGTATCAGAAAACTGCCTAGAGCCAGGAAGCTTTGGTCCTGCGTGTATGCTGCCTATCAACTTACCAGTTGGAGACTGATGGTACAAGGCTTGTTTGCCCATTATGAAAGCTCCGTTCATGCGGCCTCGAATATACCTGAAAAGCATTGTTGTTGCCAGGGTTTTAGTCACTGCCAGCATGGTTCTGAGAAGATATTGAGTTTTCCGGTAAGAAACCTTGTGCTTCCAGTTCCTAGTTTGAAGCTCACCCTCCTCTGCTCTATACCTAAAGTGAAAGTCAACGTGAGCCCTGGCCTCGAAGGAAGGCCCTGATTTGCCTTGCCAAACGTGAGGTGTGGAGCAGCTCCATAAGGCCTTCTTCACTGTTCTGCTTCAGTTTCACGGTCGTTAGCTTTTCAAGACTCTTAGGGACCTGCTACAGCACCCGTTTCCGTAACCGTACACTGCATAGAGCCAGGAAGCTCTGGTCCTCTGTGTATGCTGCGTGTCAACCTAGAAATTGGAGACTGATGGCACAAGGCTTCTTTTGCCATTAGGAAGGCTCCGTTCATGGGGCCTCGAATATACCTGAAAAGCATTGTTGTTGCCCGGGATTTAGTCACTGCCTGCCTGCTTCTGCTAAGATAATGAGTTTTCTTGAAAGAAACCTTGTGCTTCCAGTTCCTAGTTGGAAGCTCACCCTGCTCTGCTCTATAACTGAAGTGAAAGTAAAGGGGAGCACTAACCTAGCTGTAAGGCCCTGAATATCCTTACAAAACGGGAGACATGCAGCAGCTCCTTGAGGCCTTCAACGCTGTTCTGCTTTAGTTTAACGTTAGTAACCTTTCCAAGTCTCCTAGAAACCTGACTTCAACACCTGTTTCGGTAACAGAACAGTGCATAGAGCCAGAAAGCTCTCGTCTTCCGTGTATGCTGCATGTCAACCTAGACATTGGAGACTGATGGCACAAGGCTTGTTTGCCATTAGGAAAGCTCCGTTCATGCGGCCTCGAAAATACCTGAATAGCATTGTTGTTGCCGGGGATTTAGTCACTGCCTGCCTGCTTCTGCGAAGAAAATGCGTTTTCCTGAAAGAAACCTTGTGCTTCCAGTTCCTTGTTGGAAGCTCACCCTGCTCTGCTCCATAGCTAAATGAAAGTCAAGGGGAGCACTAGCCTCGTTGTAAGGCCCTGAATATCCTTACAATACTGGATGTATGCAGCAGCTCCATGAGGCCTTGAACGCTGTTCTGCTTTAGTTTAACGGTAGTAAGCTTTCCAAGACACGTATATACCTTGCTTCAGCACCCGTTTGAGTATCAGAAAACTCCCTAGAGCCAGGAAGATTTGGTCCTACGTGTATGCTGCGTATCAACTCACAAATTGGAGACTGATGGCACAAGGCTTGTTTTCCCATTAGAAAAGCTCCGTTCATGCGGCCTCGAAGATACTTGAAAAGCATTGTTGTTGCCGGGGATTTAGTCACTGCCGGCATGGTTCTGAGAAGATACTGAGTTTTCAGGTAAGAAACCTTGTGCTTCCAGTTCCTAGTTGGAAGCTCACCCTGCTCTGCTCTATAACTAAAGTGAAAGTCAAGGGGAGCACTAGCCTCGATGTAAGGCCCTGAATATCCTTACAAATCGGGAGGCATGCAGCAGGTCCTTGAGGCCTTCAACGCTGTTCTGCTTTAGTTTAACTTTAGTAAGCTTTCCAAGACTCCTAGGAACCTTACTTCAACACCCGATTCCGTAATAGAACAGTGCATAGAGCCAGGAAGCTCTCTCCTCCGTGTATGCTGCGTGTAAACCTAGAAATTGGAGACTGATGGAACAAGGCTTGTTTAGCCATTAGGAAAGCTCCGTTCATGCGGCCTCGAAAGTACCTGAATAGCATTGTTGTTGCCAGGGATTTAGTCACTGCCTGCGTGCTTCTGCGAAGAAAATGAGTTTTCCTGAAAGAAACCTTGTGCTTCCAGTTCCGATTTGAAAGCTCGCCCTGCTCTGCTCTATACCTAAAGTGAAAGTCAACGTGAGCCCTGGCCTCGATGGAAGGCCCTTTTTCGCCTTGCCAAACGGGAGGCGTGGAGCAGCTCCATGAGGCCTTCTTCACTGTTCTGCTTCACTTTCACGGTCGTAAGCTTTTCAAGACTCTTAGGGACCTCCTACAGCACCCGTTTCGGTAACAGTACACTTCATATAGCCAGGAAGCTCTGGTCCTCCGTGTATGCTGCGTGTCAACCTAGAAATTGGAGACCGTAGGCACAAGGCTTCTTTTGCCATTAGCAAAGCTCCGTTCATGCGGCCTCGAAGATACCTGAAAAGCATTGTTGTTGCCGGGGATTTAGTCACTGCTTGCCTGCTTCTGCTAAGAAAATGAGTTTTCCCGAAAGAAACCTTGTGCTTCCAGTTCCTAGTTGGAAGCTCAACCTGCTCTGCTCTTTAACTAAATTGAAAGTCAAGGGGACCACTAGCCTCGATGTTAGGCCCTGAATATCCTGACAAAACGGGAGGCATGCAGCAGCTCCTTGAGGCCTTCAACACTGTTCTGCTTTAGTTTAACGGTAGTAGCTTCGCAAGACTCCTAGGAACTTTACTTCAACACCCGTTTCGGTAACACAACACTGCATAGAGCCAGGAAGCTCTGGTCCTCCGTGTATGCTGCGTGTCAACCTAGAAATTGGAGACTGATGGCACAAGGCTCTTTTAGCCATTAGGAAAGCTCCATTCATGCGGCCTCGAGGATACCTGAAAAGCATTGTTGTTGCCGGGGACTTAGTCAATGCCTGTCTGCTTCTGCGAAGAAAATGAATTTTCCTTAAAGAAAACTTGTGCTTCCAGTTCCTTGTTGGAAGCTCACCCTGCTGTGCTCTATAACAAAATGAATGTCAAGGGGAGCACTAGCCTCAATGTAAGGCCCTGAATATCCTTACAATTCCGGAGGTATGCAGCAGCTTCATGAGGCCTTCAACGCTATTCTGCTTTAGTTTAAAGGTACTAAGCTTTCCAAGAATCCTAGAGACCTTGATTCAGCACCCGTTTGGGTATCAGAAAACTGCCTAGAGCCAAGAAGCTTTGGTCCTGCGTATATGCTGAGTATCAACTTATAATTTGGAGACTGATGGCACAAGGCTTGTTTGCCCATTCTGAAAGCTCCGTTTATGCGGCCTCGAATATACCTGAAAAGCATTGTTGTTGCCAGGGTTTTAGTCACTGCCGGCATGGTTCTGAGAAAATATTGTTTTCCTGTAAGAAACCTTGTCCTTCCAGTTCCTAGTTGGAAGCTCACCCTGCTCTGCTCTATACCTAAAGTGAAAGTCAACGTGAGCCCTGGCCTAGAAGGAAGGCCCTGATTTGCCTTGCCAAACGGGAGGCGTGGAGCAGCTCCATGAGGCCTTCTTCACTGTTCTGCTTCAGTTTCACGGTCGTAAGCTTTTCAAGACTCTTAGGGACCTGCTACAGCACCCGTTTCGGTAACAGTACACTGCATAGAGCCAGGAAGCTCTGGTCCTCCGTGTATGCTGCGTGTCAACCTAGAAATTGGGGACTGTAGGCACAAGGCTTGTTTGCCATTAGGAAAGCTCCATTCATGCGGCCTCGAAGATACCTAAAAAGCATTGTTGTTGCCGGGGATTTAGTCACTGCCTGGCTGCTTCTGCTAAGAAAATGAGTTTTCCCGAAAGAAATCTTGTGCTTCCAGCTCCAAGTTGGAAGCTCACCCTGCTCTGCTCTTTAACTAAAGTGAAAGTCAAGTGGACCACTAGCCTCGATGTTAGGCCCTGAATACCCTTACAAAACGGGAGGCATGCAGCAGCTCCTTGAGGCCTTCAACGCTGTTCTGCTTTAGTTTAACGGTAGTAGCTTCCCAAGACTCCTAGGAACCTTACTTCAACACCCGATTCGGTAACAGAACAGTGCATAGAACCAGGAAGCTCTGGTCCTCCGTGTATGCTGCGTGTCAACCTAGAAATTGGAGACTGATGGAACAAGGCTTGTTTAGCCATTAGGAAAGCTCTGTTCATGCGGCCTCGAAAATACCTGAATAGCATTGTTGTTGCCGGGGATTTAGTCACTGCATGCCTGCTCCTGCGAAGAAAATGAGTTTTCCTGAAAGAAACCTTGTGCTTCCAGTTCCTAGTTGGAAGCTCACCCTGCTCTGCTCTATACCTAAAATGAAAGTCAACGTGAGCCCTAGACTCAAGTAAGGCTCTCATTTGCCTTGCCAAATGGGAGGCGTGGAGCAGCTCCATGAGGCCTTCTTCACTGTTCTGCTTCAGTTTCACGGTCGTGAGCTTTTCAAGACTCTTAGGGACCTGCTACAGCATCCGTTTTGGTAACAGTACACTGCATAGAGCCAGGAAGCTCTGTTCCTCCGTGGATGCTGCGTGTTAACCTAGAAATTGGAAACTGTAAGCACAAGTCTTGTTTTGTCATTAGGAAAGCTCCATTCATGCGGCCTCGAAGATACCTGAAAAGCATTGTTGTTGCCGGGGATTTAGTCACTGCCTGCCTTCTTCTGCTAAGAAAATGAGTTTTCCCGAAAGAAACCTTGTGCTTCCAGTTCCTAGTTGGAAGCTCACCCTGCTCTGCTCTATAACTAAAGTGAAAGTCAAGGGGAGCACTAGTCTCGATGTAAGGCCCTGAATATCCTTACAAATCGGGAGGCATGCAGCAGGTCCTTGAGGCCTTCAACGCTGTTCTGCTTTAGTTTAACGTTAGTAAGCTTTCCAAGACTCCTAGGAACGTTACTTCAACACCCGATTCCGTAATAGAACAGTGCATAGAGCCAGGAAGCTCTCTCCTCCGTGTATGCTGCGTGTCAACCTAGAAATTGGAGACTGATGGAACAAGGCTTGTTTAGCCATTAGGAAAGCTCCGTTCATGCGGCCTCGAAAGTACCTGAATAGCATTGTTGTTGCCCGGGCTTTAGTCACTGCCGGCATGGTTCTGAGAAGATATTGAGTTTTCCGGTAAGAAACCTTGTGCTTCCAGTTCCTATTTGGAAGCTCACCCTGCTGTGCTCTATACCTAAAGTGAAAGTCAACGTAAGCCCTTGCCTCGATGGAAGGCCCTTTTTCGCCTTGCCAAACGGGAGTTGTGGAGCAGCTCCATGAGGCCTTCTTCACTGTTCTGCTTCAGTTTCACGGTCATAAGCTTTTCAAGACTCTTAGGGACCTCCTACAGCACCCGTTTCGGTAACAGTACACTGCATAGAGCCAGGAAGCTCTGGTCCTCCGTGTATGCTGCGTGTCAACCTAGAAATTGGAGACTGTAGGCACAAGGCTTGTGTTGCCATTAGGAAAGCTCCGTTCATGCGGCCTCGAAGATACCTGAAAAGCATTGTTGTTGCCAGGGATTTAGTCACTGCCTGCCTGCTTCTGCTAAGAAAATGAGTTTTCCCGAAAGAAACCTTGTGCTTCCAGTTCCTAGTTGGAAGCTCACCCTGCTCTGCTCTTTAACTAAAGTGAAAGTCAAGGGGACCACTAGCCCTGATGTTAGGCCCTGAATATCCTGACAAAACGGGAGGCATGCAGCAGCTCCTTGAGGCCTTCAACGCTGTTCTGCTTTAGTTTAACGGTAGTAGCTTCCTAAGACTCCTAGGAACTTTACTTCAACATCCGTTTCGGTAACAGAACACTGCATAGAGCCAGGAAGCTCTGGTCCTCCGTGTATGCTGCATGTCAACCTAGACATTGGAGACTGATGGCACAAGGCTTGTTTGCCATTAGGAAAGCTCCGTTCATGCGGCCTCGAAAATACCTGAATAGCATTGTTGTTGCCGGGGATTTAGTCACTGCCTGCCTGCTTCTGCGAAGAAAATGCGTTTTCCTGAAAGAAACCTTGTGCTTCCAGTTCCTTGTTGGAAGCTCACCCTGCTCTGCTCCATAACTAAATGAAAGTCAAGGGGAGCACTAGCCTCGTTGTAAGGCCCTGAATATCCTTACAATACTGGATGTATGCAGCAGCTCCATGAGGCTTTGAACGCTGTTCTGCTTTAGTTTAACGGTAGTAAGCTTTCCAAGACACGTATATACCTTGCTTGAGCACCCGTTTGAGTATCAGAAAACTCCCTAGAGCCAGGAAGATTTGGTCCTGCGTGTATGCTGCGTATCAACTCACAAATTGGAGACTGATGGCACAAGGCTTGTTTTCCCATTAGAAAAGCTCCATTCATGCGGCCTCGAGGATACCTGAAAAGCATTGTTGTTGCCGGGGACTTAGTCAATGCCTGTCTGCTTCTGCGAAGAAAATGAATTTTCCTTAAAGAAAACTTGTGCTTCCAGTTCCTTGTTGGAAGCTCACCCTGCTGAGCTCTATAACAAAATGAATGTCAAGGGGAGCACTAGCCTCAATGTAAGGCCCTGAATATCCTTACAATTCCGGAGGTATGCAGCAGCTTCATGAAGCCTTCAACGCTATTCTGCTTTAGTTTAACGGTAGTAAGCTTTCCAAGAATCCTAGAGACCTTGATTCAGCACCCGTTTGGGTATCAGAAAACTGCCTAGAGCCAAGAAGCTTTGGTCCTGCGAATATGCTGAGTATCAACTTATAATTTGGAGACTGATGGCACAAGGCTTGTTTGCCCATTCTGAAAGCTCCGTTTATGCGGCCTCGAATATACCTGAAAAGCATTGTTGTTGCCAGGGTTTTAGTCACTGCCGGCATGGTTCTGAGAAAATATTGTTTTCCTGTAAGAAACCTTGTGTTTTATAGTGTCCAGTCTTACATTTAGGTCTCTAATCCATTTTGAGTTTCTTTTTGTGTATGGTGTTAGGGAGTATTCTAATTTCATTCTTTTACATGTAGCTGTCCAGTTTTCCCAGCAGCACTTATTGAAGAGACTGTCTTTTCTCCATTGTATATCTTTGCCTCCTTTGTCATAGATTAGTTGACCATAGGTGCGTGGGTTAATCTCTGGGCTTTCTATCTTGTTCCATTGATCTATGTTTCTGTTTTTGTGCCAGTACCATATTGTCTTGATTACTGTAGCTTTGTAGTATAGTCTGAAGTCAGGGAGTCTGATTCCTCCAGCTCCATTTTTTTGCCTCAAGACTGCTTTGGCTATTTGGGGTCTTTTGTGTCTCCATACAAATTTTAAGATGATTTGTTCTAGCTCCGTAAAAAATGCCATTGGTAATTTGATAGGGATTGCATTGAATCTGTAGATTGCTTTGGGTAGTATACTCATTTTCACAATGTTGATTCTTCCAATCCAAGAACATGGTATATCTCTCCATCTGTTGATATCATCTTTAATTTCTTTCATCAGTGTCTTATAGTTTTCTGCATACAGGTCTTTTGTCTCCTTAGGTAGGTTTATTCCTAGGTATTTTATTCTTTTTGTTGCAATGGTAAATGGGAGTGTTTCCATAATTTCTCTTTCAGATTTTTCATCATTAGTGTATAGGAATGCAAGAGATTTCTGTGCATTAATTTTGTATCCTGCAACTTTACCATATTCATTAATTAGCTCTAGCAGTTTTCTGGTGGCAGTTTTAGGATTCTCTATGTATAGTATCATGTCATCCGCAAACAGTGACAGTTTTACTTCTTCTTTTCCAATTTGTATTCCTTTTATTTCTCTTTCTTCTCTGATTGCCGTGGCTAGGACTTCCAGAACTATGTTGAATAATAGTGGTGAGAGTGGACATCCTTGTCTCGTTCCTGATCTTAGAAGAAATGCTTTCAGTTTTTCACCATTGAGAATGACGTTTGCTGTGGGTTTGTCATATATGGCCTTTATTATGTTGAGGTAGGTTCCCTCTATGCCCACTTTCTGGAGAGTTTTTATCAGAAATGGGTGTTGAATTTTGTCAAAAGCTTTTTCTGCATCTATTGAGATGATCATATGGTTTTTATTCTTCAATTTGTTAATATGGTGTATCACATTGATTGATTTGTGTATATTGAAGAATCCTTGCATCCCTGGGATAAATCCCACTTGATCGTGGTGTATGATTCTTTTAATGTGTTGCTGGATTCTGTTTGCTAGTATTTTGTTGAGGATTTTTGCATCTATATTCATCAGTGATATTGGTCTGTAATTTTCTTTTTTTGTAGTGTCTTTGTCTGGTTTTGGTATCAGGGTGATGGTGGCCTCATAGAATGAGTTTGGGAGTGTTCCTTCCTCTGCAATTTTTTGGAAGAGTTTGAGAAGGATGGGTGTTAGCTCTTCTTTAAATGTTTGATAGAATTCACCTGTGAAGCCATCTGGTCCTGGACTTTTGTTTTTTGGAAGATTTTTAATCACAGTTTCAATTTCATTACTTGTGATTGGTCTGTTCATATTTTCTGTTTCTTCCTGATTCAGTCTGGGAAGGTTATACCTTTCTAAGAATTTGTCCATTTCTTCCAGGTTGTCCATTTTATTGGCATAAAGTTGCTTGTAGTAGTCTCTTAGGATGCTTTGTATTTCTGTGGTGTCTGTTGTAACTTCTCCTTTTTCATTTCTGATTTTATTGATTTGAGTCCTCTCCCTCTTTTTCTTGATGAGTCTGGCTAATGGCTTATCAATTTTGTTTATCTTCTCAAAGAACCAACTTTTAGTTTTATTGATCTTTGCTATTGTTTTCTTTGTTTCTATTTCATTTATTTCTGCTCTGATCTTAATGATTTCTTTCCTTCTGCTAACTTTGGGTTTTGTTTGTTCTTCTTTCTCTAGTTTCTTTAGGTGTAAGGTTAGATTGTTTACTTGAGATTTTTCTTGTTTCTTTAGGTAGGCTTGTATAGCTATAAACTTCCCTCTTAGAACCGCTTTTGCTGCATCCCATAGGTTTTGGGTCGTCGTGTTTTCATTGTCATTTGTCTCTAGGTATTTTTTGTTTTCCTCTTTGATTTCTTCAGTGATCTCTTGGTTATTTAGTAACGTATTGTTTAGCCTCTATGTGTTTGTCCTTTTTATGTTTTTTTCCCTGTAATTCATTTCTAATCTCATAGCGTTGTGGTCAGAAAAGATGCTTGATATGATTTCAATTTTCTTAAATTTACTGAGGCTTGATTTGTGACCCAAGATGTGATCTATCCTGGAGAATGTTCCGTGCGCACTTGAGAAGAACGTGTAATCTGCTGTTTTTGGATGGAATGTCCTATATATATCAATTAAATCTATCTTGTCTATTGTGTCATTTAAAGCTTCTGTTTCCTTATTTATTTTCATTTTGGATGATCTGTCCATTGGTGTAAGTGAGGTGTTAAAGTCCCCCACTATTATTGTGTTACTGTCGATTTCCTCTTTTATAGCTGTTAGCAGTTGCCTTATGTATTGAGGTGCTCCTATGTTGGGTGCATATATATTTATAATTGTTATATCTTCTTCTTGGATTGATCCCTGGATCATTATGTAGTGTCCTTCCTTGTCTCTTGTAACATTCTTTATTTTAAGGTCTATTTTATCTGATATGAGTATAGCTACTCCAGCTTTCTTTTGATTTCCATTTGCATGGAATATCTTTTTCCATCCCCTCACTTTCAGTCTGTATGTGTCCCTAGGTCTTAAGTGGGTCTCTTGTAGACAGCATATATATGGGTCTTGTTTTTGTATCCATTCAGCCAGTCTATGTCTTTTGGTTGGGGCATTTAATCCATTCACGTTTAAGGTAATTATCGATATGTGTGTTCCTATGACCATTTTCTTAATTGTTTTGGGTTTGTTTTTGTAGGTCCTTTTCTTCTCTTGTGTTTCCCACTTAGAGAAGTTCCTTTAGCATTTGTTGTAGAGCTGGTTTGGTGGTGCTGAATTCTCTTAGCTTTTGCTTGTCTGCAAAGCTTTTGATTTCTCCATCAAATCTAAATGAGATCCTTGCCAGGTAGAGTAATCTTGGTTGTAGGTTCTTCCCTTTCATCACTTTAAGTATATCATGCCACTCCCTTCTGGCTTGTAGAGTTTCTGCTGAGAAATCAGCTGTTAACCTTATGGGAGTTCCCTTGTATGTTATTTGTCGTTTTTCCCTTGCTGCTTTCAATAATTTTTCTTTGTCTTTAATTTTTGCCACTTTGATTACTATGTGTCTCGGCGTGTTTTTCCTCGGGTTTATTCTGTATGGGAACCTCTGTGCTTCCTGGATTTGGGTGGCTATTTCCTTTCCCATGTTAGGGAAGTTTTCGACTATAATCTCTTCTAATATTTTCTCTGGTCCTTTCTCTCTCTCTTCTCCTTCTGGGACCCCTATAATGCGAATGTTGTTGCGTTTAATGTTGTCCCAGAGGTCTCTTAGGCCGTCTTCATTTCTTTTCATTCTTTTTTCTTTAGTCTGTTCCGCAGCAGTGAATTCCACCATTCTGTCTTCCAGGTCACTTATCCGTTCTTCTGCCTCAGTTATTCTGCTATTGATTCCTTCTAGTGTAGTTTTCATCTCAGTTATTGTATTGGTCATCTCTGTTTGTTTGTTCTTTAATTCTTCTAGGTCTTTGTTAATCATTTCTTGCATCTTCTCAATCTTTGCCTCCATTCTTATTCCGAGGTCCTGGATCATCTTCACTATCATTATTCTGAATTCTTTTTCTGGAAGGTTGCCTATCTCCACTTCATTTAGTTGTTTTTCTGGGGTTGTTTCTTGTTCCTTCATCTGGTACATAGCCCTCTGCCTTTTCATCTTCTCTATCTTTCTGTAACTGTGGTTTTTGGTCCACAGGCTGCAGGATTATAGTTTTTCTTGCTTCTGTTGTCTGCCCTCTGGTGGTTGAGGCTATCTAAGAGGCTTGATGGGAGTCTCTGGTGGTGGGTAGAGCTGACTGTTGCTGTGGCGGTCAGAGCTCAGTAAAACCTTAATCCACTTGACTGTTGATGGGTGGGGCTGGGTTCTCTCCCTGTTGCTGAGGCGTCAGAGCTCAGTAAAACCTTAATCCACTTGACTGTTGATGGGTGGGTCTGGATTCCCTCCCTGTTGGTTGTTTTGCCAGAGGCAACCCAACACTGCAGCCTACCTGTGCTCTTTGGTGGGGTTAATGGCAGACTCTGGGAGGGCTCACACCAAGGAGAACTTCCCAGAACCTCTGTTGCCAGTGTCCTTATCCCCACAGTGAAACAGAGCCACCACTCGCCTCTGCAGGAGACCCCCCAACACCAGCAGGTAGGTCTGGTTCAGTCTCCCCCAGGGTCACTGCTCCTTCCCCTGGGTCCCGATGCACACATTACTTTGTGTGTGTCTTCCAAGAGTGGGGTCTCTGTTTCCCCCAGTCCTGTCAAAGTCCTGCAATCAATTCCCACTAGGCTTCAAAGTCTGATTCTCTAGGAATTCCTCCTCCCGTTGCCGGACCCCCAGGTTGGGAAGCCTGACGTGGGGCTCAGAACCTTCACTCCAGTGGGTGGACTTCTGTGGTTTAAGTGTTCGCCAGTCTGTGAGTCACCCACCCAGCAGTTATGGGATTTGATTTTACTCTGAGTGCGCCCCTCCTACCGTCTCACTGTGGATTCTACTCTGTCCTTGGTTGAGGGGTATCCTCCTTGGTGAAGTCCAGGGTCTTCCTGTCAATGATTGTCCAGCAGCTAGTTGTTATTCTGGTGCTCTCGCAAGAGGGAGTGAGAACACGTCCTTCTACTCCGCTATCTTGGTTAATCTCTGCTCTGCTCTTTAACTAAAGTGAAACTCAAGGGGACCACTAGCCTCGATGTTAGGCCCTGAATATCCTTACAAAACGGGAGGCATGCAGCAGCTCATTGAGGCCTTCAAAGCTGTTCTGCTTTAGTTTAACGGTAGTAGCTTTCCAAGACTCCTAGGAACTTTACTTCAACAGAAGTTTCGGTAACAAAACACTGCATAGAGCCAGGAAGCTCTGGTCCTCCGTCTATGCTGCGTGTCAACCTAGCAATTGGAGACTGATGGCACAAGGCTTGTTTAGCCATTAGGAAAGCTCCATTCATGCGGCCTCGAAAATACCTGAATAGCATTGTTGTTGCTGGGGACTTAGTCAATTCCTGCCTGCTTCTGTGAAGAAAATGAGTTTTCCTGAAAGAAAACTTGTGCTTCCACTTCCTTGTTGGAAGCTCACCCTGCTGTGCTCTATAACAAAATGAAAGTCAAGGGGAGCACTAGCCTCGATGTAAGGCCCTGAATATCCTTACAATTCGGGAGGTATGCAGCAGATCCATGAGGCCTTCAACGCTATTCTGCTTTAGTTTAACGGTAGTAGCTCTCCAAGACTCCTAGGAACTTTACTTCAACACCCGTTTCGGTAACAGAACACTGCATAGAGCCAGGAAGCTCTGGTCCTCCGTGTATGCTGCGTGTCAACCTAGAAATTGGAGACTGATGGCACAAGGCTTGTTTAGCCTTTAGGAAAGCTCCGTTCATGCGGCCTCGAAAATATCTGAATAGCATTGTTGTTGCCGGGGATTTAGTCACTGCCTGCCTGCCTCTGCGAAGAAAATGAGTTTTCCTGAAAGAAACCTTGTGCTTCCAGTTCCCTGTTGGAAGCTCACCCTGCTGTGCTCTATAACAAAAAGAAAGTCAAGGGGAGCACTAGCCTCGATGTAAGGCCCTGAATATCCTTAAAATTCGGGAGGTATGCAGCAGCTCCATGAGGCCTTCAACTCTGTTCTGCTTTAGTTTAACGGTAGTAAGCTTTCCAAGACTACTAGAGACCTTGCTTCAGCACCCGTTTGGGTATCAGAAAACTGCCTAGAGCCAGGAAGCTTTGGTCCTGCGTGTATGCCGCATATGAACTTACAAATTGGAGACTGATGGCACAAGGCTTGTTTGCCCATTCTGAAAGCTCCGTTCACGTGGCCTCGAATATACCTGAAAAGCATTGTTGTTGACCGGGTTTTAGTCACTGCCGGCATGGTTCTGAGAAGATATTGAGTTTTCCGGTAAGAAACCTTGTGCTTCCAGTTCCTATTTGGAAGCTCACCCTGCTCTGCTATATACCTAAAGTGAAAGTCAACGTGAGCCCTGGCCTCGAAGGAAGGCCCTTTTTTGCCTTGCCATCCGGGAGGCGTGGAGCAGCTCCATGAGGCCTTCTTCAATGTTCTGCTTCAGTTTCACAGTCGTAAGCTTCTCAAGACTCTTAGGGACCTGCTACAGCACCCGTTTCGGTAACAGTACACTGCACAGAGCCTGGAAGCTCTGGTCCTCCGTGTATGCGGCGTGTCAACCTAGAAATTGGAGACTGATGGCACAAGGCTTGTTTTCCCATTAGGAAAGCTCCGTTCATGCGGCCTCGAAGATACCTGAAAAGCATTGTTGTTGCCGGGGATTTACTCACTGCCTGCCTGCTTCTGCTAAGAAAATGAGTTTTCCCGAAAGAAACCTTGTGCTTCCAGTTCCTAGTTGAAAGCTCACCCTGCTCTGCTCTTTAACTAAGGTGAAAATCAAGGGGACCACTAGCCTCGATGTAAGGCCCTGAATATCCTTACAAAACGGGAGGCATGCAAGAGCTCCTTGAGGCCTTCAACGCTGTTCTGCTTTAGTTTAACGGTAGTAGCTTTCCAAGACTCCTAGGAACATTACTTCAACACCCGTTTCGGTGACAGAACACTGCATAGAGCAATGAAGCTCTGGTCCTCCGTGTATGCTGCGTGTCAACCTAGAAATTGGAGACTGATGGCACAAGGCTTGTTTAGCCATTAGGAAAGCTCCGTTCATGCGGCCTCGAAGATACCTGAATAGCATTGTTGTTGCCGGGGATTTAGTCACTGCCTACCTGCTTCTGCGAAGAAAATGAGTTTTTCTGAAACAAACCTTGTGCTTTCAGTTCCTAGTTGGAAGCTCACCCTGCTCTGCTCCATAACTAAATGAAAGTCAAGGGGAGCACTAGCCTCGATGTAAGGCCCTGAATATCCTTACAAAACGGGAGGTATGCAGCAGCTTCATGAGGCCTTGAATGCTGTTCTGCTTTAGTTTAACGGTAGTAAGCTTTCCAAGACTCCTAGAGACCTTGCTTCAGCACCCGTTTGGGTGTCAGAAAACTGCCTAGAGCCAGGAAGCTTTGGTCCTGCGTGTATGCCGCATATGAACTTACAAATTGGAGACTGATGGCACAAGGCTTGTTTGCCCATTCTGAAAGCTCCGTTCATGTGGCCTCGAATATACCTGAAAAGCATTGTTGTTGCCCGGGTTTTAGTCACTGCCGGCATGGTTCTGAGAAGATATTGAGTTTTCCGGTAAGAAACCTTGTGCTTCCAGTTCCTATTTGGAAGCTCACCCTGATCTTCTCTATAACTAAAGTGAAAGTCAACGTGAGCCCTGGCCTCGAAGGTAGGCCCTGATTTGCCTTGCCAAACGAGAGGCGTGGAGCCGCTCCATGAGGCCTTCTTTACTGTTCTGCTTCAGTTTCACGATCGTAAGCTTTTCAAGACTCTTAGGGACCTGCTACAGCACCCGTTTCGGTAACAGTACACTGCCTAGAGCCAGGAAGCTCTGGTCCTCCGTGTATGCTGCGTGTCAACCTAGAAATTGGAGACTGATGGCACAAGGCTTGTTTTCCCATTAGGAAAGCTCCGTTCATGCGGCCTCGAAGATACCTGAAAAGCATTGTTGTTGCCAGGGATTTAGTCACTGCCTGCCTGCTTCTGCAAAGAAAATGAGTTTTCCTGAAAGAAACCTTATGCTTCCAGTTCGTATTTGGAAGCTCACCCTGCTCTGCTCTGTTCCTAAAGTGAAAGTCAAAGTGAGCCCTGACCTAGAAGGAAGGCCCTTTTTTGCCTTGCCAAACGGGAGGTGTGGAGCAGCTCAATGAAGCCTTCTTCACTGTTCTGCTTCAGTTTCACGGTCGTAAGATTTTCAAGACGCTTAGGGACCTGCTACAGCACCCGTTTCCGTAACAGTACACTGCATAGAGCCAGGAAGCTCTAGTCCTCCGTGTATGCTGCGTGTTAACCTAGAAATTGGAGACTGATGGCACAAGGGTTGTTTTGCCAAAAGGAAAGTTCCATTCATGCGGCCTTGAAGTTACCTGAAAAGCATTGTTGTTGCCGGGGATTTAGTCACTGCCTGCCTGCTTCTGCTAAGAAAATGAGTTTTCCCGAAAGAAACCTTGTGTTTCCAGTTCCTAGTTGGAAGCTCACCCAGTGCCTCTCTTTAACTAAAGTGAAAGTCAAGGGGACCACTAGCCTCGATCTAAGGCCCTGAATATCCTTACAAAACGGGAGGCATGCAAGAGCTCCTTGAGGTCTTCAACGCTGTTCTGCTTTAGTTTAACAGTAGTAGCTTTCCAAGACTCCTAGGAACCTTACTTCAACACCCGTTTCGGTAACAGAACACTGCATAGAGCCAGGAAGCTTTGGTCCTCCGTGTATGCTGCGTGTCAACCTAGAAATTGGAGACTGATGGCACAAGGCTTGTTTAGCCATTAGGAAAGCTCCGTTCATGCGGCCTCGACGATATCTGAATATCATTGTTGTTGCCGGGGATTTAGTGACTGCCTGCCTGCTTCTGCGAAGAAAATGAGTTTTCCTGAAAGAAACCTTGTGCTTCCAGTTCCTATTTGGAAGCTCACCCTGCTCTGCTCTGTTCCTAAAGTGAAAGTCAAAGTGAGTCCTGACCTAGAAGGAAGGCCCTTTTTTGCCTTGCCAAACGGGAGGCGTGGAGCAGCTCCATGAGGCCGTCTTCACTGTTCTGCTTCAGTTTCACGGTGGTAAGATTTTCAAGACTCTTAGGGACCTGCTACAGCACCCGTTTCCGTAACAGTACACTGCATAGAGCCAGGAAGCTCTGGTCCTCCGTGTATGCTGCGTGTCAACCTAGAAATTGGAGACTGATGGCACAAGGCTTGTTTAGCCATTAGGAAATCTCCGTTCATGCGGCCTCGAAAATACCTGAATAGCATGGTTGTTGCCGGGGATTTAGTCACTGCCTGCCTGCTTCTACCTAGACAATGAGTTTCCCTGAAAGAAACCTTGTGCTTCCAGTTCCTAGTTGGAAGCTCACCCTGCTGTGCTCCATAACTAAATGAAATTCAAGGGGAGCACTAGCCTCGATGTAAGGCCCTGAATATCCTTACAAAACGGGAGGTATGCAGCAGCTTCATGAGGCCTTGAACGCTGTTCTGCTTTAGTTTAACGGTAGTAAGCTTTCCAAGACTCCTAGAGACCTTGCTTCAGCACCCGTTTGGGTGTCAGAAAACTGCCTAGAGCCAGGAAGCTTTGGTCCTGCTTGTATGCCGCATATGAACTTACAAATTGGAGACTGATGGCACAAGGCTTGTTTGCCCATTCTGAAAGCTCCGTTCATGCGGCCTCGAATATACCTGAAAAGCATTGTTGTTGCCCGGGTTTTAGTCACTGCCGGCATGGTTCTGAGAAGATATTGAGTTTTCCGGTAAGAAACCTTGTGCTTCCAGTTCCTATTTGGAAGCTCACCCTGCTCTGCTCTATACCTAAAGTGAAAGTCAACGTGAGCCCTGGCCTCGAAGGAAGGCCCTTTTTGGCCTTGCCAAATGGGAGGCGTGGAACAGCTCCATGAGGCCTTCTTCACTGTTCTGCTTCAGTTTCACGGTCGTATGCTTCTCAAGACTCTTAGGTACCTGCTACAGCACCCGTTTCGGTAACAGTACACTGCATAGAGCCAGGAAGCTCTGGTCCTCAGTGTATGCTGCCTGTCAACCTAGAAATTAGGAAACTGATGGCACAAGGTTTGTTTTGCCAATAGGAAAGCTCCGTTCATGCGGCCTCGAAGATACCAGAAAAGCATTGTTGTTGCCAGGGATTTAGTCACTGCCTGCCTGCTTCTGCAAAGAAAATGAGTTTTCCTGAAAGAAACCTTGTGCTTCCAGTTCCTATTTGGAAGCTCATCATGCTCTGCTCTGTTCCTAAAGTGAAAGTCAAAGTGAGCCCTGACCTAGAAGGAAGGCCCTTTTTTGTCTTGCCAAACGGAAGGCGTGGAGCAGCTCCATGAGGCCTTCTTCACTGTTCTGCCTCAGTTTCACGGTCGTAAGATTTTCAAGACGCTTAGGGACCTGCTACAGCACCCGTTTCTGTAACAGTACACTACATAGAGCCAGGAAGCTCTGGTCCTCCGTGTATGCTGCGTGTTAACCTAGAAATTGGAGACTGATGGCACAAGGCTTGTTTTGCCAATAGGAAAGTTCCATTCATGCGGCCTTGAAGATACCTGAAAAGCATTGTTGTTGCCGGGGATTTAGTCACTGCCTGCATGCTTCTGCTAAGAAAATGGATTTTCCCGAAAGAAACCTTGTGCTTCCAGTTCCTAGTTGGAAGCTCACCCTGCTCCTCTCTTTAACTAAAGTGAAAGTCAAGGGGACCACTAGCCTCGATGTAAGGCCCTGAATATCCTTACAAAACGGGAGGCATGCAAGAGCTCCTTGAGGCCTTCAACGCTGTTCTGCTTTAGTTTAACGGTAGTAGCTTTCCAAGACTCCTAGGAACATTAGTTCAACACCCATTTCGGTAACAGAACACTGCATAGAGCAAGGAAGCTCTGGTCCTCCGTGTATGCTGCGTGTCAACCTAGAAATTGGAGACTGATGGCACAAGGCTTGTTTATCCATTAGGAAAGCTCCGTTCATGCGGCCTCGAAGATACCTGAATAGCATTGTTGTTGCCGGGGATTTAGTCACTGCCTGCCTGCTTCTGCGAAGAAAATGAGTTTTCCTGAAAGAAACCTTGTGCTTCCAGTTCCTAGTGGAAGCTCACCCTGCTCTGCTCCATAACTAAATGAAAGTCAAGGGGAGCACTAGCCTCGATGTAAGGCCCTGAATATCCTTACAAAACGGGAGGTATGCAGCAGCTTCATGAGTCCTTGAACGCTGTTCTGCTTTAGTTTAAAGGTAGTAAGCTTTCCAAGAATCCTAGAGACCTTGCTTCAGCACCCGTTTCGGTATCAGAAAACTGCCTAGAGCCAGGAAGCTTTGGTCCTGCGTGTATGCCGCATATGAACTTACAAATTGGAGACTGATGGCACAAGGCTTGTTTTCCCATTCTGAAAGCTCCGTTCATGCGGCCTCGAATATACCTGAAAAGCATTGTTGTTGCCAGGGTTTTAGTCACTGCCGGCATGGTTCTGAGAAGATATTGAGTTTTCCGGTAAGAAACCTTGTGCTTCCAGTTCCTATTTGGAAGCTCACCCTGCTCTGCTCTATACCTAAAGTGAAAGTCAACGTGAGCCCTGGCCTCGAAGGAAGGCCCTGATTTGCCTTGCCAAACGAGAGGCGTGGAGCAGCTCCATGAGGCCTTCTTCAGTGTTCTGCTTCAGTTTCACGGTAGTAAGCTTTTCAAGACTCTTAGGGACCTGCTACAGCACCCGTTTCGGTAACAGTACACTGCATAGAGCCAGGAAGCTCTGGTCCTCCGAGTATGCTGTGTGTCAACCTAGAAATTAGGAAACTGATGGCACAAGGCTTGTTTTGCCAATAGGAAAGCTCCGTTCATGCGGCCTCGAAGATACCTGAAAAGCATTGTTGTTGCCAGGGTTTTAGTCACTGCCTGCCTGCTTCTGCAAAGAAAATGAGTTTTCCTGAAAGAAACCTTGTGCTTCCAGTTTCTATTTGGAAGCTCACCCTGCTCTGCTCTGTTACTAGAGTGAAAGTCAAAGTGAGCCCTGACCTAGAAGGAAGCCCCTTTTTTGTCTTGACAAACGGAAGGCGTGGAGAAGCTCCATGAGGCCTTCTTCACTGTTCTGCCTCAGTTTCACGGTCGTAAGATTTTCAAGACGCTTAGGGACCTGCTACAGCACCCGTTTCCATAACAGTACACTACATAGAGCCAGGAAGCTCTGGTCCTCCGTGTATGCTGCGTGTTAACCTAGAAATTGGAGACTGATGGCACAAGGCTTGTTTTGCCAATAGGAAAGTTCCATTCATGCGGCATTGAAGATACCTGAAAAGCATTGTTGTTGCCGGGGATTTAGTCACTGCCTGGCTGCTTCTGCTAAGAAAATGAGTTTTCCCGAAAGAAACCTTGTGCTTCCAGCTCCAAGTTGGAAGCTCACCCTGCTCTGCTCTTTAACTAAAGTGAAAGTCAAGTGGACCACTAGCCTCGATGTTAGGCCCTGAATACCCTTACAAAACGGGAGGCATGCAGCAGCTCCTTGAGGCCTTCAACGCTGTTCTGCTTTAGTTTAACGGTAATAGCTTCCCAAGACTCCTAGGAACCTTACTTCAACACCCGATTCGGTAAAAGAACAGTGCATAGAACCAGGAAGCTCTGGTCCTCCGTGTATGCTGCGTGTCAACCTAGAAATTGGAGACTGATGGAACAAGGCTTGTTTAGCCATTAGGAAAGCTCTGTTCATGCGGCCTCGAAAATACCTGAATAGCATTGTTGTTGCCGGGGATTTATTCACTGCATGCCTGCTTCTGCGAAGAAAATGAGTTTTCCTGAAAGAAACCTTGTGCTTCCAGTTCCTAGTTGGAAGCTCACCCTGCTCTGCTCCATAACTAAATGAAAGTCAAGGGGAGCACTAGCCTGGATGTAAGGCCCTGAATATCCTTACAAAACGGGAGGTATGCAGCAGCTTCATGAGGCCTTGAACGCTGTTCTGCTTTAGTTTAATGGTAGTAAGCTTTCCAAGACTCCTAGAGACCTTGTTTCAGCACCCGTTTGGGTGTCAGAAAACTGCCTAGAGCCAGGAAGCTTTGGTCCTGCGTGTATGCCGCATATGAACTTACAAATTGGAGACTGATGGCACAAGGCTTGTTTGCCCATTCTGAAAGCTCCGTTCATGTGGCCTCGAATATACCTGAAAAGCATTGTTGTTGCCCGGGTTTTAGTCACTGCCGGCATGGTTCTGAGAAGATATTGAGTTTTCCGGTAAGAAACCTTGTGCTTCCAGTTCCTATTTGGAAGCTCACCCTGCTCTTCTCTATAACTAAAGTGAAAGTCAACGTGAGCCCTGGCCTCGAAGGTAGGCCCTGATTTGCCTTGCCAAACGAGAGGCGTGGAGCCGCTCCATGAGGCCTTCTTCACTGTTCTGCTTCAGTTTCACGATCGTAGGCTTTTCAAGACTCTTAGGGACCTGCTACAGCACCCGTTTCGGTAACAGTACACTGCCTAGAGCCAGGAAGCTCTGGTCCTCCGTGTATGCTGCGTGTCAACCTAGAAATTGGAGACTGATGGCACAAGGCTTGTTTTCCCATTAGGAAAGCTCCGTTCATGCGGCCTCGAAGATACCTGAAAAGCATTGTTGTTGCCGGGGATTTAGTCACTGCCTGCCTGCTTCTGCTAAGAAAATGAGTTTTTCCGAAAGAATCTTTGTGCTTCCAGTTCCTGGTTGAAAGCTCACCCTGCTCTGCTCTTTAACTAAAGTGAAAGTCAAGGAGACCACTAGCCTCGATGTTAGTCCCTGAATATCCTTACAAAACGGGAGGCATGCAGCAGCTCATTGAGGCCTTCAACACTGTTCTGCTTTAGTTTAATGGTAGTAGCTCTCCAAGACTCCTAGGAACTTTACCTCAAAACCCTTTTCGGTAACAGAACACTGCATAGAGCAAGGAAGCTCTGGTCCTCCGTGTATGCTGCGTGTCAACCTAGAAATTGGAGACTGATGGCACAAGGCTTGTTTAGCCTTTAGGAAAGCTCCGTTCATGCGGCTTCGAAAATACCTGAATAGCATTGTTGTTGCCGGGGATTTTGTCACTGCCTGCCTGCTTATGTGAAGAAAATGAGTTTTCCTGAAAGAAACCTTGTGCTTCCAGTTCCTTGTTGGAAACTCACCCTGCTGTGCTCTATAACAAAATGAAAGTCAAGGGGAGAACTAGCCTCGATGTATGGCCCTCAATATCCTTTCAACTCGGGAGGTATGCAACAGCTCCATAAGGCCTTCAACGCTGTTCTGCTTTAGTTTAACGGTAGTAAGCTTTCTAAGACTCTTGGAGACCTTGCTTCAGCACCCGTTTGGGTATCAGAAAACAGCCTAGAGCCAGGAAGCTTTGGTCCTGCGTGTATGCTGCCTATCAACTTACCAGTTGGAGACTGATGGTACAAGGCTTGTTTGCCCATTATGAAAGCTCCGTTCATGCGGCCTCGAATATACCTGAAAAGCATTGTTGTTGCCAGGGTTTTAGTCACTGCCAGCATGGTTCTGAGAAGATATTGAGTTTTCCGGTAAGAAACCTTGTGCTTCCAGTTCCTAGTTTGAAGCTCACCCTCCTCTGCTCTATACCTAAAGTGAAAGTCAACGTGAGCCCTGGCCTCGAAGGAAGGCCCTGATTTGCCTTGCCAAACGTGAGGTGTGGAGCAGCTCCATAAGGCCTTCTTCACTGTTCTGCTTCAGTTTCACGGTCGTTAGCTTTTCAAGACTCTTAGGGACCTGCTACAGCACCCGTTTCCGTAACCGTACACTGCATAGAGCCAGGAAGCTCTGGTCCTCTGTGTATGCTGCGTGTCAACCTAGAAATTGGAGACTGATGGCACAAGGCTTCTTTTGCCATTAGGAAGGCTCCGTTCATGGGGCCTCGAATATACCTGAAAAGCATTGTTGTTGCCCGGGATTTAGTCACTGCCTGCCTGCTTCTGCTAAGATAATGAGTTTTCTTGAAAGAAACCTTGTGCTTCCAGTTCCTAGTTGGAAGCTCACCCTGCTCTGCTCTATAACTGAAGTGAAAGTAAAGGGGAGCACTAACCTAGCTGTAAGGCCCTGAATATCCTTACAAAACGGGAGGCATGCAGCAGCTCCTTGAGGCCTTCAACGCTGTTCTGCTTTAGTTTAACGTTAGTAACCTTTCCAAGTCTCCTAGAAACCTGACTTCAACACCCGTTTCGGTAACAGAACAGTGCATAGAGCCAGAAAGCTCTCGTCTTCCGTGTATGCTGCATGTCAACCTAGACATTGGAGACTGATGGCACAAGGCTTGTTTGCCATTAGGAAAGCTCCGTTCATGCGGCCTCGAAAATACCTGAATAGCATTGTTGTTGCCGGGGATTTAGTCACTGCCTGCCTGCTTCTGCGAAGAAAATGCGTTTTCCTGAAAGAAACCTTGTGCTTCCAGTTCCTTGTTGGAAGCTCACCCTGCTCTGCTCCATAGCTAAATGAAAGTCAAGGGGAGCACTAGCCTCGTTGTAAGGCCCTGAATATCCTTACAATACTGGATGTATGCAGCAGCTCCATGAGGCCTTGAACGCTGTTCTGCTTTAGTTTAACGGTAGTAAGCTTTCCAAGACACGTATATACCTTGCTTCAGCACCCGTTTGAGTATCAGAAAACTCCCTAGAGCCAGGAAGATTTGGTCCTACGTGTATGCTGCGTATCAACTCACAAATTGGAGACTGATGGCACAAGGCTTGTTTTCCCATTAGAAAAGCTCCGTTCATGCGGCCTCGAAGATACTTGAAAAGCATTGTTGTTGCCGGGGATTTAGTCACTGCCGGCATGGTTCTGAGAAGATACTGAGTTTTCAGGTAAGAAACCTTGTGCTTCCAGTTCCTAGTTGGAAGCTCACCCTGCTCTGCTCTATAACTAAAGTGAAAGTCAAGGGGAGCACTAGCCTCGATGTAAGGCCCTGAATATCCTTACAAATCGGGAGGCATGCAGCAGGTCCTTGAGGCCTTCAACGCTGTTCTGCTTTAGTTTAACTTTAGTAAGCTTTCCAAGACTCCTAGGAACCTTACTTCAACACCCGATTCCGTAATAGAACAGTGCATAGAGCCAGGAAGCTCTCTCCTCCGTGTATGCTGCGTGTAAACCTAGAAATTGGAGACTGATGGAACAAGGCTTGTTTAGCCATTAGGAAAGCTCCGTTCATGCGGCCTCGAAAGTACCTGAATAGCATTGTTGTTGCCAGGGATTTAGTCACTGCCTGCGTGCTTCTGCGAAGAAAATGAGTTTTCCTGAAAGAAACCTTGTGCTTCCAGTTCCGATTTGAAAGCTCGCCCTGCTCTGCTCTTTAACTAAATTGAAAGTCAAGGGGACCAGTAGCCTCGATGTTAGGCCCTGAATATCCTGACAAAACGGGAGGCATGCAGCAGCTCCTTGAGGCCTTCAACACTGTTCTGCTTTAGTTTAACGGTAGTAGCTTCGCAAGACTCCTAGGAACTTTACTTCAACACCCGTTTCGGTAACACAACACTGCATAGAGCCAGGAAGCTCTGGTCCTCCGTGTATGCTGCGTGTCAACCTAGAAATTGGAGACTGATGGCACAAGGCTCTTTTAGCCATTAGGAAAGCTCCATTCATGCGGCCTCGAGGATACCTGAAAAGCATTGTTGTTGCCGGGGACTTAGTCAATGCCTGTCTGCTTCTGCGAAGAAAATGAATTTTCCTTAAAGAAAACTTGTGCTTCCAGTTCCTTGTTGGAAGCTCACCCTGCTGTGCTCTATAACAAAATGAATGTCAAGGGGAGCACTAGCCTCAATGTAAGGCCCTGAATATCCTTACAATTCCGGAGGTATGCAGCAGCTTCATGAGGCCTTCAACGCTATTCTGCTTTAGTTTAACGGTACTAAGCTTTCCAAGAATCCTAGAGACCTTGATTCAGCACCCGTTTGGGTATCAGAAAACTGCCTAGAGCCAAGAAGCTTTGGTCCTGCGTATATGCTGAGTATCAACTTATAATTTGGAGACTGATGGCACAAGGCTTGTTTGCCCATTCTGAAAGCTCCGTTTATGCGGCCTCGAATATACCTGAAAAGCATTGTTGTTGCCAGGGTTTTAGTCACTGCCGGCATGGTTCTGAGAAAATGTTTTCCGGTAAGAAACCTTGTCCTTCCAGTTCCTAGTTGGAAGCTCACCCTGCTCTGCTCTATACCTAAAGTGAAAGTCAACGTGAGCCCTGGCCTCGAAGGAAGGCCCTGATTTGCCTTGCCAAACGGGAGGCGTGGAGCAGCTCCATGAGGCCTTCTTCACTGTTCTGCTTCAGTTTCACGGTCGTTAGCTTTTCAAGACTCTTAGGGACCTGCTACAGCACCCGTTTCCGTAACCGTACACTGCATAGAGCCAGGAAGCTCTGGTCCTCTGTGTATGCTGCGTGTCAACCTAGAAATTGGAGACTGATGGCACAAGGCTTCTTTTGCCATTAGGAAGGCTCCGTTCATGGGGCCTCGAATATACCTGAAAAGCATTGTTGTTGCCCGGGATTTAGTCACTGCCTGCCTGCTTCTGCTAAGATAATGAGTTTTCTTGAAAGAAACCTTGTGCTTCCAGTTCCTAGTTGGAAGCTCACCCTGCTCTGCTCTATAACTGAAGTGAAAGTAAAGGGGAGCACTAACCTAGCTGTAAGGCCCTGAATATCCTTACAAAACGGGAGGCATGCAGCAGCTCCTTGAGGCCTTCAACGCTGTTCTGCTTTAGTTTAACGTTAGTAACCTTTCCAAGTCTCCTAGAAACCTGACTTCAACACCCGTTTCGGTAACAGAACAGTGCATAGAGCCAGAAAGCTCTCGTCTTCCGTGTATGCTGCATGTCAACCTAGACATTGGAGACTGATGGCACAAGGCTTGTTTGCCATTAGGAAAGCTCCGTTCATGCGGCCTCGAAAATACCTGAATAGCATTGTTGTTGCCGGGGATTTAGTCACTGCCTGCCTGCTTCTGCGAAGAAAATGCGTTTTCCTGAAAGAAACCTTGTGCTTCCAGTTCCTTGTTGGAAGCTCACCCTGCTCTGCTCCATAGCTAAATGAAAGTCAAGGGGAGCACTAGCCTCGTTGTAAGGCCCTGAATATCCTTACAATACTGGATGTATGCAGCAGCTCCATGAGGCCTTGAACGCTGTTCTGCTTTAGTTTAACGGTAGTAAGCTTTCCAAGACACGTATATACCTTGCTTCAGCACCCGTTTGAGTATCAGAAAACTCCCTAGAGCCAGGAAGATTTGGTCCTACGTGTATGCTGCGTATCAACTCACAAATTGGAGACTGATGGCACAAGGCTTGTTTTCCCATTAGAAAAGCTCCGTTCATGCGGCCTCGAAGATACTTGAAAAGCATTGTTGTTGCCGGGGATTTAGTCACTGCCGGCATGGTTCTGAGAAGATACTGAGTTTTCAGGTAAGAAACCTTGTGCTTCCAGTTCCTAGTTGGAAGCTCACCCTGCTCTGCTCTATAACTAAAGTGAAAGTCAAGGGGAGCACTAGCCTCGATGTAAGGCCCTGAATATCCTTACAAATCGGGAGGCATGCAGCAGGTCCTTGAGGCCTTCAACGCTGTTCTGCTTTAGTTTAACTTTAGTAAGCTTTCCAAGACTCCTAGGAACCTTACTTCAACACCCGATTCCGTAATAGAACAGTGCATAGAGCCAGGAAGCTCTCTCCTCCGTGTATGCTGCGTGTAAACCTAGAAATTGGAGACTGATGGAACAAGGCTTGTTTAGCCATTAGGAAAGCTCCGTTCATGCGGCCTCGAAAGTACCTGAATAGCATTGTTGTTGCCAGGGATTTAGTCACTGCCTGCGTGCTTCTGCGAAGAAAATGAGTTTTCCTGAAAGAAACCTTGTGCTTCCAGTTCCGATTTGAAAGCTCGCCCTGCTCTGCTCTTTAACTAAATTGAAAGTCAAGGGGACCAGTAGCCTCGATGTTAGGCCCTGAATATCCTGACAAAACGGGAGGCATGCAGCAGCTCCTTGAGGCCTTCAACACTGTTCTGCTTTAGTTTAACGGTAGTAGCTTCGCAAGACTCCTAGGAACTTTACTTCAACACCCGTTTCGGTAACACAACACTGCATAGAGCCAGGAAGCTCTGGTCCTCCGTGTATGCTGCGTGTCAACCTAGAAATTGGAGACTGATGGCACAAGGCTCTTTTAGCCATTAGGAAAGCTCCATTCATGCGGCCTCGAGGATACCTGAAAAGCATTGTTGTTGCCGGGGACTTAGTCAATGCCTGTCTGCTTCTGCGAAGAAAATGAATTTTCCTTAAAGAAAACTTGTGCTTCCAGTTCCTTGTTGGAAGCTCACGCTGCTGTGCTCTATAACAAAATGAATGTCAAGGGGAGCACTAGCCTCAATGTAAGGCCCTGAATATCCTTACAATTCCGGAGGTATGCAGCAGCTTCATGAGGCCTTCAACGCTATTCTGCTTTAGTTTAACGGTACTAAGCTTTCCAAGAATCCTAGAGACCTTGATTCAGCACCCGTTTGGGTATCAGAAAACTGCCTAGAGCCAAGAAGCTTTGGTCCTGCGTATATGCTGAGTATCAACTTATAATTTGGAGACTGATGGCACAAGGCTTGTTTGCCCATTCTGAAAGCTCCGTTTATGCGGCCTCGAATATACCTGAAAAGCATTGTTGTTGCCAGGGTTTTAGTCACTGCCGGCATGGTTCTGAGAAAATGTTTTCCGGTAAGAAACCTTGTCCTTCCAGTTCCTAGTTGGAAGCTCACCCTGCTCTGCTCTATACCTAAAGTGAAAGTCAACGTGAGCCCTGGCCTCGAAGGAAGGCCCTGATTTGCCTTGCCAAACGGGAGGCGTGGAGCAGCTCCATGAGGCCTTCTTCACTGTTCTGCTTCAGTTTCACGGTCGTAAGCTTTTCAAGACTCTTAGGGACCTGCTACAGCACCCGTTTCGGTAACAGTACACTGCATAGAGCCAGGAAGCTCTGGTCCTCCGTGTATGCTGCGTGTCAACCTAGAAATTGGGGACTGTAGGCACAAGGCTTGTTTTGCCATTAGGAAAGCTCCATTCATGCGGCCTCGAAGATACCAAAAAAGCATTGTTGTTGCCGGGGATTTAGTCACTGCCTGGCTGCTTCTGCTAAGAAAATGAGTTTTCCCGAAAGAAACCTTGTGCTTCCAGCTCCAAGTTGGAAGCTCACCCTGCTCTGCTCTTTAACTAAAGTGAAAGTCAAGTGGACCACTAGCCTCGATGTTAGGCCCTGAATACCCTTACAAAACGGGAGGCATGCAGCAGTTCCTTGAGGCCTTCAACGCTGTTCTGCTTTAGTTTAACGGTAGTAGCTTCCCAAGACTCCTAGGAACCTTACTTCAACACCCGATTCGGTAACAGAACAGTGCATAGAACCAGGAAGCTCTGGTCCTCCGTGTATGCTGCGTGTCAACCTAGAAATTGGAGACTGATGGAACAAGGCTTGTTTAGCCATTAGGAAAGCTCTGTTCATGCGGCCTCGAAAATACCTGAATAGCATTGTTTTTGCCGGGGATTTAGTCACTGCATGCCTGCTCCTGCGAAGAAAATGAGTTTTCCTGAAAGAAACCTTGTGCTTCCAGTTCCTAGTTGGAAGCTCACCCTGCTCTGCTCTATACCTAAAATGAAAGTCAACGTGAGCCCTAGACTCAAGTAAGGCTCTCATTTGCCTTGCCAAATGGGAGGCGTGGAGCAGCTCCATGAGGCCTTCTTCACTGTTCTGCTTCAGTTTCACGGTCGTGAGCTTTTCAAGACTCTTAGGGACCTGCTACAGCATCCGTTTTGGTAACAGTACACTGCATAGAGCCAGGAAGCTCTGTTCCTCCGTGGATGCTGCGTGTTAACCTAGAAATTGGAAACTGTAAGCACAAGTCTTGTTTTGTCATTAGGGAAGCTCCATTCATGCGGCCTCGAAGATACCTGAAAAGCATTGTTGTTGCCGGGGATTTAGTCACTGCCTGCCTTCTTCTGCTAAGAAAATGAGTTTTCCCGAAAGAAACCTTGTGCTTCCAGTTCCTAGTTGGAAGCTCACCCTGCTCTGCTCTGTTTTTTTTTTTTTTCTTTTTTTTTTTTTTCCACACACACACACTGTATTTTATTTTTGCAAGAGATAAATAGACTGACAGCAAGCATTGTAAATGGATGACCACAACAAAAGCAACAATGATTGCAATTACCAAACATGAAACACTCTCGTACTATGTCATAATATTGACATTCAGTCCAGTAATCCTCCACTGTAACAGCTCCTTTACTTTGCAGTGAAAATTGATTTGTATATTCTTTGCCTCTGAGTCCTTGTGGGATTTTTTTTTTTTTTAATTCAGACAGAAAGTCACAAAAATTATACTCGTCCTCATCAGTTCACTCAGTCCCATGTAATTAATTTTTTTTTTCATCTTGATATTTTGTTAGCACTTTTATGAGTTCATAAGTTTTTCATTAGAGTTCTGAAAATGCTTATTCATTCAGTTCAGCAGTACAGTCAGTTACCTGAAACCTGTACTTGTCAGAGTCTTTTCCATGAATTTCTTGAAGTTGAAACCCTTTTATAGGAACATATTTGCAAAATCATCAGAGTACACCCAGAACTGTCTGTAAATGACAAAAGACTTAAAAATGACCACGGTTAAAGATTTGATGAAAGTTCATAATAATGCAGTTGACAAGAAAATTAGTTATTTCTGAGATATACATTTTAAAGTAATAACTAGGATTATTACTTATAACATTATACCAGAACATATAAGATTTTTAGAAATTTCATGTAATGTCTGAAACATTTATATTAACATATTTCCATACATATTTCCATACAAATACAAATATAAGATTTTTAGAAATTTCATGTAATGTCTGAAACATTTATATTAATATATTTCCATACAAATAACCCAATGAAAGTTTAGTATTAGTTGTTTTGTTTGTTTTTTTATACTGCAGGTTCTTATTAGGCATCATTTTTATACACATCAGTGTATACATGTCAATCCCAATCGCCCAATTCAGCACACCACCATCCCCACCTCACCACAGTTTTCCCCCCTTGGTGTCCATATGTCCATTCTCTACATCTGTGTCTCAACTTCTGCCCTGCAAACTGGCTCATCTGTACCATTTTTCTAGGTTCCGCATACATGCATTAATATATGATATTTGTTTTTCTCTTTCTGACTTACTTCACTCTGTATGACAGTCTCTAGATCCATCCACGTCTCAACAAATGACTCAATTTCGTTCCTTTTTATGGCTGAGTAATATTCCATTGTATATATGTACCACATCTTCTTTATCCATTCCTCTGTTGATGGGCATTTAGGTTGCTTCCATGACCTGGCTATTGTAAATAGTGCTGCAATGAACATTCGGGTGCATGTGTCTTTTTGAATTACGGTTTTCTCTGGGTATATGCCCAGTAGTGGGATTGCTGGATCATATGGTAATTCTATTTTTAGTTTTCTAAGGAACCTCCATATTGTTCTCCATAGTGGCTGTATCAATTTACATTCCCACCAACAGTGCAAGAGGTTTCCCTTTTCTCCACACCCTCTCCAGCATTTGTTGTTTGTAGATTTTCTGATGATGCCCATTCTAACAGGAGTGAGGTGATACCTCATTGTAGTTTTGATTTGCATTTCTCTAATAATTAGTGATGTTGAGCATCTTTTCATGTGCTTCGTGGCCGTCTGTATGTCTTCTTTGGAGAAATGTCTATTTAGGTCTTCTGCCCATTTTTGGATTGGGGTCTTTGTTTCTTTGATATTGAGCTGAATGAGCTGTTTATATATTTTGGAGATTAATCCTTTGTCCGTTGATTCATTTGCAAATATTTTCTCCCATTCTGAGGGTTGTCTTTTCGTCTTGTTTATGGTTTCCTTTGCTGTGCAAAAGCTTTGAAGTTTCATTAGGTCCCACTTGTTTATTTTTGTTTTTATTTCCATTACTCTAGGAGATGGATCAAAAAAGATCTTGCTGTGATTTATGTCAAAGAGTGTTCTTCCTATGTTTTCCTCTAAGAGTTTTATAGTGTCCAGTCTTACATTTAGGTCTCTAATCCATTTTGAGTTTCTTTTTGTGTATGGTGTTAGGGAGTATTCTAATTTCATTCTTTTACATGTAGCTGTCCAGTTTTCCCAGCACCACTTATTGAAGAGACTGTCTTTTCTCCATTGTATATCTTTGCCTCCTTTGTCATAGATTAGTTGACCATAGGTGCGTGGGTTAATCTCTGGGCTTTCTATCTTGTTCCATTGATCTATGTTTCTGTTTTTGTGCCAGTACCATATTGTCTTGATTACTGTAGCTTTGTAGTATAGTCTGAAGTCAGGGAGTCTGATTCCTCCAGCTCCATTTTTTTGCCTCAAGACTGCTTTGGCTATTTGGGGTCTTTTGTGTCTCCATACAAATTTTAAGATGATTTGTTCTAGCTCCGTAAAAAATGCCATTGGTAATTTGATAGGGATTGCATTGAATCTGTAGATTGCTTTGGGTAGTATACTCATTTTCACAATGTTGATTCTTCCAATCCAAGAACATGGTATATCTCTCCATCTGTTGATATCATCTTTAATTTCTTTCATCAGTGTCTTATAGTTTTCTGCATACAGGTCTTTTGTCTCCTTAGGTAGGTTTATTCCTAGGTATTTTATTCTTTTTGTTGCAATGGTAAATGGGAGTGTTTCCATAATTTCTCTTTCAGATTTTTCATCATTAGTGTATAGGAATGCAAGAGATTTCTGTGCATTAATTTTGTATCCTGCAACTTTACCATATTCATTAATTAGCTCTAGCAGTTTTCTGGTGGCAGTTTTAGGATTCTCTATGTATAGTATCATGTCATCCGCAAACAGTGACAGTTTTACTTCTTCTTTTCCAATTTGTATTCCTTTTATTTCTCTTTCTTCTCTGATTGCCGTGGCTAGGACTTCCAGAACTATGTTGAATAATAGTGGTGAGAGTGGACATCCTTGTCTCGTTCCTGATCTTAGAAGAAATGCTTTCAGTTTTTCACCATTGAGAATGACGTTTGCTGTGGGTTTGTCATATATGGCCTTTATTATGTTGAGGTAGGTTCCCTCTATGCCCACTTTCTGGAGAGTTTTTATCAGAAATGGGTGTTGAATTTTGTCAAAAGCTTTTTCTGCATCTATTGAGATGATCATATGGTTTTTATTCTTCAATTTGTTAATATGGTGTATCACATTGATTGATTTGTGTATATTGAAGAATCCTTGCATCCCTGGGATAAATCCCACTTGATCGTGGTGTATGATTCTTTTAATGTGTTGCTGGATTCTGTTTGCTAGTATTTTGTTGAGGATTTTTGCATCTATATTCATCAGTGATATTGGTCTGTAATTTTCTTTTTTTGTAGTGTCTTTGTCTGGTTTTGGTATCAGGGTGATGGTGGCCTCATAGAATGAGTTTGGGAGTGTTCCTTCCTCTGCAATTTTTTGGAAGAGTTTGAGAAGGATGGGTGTTAGCTCTTCTTTAAATGTTTGATAGAATTCACCTGTGAAGCCATCTGGTCCTGGACTTTTGTTTTTTGGAAGATTTTTAATCACAGTTTCAATTTCATTACTTGTGATTGGTCTGTTCATATTTTCTGTTTCTTCCTGATTCAGTCTGGGAAGGTTATACCTTTCTAAGAATTTGTCCATTTCTTCCAGGTTGTCCATTTTATTGGCATAAAGTTGCTTGTAGTAGTCTCTTAGGATGCTTTGTATTTCTGTGGTGTCTGTTGTAACTTCTCCTTTTTCATTTCTGATTTTATTGATTTGAGTCCTCTCCCTCTTTTTCTTGATGAGTCTGGCTAATGGCTTATCAATTTTGTTTATCTTCTCAAAGAACCAACTTTTAGTTTTATTGATCTTTGCTATTGTTTTCTTTGTTTCTATTTCATTTATTTCTGCTCTGATCTTAATGATTTCTTTCCTTCTGCTAACTTTGGGTTTTGTTTGTTCTTCTTTCTCTAGTTTCTTTAGGTGTAAGGTTAGATTGTTTACTTGAGATTTTTCTTGTTTCTTTAGGTAGGCTTGTATAGCTATAAACTTCCCTCTTAGAACCGCTTTTGCTGCATCCCATAGGTTTTGGGTCGTCGTGTTTTCATTGTCATTTGTCTCTAGGTATTTTTTGTTTTCCTCTTTGATTTCTTCAGTGATCTCTTGGTTATTTAGTAACGTATTGTTTAGCCTCTATGTGTTTGTCCTTTTTATGTTTTTTTCCCTGTAATTCATTTCTAATCTCATAGCGTTGTGGTCAGAAAAGATGCTTGATATGATTTCAATTTTCTTAAATTTACTGAGGCTTGATTTGTGACCCAAGATGTGATCTATCCTGGAGAATGTTCCGTGCGCACTTGAGAAGAACGTGTAATCTGCTGTTTTTGGATGGAATGTCCTATATATATCAATTAAATCTATCTTGTCTATTGTGTCATTTAAAGCTTCTGTTTCCTTATTTATTTTCATTTTGGATGATCTGTCCATTGGTGTAAGTGAGGTGTTAAAGTCCCCCACTATTATTGTGTTACTGTCGATTTCCTCTTTTATAGCTGTTAGCAGTTGCCTTATGTATTGAGGTGCTCCTATGTTGGGTGCATATATATTTATAATTGTTATATCTTCTTCTTGGATTGATCCCTGGATCATTATGTAGTGTCCTTCCTTGTCTCTTGTAACATTCTTTATTTTAAGGTCTATTTTATCTGATATGAGTATAGCTACTCCAGCTTTCTTTTGATTTCCATTTGCATGGAATATCTTTTTCCATCCCCTCACTTTCAGTCTGTATGTGTCCCTAGGTCTTAAGTGGGTCTCTTGTAGACAGCATATATATGGGTCTTGTTTTTGTATCCATTCAGCCAGTCTATGTCTTTTGGTTGGGGCATTTAATCCATTCACGTTTAAGGTAATTATCGATATGTGTGTTCCTATGACCATTTTCTTAATTGTTTTGGGTTTGTTTTTGTAGGTCCTTTTCTTCTCTTGTGTTTCCCACTTAGAGAAGTTCCTTTAGCATTTGTTGTAGAGCTGGTTTGGTGGTGCTGAATTCTCTTAGCTTTTGCTTGTCTGCAAAGCTTTTGATTTCTCCATCAAATCTAAATGAGATCCTTGCCAGGTAGAGTAATCTTGGTTGTAGGTTCTTCCCTTTCATCACTTTAAGTATATCATGCCACTCCCTTCTGGCTTGTAGAGTTTCTGCTGAGAAATCAGCTGTTAACCTTATGGGAGTTCCCTTGTATGTTATTTGTCGTTTTTCCCTTGCTGCTTTCAATAATTTTTCTTTGTCTTTAATTTTTGCCACTTTGATTACTATGTGTCTCGGCGTGTTTTTCCTCGGGTTTATTCTGTATGGGAACCTCTGTGCTTCCTGGATTTGGGTGGCTATTTCCTTTCCCATGTTAGGGAAGTTTTCGACTATAATCTCTTCTAATATTTTCTCTGGTCCTTTCTCTCTCTCTTCTCCTTCTGGGACCCCTATAATGCGAATGTTGTTGCGTTTAATGTTGTCCCAGAGGTCTCTTAGGCCGTCTTCATTTCTTTTCATTCTTTTTTCTTTAGTCTGTTCTGCAGCAGTGAATTCCACCATTCTGTCTTCCAGGTCACTTATCCGTTCTTCTGCCTCAGTTATTCTGCTATTGATTCCTTCTAGTGTAGTTTTCATCTCAGTTATTGTATTGGTCATCTCTGTTTGTTTGTTCTTTAATTCTTCTAGGTCTTTGTTAATCATTTCTTGCATCTTCTCAATCTTTGCCTCCATTCTTATTCCGAGGTCCTGGATCATCTTCACTATCATTATTCTGAATTCTTTTTCTGGAAGGTTGCCTATCTCCACTTCATTTAGTTGTTTTTCTGGGGTTGTTTCTTGTTCCTTCATCTGGTACATAGCCCTCTGCCTTTTCATCTTCTCTATCTTTCTGTAACTGTGGTTTTTGGTCCACAGGCTGCAGGATTATAGTTTTTCTTGCTTCTGTTGTCTGCCCTCTGGTGGTTGAGGCTATCTAAGAGGCTTGATGGGAGTCTCTGGTGGTGGGTAGAGCTGACTGTTGCTGTGGCGGTCAGAGCTCAGTAAAACCTTAATCCACTTGACTGTTGATGGGTGGGGCTGGGTTCTCTCCCTGTTGCTGAGGCGTCAGAGCTCAGTAAAACCTTAATCCACTTGACTGTTGATGGGTGGGTCTGGATTCCCTCCCTGTTGGTTGTTTTGCCAGAGGCAACCCAACACTGCAGCCTACCTGTGCTCTTTGGTGGGGTTAATGGCAGACTCTGGGAGGGCTCACACCAAGGAGAACTTCCCAGAACCTCTGTTGCCAGTGTCCTTATCCCCACAGTGAAACAGAGCCACCACTCGCCTCTGCAGGAGACCCCCCAACACCAGCAGGTAGGTCTGGTTCAGTCTCCCCCAGGGTCACTGCTCCTTCCCCTGGGTCCCGATGCACACATTACTTTGTGTGTGTCTTCCAAGAGTGGGGTCTCTGTTTCCCCCAGTCCTGTCAAAGTCCTGCAATCAATTCCCACTAGGCTTCAAAGTCTGATTCTCTAGGAATTCCTCCTCCCGTTGCCGGACCCCCAGGTTGGGAAGCCTGACGTGGGGCTCAGAACCTTCACTCCAGTGGGTGGACTTCTGTGGTTTAAGTGTTCGCCAGTCTGTGAGTCACCCACCCAGCAGTTATGGGATTTGATTTTACTCTGAGTGCGCCCCTCCTACCGTCTCACTGTGGATTCTACTCTGTCCTTGGTTGAGGGGTATCCTCCTTGGTGAAGTCCAGGGTCTTCCTGTCAATGATTGTCCAGCAGCTAGTTGTTATTCTGGTGCTCTCGCAAGAGGGAGTGAGAACACGTCCTTCTACTCCGCTATCTTGGTTAATCTCTGCTCTGCTCTTTAACTAAAGTGAAACTCAAGGGGACCACTAGCCTCGATGTTAGGCCCTGAATATCCTTACAAAACGGGAGGCATGCAGCAGCTCATTGAGGCCTTCAAAGCTGTTCTGCTTTAGTTTAACGGTAGTAGCTTTCCAAGACTCCTAGGAACTTTACTTCAACAGAAGTTTCGGTAACAAAACACTGCATAGAGCCAGGAAGCTCTGGTCCTCCGTGTATGCTGCGTGTCAACCTAGCAATTGGAGACTGATGGCACAAGGCTTGTTTAGCCATTAGGAAAGCTCCATTCATGCGGCCTCGAAAATACCTGAATAGCATTGTTGTTGCTGGGGACTTAGTCAATTCCTGCCTGCTTCTGTGAAGAAAATGAGTTTTCCTGAAAGAAAACTTGTGCTTCCACTTCCTTGTTGGAAGCTCACCCTGCTGTGCTCTATAACAAAATGAAAGTCAAGGGGAGCACTAGCCTCGATGTAAGGCCCTGAATATCCTTACAATTCGGGAGGTATGCAGCAGATCCATGAGGCCTTCAACGCTATTCTGCTTTAGTTTAACGGTAGTAGCTCTCCAAGGCTCCTAGGAACTTTACTTCAACACCCGTTTCGGTAACAGAACACTGCATAGAGCCAGGAAGCTCTGGTCCTCCGTGTATGCTGCGTGTCAACCTAGAAATTGGAGACTGATGGCACAAGGCTTGTTTAGCCTTTAGGAAAGCTCCGTTCATGCGGCCTCGAAAATATCTGAATAGCATTGTTGTTGCCGGGGATTTAGTCACTGCCTGCCTGCCTCTGCGAAGAAAATGAGTTTTCCTGAAAGAAACCTTGTGCTTCCAGTTCCCTGTTGGAAGCTCACCCTGCTGTGCTCTGTAACAAAAAGAAAGTCAAGGGGAGCACTAGCCTCGATGTAAGGCCCTGAATATCCTTAAAATTCGGGAGGTATGCAGCAGCTCCATGAGGCCTTCAACTCTGTTCTGCTTTAGTTTAACGGTAGTAAGCTTTCCAAGACTACTAGAGACCTTGCTTCAGCACCCGTTTGGGTGTCAGAAAACTGCCTAGAGCCAGGAAGCTTTGGTCCTGCGTGTATGCCGCATATGAACTTACAAATTGGAGACTGATGGCACAAGGCTTGTTTGCCCATTCTGAAAGCTCCGTTCACGTGGCCTCGAATATACCTGAAAAGCATTGTTGTTGACCGGGTTTTAGTCACTGCCGGCATGGTTCTGAGAAGATATTGAGTTTTCCGGTAAGAAACCTTGTGCTTCCAGTTCCTATTTGGAAGCTCACCCTGCTCTGCTATATACCTAAAGTGAAAGTCAACGTGAGCCCTGGCCTCGAAGGAAGGCCCTTTTTTGCCTTGCCATCCGGGAGGCGTGGAGCAGCTCCATGAGGCCTTCTTCAATGTTCTGCTTCAGTTTCACAGTCGTAAGCTTCTCAAGACTCTTAGGGACCTGCTACAGCACCCGTTTCGGTAACAGTACACTGCACAGAGCCTGGAAGCTCTGGTCCTCCGTGTATGCGGCGTGTCAACCTAGAAATTGGAGACTGATGGCACAAGGCTTGTTTTCCCATTAGGAAAGCTCCGTTCATGCGGCCTCGAAGATACCTGAAAAGCATTGTTGTTGCCGGGGATTTACTCACTGCCTGCCTGCTTCTGCTAAGAAAATGAGTTTTCCCGAAAGAAACCTTGTGCTTCCAGTTCCTAGTTGAAAGCTCACCCTGCTCTGCTCTTTAACTAAAGTGAAAATCAAGGGGACCACTAGCCTCGATGTAAGGCCCTGAATATCCTTACAAAACGGGAGGCATGCAAGAGCTCCTTGAGGCCTTCAACGCTGTTCTGCTTTAGTTTAACGGTAGTAGCTTTCCAAGACTCCTAGGAACATTACTTCAACACCCGTTTCGGTGACAGAACACGGCATAGAGCAATGAAGCTCTGGTCCTCCGTGTATGCTGCGTGTCAACCTAGAAATTGGAGACTGATGGCACAAGGCTTGTTTAGCCATTAGGAAAGCTCCGTTCATGCGGCCTCGAAGATACCTGAATAGCATTGTTGTTGCCAGGGATTTAGTCACTGCCTACCTGCTTCTGCGAAGAAAATGAGTTTTTCTGAAACAAACCTTGTGCTTTCAGTTCCTAGTTGGAAGCTCACCCTGCTCTGCTCCATAACTAAATGAAAGTCAAGGGGAGCACTAGCCTCGATGTAAGGCCCTGAATATCCTTACAAAACGGGAGGTATGCAGCAGCTTCATGAGGCCTTGAACGCTGTTCTGCTTTAGTTTAACGGTAGTAAGCTTTCCAAGACTCCTAGAGACCTTGCTTCAGCACCCGTTTGGGTGTCAGAAAACTGCCTAGAGCCAGGAAGCTTTGGTCCTGCGTGTATGCCGCATATGAACTTACAAATTGGAGACTGATGGCACAAGGCTTGTTTGCCCATTCTGAAAGCTCCGTTCATGTGGCCTCGAATATACCTGAAAAGCATTGTTGTTGCCCGGGTTTTAGTCACTGCCGGCATGGTTCTGAGAAGATATTGAGTTTTCCGGTAAGAAACCTTGTGCTTCCAGTTCCTATTTGGAAGCTCACCCTGCTCTTCTCTATAACTAAAGTGAAAGTCAACGTGAGCCCTGGCCTCGAAGGTAGGCCCTGATTTGCCTTGCCAAACGAGAGGCGTGGAGCCGCTCCATGAGGCCTTCTTCACTGTTCTGCTTCAGTTTCACGATCGTAAGCTTTTCAAGACTCTTAGGGACCTGCTACAGCACCCGTTTCGGTAACAGTACACTGCATAGAGCCAGGAAGCTCTGGTCCTCCGTGTATGCTGCGTGTCAACCTAGAAATTGGAGACTGATGGCACAAGGCTTGTTTTCCCATTAGGAAAGCTCCGTTCATGCGGCCTCGAAGATACCTGAAAAGCATTGTTGTTGCCAGGGATTTAGTCACTGCCTGCCTGCTTCTGCAAAGAAAATGAGTTTTCCTGAAAGAAACCTTATGCTTCCAGTTCGTATTTGGAAGCTCACCCTGCTCTGCTCTGTTCCTAAAGTGAAAGTCAAAGTGAGCCCTGACCTAGAAGGAAGGCCCTTTTTTGCCTTGCCAAACGGGAGGTGTGGAGCAGCTCCATGAGGCCTTCTTCACTGTTCTGCTTCAGTTTCACGGTCGTAAGATTTTCAAGATGCTTAGGGACCTGCTACAGCACCCGTTTCCGTAACAGTACACTGCATAGAGCCAGGAAGCTCTAGTCCTCCATGTATGCTGCGTGTTAACCTAGAAATTGGAGACTGATGGCACAAGGGTTGTTTTGCCAAAAGGAAAGTTCCATTCATGCGGCCTTGAAGTTACCTGAAAAGCATTGTTGTTGCCGGGGATTTAGTCACTGCCTGCCTGCTTCTGCTAAGAAAATGAGTTTTCCCGAAAGAAACTTTGTGTTTCCAGTTCCTAGTTGGAAGCTCACCCAGCGCCTCTCTTTAACTAAAGTGAAAGTCAAGGGGACCACTAGCCTCGATGTAAGGCCCTGAATATCCTTACAAAACGGGAGGCATGCAAGAGCTCCTTGAGGCCTTCAACGCTGTTCTGCTTTAGTTTAACGGTAGTAGCTTTCCAAGACTCCTAGGAACATTAGTTCAACACCCGTTTCGGTAACAGAACACTGCATAGAGCCAGGAAGCTCTGGTCCTCCGTGTATGCTGCGTGTCAACCTAGAAATTGGAGACTGATGGCACAAGGCTTGTTTAGCCATTAGGAAAGCTCCGTTCATGCGGCCTCGAAGATACCTGAATAGCATTGTTGTTGCCGGGGATTTAGTGACTGCCTGCCTGCTTCTGCGAAGAAAATGAGTTTTCCTGAAAGAAACCTTGTGCTTCCAGTTCCTAGTTGGAAGCTCACCCTGCTCTGCTCCATAATTAAATGAAAGTCAAGGGGAGCACTAGCCTCGATGTAAGGCCCTGAATATCCTTACAAAACGGAAGGTATGCAGCAGCTTCATGAGGCCTTGAACGCATTTCTGCTTTAGTTTAACGGTAGTAAGCTTTCCAAGACTCCTAGAGACCTTGCTTCAGCACACGTTTGGGTGTCAGAAAACTGCCTAGAGCCAGGAAGCTTTGGTCCTGCGTGTATGCCGCATATAAACTTACAAATTGGAGACTGATGGCACAAGGCTTGTTTGCCCATTCTGAAAGCTCCGTTCATGTGGCCTCGAATATACCTGAAAAGCATTGTTGTTGCCCGGGTTTTAGTCACTGCTGGCAGGGTTCTGAGAAGATATTGAGTTTTCCGGTAAGAAACCTTGAGCTTCCAGTTCCCAGTTGGAAGCTCACCCTGCTCGGTTCTATACCTAAAGTGAAAGTCAACGTGAGCCATAGCCTCGAAGGAAGGCCCTGATTTGTCTTGCCAAACGGGAGGCGTGGAGCAGCTCCATGAGGCCTTCTTTACTGTTCTGCTTCAGTTTCACGATCGTATGTTTTCAAGACTCTTAGGCACCTGCTAAAGCACCCGTTTCGGTAACAGTACACTGCATAGAGCCAGGAAGCTCTGGTCCTCCGTGTATGCTGCGTGTCAACCTAGAAATTAAGAGACTGATGGCACAAGGCTGGTTTTGCCAATAGGAAAGCTCCGTTCATGCGGCCTCGAAGATACCTGAAAAGCATTGCTGTTGCCAGGGATTTAGTCACTGCCTGCCTGCTTCTGCAAAGAAAATGAGTTTTCCTGAAAGAAACCTTGTGCTTCCAGTTCCTATTTGGAAGCTCACCCTGCTCTGCTCTGTTCCTAAAGTGAAAGTCAAAGTGAGCCCTGACCTAGAAGGAAGGCCCTTTTTTGCCTTGCCAAACGGGAGGTGTGGAGCAGCTCCATGAGGCCTTCTTCACTGTTCTGCTTCAGTTTCACGGTCGTAAGATTTTCAAGACGCTTAGGGACCTGCTACAGCACCCGTTTCCGTAACAGTACACTGCATAGAGCCAGGAAGCTCTGGTCCTCCGTGGATGCTGGGTGTCAACCTAGAAATTGGAGACTGATGGCACAAGGCTTGTTTTCCCATTAGGAAAGCTCCGTTCATGTGGCCTCGAAGATACCTGAAAAGCATTGTTGTTGCCGGGGATTTAGTCACTGCTTGCCTGCTTCTGCTAAGAAAATGACTTTTCCCGAAAGAAACGTGTGCTTCCAGTTCCTAGTTGGAAGCTCACCCTACTCTGCTGTATAACTAAAGTGAAAGTCAAGGGGAGCACTAGCCTCGATGTAAGGCCCTGAATATCCTTACAAAACGGGAAGTATGCAGCAGCTCCTTGAGGCCTTCAATGCTGTTCTGCTTTAGTTTAACGTTAGTAAGCTTTCCAAGACTCCTAGGAACCTTACTTCATCACCCGTTTCGGTAACAGAACAGTGCATAGAACCAGGAAGCTCTGGTCCTCCGTGTATGCTGCGTGTCAACCTAGAAATTGGAGACTGATGGCACAAGGCTTGTTTAGCCATTAGGAAATCTCCGTTCATGCGGCCTCGAAAATACCTGAATAGCATGGTTGTTGCCGGGGATTTAGTCACTGCCTGCCTGCTTCTGCCTAGACAATGAGTTTCCCTGAAAGAAACCTTGTGCTTTCAGTTCCTAGTTGGAAGCTCACCCTGCTGTGCTCCATAACTAAATGAAATTCAAGGGGAGCACTAGCCTCGATGTAAGGCCCTGAATATCCTTACAAAACGGGAGGTATGCAGCAGCTTCATGAGGCCTTGAACGCTGTTCTGCTGTAGTTTAACGGTAGTAAGCTTTCCAAGACTCCTAGAGACCTTGCTTCAGCACCCGTTTGGGTGTCAGAAAACTGCCTAGAGCCAGGAAGCTTTGGTCCTGCTTGTATGCCGCATATGAACTTACAAATTGGAGACTGATGGCACAAGGCTTGTTTGCCCATTCTGAAAGCTCCGGTCATGCGGCCTCGAATATACCTGAAAAGCATTGTTGTTGCCCGGGTTTTAGTCACTGCCGGCATGGTTCTGAGAAGATATTGAGTTTTCCGGTAAGAAACCTTGTGCTTCCAGTTCCTATTTGGAAGCTCACCCTGCTCTGCTCTATACCTAAAGTGAAAGTCAACGTGAGCCCTGGCCTCGAAGGAAGGCCCTTTTTGGCCTTGCCAAATGGGAGGCGTGGAACAGCTCCATGAGGCCTTCTTCACTGTTCTGCTTCAGTTTCACGGTCGTATGCTTCTCAAGACTCTTAGGGACCTGCTACAGCACCCGTTTCGGTAACAGTACACTGCATAGAGCCAGGAAGTTCTGGTCCTCAGTGTATGCTGCCTGTCAACCTAGAAATTAGGAAACTGATGGCACAAGGCTTGTTTTGCCAATAGGAAAGCTCCGTTCATGCGGCCTCGAAGATACCTGAAAAACATTGTTGTTGCCAGGGATTTAGTCACTGCCTGCCTGCTTCTGCAAAGAAAATGAGTTTTCCTGAAAGAAACCTTGTGCTTCCAGTTCCTATTTGGAAGCTCACCCTGCTCTGCTCTGTTCCTAAAGTGAAAGTCAAAGTGAGCCCTGACCTAGAAGGAAGGCCCTTTTTTGTCTTGCCAAACGGAAGGCGTGGAGCAGCTCCATGAGGCCTTCTTCACTGTTCTGCCTCAGTTTCACGGTCGTAAGTTTTTCAAGACGCTTAGGGACCTGCTACAGCACCCGTTTCCGTAACAGTACACTACATAGAGCCAGGAAGCTCTGGTCCTCCGTGTATGCTGCGTGTTAACCTAGAAATTGGAGACTGATGGCACAAGGCTTGTTTTGCCAATAGGAAAGTTCCATTCATGCGGCCTTGAAGATACCTGAAAAGCATTGTTGTTGCCGGGGATTTAGTCACTGCCTGCCTGCTTCTGCTAAGAAAATGGATTTTCCCGAAAGAAACCTTGTGCTTCCAGTTCCTAGTTGGAAGCTCACCCTACTCTGCTGTATAACTAAAGTGAAAGTCAAGGGGAGCACTAGCCTCGATGTAAGGCCCTGAATATCCTTACAAAACGGGAAGCATGCAGCAGCTCCTTGAGGCCTTCAACGCTGTTCTGCTTTAGTTTAACGTTAGTAAGCTTTCCAAGACTCCTAGGAACCTTACTTCAACACCCGTTTCGGTAACAGAACAGTGCATAGAACCAGGAAGCTCTGGTCCTCCGTGTATGCTGTGTGTCAACCTAGAAATTGGAGACTGATGGCACAAGGCTTGTTTAGCCATTAGGAAAGCTCTGTTCATGCGGCCTCGAAAATACCTGAATAGCATTGTTGTTGCCGGGGATTTAGTCACTGCCTGCCTGCTTCTGCGAAGAAAATGAGTTTTCCTGAAAGAAACCTTGTGCTTCCAGTTCCTAGTTGGAAGCTCACCCTGCTCTGCTCCATAACTAAATGAAAGTCAAGGGGAGCACTAGCCTCGATGTAAGGCCCTGAATATCCTTACAAAACGGGAGGTATGCAGCAGCTTCATGAGGCCTTGAATGCTGTTCTGCTTTAGTTTAACGGTAGTAAGCTTTCCAAGACTCCTAGAGACCTTGCTTCAGCACCCGTTTGGGTGTCAGAAAACTGCCTAGAGCCAGGAAGCTTTGGTCCTGCGTGTATGCCGCATATGAACTTACAAATTGGAGACTGATGGCACAAGGCTTGTTTGCCCATTCTGAAAGCTCGGTTCATGGGGCCTCGAATATACCTGAAAATCATTGTTCTTGCCCGGGTTTTAGTCACTGCCGGCATGGTTCTGAGAAGATATTGAGTTTTCCGGTAAGAAACCTTGTGCTTCCAGTTCCTATTTGGAAGCTCACCCTGCTCTGCTCTATACCTAAAGTGAAAGTCAACGTGAGCCCTGGCCTCGAAGGAAGGCCCTGATTGGCCTTGCCAAACGAGAGGCGTGGAGCAGCTCCATGAGGCCTTCTTCAGTGTTCTGCTTCAGTTTCACGGTAGTAAGCTTTTCAAGACTCTTAGGGACCTGCTACAGCACCCGTTTCGGTAACAGTTCACTGCAAAGAGCCAGGAAGCTCTGGTCCTCCGTGTATTCTGCGTGTCAACCTAGAAATTGGAGACTGATGGCACAAGGCTTGTTTTCCCATTAGAAAAGCTCCGTTCATGCGGCCTCGAAGATACCTGAAAAGCACTGTTGTTGCCAGGGTTTAGGTCACTGCCAGCATGGTTCTGAGAAGATATTGAGTTTTCCGGTAAGAAACCTTGTGCTTCCAGTTCCTATTTGGAAGCTCACCCTGCTCTGCTCTATACCTAAAGTGAAAGTCAACGTGAGCCCTGGCCTCGAAGGAAGGCCCTGATTTGCCTTGCCAAACGAGAGGCGTGGAGCAGCTCCATGAGGCCTTCTTCAGTGTTCTGCTTCAGTTTCACGGTAGTAAGCTTTTCAAGACTCTTAGGGACCTGCTACAGCACCCGTTTCGGTAACAGTACACTGCATAGAGCCAGGAAGCTCTGGTCCTCAGTGTATGCTGCCTGTCAACCTAGAAATTAGGAAACTGATGGCACAAGGTTTGATTTGCCAATAGGAAAGCTCCGTTCATGCGGCCTCGAAGATACCTGAAAAGCATTGTTGTTGCCAGGGATTTAGTCACTGCCTGCCTGCTTCTGCAAAGAAAATGAGTTTTCCTGAAAGAAACCTTGTGCTTCCAGTTCCTATTTGGAAGCTCACCCTGCTCTGCTCTGTTCCTAAAGTGAAAGTCAAAGTGAGCCCTGACCTAGAAGGAAGGCCCTCTTTTGCCTTGCCAAACGGGAGGTGTGGAGCAGCTCCATGAGGCCTTCTTCACTGTTCTGCTTCAGTTTCACGGTCGTAAGATTTTCAAGACGCTTAGGGACCTGCTACAGCACCCGTTTCCGTAACAGTACACTGCATAGAGCCAGGAAGCTCTAGTCCTCCGTGTATGCTGCGTGTTAACCTAGAAATTGGAGACTGATGGCACAAGGGTTGTTTTGCCAAAAGGAAAGTTCCATTCATGCGGCCTTGAAGTTACCTGAAAAGCATTGTTGTTGCCGGGGATTTAGTCACTGCCTGCCTGCTTCTGCTAAGAAAATGAGTTTTCCCGAAAGAAACCTTGTGTTTCCAGTTCTTAGTTGGAAGCTCACCCAGCGCCTCTCTTTAACTAAAGTGAAAGTCAAGGGGACCACTAGCCTCGATGTAAGGCCCTGAATATCCTTACAAAACGGGAGGCATGCAAGAGCTCCTTGAGGCCTTCAACGCTGTTCTGCTTTAGTTTAACGGTAGTAGCTTTCCAAGACTCCTAGGAACATTAGTTCAACACCCGTTTCGGTAACAGAACACTGCATAGAGCCAGGAAGCTCTGTTCCTCCGTGTATGCTGCGTGTCAACCTAGAAATTGGAGGCTGATGGCACAAGGCTTGTTTAGCCATTAGGAAAGCTCCGTTCATGCGGCCTCGGAGATACCTGAATAGCATTGTTGTTGCCGGGGATTTAGTGACTGCCTGCCTGCTTCTGCGAAGAAAATGAGTTTTCCTGAAAGAAACCTTGTGCTTCCAGTTCCTAGTTGGAAGCTCACACTGCTCTGCTCCATAATTAAATGAAAGTCAAGGGGAGCACTAGCCTCGATGTAAGGCCCTGAATATCCTTACAAAACGGGAGGTATGCAGCAGCTTCATGAGGCCTTGAACGCATTTCTGCTTTAGTTTAACGGTAGTAAGCTTTCCAAGACTCCTAGAGACCTTGCTTCAGCACACGTTTGGGTGTCAGAAAACTGCCTAGAGCCAGGAAGCTTTGGTCCTGCGTGTATGCCGCATATAAACTTACAAATTGGAGACTGATGGCACAAGGCTTGTTTGCCCATTCTGAAAGCTCCGTTCATGTGGCCTCGAATATACCTGAAAAGCATTGTTGTTGCCCGGGTTTTAGTCACTGCTGGCAGGGTTCTGAGAAGATATTGAGTTTTCGGTAAGAAACCTTGAGCTTCCAGTTCCCAGTTGGAAGCTCACCCTGCTCGGCTCTATACCTAAAGTGAAAGTCAACGTGAGCCATAGCCTCGAAGGAAGGCCCTGATTTGTCTTGCCAAACGGGAGGCGTGGAGCAGCTCCATGAGGCCTTCTTCACTGTTCTGCTTCAGTTTCACGGTCGTAAGATTTTCAAGACGCTTAGGGACCTGCTACAGCACCCGTTTCCGTAACAGTACACTGCATAGAGCCAGGAAGCTCTGGTCCTCCGTGTATGCTGGGTGTCAACCTAGAAATTAGGAAACTGATGGCACAAGGCTTGTTTTGCCAATAGGAAAGCTCCGTTCATGCGGCCTCGAAGATACCTGAAAAGCATTGTTGTTGCCAGGGATTTAGTCACTGCCTGCCTGTTTCTGCAAAGAAAATGAGTTTTCCTGAAAGAACCTTGTACTTCCAGTTCCTATTTGGAAGCTCACCCTGCTCTGCTCTGTTCCTAAAGTGAAAGTCAAAGTGAGTCCTGACCTAGAAGGAAGGCCCTTTTTTGCCTTGCCAAACGGGAGGCGTGGAGCAGCTCCATGAGGCCGTCTTCACTGTTCTGCTTCAGTTTCACGGTGGTAAGATTTTCAAGACTCTTAGGGACCTGCTACAGCACCCGTTTCCGTAACAGTACACTGCATAGAGCCAGGAAGCTCTGGTCCTCCGTGTATGCTGCGTGTCAACCTAGAATTTGGAGACTGATGGCACAAGTCTTGTTTTCCCATTAGGAAAGCTCCGTTCATGTGGCCTCGAAGATACCTGAAAAGCATTGTTGTTGCCGGGGATTTAGTCACTGCTTGCCTGCTTCTGCTAAGAAAATGACTTTTCCCGAAAGAAACGTGTGCTTCCAGTTCCTAGTTGGAAGCTCACCCTACTCTGCTGTATAACTAAAGTGAAAGTCAAGGGGAGCACTAGCCTCGATGTAAGGCCCTGAATATCCTTACAAAACGGGAAGCATGCAGCAGCTCCTTGAGGCCTTCAATGCTGTTCTGCTTTAGTTTAACGTTAGTAAGCTTTCCAAGACTCCTAGGAACCTTACTTCATCACCCGTTTCGGTAACAGAACAGTGCATAGAACCAGGAAGCTCTGGTCCTCCGTGTATGCTGCGTGTCAACCTAGAAATTGGAGACTGATGGCACAAGGCTTGTTTAGCCATTAGGAAATCTCCGTTCATGCGGCCTCGAAAATACCTGAATAGCATGGTTGTTGCCGGGGATTTAGTCACTGCCTGCCTGCTTCTGCCTAGACAATGAGTTTCCCTGAAAGAAACCTTGTGCTTCCAGTTCCTAGTTGGAAGCTCACCCTGCTGTGCTCCATAACTAAATGAAATTCAAGGGGAGCACTAGCCTCGATGTAAGGCCCTGAATATCCTTACAAAACGGGAGGTATGCAGCAGCTTCATGAGGCCTTGAACGCTGTTCTGCTTTACTTTAACGGTAGTAAGCTTTCCAAGACTCCTAGAGACCTTGCTTCAGCACCCGTTTGGGTGTCAGAAAACTGCCTAGAGCCAGGAAGCTTTGGTCCTGCTTGTATGCCGCATATGAACTTACAAATTGGAGACTAATGGCACAAGGCTTGTTTGCCCATTCTGAAAGCTCCGTTCATGCGGCCTCGAATATACCTGAAAAGCATTGTTGTTGCCCGGGTTTTAGTCACTGCCGGCATGGTTCTGAGAAGATATTGAGTTTTCCGGTAAGAAACCTTGTGCTTCCAATTCCTATTTGGAAGCTCACCCTGCTCTGCTCTATACCTAAAGTGAAAGTCAACGTGAGCCCTGGCCTCGAAGGAAGGCCCTTTTTGGCCTTGCCAAATGGGAGGCGTGGAACAGCTCCATGAGGCCTTCTTCACTGTTCTGCTTCAGTTTCACGGTCGTATGCTTCTCAAGACTCTTAGGGACCTGCTACAGCACCCGTTTCGGTAACAGTACACTGCATAGAGCCAGGAAGCTCTGGTCCTCCGTGTATTATGCGTGTCAACCTAGAAATTGGAGACTGATGGCACAAGTCTTGTTTTCCCATTAGGAAAGCTCCGTTCATGTGGCCTCGAAGATACCTGAAAAGCATTGTTGTTGCCGGGGATTTAGTCACTGCTTGCCTGCTTCTGCTAAGAAAATGACTTTTCCCGAAAGAAACGTGTGCTTCCAGTTCCTAGTTGGAAGCTCACCCTACTCTGCTGTATAACTAAAGTGAAAGTCAAGGGGAGCACTAGCCTCGATGTAAGGCCCTGAATATCCTTACAAAACGGGAAGCATGCAGCAGCTCCTTGAGGCCTTCAATGCTGTTCTGCTTTAGTTTAACGTTAGTAAGCTTTCCAAGACTCCTAGGAACCTTACTTCATCACCCGTTTCGGTAACAGAACAGTGCATAGAACCAGGAAGCTCTGGTTCTCCGTGTATGCTGCGTGTCAACCTAGAAATTGGAGACTGATGGCACAAGGCTTGTTTAGCCATTAGGAAATCTCCGTTCATGCGGCCTCGAAAATACCTGAATAGCATGGTTGTTGCCGGGGATTTAGTCACTGCCTGCCTGCTTCTGCCTAGACAATGAGTTTCCCTGAAAGAAACCTTGTGCTTCCAGTTCCTAGTTGGAAGCTCACCCTGCTGTGCTCCATAACTAAATGAAATTCAAGGGGAGCACTAGCCTCGATGTAAGGCCCTGAATATCCTTACAAAACGGGAGGTATGCAGCAGCTTCATGAGGCCTTGAACGCTGTTCTGCTTTAGTTTAACGGTAGTAAGCTTTCCAAGACTCCTAGAGACCTTGCTTCAGCACCCGTTTGGGTGTCAGAAAACTGCCTAGAGCCAGGAAGCTTTGGTCCTGCTTGTATGCCGCATATGAACTTACAAATTGGAGACTGATGGCACAAGGCTTGTTTGCCCATTCTGAAAGCTCCGTTCATGCGGCCTCGAATATACCTGAAAAGCATTGTTGTTGCCCGGGTTTTAGTCACTGCCGGCATGGTTCTGAGAAGATATTGAGTTTTCCGGTAAGAAACCTTGTGCTTCCAGTTCCTATTTGGAAGCTCACCCTGCTCTGCTCTATACCTAAAGTGAAAGTCAACGTGAGCCCTGGCCTCGAAGGAAGGCCCTTTTTGGCCTTGCCAAATGGGAGGCGTGGAACAGCTCCATGAGGCCTTCTTCACTGTTCTGCTTCAGTTTCACGGTCGTATGCTTCTCAAGACTCTTAGGGACCTGCTACAGCACCCGTTTCGGTAACAGTACACTGCATAGAGCCAGGAAGCTCTGGTCCTCAGTGTATGCTGCCTGTCAACCTAGAAATTAGGAAACTGATGGCACAAGGTTTGATTTGCCAATAGGAAAGCTCCGTTCATGCGGCCTCGAAGATACCTGAAAAGCATTGTTGTTGCCAGGGATTTAGTCACTGCCTGCCTGCTTCTGCAAAGAAAATGAGTTTTCCTGAAAGAAACCTTGTGCTTCCAGTTCCTATTTGGAAGCTCATCCTGCTCTGCTCTGTTCCTAAAGTGAAAGTCAAAGTGAGCCCTGACCTAGAAGGAAGGCCCTTTTTTGTCTTGCCAAACGGAAGGCGTGGAGCAGCTCCATGAGGCCTTCTTCACTGTTCTGTCTCAGTTTCACGGTCGTAAGATTTTCAAGACGCTTAGGGACCTGCTACAGCACCCGTTTCCGTAACAGTACACTACATAGAGCCAGGAAGCTCTGGTCCTCCGTGTATGCTGCGTGTTAACCTAGAAATTGGAGACTGATGGCACAAGGCTTGTTTTGCCAATAGGAAAGTTCCATTCATGTGGCCTTGAAGATACCTGAAAAGCATTGTTGTTGCCGGGGATTTAGTCACTGCCTGCATGCTTCTGCTAAGAAAATGGATTTTCCCGAAAGAAACCTTGTGCTTCCAGTTCCTAGTTGGAAGCTCACCCTGCTCCTCTCTTTAACTAAAGTGAAAGTCAAGGGGACCACTAGCCTCGATGTAAGGCCCTGAATATCCTTACAAAACGGGAGGCATGCAAGAGCTCCTTGAGGCCTTCAACGCTGTTCTGCTTTAGTTTAACGGTAGTAGCTTTCCAAGACTCCTAGGAACATTAGTTCAACACCCGTTTCGGTAACAGAACACTGCATAGAGCAAGGAAGCTCTGGTCCTCCGTGTATGCTGCGTGTCAACCTAGAAATTGGAGACTGATGGCACAAGGCTTGTTTAGCCATTAGGAAAGCTCCGTTCATGCGGCCTCGAAGATACCTGAATAGCATTGTTGTTGCCGGGGATTTAGTCACTGCCTGCCTGCTTCTGCGAAGAAAATGAGTTTTCCTGAAAGAAACCTTGTGCTTCCAGTTCCTAGTGGAAGCTCACCCTGCTCTGCTCCATAACTAAATGAAAGTCAAGGGGAGCACTAGCCTCGATGTAAGGCCCTGAATATCCTTACAAAACGGGAGGTATGCAGCAGCTTCATGAGTCCTTGAACGCTGTTCTGCTTTAGTTTAACGGTAGTAAGCTTTCCAAGAATCCTAGAGACCTTGCTTCAGCACCCGTTTCGGTATCAGAAAACTGCCTAGAGCCAGGAAGCTTTGGTCCTGCGTGTATGCCGCATATGAACTTACAAATTGGAGACTGATGGCACAAGGCTTGTTTTCCCATTCTGAAAGCTCCGTTCATGCGGCCTCGAATATACCTGAAACGCATTGTTGTTGCCAGGGTTTTAGTCACTGCCGGCATGGTTCTGAGAAGATATTGAGTTTTCCGGTAAGAAACCTTGTGCTTCCAGTTCCTATTTGGAAGCTCACCCTGCTCTGCTCTATACCTAAAGTGAAAGTCAACGTGAGCCCTGGCCTCGAAGGAAGGCCCTGATTGGCCTTGCCAAACGAGAGGCGTGGAGCAGCTCCATGAGGCCTTCTTCACTGTTCTGCTTCAGTTTCACAGTGGTAAGCTTTTCAAGACTCTTAGGGACCTGCTACAGCACCCGTTTCGGTAACAGTTCACTGCAAAGAGCCAGGAAGCTCTGGTCCTCCGTGTATGCTGCGTGTCAACCTAGAAATTGGAGACTGATGGCACAAGGCTTGTTTTCCCATTAGAAAAGCTCCGTTCATGCGGCCTCGAAGATACCTGAAAAGCACTGTTGTTGCCAGGGTTTAGGTCACTGCCGGCATGGTTCTGAGAAGATATTGAGTTTTCCGGTAAGAAACCTTGTGCTTCCAGTTCCTATTTGGAAACTCACCCTGCTCTGTTCTATACCTAAAGTGAAAGTCAACGTGAGCCCTGGCCTCGAAGGAAGGCCCTGATTTGCCTTGCCAAACGAGAGGCGTGGAGCAGCTCCATGAGGCCTTCTTCAGTGTTCTGCTTCAGTTTCACGGTAGTAAGCTTTTCAAGACTCTTAGGAACCTGCTACAGCACCCGTTTCGGTAACAGTACACTGCATAGAGCCAGGAAGCTCGGGTCCTCCGAGTATGCTGTGTGTCAACCTAGAAATTAGGAAACTGATGGCACAAGGCTTGTTTTGCCAATAGGAAAGCTCCGTTCATGCGGCCTCGAAGATACCTGAAAAGCATTGTTGTTGCCAGGGATTTAGTCACTGCCTGCCTGCTTCTGCAAAGAAAATGAGTTTTCCTGAAAGAAACCTTGTGCTTCCAGTTCCTATTTGGAAGCTCACCCTGCTCTGCTCTGTTCCTAAAGTGAAAGTCAAAGTGAGCCCTGACCTAGAAGGAAGGCCCTTTTTTGCCTTGCCAAACGGGAGGCGTGGAGCAGCTCCATGAGGCCTTCTTCACTGTTCTGCTTCAGTTTCTCGGTCGTAAGATTTTCAAGACGCTTAGGGACCTGCTACAGCACCCGTTTCCGTAACAGTACACTGCATAGAGCCAGGAAGCTCTGGTACTCCGTGTATGCTGGGTGTCAACCTAGAAATTGGAGACTGATGGCACAAGGCTTGTTTTCCCATTAGGAAAGCTCCGTTCATGCGGCCTCGAAGATACCTGAAAAGCATTGTTGTTGCCGGGGATTTAGTCACTGCCTGCCTGCTTCTGCTAAGAAAATGACTTTTCCCGAAAGAAACCTTGTGCTTCCAGTTCCTAGTTGGAAGCTCACCCTACTCTGCTGTATAACTAAAGTGAAAGTCAAGGGGAGCACTAGCCTCGATGTAAGGCCCTGAATATCCTTACAAAACGGGAAGCATGCAGCAGCTCCTTGAGGCCTTCAACGCTGTTCTGCTTTAGTTTAACGTTAGTAAGCTTTCCAAACTCCTAGGAACCTTACTTCAACACCCGTTTTGGAAACAGAACAGTGCATAGAACCAGGAAGCTCTGGTCCTCCGTGTATGCTGCGTGTCAACCTAGAAATTGGAGACTGATGGCACAAGGCTTGTTTAGCCATTAGGAAAGCTCGGTTCATGCGGCCTCGAAAATATTTGAATAGCAGTGTTGTTGCCGGGGATTTAGTCACTGCCTGCCTGCTTCTGCGAAGAAAATGAGTTTTCCTGAAAGAAACCTTGTGCTTCCAGATCCTAGTTGGAAGCTCACCCTGCTCTGCTCCGTAACTAAATGAAAGTCAAGGGGAGCACTAGCCTCGATGTAAGGCCCTGAATATCCTTACAAAACGGGAGGTATGCAGCAGCTTCATGAGGCCTTGAACGCTGCTCTGCTTTAGTTTAACGGTAGTAAGCTTTCCAAGACTCCTAGAGACCTTGCTTCAGCACCCGTTTGGGTGTCAGAAAACTGCCTAGAGCCAGGAAGCTTTGGTCCTGCGTGTATGCCGCATATGAACTTACAAATTGGAGACTGATGGCACAAGGCTTGTTTGCCCATTCTGAAAGCTCCGTTCATGGGGCCTCGCATATACCTGAAAAGCATTGTTCTTGCCCGGGTTTTAGTCACTGCCGGCATGGTTCTGAGAAGATATTGAGTTTTCCGGTAAGAAACCTTGTGCTTCCAGTTCCTATTTGGAAGCTCACCCTGCTCTGCTCTATACCTAAAGTGAAAGTCAACGTGAGCCCTGGCCTCGAAGGAAGGCCCTGATTGGCCTTGCCAAACGAGAGGCGTGGAGCAGCTCCATGAGGCCTTCTTCACTGTTCTGCTTCAGTTTCACGGTCGTAAGCTTTTCAAGACTCTTAGGGACCTGCTACCGCACCCCTTTCGGTAACAGTTCACTGCAAAGAGCCAGGAAGCTCTGGTCCTCCGTGTATGCTGCGTGTCAACCTAGAAATTGGAGACTGATGGCACAAGGCTTGTTTTCCCATTAGAAAAGCTCCGTTCATGCGGCCTCGAAGATACCTGAAAAGCATTGTTGTTGCCAGGGATTTAGTCACTGCCTGCCTGCTTCTGTAAAGAAAATGACTTTTCCTGAAAGAAACCTTGTGCTTCCAGTTCCTATTTGGAAGCTCACCCTGCTCTGCTCTGTTCCTAAAGTGAAAGTCAAAGTGAGCCCTGACCTAGAAGGAAGGCCGTTTTTTGTCTTGCCAAACGGGAGGCGTGGAGCAGCTCCATGAGGCCTTCTTCACTGTTCTGCTTCAGTTTCACGGTCGTAAGATTTTCAAGACGCTTAGGGACCTGCTATAGCACCCGTTTCCGTAACAGTACACTACATAGAGCCAGGAAGCTCTGGTCCTCCGTGTATGCTGCGTGTTAACCTAGAAATTGGAGACTGATGGCACAAGGCTTGTTTTACCAATAGGAAAGTTCCATTCATGCGGCCTTGAAGATACCTGAAAAGCATTTTTGTTGCCGGGGATTTAGTCACTGCCTGCCTGCTTCTGCTAAGAAAATGAGTTTTCCCGAAAGAAACCTTGTGCTTCCAGTTCCTAGTTGGAAGCTCACCCTACTCTGCTGTATAACTAAAGTGAAAGTCAAGGGGAGCAGTAGCCTCGATGTAAGGCCCTGAATATCCTTACAAAACGGGAAGCATGCAGCAGCTCCTTGAGGCCTTCAACGCTGTTCTGCTTTAGTTAAACGTTTGTAAGCTTTCCAAACTACTAGGAACCTTACTTCAACACCCGTTTCGGAAACAGAACAGTGCATAGAACCAGGAAGCTCTGGTCCTCCGTGTATGCTGCGTGTCAATCTAGAAATTGGAGACTGATGGCACAAGGCTTGTTTAGCCATTAGGAAAGCTCGGTTCATGCGGCCTCGAAAATATTTGAATAGCATTGTTGTTGCCGGGGATTTAGTCACTGCCTGCCTGCTTCTGCGAAGAAAATGAGTTTTCCTGAAAGAAACCTTGTGCTTCCAGTTCCTAGTTGGAAGCTCACCCTGCTGCTCCATAACTTAATGAAAGTCAAGGGGAGCACTAGCCTCGATGTAAGGCCCTGAATATCCTTACAAAACGGGAGGTATGCAGCAGCTTCATGAGGCCTTGAACGCTGCTCTGCTTTAGTTTAACGGTAGTAAGCTTTCCAAGTCTCCTAGAGACCTTGCTTCAGCACCCGTTTGGGTGTCAGAAAACTGCCTAGAGCCAGGAAGCTTTGGTCCTGCGTGTATGCCGCATATGAACTTACAAATTGGAGACTGATGGCACAAGGCTTGTTTGCCCATTCTGAAAGCTCCGTTCATGGGGCCTCGAATATACCTGAAAAGCATTGTTCTTGCCCGGGTTTTAGTCACTGCCGGCATGGTTCTGAGAAGATATTGAGTTTTCCGGTAAGAAACCTTGTGCTTCCAGTTCCTATTTGGAAGCTCACCCTGCTCTGCTCTATACCTAAAGTGAAAGTCAACGTGAGCCCTGGCCTCGAAGGAAGGCCCTGATTGGCCTTGCCAAACGAGAGGCGTGGAGCAGCTCCATGAGGCCTTCTTCACTGTTTTGCTTCAGTTTCACGGTGGTAAGATTTTCAAGACTCTTAGGGACCTGCTACAGCACCCGTTTCGGTAACAGTTCACTGCAAAGAGCCAGGAAGCTCTGGTCCTCCGTGTATGCTGCGTGTCAACCTAGAAATTGGAGACTGATGGCACAAGGCTTGTTTTCCCATTAGAAAAGCTCCGTTCATGCGGCCTCGAAGATACCTGAAAAGCATTGTTGTTGCCGGGGATTTAGTCACTGCCTGCCTGCTTCTGCTAAGAAAATGACTTTTCCCGAAAGAAACCTTGTGCTTCCAGTTCCTAGTTGGAGGCTCACCCTACTCTGCTGTATAACTAAAGTGAAAGTCAAGGGGAGCACTAGCCTCGATGTAAGGCCCTGAATATCCTTACAAAACGGGAAGCATGCAGCAGCTCCTTGAGGCCTTCAACGCTGTTCTGCTTTAGTTTAACGTTAGTAAGCTTTCCAAGACTCCTAGGAACCTTACTTCAACACCCGTTTCGGTAACAGAACAGTGCATAGAACCAGGAAGCTCTGGTCCTCCGTGTATGCTGTGTGTCAACCTAGAAATTGGAGACTGATGGCACAAGGCTTGTTTAGCCATTAGGAAAGCTCTGTTCATGCGGCCTCGAAAATACCTGAATAGCATTGTTGTTGCCGGGGATTTAGTCACTGCCTGCCTGCTTCTGCGAAGAAAATGAGTTTTCCTGAAAGAAACCTTGTGCTTCCAGTTCCTAGTTGGAAGCTCACCCTGCTCTGCTCCATAACTAAATGAAAGTCAAGGGGAGCACTAGCCTCGATGTAAGGCCCTGAATATCCTTACAAAACGGGAGGTATGCAGCAGCTTCATGAGGCCTTGAACGCTGTTCTGCTTTAGTTTAACGGTAGTAAGCTTTCCAAGACTCCTAGAGACCTTGCTTCAGCACCCGTTTGGGTGTCAGAAAACTGCCTAGAGCCAGGAAGCTTTGGTCCTGCGTGTATGCCGCATATGAACTTACAAATTGGAGACTGATGGCACAAGGCTTGTTTGCCCATTCTGAAAGCTCGGTTCATGGGGCCTCGAATATACCTGAAAATCATTGTTCTTGCCCGGGTTTTAGTCACTGCCGGCATGGTTCTGAGAAGATATTGAGTTTTCCGGTAAGAAACCTTGTGCTTCCAGTTCCTATTTGGAAGCTCACCCTGCTCTGCTCTATACCTAAAGTGAAAGTCAACGTGAGCCCTGGCCTCGAAGGAAGGCCCTGATTGGCCTTGCCAAACGAGAGGCGTGGAGCAGCTCCATGAGGCCTTCTTCAGTGTTCTGCTTCAGTTTCACGGTAGTAAGCTTTTCAAGACTCTTAGGGACCTGCTACAGCACCCGTTTCGGTAACAGTTCACTGCAAAGAGCCAGGAAGCTCTGGTCCTCCGTGTATTCTGCGTGTCAACCTAGAAATTGGAGACTGATGGCACAAGGCTTGTTTTCCCATTAGAAAAGCTCCGTTCATGCGGCCTCGAAGATACCTGAAAAGCACTGTTGTTGCCAGGGTTTAGGTCACTGCCAGCATGGTTCTGAGAAGATATTGAGTTTTCCGGTAAGAAACCTTGTGCTTCCAGTTCCTATTTGGAAGCTCACCCTGCTCTGCTCTATACCTAAAGTGAAAGTCAACGTGAGCCCTGGCCTCGAAGGAAGGCCCTGATTTGCCTTGCCAAACGAGAGGCGTGGAGCAGCTCCATGAGGCCTTCTTCAGTGTTCTGCTTCAGTTTCACGGTAGTAAGCTTTTCAAGACTCTTAGGGACCTGCTACAGCACCCGTTTCGGTAACAGTACACTGCATAGAGCCAGGAAGCTCTGGTCCTCAGTGTATGCTGCCTGTCAACCTAGAAATTAGGAAACTGATGGCACAAGGTTTGATTTGCCAATAGGAAAGCTCCGTTCATGCGGCCTCGAAGATACCTGAAAAGCATTGTTGTTGCCAGGGATTTAGTCACTGCCTGCCTGCTTCTGCAAAGAAAATGAGTTTTCCTGAAAGAAACCTTGTGCTTCCAGTTCCTATTTGGAAGCTCACCCTGCTCTGCTCTGTTCCTAAAGTGAAAGTCAAAGTGAGCCCTGACCTAGAAGGAGGGCCCTCTTTTGCCTTGCCAAACGGGAGGTGTGGAGCAGCTCCATGAGGCCTTCTTCACTGTTCTGCTTCAGTTTCACGGTCGTAAGATTTTCAAGACGCTTAGGGACCTGCTACAGCACCCGTTTCCGTAACAGTACACTGCATAGAGCCAGGAAGCTCTAGTCCTCCGTGTATGCTGCGTGTTAACCTAGAAATTGGAGACTGATGGCACAAGGGTTGTTTTGCCAAAAGGAAAGTTCCATTCATGCGGCCTTGAAGTTACCTGAAAAGCATTGTTGTTGCCGGGGATTTAGTCACTGCCTGCCTGCTTCTGCTAAGAAAATGAGTTTTCCCGAAAGAAACCTTGTGTTTCCAGTTCTTAGTTGGAAGCTCACCCAGCGCCTCTCTTTAACTAAAGTGAAAGTCAAGGGGACCACTAGCCTCGATGTAAGGCCCTGAATATCCTTACAAAACGGGAGGCATGCAAGAGCTCCTTGAGGCCTTCAACGCTGTTCTGCTTTAGTTTAACGGTAGTAGCTTTCCAAGACTCCTAGGAACATTAGTTCAACACCCGTTTCGGTAACAGAACACTGCATAGAGCCAGGAAGCTCTGTTCCTCCGTGTATGCTGCGTGTCAACCTAGAAATTGGAGGCTGATGGCACAAGGCTTGTTTAGCCATTAGGAAAGCTCCGTTCATGCGGCCTCGGAGATACCTGAATAGCATTGTTGTTGCCGGGGATTTAGTGACTGCCTGCCTGCTTCTGCGAAGAAAATGAGTTTTCCTGAAAGAAACCTTGTGCTTCCAGTTCCTAGTTGGAAGCTCACACTGCTCTGCTCCATAATTAAATGAAAGTCAAGGGGAGCACTAGCCTCGATGTAAGGCCCTGAATATCCTTACAAAACGGGAGGTATGCAGCAGCTTCATGAGGCCTTGAACGCATTTCTGCTTTAGTTTAACGGTAGTAAGCTTTCCAAGACTCCTAGAGACCTTGCTTCAGCACACGTTTGGGTGTCAGAAAACTGCCTAGAGCCAGGAAGCTTTGGTCCTGCGTGTATGCCGCATATAAACTTACAAATTGGAGACTGATGGCACAAGGCTTGTTTGCCCATTCTGAAAGCTCCGTTCATGTGGCCTCGAATATACCTGAAAAGCATTGTTGTTGCCCGGGTTTTAGTCACTGCTGGCAGGGTTCTGAGAAGATATTGAGTTTTCGGTAAGAAACCTTGAGCTTCCAGTTCCCAGTTGGAAGCTCACCCTGCTCGGCTCTATACCTAAAGTGAAAGTCAACGTGAGCCATAGCCTCGAAGGAAGGCCCTGATTTGTCTTGCCAAACGGGAGGCGTGGAGCAGCTCCATGAGGCCTTCTTCACTGTTCTGCTTCAGTTTCACGGTCGTAAGATTTTCAAGACGCTTAGGGACCTGCTACAGCACCCGTTTCCGTAACAGTACACTGCATAGAGCCAGGAAGCTCTGGTCCTCCGTGTATGCTGGGTGTCAACCTAGAAATTAGGAAACTGATGGCACAAGGCTTGTTTTGCCAATAGGAAAGCTCCGTTCATGCGGCCTCGAAGATACCTGAAAAGCATTGTTGTTGCCAGGGATTTAGTCACTGCCTGCCTGTTTCTGCAAAGAAAATGAGTTTTCCTGAAAGAACCTTGTACTTCCAGTTCCTATTTGGAAGCTCACCCTGCTCTGCTCTGTTCCTAAAGTGAAAGTCAAAGTGAGTCCTGACCTAGAAGGAAGGCCCTTTTTTGCCTTGCCAAACGGGAGGCGTGGAGCAGCTCCATGAGGCCGTCTTCACTGTTCTGCTTCAGTTTCACGGTGGTAAGATTTTCAAGACTCTTAGGGACCTGCTACAGCACCCGTTTCCGTAACAGTACACTGCATAGAGCCAGGAAGCTCTGGTCCTCCGTGTATGCTGCGTGTCAACCTAGAATTTGGAGACTGATGGCACAAGTCTTGTTTTCCCATTAGGAAAGCTCCGTTCATGTGGCCTCGAAGATACCTGAAAAGCATTGTTGTTGCCGGGGATTTAGTCACTGCTTGCCTGCTTCTGCTAAGAAAATGACTTTTCCCGAAAGAAACGTGTGCTTCCAGTTCCTAGTTGGAAGCTCACCCTACTCTGCTGTATAACTAAAGTGAAAGTCAAGGGGAGCACTAGCCTCGATGTAAGGCCCTGAATATCCTTACAAAACGGGAAGCATGCAGCAGCTCCTTGAGGCCTTCAATGCTGTTCTGCTTTAGTTTAACGTTAGTAAGCTTTCCAAGACTCCTAGGAACCTTACTTCATCACCCGTTTCGGTAACAGAACAGTGCATAGAACCAGGAAGCTCTGGTCCTCCGTGTATGCTGCGTGTCAACCTAGAAATTGGAGACTGATGGCACAAGGCTTGTTTAGCCATTAGGAAATCTCCGTTCATGCGGCCTCGAAAATACCTGAATAGCATGGTTGTTGCCGGGGATTTAGTCACTGCCTGCCTGCTTCTGCCTAGACAATGAGTTTCCCTGAAAGAAACCTTGTGCTTCCAGTTCCTAGTTGGAAGCTCACCCTGCTGTGCTCCATAACTAAATGAAATTCAAGGGGAGCACTAGCCTCGATGTAAGGCCCTGAATATCCTTACAAAACGGGAGGTATGCAGCAGCTTCATGAGGCCTTGAACGCTGTTCTGCTTTACTTTAACGGTAGTAAGCTTTCCAAGACTCCTAGAGACCTTGCTTCAGCACCCGTTTGGGTGTCAGAAAACTGCCTAGAGCCAGGAAGCTTTGGTCCTGCTTGTATGCCGCATATGAACTTACAAATTGGAGACTAATGGCACAAGGCTTGTTTGCCCATTCTGAAAGCTCCGTTCATGCGGCCTCGAATATACCTGAAAAGCATTGTTGTTGCCCGGGTTTTAGTCACTGCCGGCATGGTTCTGAGAAGATATTGAGTTTTCCGGTAAGAAACCTTGTGCTTCCAATTCCTATTTGGAAGCTCACCCTGCTCTGCTCTATACCTAAAGTGAAAGTCAACGTGAGCCCTGGCCTCGAAGGAAGGCCCTTTTTGGCCTTGCCAAATGGGAGGCGTGGAACAGCTCCATGAGGCCTTCTTCACTGTTCTGCTTCAGTTTCACGGTCGTATGCTTCTCAAGACTCTTAGGGACCTGCTACAGCACCCGTTTCGGTAACAGTACACTGCATAGAGCCAGGAAGCTCTGGTCCTCCGTGTATTATGCGTGTCAACCTAGAAATTGGAGACTGATGGCACAAGTCTTGTTTTCCCATTAGGAAAGCTCCGTTCATGTGGCCTCGAAGATACCTGAAAAGCATTGTTGTTGCCGGGGATTTAGTCACTGCTTGCCTGCTTCTGCTAAGAAAATGACTTTTCCCGAAAGAAACGTGTGCTTCCAGTTCCTAGTTGGAAGCTCACCCTACTCTGCTGTATAACTAAAGTGAAAGTCAAGGGGAGCACTAGCCTCGATGTAAGGCCCTGAATATCCTTACAAAACGGGAAGCATGCAGCAGCTCCTTGAGGCCTTCAATGCTGTTCTGCTTTAGTTTAACGTTAGTAAGCTTTCCAAGACTCCTAGGAACCTTACTTCATCACCCGTTTCGGTAACAGAACAGTGCATAGAACCAGGAAGCTCTGGTCCTCCGTGTATGCTGCGTGTCAACCTAGAAATTGGAGACTGATGGCACAAGGCTTGTTTAGCCATTAGGAAATCTCCGTTCATGCGGCCTCGAAAATACCTGAATAGCATGGTTGTTGCCGGGGATTTAGTCACTGCCTGCCTGCTTCTGCCTAGACAATGAGTTTCCCTGAAAGAAACCTTGTGCTTCCAGTTCCTAGTTGGAAGCTCACCCTGCTGTGCTCCATAACTAAATGAAATTCAAGGGGAGCACTAGCCTCGATGTAAGGCCCTGAATATCCTTACAAAACGGGAGGTATGCAGCAGCTTCATGAGGCCTTGAACGCTGTTCTGCTTTAGTTTAACGGTAGTAAGCTTTCCAAGACTCCTAGAGACCTTGCTTCAGCACCCGTTTGGGTGTCAGAAAACTGCCTAGAGCCAGGAAGCTTTGGTCCTGCTTGTATGCCGCATATGAACTTACAAATTGGAGACTGATGGCACAAGGCTTGTTTGCCCATTCTGAAAGCTCCGTTCATGCGGCCTCGAATATACCTGAAAAGCATTGTTGTTGCCCGGGTTTTAGTCACTGCCGGCATGGTTCTGAGAAGATATTGAGTTTTCCGGTAAGAAACCTTGTGCTTCCAGTTCCTATTTGGAAGCTCACCCTGCTCTGCTCTATACCTAAAGTGAAAGTCAACGTGAGCCCTGGCCTCGAAGGAAGGCCCTTTTTGGCCTTGCCAAATGGGAGGCGTGGAACAGCTCCATGAGGCCTTCTTCACTGTTCTGCTTCAGTTTCACGGTCGTATGCTTCTCAAGACTCTTAGGGACCTGCTACAGCACCCGTTTCGGTAACAGTACACTGCATAGAGCCAGGAAACTCTGGTCCTCAGTGTATGCTGCCTGTCAACCTAGAAATTAGGAAACTGATGGCACAAGGTTTGATTTGCCAATAGGAAAGCTCCGTTCATGCGGCCTCGAAGATACCTGAAAAGCATTGTTGTTGCCAGGGATTTAGTCACTGCCTGCCTGCTTCTGCAAAGAAAATGAGTTTTCCTGAAAGAAACCTTGTGCTTCCAGTTCCTATTTGGAAGCTCATCCTGCTCTGCTCTGTTCCTAAAGTGAAAGTCAAAGTGAGCCCTGACCTAGAAGGAAGGCCCTTTTTTGTCTTGCCAAACGGAAGGCGTGGAGCAGCTCCATGAGGCCTTCTTCACTGTTCTGTCTCAGTTTCACGGTCGTAAGATTTTCAAGACGCTTAGGGACCTGCTACAGCACCCGTTTCCGTAACAGTACACTACATAGAGCCAGGAAGCTCTGGTCCTCCGTGTATGCTGCGTGTTAACCTAGAAATTGGAGACTGATGGCACAAGGCTTGTTTTGCCAATAGGAAAGTTCCATTCATGTGGCCTTGAAGATACCTGAAAAGCATTGTTGTTGCCGGGGATTTAGTCACTGCCTGCATGCTTCTGCTAAGAAAATGGATTTTCCCGAAAGAAACCTTGTGCTTCCAGTTCCTAGTTGGAAGCTCACCCTGCTCCTCTCTTTAACTAAAGTGAAAGTCAAGGGGACCACTAGCCTCGATGTAAGGCCCTGAATATCCTTACAAAACGGGAGGCATGCAAGAGCTCCTTGAGGCTTCAACGCTGTTCTGCTTTAGTTTAACGGTAGTAGCTTTCCAAGACTCCTAGGAACATTAGTTCAACACCCGTTTCGGTAACAGAACACTGCATAGAGCAAGGAAGCTCTGGTCCTCCGTGTATGCTGCGTGTCAACCTAGAAATTGGAGACTGATGGCACAAGGCTTGTTTAGCCATTAGGAAAGCTCCGTTCATGCGGCCTCGAAGATACCTGAATAGCATTGTTGTTGCCGGGGATTTAGTCACTGCCTGCCTGCTTCTGCGAAGAAAATGAGTTTTCCTGAAAGAAACCTTGTGCTTCCAGTTCCTAGTGGAAGCTCACCCCTGCTCTGCTCCATAACTAAATGAAAGTCAAGGGGAGCACTAGCCTCGATGTAAGGCCCTGAATATCCTTACAAAACGGGAGGTATGCAGCAGCTTCATGAGTCCTTGAACGCTGTTCTGCTTTAGTTTAACGGTAGTAAGCTTTCCAAGAATCCTAGAGACCTTGCTTCAGCACCCGTTTCGGTATCAGAAAACTGCCTAGAGCCAGGAAGCTTTGGTCCTGCGTGTATGCCGCATATGAACTTACAAATTGGAGACTGATGGCACAAGGCTTGTTTTCCC